>NC_083360.1:76195016-76833766 GCF_030254825.1 Meriones unguiculatus | reverse complement strand
TTGTTTAAAATTTTGCTCATTTAAAAATTGTTATGTGTGCCTATACTTACTCTTGTATTCATTCTAGATACATGTTTTTTGTTTTGACATAAGTATTGAAAGTATTTTTTAGTCTGTAAGTAGTTTCACCTATGTTTATTTGTTTTGTTTTGGTTTTTTTTGTTTTTTCTGGATGGGTCAAAGATTTTGTTTTAATAGAGAACAAATGAACTTCTGAAAAATGTATCATGATTTTGTTACTGAATCTAAGAGAACTTCATGGTCACACTTTTTTTCTATCATATTTTAGAAACTTTGTAATTTTAGGTTTTATATTTAATTTTGTGAGCCATTTTAACTTAAACCTTGAACAAAGCATGAAATGTCCATAGGCCTTATTTTTCTTCCTTGTCTTCCAAGCAGGCGTACAATTTCCCAGCAGTGTTTGCCAAAGAGACTACATCTTCTCCATTGAAACGCCTTTCGTACGTTTGTCAGACATGAGTTGATTGCATTTGTGTCGGTCTGTTTTGGGGTCCTGATGTACTGATTTCTGTTTCTATTCCTTTGCTCATATGATGCTGTCTTGGTTATTAAGCTTTATGATAAAACTTGAGACTGCATAGTGTAGGACATCTAGCTGCTAATTTGTCTTTCGAAAGTCCATTTGTCTTTCTTTGCAAATGTTGAAATCATGCTGCTGATTATTTGCTTATATTATTTGCATATATATATATGCAAATATATATATGCATATATATATATGCAAAGATCTGATAGCCGGTGTGATGATATTTGGCAAATTGTTTGGGAGGTAGTGAGAGTTAGAAGAGGCCATAAGAATTTGTGCTTTCCATTTTATATTGGTGTCTCCATAAAAAGAGAAGCAGACCTACACTGTGGGAAACAGAGGGTCACTTGGGACATTGAAGTCCCTGCTCTGCTGGTCCAACTGAGGAGTTAAAGAGGTTAATGCCAGAAATTGAACCACGACCTTCACTAGCGTCTGCTACAAATACAGTGCAGAGCCCCTCCCGCACACTCCAGGGTTCAACATTTTCTATCACTCTGTCCCTGGAGACACACTCACTTCCACGCACACTTCCACACACACACACACTCTTGCGTGCCTGCATTTGCCCTTTTGCACCCGCGTAACTTCCTCCCACAGGTACAGCTAGTACACCAATGCACATGCTGAGACCACAGGACCTCTCTCTCATCCTGAAGAACTCTCCAGATGCCAGAGAGAGACAGTACCAGTCTGAACTACAGAATTCAGAAACAAACAGGGAAGGTTTCAGATAAGCCAGTGGCAAGGGGTAGGCAAAAGAACACAACCAACATAAATCAGGACATCATGACTTCACCAGCAACCCCCAAATATATATATATTATATATATATATATATATATGCAAGTGGTGTTGGGGTTTATACTGAAATTGCACTGATGTTTTGTAGATCAATTCAAAGAATTGCCATCTTAATAACACTGGCGTGGTCAACCCAGGAATATGGCACATCTGCCTTATTGTGGCATATTCCTTTTTTCCGAGTTTTATAGTTTTCAGCAAACAAATACTGAATATATTCTATCACATGGCTTGCAAGTACTTGGGGTGCTGTCTTAAATAGTACTTAAAATTAAATTACAGCTGTTTGCTACTACTAAATGGTCATTGGATTGGTTTTGTGTGCTGAAGGAAAGTGTGTAGTATCCCTGACATTTACCTCTGTATGGTGAAGATCTGATAGCCGGTGTGATGATATTTGGCAAATTGTTTGGGAGGTAGTGAGAGTTAGAAGAGGCCATAAGAATTTGTGCTCTCCATGTTATATTGGTGTCTCTTAAAAAGAGAAGCAGAGCACATGTGCTGTCCCCCACGTTTCTCTGGCACACACCAACAAAATGTCATGTAAACACACAGTGACACCACCCTAAGGCCAAGAGAAGAGCTCTGAGGTTGAAACTGATTTGCTAGTCCTAGTGAGGTGATCTGAATAAGAATGGCCTTCACGGGCTGGAGAGATGGCTCAGCAGTTAACAGAACTGATTGCTCTTCCAGAGGACCTGAGTTCAATTCCCAGCACCCACACTGCAACTCACAACTGTCTGTAACTCCAAGATGTGACACTCTCACATAGACAAACACTCAGACAAATCACCAACGTACAAAAACTAAAAATAAACTATTCAAAAGAATGGCCTTCACAGGCTCATGTATTTGAATGCTTGGTCACCAGACAGTGGAACTGTTTGAAAGGATTAGAAGGATTAGGACCTGTGGTCTTGACGGAGAAAGTGTGTCACTGGAGGTGGGCTTTGAGGTTTCAAAAGCCTATGCTAGACTCAGGCTCTCTTTCTCTGCCTGAGGGTCAGTGCATAATGTTTTTGACTGCTCCGGTGCTGCCTGCCTGCCTTCTGCTGTGATCCTGCTATGACATTAATGGACTAATCCTCTGAAACTGTAAGCCTGCCCCCAATTAAATGCTTTTCTTCTTTCCTTGGTCTTGGTGTCTCTTCATAGTAATAGAACATTTGTGAAAAATACATTTTTTTTTTTTTGCCATTTAAGCCAAACTTACTATGGTATTTTGTACACATGAATAAATTTTTATACACATTTGTTACATGAATAAATTTTTATTCACATTTTGGGGCCTGTCTTCAGAGAGAATGAGGTAGACTGTGAAGAAATACAGCTTTAGTCCTCTTTAGCACTAGTCATGATAACCTGCTGAGCTATACTGGAATCTTAGGGGACATTTAAAAAGCTAATAATGCTGGACACATTTAGGTAAATTTTTGATCAAGAATTGTATTTAATTTTACCTTCAAAAGTTTGCAATAGGAGAGTGCTAGAGCACTGAGTTTTTACAAAGTATCTTCTTAAATTCTATACCTCAGCCAAGTGTTCTACTTCTGTACCTGAGGCCTGACTCTGGGTCTGGGTCAGGTCTTTCTCTGTTTGGAAAAATCATAGTTAAGGGCTGAGAGCACAGCAGTTATACATGGATAGACACTTCCTTGATAGGATTTCCATACTTCCTCTCCTGGCCTTCTGCCACAGCCATTTCTTCAGCCTCTGCTGAAGGATGGAGCTACTGGACTTTACCAGAAAGAACAATGGGTGACACAATCGTTCCTGATCTTAAGGAGGAACCTTTCTGCTATGATGCTGGGAGTAATTTCCTTGATTTAATATGGGGACATAGGTAGATGATGCACACACATTAAGGGTTGGGCTACTCAACTCTCAGTCTCTGCTGTCATTGTTAAGATTTTCACATGGCGATTTTCCGATGTGATTTGTACTTTTTTTCTTGCTGCTGCAGAAAAGTCAAAATAATAGGACTTTTGCTTTCTTCAATTATTCTAAGGTGGAAATTAGCGTTTGTGTCCTGAGCTGCTGTGCCTTGTGACTGATGGCGGGAGGGAGGCTAAAATAACAGTTATCATTTGATGTATAAAATGTAACTATGACTTCATGGGTTGGAGAGGTGGATCGGTTGTTAAGAGCATCTTAATCAAGTGCTCTTGCAGAGGACCTGGGTTTGGCTCTCAGAACCCGTATGGCAGCTCACAACCATTTATAACTCTAGTTCCAGGGGATAGACACCCTTTCCTGAGGTCCCAAGGCATGCACATGGAACACATACATACATGTAGACAAAACACATATCAACACAAAATCAAGTTTAAAAATATGTCTGGCTGAGAATGTAGCTCAGAGGCAGAGAAATTGACAAGCCCAGATGAGGTACTGTGCCCACCCCTAGCATAGCAAGAAAATGGGTGTGAGGCAGGAAAGGAATCCTTTGTTTTAAAACCCTGACTCTCGTTTCTGACTCTAAGGTGTCATGAAGTCTTTCAGTAAACGACCCAACAAGGTATCGTTTTAAGTATGTAACTATACATTTCATGATCTTTGATCTGCAGGGGAACAAACAGTAGCAACTGTAACTTAGTATTTCTATAACATCTCTGTTAGGATGCTCTGATTATTATCTTCAGTTCCACTGCCATAGGAAACAGTACAGTTTGCGTGCTCAGTCTTTATGAATGCATGTCAGTTTTCTTAGTATAGATTTACTTCTTTAGATTATGTATATATGTGAGTTTGAGCCAGTGAGTGCAGGTGTCTGAGCGCAGGTGCCTTTGGAGGTCAGAGGTATTGAACGCCGTGGAGCTGTAGGTAAGGCAAATGTGATCCAGCCAATGTGGGTGCTGAGAACTGAACTTAGTTCCTCTGGGAGAACAGAAGGAGATCTTAACCAGCAAGTCATCTCTCCAGCCTCATGCATACCAATTTATGGAAATAAAAACGTAAGGTTTTCTCTTATTATTGGAATACATTTGGCAAAGAAAAAGCACAGTTTTGACGCTCTTTTGTAAGTGGAGAGCAAAGCCTTCACAATTTGAGTTGGCTGACCTCAGATTTTTAAGTGTTAAGACTGAGAAATGGAGTTTCTCTGTGTGTTAGAAAGTTGCTTTGTTTGAATCTCTTCATTATGAATCCAGCCACAACAAGAAGGATGAAGGTAGGAATTTGAGGAAGAATGCAGGAGAGGCTCAAGAGATCTTTTTAATTTAGTTTTATTTGTATTAATTACAGTTTATTCACTTTGTGTCCCATCCTCCTCCATCCCCTCCCAATCCCACCCTCCCTCCCTCTTCTTCTCCTATGCCACTCCCCCAGTCGAATGACCCTAGTCTATCAGGTCTCATCAGGAATGGCTTCATTTTCTTCCTCTGTGGCCTGGTAAGGCTGCTCCCCCATCAGGTGGAGGTGATCAAAGAGCCAGCTAATGAGTTCATGTCAGAGACAGTCCCTGTTCCTATTACTGAGGAACCTTCTGGGACACTGAGCTGCCATGGGCTACTTCTGTGCAGGGGTTTTAAGTTACCTCCACGCATGGTCCTTGTTTGGAGTATCAGTCTCAGAGATCTTTTAAGAGACCCTAGGAGAACTGAGTTTTCAAGGCTGCCCTCTGTGCTATGGGCCTCTTTTGAAGAACATAGGAAGGAAATATGTTGCCTGCAGTGTCTCGGTGCGGTACCACGGTTAAGTCTTGGTAGAAGAGCTGCGTCTCAGCCTGTCCTGGAGTGACTGGAACTTCTCTCTTTAAAAAGGGACAAGCTGGACTTGGCTGGGGCGCTGGATATGGTGTCCAGCTGAGATGCACGCACAGAGAAAAGACTGTGTGATATGGCAAGAAAGCAACCATCTCTAAGCCCTAGAGACTTAATTATGGAAGAAACCAAACCTGAAAACCCGAGCTTACACTTTCAGCTTCGTGACCTGCCATAAAAATAAATTTCCATTTCATTCACAGGGCTGTGGTCCTCTGTTGGGACCACAGAGAGATGGAACTGAAGTTAATAGCAGGCTGTAAGCAGGCCCTTTGTGAGGGCCAGTAAACGTCAGTAAATGAGCAGCCTTCAGGATCCAGGCTCAGATTAACAGGCAGAGGACAAGCCGTCAAGCACACAAATGTAAAGAGAAGAAGAATTCCCTATTGCTGCTGGCAGGAAACCAGTCCGTCAGCCCGCATGGAGACTCAACGTTCCATCTCTCCCTTCCTGCTCTTACTGACCTCCAAGTTCGTCCTTCTGTTGCTTACAGGTCAGGAGGGTTGCCTCAGAGCATCTAGGCCGATGGCTGGAGATGAGCATGTGCACCTTATCTGCCTCCATTGATCTGTGCATCAGAGCTGGGCATGGTAAGGATGATTTAATGCCCGTTTTCCAAGAATGAAGGATTCTTTTTTTTTTTTTTTTTTTTTTTTTTTAGCTCTCACCAAGGATCAGACAAAGGAAACAGGCTTCACCTGTAACAGGAGGGGCTGTGTTAGACAGCAGGGAGATTTATCAGGCAAGGAGGCTGAGGGCCCTGGAGTTGAGTTATAGTCTTGCCTTACCTGGAGATCTTCAAAGTAAGATATACTTTCTCTGACAGGCACACTCAGGGGCGGGGCGGTGCAGGGGTTGGATGCCTCGCCGGAGGCAGGGAAATGGACTCCAGCGACCTTTGAAGGTTGAGTCTGGCCTTCTGAGTCCAGGATAAACTAAGATGGGCAAATTTATGGTTTTGACATCCATCATTGTGAGTGAATGTGAGCCTCTGCTGTTTCAGAAGAAAGAAGTCTGGCTTGACTGCTCTATCAGTCAGGGTTCCAGCAGGAAACAGATGGCACAGTCAATCTAAAATGACTTGAAAGGGGTTTAATAAAGATACTATTTACAATGCTGTAGGCACGATGTCGATGATACAGGACAGAGCAGACTCCAAGGTTCTTAGTGCCTTCACTGGACTTCAGAGAACTATCTTGAGAGGACCTACAGCATTCTAATTCAGAATGTCACCAGCTAGAGAGGTCCCAGGGCCAGAGCCCTGGAAGAAATACTTGGAGGGACCTCCTTCCCACCAACCCGCTCAAGGTTTTCACATGATGATCTCAAATGGAAGTCGGATGTAGAGGAAGCCCATTGACCTGGACCAAACAAGCCGGCACCCTAAGTAGACAGATGTTTGGGAGAAGCTGAGAGGAGATTTGAAGAGGTGAACAGATTTCTTCTTCCCTTCTCGCACAAGGTGCTTCTTGTGTGCTGAGCAGACTTTCACTTATGCTTAAATGCAATCGACACATGTGCTCCCTCCGCTCCACAAATCTCTGGGTGGCCATTAAGATCACACTCAATGAATTATTAAAATAAACAAGAACAGAAAAGTTAATAAAACTTTTTGAGCCTCAGTGTCCACATCAGAAAAATGTGACTAGTCACGGGGTTGGGACATATATGGAAGTTCATAGAATCATTAAGGATAAGATGCAGTGTTAAGAGGGCATATAAGCTGCTATTGCTATCATTATCCTTATTAGCATACGTACCTTTCAGCCAGTCTCTTAACTCTGAAGAGTCAGTCTCTTGTCTCCTTTCTGTGGCTGCCTGCTGTGGTTTGAATTTGTCTCCCCAAAAGTTCTATGTTGGAAACTCACTCCTCAATCTATGATATTTAGATGTGGAGTTTTTGACAATCAATTGAGATTAAGTGAGGCCAGGGCACCTATGCTGGCATCAGTGGCTTTTCATAAAGAAGAAGGGGCCCAAGCTAGCTTTCTGGGTCAGCTTTGCCATGTACTACCCTCTGCCATGCTCTAATGCATCAAGGAGACTTTCATCAGAAGCTAGCACCATGCAATTATACTTCCCAGCCTCCAGAACCATGACTAACTACATTTCTACTTTTTAAAACTTAGTTATCTAGCCTAAGGTATTTTGTTATAGCAACAGAGAACAAACACGGATGCCATTTCTCCCTCCAACACCCCCCTGTACTGGCATCAGTCAGGTGCCAGGTTGTTTTAAACATAGTGTGTAATCATTTGGTTTGCACATCTGCTTCCTCTGCTGACCTTTACGCTCTGCTGGGATAATTTTGGCTTTATTTCCTTGGGTAGCCTCAGGTTATGGTACATAGGAGATACTTGATAGTCAATTTCTTGTGTGATCCAGGCATCCTTAAGAATTCAGCTGCTACAGTGGCTGAGGAGAGAATTCCCCTTCTGAGTGTTCAACCAGAACTACTTACCTTGTACTCCTTTAAGATGAAACTGGCTTAAAAATTGTCATCAGAAAGAAACAAAGGAAGACAAGTGGTATGTCTTTCACTGGGCTCTCAGTCTCTTTTCCCTCTGTCAGAGCAAAGGCATTCTCTAGCGTGTGTCTGGTGATGAGTGGTTTCAAGCATCTTTTCCTTGGGTCCAGGGGTTATTTTCCCCGACAGTTTTAGAGGTGTAACCCGCTGAATAGTAGGAATGATGCCCAAGAAACATCGGGATCGCATGCCACTGGGTCAACTCCCAAAGCCAGAAACATGCTTCTGGTTCAGTGTTAGAACATGCTGTCTTAGTTCCTTTTCAAATGCAGTGAAAGGACACATGACCAAGACAACTTATGAAACAAAACAACAACAACAAAAACCATTTACTTTGGAGGGTGGGGTCATGGTTCCAGAGGGTTAGGGTCTATGATCCTCAGAGTGGGAAGTAGGGCGGCAGGCATGGCACTGGAGAAGTACTGGAGAGCTTATATCCTGATCTGCAAGTTAAAGGCAGAGAGAGAGAGAGAGAGAGAGAGAGAGAGAGAGAGAGAGAGAGAGAGAGAGAGATTGAACACTAACTAGAAATGGGATGGGCTTTTGAAACCTCAGAGCAAATCCACAATGATACTTCTTTGAACAAGGCACATGTCCTAATTCTTCCCAAAGAATTCCACCTACCGGGACCAAGTATTCAAGTATATGAGGCAATGGGGGCTATTTTCATTCAAACCATTACGCATGTTGAACTATAAGAGCAGGTTGCAACCCACAAAAACTCTTCACTAGTGAAACAGGCTTTCAGCACAATAGCACAAGGAAAATTCAAGAGCTGAAGGGGGATTCTATAGACTTCATAGACTTAAGATGAATGCAAGTTCCTTTGTATATGAATCATATTCGGTTCTTTACTTCTAATAATTAAAAATTAAAAATTAAAAATGATATGTACAGATGTTTTGCCTATATGTATGTCTATGTACTATGTGTATTCAAATAGGGCACTGGATTCCTTGGGAACTAGAGTTACAGATAGTTGTGATCTGCTATATGGGTGATGGGAATCGAACCTGGGTCTTCTGAAGAGCAGCAAGTGCTCTTAATTGCTGAACCATATTTCTAGTACCCAAATCATTAAAAAAAATTTGAGACAGTTGGAACTACTTGAACACGGATAGCTGATGATAACAAGAAATTTTGTCAACATTTTGAGTTATAAAAATGGCATATCAAGTGTATTTCATAAAACAGCTTTGTCTTTTGAAGATGTAGTCACAAATGTAAATGGAATTATATGATAACTAAGATTTGCTTCAGAATAATCTGAACATGGCCAGAAAGAAGAGAGGGGGCAGATTATAAATGATAGATTGTAGATAAAATTAGTTTACTTGCCAATTCAATTGTGTGCCATGAAACAAGAATGATTTGGATAGGCTTTGTCCAAAAGGGTCAGGTACTCAACTCTGAATTCTGGTTAGCTTTAAGATGATACAGGGAAGACATGGCACCTGAATCGGAGAGAACATGAGCAGAGACATGGAGAAGAGCAATAATGAATGTAGCATATTCTGTGGGAAAGACGGATGGGCCTCAAGGGGGGGCTGGAGGGAAAGAGATGAGTGCTCTGGCTTGATTGGCATAATGTGGGCACCAATGACACCAGCCTAAGCAGTGTGTGAATGCAATGAGCTAGCAGAAGCCAGTGTGCCTTGTTTGTTTTATTAGCAATGCTGGATGAACAGGACGGAATCCATCCTGAATGGCTGGGTGCAAAGGAAACACGGGTTAGGATGATGCAATTCAGAGAAGCTCCTTTCTTCTTTACAAGACAAAGGAGGCCCTGCTCATTTACCAAAGCCAGAACTTGAAGGTTCAAAAAACAATGACTGACACAACTTCTCTGGGTCCTTTTGTCCTGCTGATAACAATCAGTTACTCTGTTGGCCAACCCTGTCTGGGATAATGGAACCTGAGCCAGGGATGCCCTGAAGCTGGATTCTCTCTAATCTACTCTAGTACTTGATGCTCATCTACCCCAGTGCCCTTACGTTTACCGGGCTGTTTGGAATGCTTTATCCAGGAAGGAAGACGTTACTATACTCTCTTAACAGGTGAGGAAAACTGAGAGTCAAGGTGAGAAATAATTTGCTTAATATCCTGCCGCCAATAAAAGATGGGAGAGGGGTTCTCTCTAGTTCTCCGGTTTCTTTGCTCCTGTTTCTCCTTCTGCCTCTCCCCATCCTCCTCCTCCTTTGTTCACATCCTCCCCACTGAAACAGGGTCTGTACTGAAGTTCAAGCTGCAAACTCATATCCCTCTGCCTCTGTCTCTCAGGTATTGAGATTATAGTCTTGTAACAACTCACCTATGGAGGACTCTGGACTTTTTTTGTTTTTTTCGAGACAGAGTTTCTCTATGAACCTTGGATGTCCTAGACTCTCTTTGTAGACCAGGCTGGCCTCGAACTCACAGAGATCTACCTGCCTCTGCCTTCCAGAGTGCTGGGAGTAAAGGCATGGTGCCCCTGGCTGGGGGACTCTGATTTTAAGGTCAGCTTCTCTCGATAACTTTTCTGCCCTCTAGGTGTCGGGGCTAGCTTTCCTCCAGGATGAGTTATGAGATGTGATTGGTAGTCTGATTGGTGTTCTGCATGTAGCAATTATTCTCAACCCTTTTCTTAAAGTGGGCACCACACTCATTTCCGCTTTGTAGGTGGGGAAATTGAGGCCCTTAACTGTTGCAGAGTTCAGAAAATAGGAAATCAAGATGTAAATCCTAGACTGAATTTCTTGGGCTACTTCTTCCTGCTTAGTTGAGGTACATTTCAGGATTCACCCAAATGGAGGCCTGGGAATAAGCATTGCTAGTGCACTAAAATCTTTACATTCACATTGGGGTCCTTTCTTTGGCTATAGCATTCACATAGCATTTTTAATATCATAGGCTAGACTCATTTAATTCATCAGATATCCATAATGGTCCTGTCATACTTATTTTCGTCTTAATAGGGAAACTAAGGCAACAGCCAATATCATTGAGCTAATAAAACGAACAGCTAGGAGTCAACTGAAATAGTTTTGTACCTGATTCCATGGTCTTGATTACAGCGTTGTCCTATGTCCAATCCCCGTGCTTCCATATCACCTGACCTAGATGGTATAAAGACCAAAGCGAGTGGGGAGCAATTTAACTGAAACGCTAAGGCAAATAAATATTTTGAAGTTGCTCAATTCAACTTGAGTCAGAAAAGCACCGTAAGGACTAATTGGACCTCTTCAATAGTTGCAATCAGAGCAGACTACTGAACGTAAGGGGATAAATCAATCACCTAAACCATTTGGCATGTGAGGGTCTAGTGACTGGTAACTATTAATGTCCTTTTTGCTCTCTGTTCACTTCTCTTGCACCCACTGCATAAAACCTCCCTGCAGCTCTAAGTTCAACCCTCTGCTCTTCTCAGTTTACCCTGCGATGCACACTTTGTTCCCACACCTCAAGACTGGTCTTGCTCTCGAGCTGTCCTGTGATTCACTGTGACCAATGAAATATGAGTGAAAGTGGTGGGAGTCAATTCCAATTCCAGATGGCATTGTTAAAAGCTATTATGAACCCTGCCAATACCTCCCACAATGGTCCAAATGCTATCTGTTTTCCATCTTGGGTCCTAGAATGAAGCAATCCTGTGCATAGGCAACCCACAAGAGGCATGTAAAGTAAGATTAAAAACTTCATTGCTGTAAGATGTGGAACTGTGTCTTTGACAGGATATACAAATCTAATGAATAGATGTTTTATAAGCTTCTCTCCTATGAAGGTGAAATGTTTCCCTGCAGGCTCATGATTTGAATGCTCAGTCCACATCTTGGGAACTTGGTGTTTTGAAGGCCCTAGGGCCTTTAGGAGTCATGGCGTGGCTGGTGGAAGGTTAGAGGGCTTTTGAAGGTTATACCGTCTCTGGTGTTGGCCTGTACTGTTTCCAGGCTTGTTGCGATGAGAGGGTTCTCTGATACATGCTTCCACTGCCAAGAGCTCCATACTGCCTTCCTCAGCCGGAGGGACCGGAGGTCCAACAAAACCATGAGCCTAAACAAATCTTCTCTGCCGTATTTCTGTCACATGTAGTTTCAAAGTGATGAGTGTGCTTTAAGAGGAAAAAAAAATCATGAGCTGCGAAGACAGGCAGTGTGTAAAATTAGGAGACTTTCTATGCCTGCTCTGGCTCCCAAATAATGACACAAAGACCTATTACATTTATTAATAAACTTCAAGCTCTATAGCTGGGCAGATATCCTAACCCAACTGTTCTGGTCTGGCTTACTTTCCAGCCACATGTCTGTCTTCACCTGCCCTGGATGTTGCTACATAGTCCGTTTCCTCATGGTGACCTTCTCTCTCTCTTCTCTATCTGGGACCTCTTCACTGGGAACGATCATCCTGCTCTAATTCCAGAGTTTTCGATTTTATCTACAGAAGTGGCTCTGATGTTGATATCTGGGTTTCTAAGGTCTGACTTCGGAGCAGTGTTGCTTAACTGTTCTGTAGATGACTTTTTCCGGTTGACCCGAGATGGCTGATTTAAATTTGATATCAGGTCTTTCCCGACAAGGAGGTACCCTGTTTGTCTCTTGTTGATCTATATTCATTAGTCCAATGCCGGCCTTTGTCACATCTTTTGCATATTCCAGAAGGTCCAGGACTTCTTTTGGAACTAGCTTGGTTCTCCCTAGAATTCCTTTTGAAATGACCCTGCTTACCACAATTAAGGCATTTTGACAGTTTGGATTTTCTCAAATCCTTTAGAGGTTACTTCTCCTATTAAAGTTAGATTATACGAATGAGAACCAAGATCAGGCATATTTCTAATCCATTCATTTACTGATGCTGATCTTGCTTTTAAAGGCCTAATCAAATTTTTACATTCAGCATTAGTATCCTCAAAAGCCAAAGATTCAATCGGTGCTTTCCTAGCGTGTGGATCAGAAATGCTTCCGTCTACACCGGAAGTCACTTTGTAAAAAGCCAGTGACTATTTCCTGTGAACCTGGCATAATCTGGATAAACGGCTCAGCTGTTTCTCCTATTTCTTCAACCTTGTTCCAAGCATTTAAAGCTGCCCTGTGACTGAATGCCAAGGTTGCCTTGTCACATTGAACTTGCACCTGCACCTCAGCATTTGGACCTTCACTTACCAACTGATCTCGGGGAATATTGATACCTTTGGCCCTATTTTTCTGTTCTCTTTAGCCTCTTCTCTCCACCATCATTCCCATTGCTTTTGTTGTATCTTTCCAGTCTTGGGGGATCATGCTATTTTAAATAGCCCGAGAGCAGTGTCTGGACTTCAAGGTCAAAGTTCTTGTTACACCATATTGCCTCTCCTTTCTTCAGCTTAATACAACTTCCCGGGGTCTCTGATAGGTGTAAGCTATCATTTTACATATTGTTTCCTTATTGCTCACTGTGAATGATGCTTTTTCCCTCTTTCGCCTGGCTGGTTTGTATCTATGACACTGGCCTCTCGGGCTTTCGGAAAAACGTGAGGACTCGTTATCCTTGCGATGCAGAGCTGATCTGGGTGATATTTGTCTACTAGACCATATGGCTCAGAAGACTGGTTATCAAGTTCTTGTTTAATTACTAGTCCTACCATTGGCATAGTTTCTGGTCACATAGTAGGCACTTTTCTAACAGTATTTGCTGATTAAGAATCAAGATGTGGCGATTACAGGAAGGAAGTTGGCACCTGACTTCTTGGATTCGAACCCCACATGGACGATTTTTCTTTGTATGACCTCCAGTTATTAATCTCTCTGGCTCAGAAGCCTCGTCTACAAGAGGATAAAAACTATACTCGTCTGACAGTGTGGCCTCAAGCTTAAAATGGATTAAATATGTGTGTTCCTTATTTAGGTCTTTGCTTGCCTAGCCTACTGGTTCATACTATGCTGGTGAGGCTGGGGCTGGTATTTTTCTTGGTTCTGTTTCTGGTCTCTCTTTCTAAATGGTTAGTGACCATTGGATCCAGCCAAGGAGACACACTGGTAGGAACTCAGAGGAGGATGGAAAGGAGAGGGCGTCCTGTCCACAGTGTAGCAGCAGATAATATCTGTGCAGCTCCCTTCGTAGTGGAAGTGTCAGTCTTCCATCTTCTCCCAGAGGTCCTAGAACCAGCCATGCGGCGTTTCCCCTCTGGTGGTGCCTGTCTCCCCCAAAGGATCCAAGTATCAGCCATGTGTGTCCCACTCCTCAGCACCTGAACCACTGTTTCCTTGTGTTTCTCCAGGTCCGTGGCTGGCGAGCTCCCCACAGTTACACCACACGGGACTGTTTAGAGTCCCTCCCCTTGAGGGACCCACTTCCTGGTAGCAATAGTAAACCACACAGCAGGCACCCAAGAAGCTCCAGGGGGGTGTGCAGCCTTCCTCTGGTGCTGCAGGCCACACCACCCCCCGTGACGGATCATACACACCTGAAAGCCTTCCAGGAGGACGCCACACGGCAGTCAGAAAGCCCATCTTTTGGAAAAGCACCATCCCACAACCCAGCACACTCACCCACCGCCGGGCGTGACGTACACGGCAAAGGAGGACAAGACTTCCGTAGCATTAGCAATTTTTTTTTTTTATTTTTCCTTTTTTGTTGCATAGGAAATGCAGTACTTGCTTCCAGTAATTGTAATGTGAGAAGGTGGTAGCGCGAATGGCTGAGTACAAGGGTTAAACTAATCCACACCAGCTCAAAAACCCTGTGGAGATTCCGTTGGTAAGAATGGACGCCCACAGTGATTCTCCACCAATTACAAGTTTTCACAGAACACAGTGAACGAAAAGGGTAACTATGAGAGTCAATACAAATATGCTAGAGGCACAGGGGGCCCGGCTCATAAAAACAATTTCAGACCAAGTTATTAACACGGGCGTTTCATTTCACAATAGATCTCTCTTTTTTTTTTTTATTCCCCATCATTTGAAGGTTTTAATCCTTTCCCCCACAATTTGAAAAGGAAAGCAGAGGCACTCTGAGCAGACATTTTTTTTTTTTTTAAATGTGTGTTGGGAAACGTAAGTGGGAGAAACAGAGAAGGAACACGGACTTGGCCTTGACAGTCTCCCTAAAGACCTACTGAGACCTGCTGGCACTCCTCTCGTCTGGCTGGTATCTCAGTGGCAAGGCTGCTGAGTCCACTGGAGAGACAATGGTCTGAGGGAGAAGAGTTCTGGCTACCCTCATATGTGCATCCTAATACAGCCAGTGACCTAAGCCCTTTAGTTGAGAATGATAACAGGTTAAAAAAAAAAAAAAGCAAATTCACAGAAAAAAAAATTAAAAAAATAAGAGCGACACAGTAAAAAGAATAGAAAAAAATAGCTTCAGGCTTTTTGAAAGGCTGAGCATCAAACAGCAGGAAGAATGGCCTATTCCTTGGACAGCGCTTGCCTTTGAAACCACTGTAGAGACAGGAAACTTCATAGTTTAAAGTCTGTGATACTTTCCGCCATGAATTTGCTCTAGTTAGTTCAGAGGTAGCATTTCTCCTGTACACTCTCTGTGGTCAAGACACAGTTTAACAAAGTTAGTGTTTCAGCCCAAACAGTACGGTGAGTCCACACGTAGGATGCCTGGCACACAGAGGGGGGGACTCCAGGGGCTACACCCCATGCTAAAGTTCCCACTTAACCCTGTGACCTTGCCAGGACCCAGTGACCAATGTTATCCCTCTAACTCATCTAATGCAACCCACTGGAGAATGAAAGGCAGATGGGTGCTGGTTCAGGGGGAAAATTAAAAAAATACATATTTAATTTGGGAAGCAAGTAGTTTCAAATTTAAATGAGAGAGAGAGAGAGAGAGAGAGAGAGAGAGAGAGTATATTTTAAAAATCCCGTGTTAATAGCAAACTTCTTTCTTATGAATCGGGCCCAAAGTTTGTACAGAGTTATATTTTTGAAGAAAATATTGCATCTGCGCATGTAACTAAATAGCCATGTGATTTCTTAAAGATTTTTTTTTTGTTTTGTTTTCTTTTTCATATGAGAAAGTCTGGTGTAGACGGATCAAGCATGGGTCCTCTGTCCATTAAGTTTCTTCCTTGCTGTCTAGCTTCCGTTGAGGGTCAAGGAAGTGACTCTCCCTTGGAAATGTTCTCAGAGTGGTTTTGCAGCAGAGTTCTTGAGATTCAAATGGTAGTTTTCAGACAAAAATCTCACCAGATACCTATCTCTGAAATCAAACACCCATGCTTGTCCCTTAGAAGAGACGAAAGGAAACAAACAAACAAACAAAACCCAAAAACAAAAACAAAATAATGAAAACAAAACACAGGTAATACTGAATTTAAGTAAGTGTACACCCTCCAGGATGCTGAAGACGGCCGGAAGGAAGACAGAGTTCATGTTCTCAGTGAAATACCTCAAACCTAGCTGACAAAAACCAAGGCAGAAAAGAAAAAAAAAAAAAAAGACTAACAGAACTTTGAGTAATATTCATACAGTTCACTAAGCATTATGGAGTAGCATGCATAATATTGTACGGTTATTTTACATCACCTATACCAGAGGTCCTGACTGACAGACAGCGAAGGCTACCGGTGTAGAAAAATCTTACTTCAGAAGAGCAGTATAATACAGGTTTCACAGGCACTACATTTTAATATATCAGGTATTATGCTGGTTTTCTTATAATTCTTTCTGTCCTAAAGCTGGCATTATAACAATGACCAAAAGGCAAGGATTGAAGTAAACGGAAAGTAGATACCAAAGTTGATATAGTTTTTTTTTTTTTTTCTTCAGATAGGTTAGTGCATAGTTCTCATGCAGATAAACACTGCTATGCATTTACACTGTTGGGAAGCAGAGTGAATTGAGCCCAAGTTGTCACATTTGTGTAAATCATTTTGTCAGCCTGTAATAGCACCATGTAATGGATTTGCATTAAACATTAAATTGATTTCAGAACTGGTGACACAGAATTCACTACAGTTAAGTGCTATGGAATAGCTTCAATATACCTGCTATATATCAAAGCAATTTTCATCCCACTGCTTTTTTTATTGGAAAAAAATAAAGGGGAAACATACATGACATTAATTAGACGAATGCACAGCCTTGGACTTGGAGAAGGCAGAGTAGGATTACTGTCAAACAGTAAGTGCATGCATTGACTTCAAGACAAAATGGCCTCGGGAGCCGATGTAAATGAAAGCCATGCCCTAGGGGCGGCGCAGCCTCTGGGACTGTCTAGGACCGGACGGTCTGGCGGGTAGGCTGGGAGGCACCACCAAAGCTTACTGACCACACTTCTTGTGTTCTACACCTGTTCAATGGAGGCCTGCTACCAGAAACCAGAAGGGAAAAAGAAGCAAAGAAAAACCAGAGAGGCAGAGACACACAGAGAGCCAGAGAGAGAGGGAGCCAGAGAGGGAGCGACAGGGGCTATGGAATACACTCTGAGGGAAAAAAGTATCAAATGACGTTCTTAAAAACCACTCCCCATCACAAAAACAAAACAAACAAACAACAACAAAACAACCCAACAACAGTAACAAAAACAGCAAAAAGGAAATCCCAGGAGAAAATGTTTTCCTTTGCAAATACCCCATGATATCATCATGACAGAGGTTGAAGCACAAAAGGGTAAAGATTTGGGAAGGTGAAAGACAAACTTTTTGAGATGGGTTTTGCATATTCCTGTGGGCTGACTGACTATAGCACAGTGTGTCTAGAAATTTGGATCCTGCACACTTGGACTGTTGGGGAAGGAAAAGGGAGAGCTTGGAGAGTGCAGCCTGGAGGGCCTGCGGAGCCTGTCTGGGTGTTGGTGGTACTGGCTGCAGAATGAGCCAACAGATGTCCTGCCAGGGGCTGAGGAGCCATACTTTAGTGGGTAGGAAAGGGCAGGAGGGAGGGGAGAATGGCACTAGAGAGGACTTCTGCCCAGCAGAGGTTAGAAAAGGAGTTTTGAGGAGAGGAGCCCAAAGAAAAATGTTTATTGGAAGATGTTGAAAGTTAGTATTTGTGCCTCTGACTTCAGTTCCCAAAGCAAAAATTGGGGGGAGTCATTTGAGGGACCATCTTTGCCAATTGCGGTAATGCTATTTGATGGGAGAGAAAAAAAAAATCCAACATGTTTCAGAATCAAGGCTGGGCCTTCGAATGCTAACAGCTCTTGGGGTCTGTCTGTCTCTACATCCTTGTAGTAAAGTCTTTCCCAAGCATCTTCGCTCAGCTTTTAAGCTAAACGGCAAAACACGTGGATCGGTTGGTGTTTTGATTTTCCCACTTGATGACAACTGAACTACAGTTTCCTGCAGGAAGCGTGAACGGAACGGAACTCAGTGCATTTACGACTTAACCCTTGCTTGCTGCCTCCACAACGGTTTAGAGCCTTTAAAACATTTTTTTTTTTATTCCTGCAAATCTGTTCAGAGTTCCCTAATTTTAGCTTCACCAAACTTAATACAACAAAATACCTTCAAAAGTACAGCACACCTGTAACGTCCGTTTGCAATGGTTTCTCAGTAGACCTACACTTCTCAAGCATAGGAATATGCTGTACCATTGACAGAAGAATAGATGCATTTAAATACTTACCAAAAAAAAAATCCAAACAAACAAAAAGGAAACGGGAAAGTTTTAAACTTAAATCCAGTTCCCAAAGGAGGTGGAAAAGTAACAAAACAAACAAACAAACAAACAAAAAAAGCAATTCTATGGACGCTGCCTTTATAATGAACAATCGGAAATTTCACTAGGCTAATTTGACAGAAATTTTTTCCTCATTTAGACAACATTACAAAAGTCCTGCATTATAAAATAGGGTAGGATAAATCAGTGTAATCAATAAAACTATACAACGATACAAATTACGTATCTTCTGAGTGGGCAGTTTCTCTCTCCCTTTGCAGTCGTGACTACAACATGCTCCACTAAAAACAACTAAAACTGCCCCAACTATTGCTTAGCTTGTTTTGCTTTAAAAAAGGGTGCAATTTTATTGTATATACAACCAATTTACTGGTAATACCTTGGCATTTTGCAAGGTCCTGACAACATGTTTGTCTAGGCTTTTGTCCCTTCACTGTGAAGCACTGAGAGCTGCTATGTTTTCTTTCTTTTTTTTTTTCTCTCTCTCTCTCTCTCTTTTTTTAGTGCACATATGTCATAATAATGCCCAGCTAAATGCTATAGGGAAGGCAAAGTATGCTGCTGGCTATAGGAAGTGACACGGTACACTGACAATCATACCATACAACAGCGCCAAATGACTATTCAACCACTTATCAGACACATATGAAAATCCAAAATGTTTTATTTTATTTTTTTTCCTTAAATAGAGATAACCAGTAAACAATTTTCAGAACTTGGAAGTTTAAAAACGTGCATATAAAAATGGGCATATTATGTACTTCTTATTGACTGCGGATTGACTGCCGTCTGCTAAGAAAAGTGGGTGTGGGGGGCTGAAGAGAAAGGAAGTTGTCTTTTTTTCCTTTTTTTTTCTTTCTTTTTTTTTTTTTTTAAGGCTTGCTTGTGAAAGGAACAGTTGTAAAAACAAAATTGCTTGAAGCAGGGTCAGCTTAGTGCTTCACAGTTTGACTGCTTCTCTAAGAGGAACCCTTCTTGCCCGTGCATCAAAACCACAGCAAGTACAAAGACAGACACCTACCTCACACTGCGTCAAATGCAGCACACTGACTTTGGTCAAATAAAAAAAAAAAAAAAAGAAAGGAAAATGAACAATCGCTAAGCTTTTCTACATGATATAAGCAGGTATTGCATATTTTCATATATCTTGGGGTGGGGGTAAAGGAAGACTCCAAATAAATCGAAAAAAAAATGCAGCAACATCCCAAATACTGATATTGTAAGCATCTACAGAGCTCAGAATAGCACTGCCACTGACCACACAGGACAATCGAGACTACGCCTGTCTGCGGAACAGCTAACTTTCTATTTAGGTCTAGATGTTGAAACTGACTGACGAGGGCTGACATAAAGGTTACATTTACGAAAGTGTCTCCGAATGCTTGAGGAGGGAAAAACCCCTTCAATAGAGGAGCGTGTGCAACAATTCCACAAATAATCACTACCCGGGGCAAGGCACATTGATATGGAATTTTTGTTTTCGTGCAAATTAAGGAAAAAAATAAACAAAACAAAACAAAACAAAACAACATCGTTTGGGGGTAAAGATGAGGAGCAAAGTGTCTTCCCAGGAATTTCAGTCACTTGATTGTATAGGACAGTAGTTGAGCCCTTCTGAAGGGCTGAAACAGTTTAAAGGCAAGTGCCTAGAGTGGGGTTACAATATTGTCTTAATGCACTCTACTTTATCCTACATTAGCTATATAAAAATTAGTTACTAACACTAGAACATGCAGAGACTTCCTCTGGTCAGCAGCGCCTGCCAACCAGAACACATATATATGTATAGTAGAGGAAACCTTGAAGTCACGTGGGAAGCAAGGGGGTGCTTCGCTGTCTGGTAGAAAAATCACTTGCATTTTTTTTTTTGTTTGTTTGTTTCTGCTTTTTTTTTTTCTTTTTTGCTCTTTTTTGTTCTTTTTTGATTTTTTTTAATCTTTTTTTTTGTCTTTTTTTTAACATAAGATACAAGACATTGGGTGGGGGGGGGTAACTTTTTTTTTCGTTTTCCCTAACAAGTACCCTTGATCTGAATGGGCACCAGCAGTTGTGACCCTATCAGTGTTGTTAGTATTAATTTTCCCATAGCCCAGGTCAGGGTTTGCAAAGGGTCTTGGAAACTTCTGGACAATATCTGGTACAATGAGGCGTTTGATAACTGATAGATCTGGTGTTGCCGTACACATGTAAAAATTTCCAGAATTGGCATAATTCATTATAGTGATTTCTAGCTTATAAAATTAACAGATACCATGATTTCTTTTGAGTTATGTGCTTTGATAACAGAAAATAATTAATTAGCATTTAATGTAGTTAACATAGTATGGTAAAAGCACCATTAGATTTGTATTTTTTTTAAAATTTTCCTTCAGTTTTTTTTTTAAAGGGATACAAGTTTAACAATAAAAAACATAAAAAGCAAAAATAGCTCCCCTTTTTTCTTGCAAGGCTGTTTTTTTACCCCAATAATTTAGAGTCCTGGGGTGGGAGGACTTGAAAAACAAAAATAGAATTTTCAACAATCTCTATCTTACAAAGATACTTAGCTATCCAATGAAATTGCACTTCACTCAATTCAAAATTCGATTGTTTTGATTCCTGTCAGTTTCTGTCAAAACAGACCATCTTCCCCATTTTCACGTGAATTTTTGTGTCATTGTTGAAATTGTTGAAAAATGGTTTTTTTTTTGTTTTTTTGTTTTTTTTCAAATGTAAGTGCAGCATTTCAAAACTTTAAAACAAAAAACAGAAACAAGAAACCAGACTGATAGTAGTAGTCTTTGCGGTCTTTTTGGAATTGTTTTCTGCGACGTGAGTGGGTTCACTGTCCTTGCAGGCTGTGGTATGTATGTAACTGCTGACTGCCGAAACCAAACCAAACGAAAAGGAAAGATCAATGGAACTGCATTTTCTTTTTCTAATATGTTACAGGGAAAAAAAAAATTGCCCTTTGAGTGTCCTGTAAGTTACAGATCGCAGATCTCAGCTACTACAAAAGATTTCGTTCTCCAGGTGCCTCCAAATGCTCTGGGAGGGTCACACCTGCGTGGGTAAATCCATGAAATACTGTGAAAAGGCCAGGCTCGCAGGGGAAGTGTGTTACAGCAGGAAGTTAGTGAGCAAGGCTAACCCTCTACCAGCCACTTCACCTAATGCTCACGTCACCACCGAAACACTTCGAATGTCACACAGCCCAACCATTTCCAGCACCATATGAGAAATTACGACAGTCCCTAAAGTATTAAAAAAAAAAAAAAAAAAAAAGAAAATCCCGAAAGGTTATGGCCTTTGCTGTTTGACCACGATGCTTGCTGTTTCCATGTACTAGTTGATTCGAGTCGTTTTTTTTTTTTTTTCTCCCCTTCCACTGACAGTGAAGTTGTAACTGCGCTGGGTTGAGGTTGCGTCCATGTTACAGAGTTGAGAAGGGGTCAGGTGGTCTGTCTGGTGGATGGTGGGATGCTGCAACTTTTATCCCAGGTACCAGGACTGGAAGACAGAAAGAAAAGTATAGTTAGAAATGCAGGTGGAGTGGTAGGGTGGCAGCTAGTGTGGGCAAGGCTCGCCAGCGATCCTCAGCGCGCGAACACACACAAATGTTTGATTTTGTAAAACTATTTTGAAAGTTGCTCTTTTAACTGTGGGATCAGAACTGACCATGGGGGTTCACGTGGACAAGGAATGGCAGATGTTAGTAAGTGTCAAGCCACCCAAATTTATCTTACTCCTCTGACATTAAAATTGTTGCCTTTGGTGGGGTTTGCCAACGTTTTCAGTATAACTTACCAAGGGAAGTTATTCTGGCCACATGACATGCACATCAGGCTTTGTAACCTGGCTATGTTAGCACCTAGCTCAGAACCTGGGAAACTTAGTATCTAGTTCAAGAACGAGAAATAAACTGCAGACAGTAGCTGAAGGGTGAGGTTAAGGGCTGTATGGAATAGCTACTTCCATGATTTTCTCAACATATTTTTCAGTGAGGTGTAGGTGACAAAGACAGGTGTTAAACATTTGAACACAACATTTTGAAGGTGGCCATTGATAGCAGCCAATACAGAAAGGTCTGGTGGGAAACTCATTGTTGCCCCAGGGGGCGGGGAAACTGGAGTGGTCCTCCCTGCTCCTCTGCCTTGTCATAATGGAGACTTCACGGGGCAAATTCATCTTCCTTTCAGCTGAACATACTTAAAATTATATACTTGGAAAAGATACACAATAAGCAAGACTGTACTGTATTGGAGTATCAAGTTTAAGGGGAAGACGGGGCCACTGCTTAGTCCTCATTCATGTTTCTGTCCACTCAACATGAGCTTGGAGCTGTCTGTCAGCTTGCCGACCCAGTCTTATGTCCCTGTCATAGACATCCAGGTGATCACCTTTGTGTGTGCTGCCATTTCTTTACCAACAAAGAAAGTTAGCTAAACAAAATGACCAATCTCAAAATTAAGTTCCTTAAGGGAAGTTAAAATTGTATCTGTTCTGCCAACTTTTCTCTAAGAACTCTGAAGAATTCTGTACTTTTGTCAGGAGTCGGAAAACCTACCAGTTTCCTCGCAAAGCTAATGGCCCTGAGCTCTGCACTGAAAGCATCAGCAAGGGTTATGTCAGAACTGATTCCGGAGGGCTAAGGCTTGCTCTTGTCAGAGAGATTCAATTAGGGAAAGTCGGGACTCCTTTGATCCCAGGGATAAATGGCTAAATGATAGCTCTATGGAGGTTGGTGTAAGATTTCCTGGTCACACAAGCTACCTTTGATTTCCAAAGCAGCTTAAAAAAAAAAAACAAAAAATTAAGCTCAAACCATAAAAGTACTCATCCTGTAGGCTTGTAGATGCTGCTCTTTACTCTCTGACCATGCACTTTGAGGAAGACAATAAAGCTGCTTATATCTGGCAAAGAAATCATCCTGGCAAGGGCACATGACCTAAATCTAAGTGGACAAAAGAAAGATGAGTGAGGAAGGGGAGGCAAGGAGACCCCAAGCTATATCTGTTTTAAGTCTCTCCTGATAGCCGACACAGGCCCACTTTCCATATTTGCTCTTGACACAGAACAGTGTCAAATGGGGCGGCCAGTGCTGGTCTCAATCTGTTCGCATGCTTTCTAAGGCAGTTGTGAGATTCCAGACTGCCTCAGACTGACACTCTTGAAGTAAAGGCCTGGGACCTGGGCGAGTCAGCAGGGGGAGCAGTTTTCCGTCCCAGAGTTCCTGGACTCTGGGTACTGCAAAAAATCAGCAGCGCCCTGTACTTCTGTTAAAAAGCAAAGCAAGCAAAGAAAAAAAAAGTTTCTTCACACATCTTACTATTCAGTGTGTGCCTCGCCCACAAGGTTACCCCAGAGCAGCTCTGTAACCCTTCACTGAAATAGGCTTTATTGATTGCTCTGGTCTATTGTTCTCTTTTCAAGTCCCCCAAGTTCAAGTTCATCCTGGTGTTACATCATGTCTGGTTGCTCTTAGCAACCAGACAGACCCAGACGTGACTATCATTAGCAAGAAACCCTCCACTCTCCTCCCACCAACCTTCCAGTGGTTCTGACGTTGCAGGCCCACTGCAAACACACTGAAGTATTTATTCTGGCTAATTTATGACCTACCCAGCAAGCTGGACCCCCACTCCAAAAACCAACACTGTTGTATATTTAATTAATCTGTCTTTCTTTGGCATTTGAGAAAGTTAGACAAAGGACTAATTATTGTGTTTCCCTCTCCACACTTTTCTTTTGGGGGTGAATATTTGCATGGGAAAGAAAACTATGAGGCCCCGCTTTGGCCCCTCCCCTTTTTCTGTTTGCCCTATTGACATTTCATGAAATACTTTAGCTGCTTAAGAGAGTTAGAAAAAAAAAACTGGGCTGTGAATGTTACTCCTTCTGAGTTGGTATTCACCAACACAAATCAACTCATGACATGTTTAAATTTAAATGCTAACCACACACTCTCAGAGTTACTTTAAAGGTTAGTTTTTAATCAATAGAAGTTGCTGACTCCGGGATTTTGAGCTGCACACGGCAACTCCCGGGCTTTTGTCTAATGTTGAAGCTTGGGAACTTTTTTTTTTTTTCCTTGAGATGATTTTAGCAATGATTTGAAGATACTGAGGCTATTGTGCTCCTACCAGCAACATGTCAATAGCGGAGCCAAGCAGCCCTGTGGTGGGCTGTCAATATGACTCCTAAGGCAGGGGTTGGGGGTCTCTAATAACCCGTGAAAAAACCTTAATTAACCCTTTCAGGCCCAAACCAAAACCTATTCTTCCACTTTTCACTCCCGTAATTTGACCATTAGTACTTATTTCAACATCACACTAATCTTCATGACAATTAACCTAGCTACTTGACCGGGCACTTCCAGAATGCAAAGTCAGATAGGGGAACCTCCCATGCACTTTCCTTTTCCTTTTTCTTTTTCATTTTTGAACAAGGTCTCTCAGTAAACAATCTACAGGAGATACAACAGAAAAACAGTTGTAACAATAAGAGATTCATCCATTTTGCCAAATTTTCTGTCAGTTTGTAGTTGAAAACACTGGTCACGGTGATGACGAGTGTGACAGTCACCTGCACAGAGGTGCTCCTGGATTTCTATAAACTTCCATGAGCTAATCACGTCATAAAAAGCAGAAAAAGCCATTTTTTTTTCTTGTGGCATTTTCCTATAAATCACTGTTACTCAAAAAACATTGCAAGTTTGAGAACACTCACTAAAGAATGACTCTGTACCTTCCTTCTTGGGGCAGAAAAACAGAGAAGGAATCAGAGACTGATCGATCAGTTCTTGGGTTGAATCAAGTCGTTGGGAAAATACTGGCACACGGAAAGAACAAAATTCATCTGTGGAGAGTCAGAAAATCATCCTCACATCTGACATCCGCTTGGGTTTCATATGGCTTCTGCCTTCAGACTTTATAGTCCCCTAACCTGCCCTACTGTATCCAGGACTACAAAGGAATCTCTGTCCCTTATCTGCAAAGAGTGGCCGTATTACAGTACAGCAACGGAGAATGTTATCTTGATACATTTACATTGAGGAAGTAAACACTGAGCTTTGATCTATCCCCCTACCTCCACCCCCCTCCCCTGCAGGAACATTCAACTACAGTTGATTTGGTGGCCCATAAATCCACACTCTCACAAAGGCTCTAGTTTCAAAAAAAAAAAAAAAAAAAAAAAGCCAGTTACATTCGAAATGTCCACAGCTTGGGATGTACCAGGGGTGGGAGGGGGGGACCTGGACCTGTCCTCTTTCAGTGCTCAAGGTGAAACATCAAAAGAAATCTGCAGCCCAAGACAAGAGCTCAGCTTTCCTTCTAGCCGGTCAGATGGAGAAGTAATCTCATCAGGTTGGAAAGTGCTGACTCAGGATTTAATAAAGTGCCTGCAGATGTGGCGTCCCTAAGGTATTCAACTCATGTAATGCAAAACAGCTCTGCGCTGAACGTGCTTATAAAATTTCTTTTAACCATTGCAGCACGGTTCTCTTAGGAGTTTTATCACACTTCCCGCCCCTTAATTTACAGCTCCATGAAAGTTCCAGCTCCATTTCTGTGGGGATTCTGGAATGCTCACAGTAGTCAGAATTTACGAACCGTAAACAGCCTCCATCCCTCTGCATCCTAAGCAAGAGGGTTGAGATGGCAGCAGGCACTGTGGCAGTGGCAGTCTGTTTCTTCTCTTGTGCCTTGTTGTGAGCGATTACAAAATGGAGTTGGTCCTGAGTCTACTGGAGATGGGCGGCGAAGCCAAGGGACTTACCTTCTTGTCAAAGACCAATATTCTAACACATCAACTTCTTTCACATTCTCCCTTTCTACTCATATGGGCAGGGCTTACATTTTGAAACCAAGAAAGAAATAGATCGGAGATAGTTATATTTCACTTGAGGAAAAAGACGGGGGGGGGGTGCTGCGGAGGGCAGGACAGACTGTGACGGCAGAATCTGTTTTTCAAATTAAAAAGTTGAACAAAAGGCCTCAAGGGCAAAGTTTAACACTGCACGGAAGGAGGTTGTTAATGTGGAATCCAGAACTGGGTGTGACACAGCTTTCTTCTCCTGGTGAGGTGGGTTATTTAAGGACATTTACACACATAAACGGAAACACAAAAATACAGGAAGCAGCCCCCTCCAACACATCACTCCCTACCAGCTTCACAAGGGACGAGGCAAGCAGATCTGCACTGAGGGCAGCTACCATTTTGTCCCTCTTGGTGAGACCACCTCTGCTGGATCCAGCTAATCCAGTCAGTCAGTCATTCTTGGCTTCCTGTTCTTGTTTGCATGAACTAAGCCTACTATTTAGCACAAATGAGTTGTCCTTGGCAAATCGGCCAAAAGCCTGGGGGGGGGGGGAACCCCCGCCTCTGACACAGAAGGAGTAGACAGACCTCTGTGTGGACTCCCAGAGTTTCCTTTTAGGACCAACCATTTGAGAGCCATTAGTCACTTGGTCAGTAAGTATCAAGAGCCTGCAATGAGGGTCTGGGATTGTGAGGGGGAAAGAAAATGTGGCATCTGCCTTTAAAGGCTTTAGTGCCCAGCAGGAAGGGGCTGGCTTTAGACTTCTATGCCAGTCAGGATTTCTTGAGGGATCCTGATAAACTTTTGTTGACTGCTTAGGCCAAATGTCCAAAGCCCCCCACACTGTATTCCGTGGATGGGATGTGCGGCATCACGTGTGAAGAGCTCTGTGCCAGTGACCCTGGAGTGCTGAGAATGAGAGATGGCAGTGGTTAGTGCCGGTTTCGGGAGAGAGGGACCTGCTGTACACAGGTGTTAGTTATGGGTATTGCCAGCCTCAGGCTTTGATCTCCACGGCCATTTTTCTTGTCTGATTTTATTTTGTTAATTAAAGAAAGCCTGTTTTCAATAACTCTAAACCAAGACTTGTTTATTGTACAGGAAACTATTAAAACATTAATGGTCCATGAGTGGCCTTGCTTACCTTTGTAGCCTTATCTTTTCACCACTTGTGCTGTGTTAAACTCCTTCCAGATCCCCCAAAGCCAAATGCTTCCTCCCTGCTGGACCCTAGGCACAGGCTATGCCTTTTCCGTGCCATGTTAACACTTGCTTGTCCTCAGGGTCTAAGACTAAATAAAACCCTTTTCTTTAAAAAAAAAAAAAAAAAAAACTGAAATGATATTTGTGTATGTGTGTGTCCTGGTGGGCTGTGGGGGTGAGAGGGTACCTTGTAGAAGCCAGTTCTCCTTTTCTATCCTGTGGGTTTTAGGAGTGAACTCAGGTTGTCCGGCTTCATAGCAAGCACCTTTACCTGCTGAGAGCCATCTTTGCCAGTGCCCAGGTGTTCCATTTTTTATTTATTTTTTCCCTGAGGGGTCCTATTTAGGGCCTTTACACACAGACTTCGCCTGTTACTTTGGTGGGACTATGACAGTCTGTTTCTTCCCAAGAAAGCTACTTATGTTTTCAGGTGTGGCAACTCCCGGGTCTTGCCCAGTGGCTAGCAGAGGAAGTGCTGAACAAATACTGTTAAGGAAGGAGAACAAGCAGGCGCCAGCTAACCCCAGTGAGACAGTACATCTCCTGGGTGTCCATAGCACAGCTAGGCCACATACAGGCTCAGAGCACATGCTTTGGCCTCCTGCAGTGACAGGCACCCCCTCCCCCCAAGAGAGGCACACGTCTCTAGGGGTTGCCCCAGGCAGCTCTGATTGAAGGGCTGTTGCAATGGGGCCAACTGTGGCCAACTGCGTCAGTAGCCTGTGCAACAGTTTTGTAACATGGCCTTCTGCCTGCTTGCTACATACACAGCACTTGTCCAAACCACTGCTCCCTGGAGAACGGCTATGCTGCTCCCAGCCAAGATCTCCGCTTTGGTTCAAACCTCAGCATGGGAAAGCACTCATCTTTTAACCCAATAAACCTTCCAGTACCTACAAACCCTGAGCGTGTGCGCACAACCCAGCCCTGCAGGCTGTTCCACGGCTGGAGTCTCAGCCTATCCCAGCTCGCTCTGGTGTCACTCTTACCACCAAGTCTATTTTCTGTTTGGTCTTCCTTTATATTTTCCTGTGTTGCTCTCACCCCCGTGAGACCGAAGGCTTCTGTGTAAATTGCCCTTTGGCCCACTTGTGTCTGCTCTGAGGACCCACTGGAGGGCTATTTCCCGAGGTGCACACTTGGCCTCTCACATCTAGCCTCGCGGCAATACTGGCACCTGCACTCTGTGGACTAACTAGGTGACCTCAGGCAAGGTTGTTGGCACCTTTGTGTCTCACTTTTCAACTTCAAGGAATGGAAACATCTTTACCCATTTCGAGGGGATTAATGAGGTGATACATGACTGGGGGCAAGTTCAGGAAACCAAGATCTGGGCTCTCTAGCTGTTAAATATGGCTGGCCCTAGGGTCCCTGTCGGCCTAAAGAGGACCCATTTCCTAAGAAAGTGGTCACCCGAACCAGCGTTTTCTTGCCTTGAATGATATATATATATATATATATATATATATATATATATATATATATATTTAAGTTGCAAGTGGCAGCTGCGCCAGCTCCTTTTTCTAGTTGCAAGGGAAAGTTCTTGAGAAAATAAAATTCTGTCTTTAATTGTGGTGTTAAAATCAGAGCGGAGAAACCTGCGACACAAAAGGAACTGGCTCGAGCCCCTGAAAAGCATCAGGCTAAACTGCAGGCCTTCCAGGCTGGGGCTGAGGGAGGGAGGGCGGGAGGGAGGGAGGAGTCAGGAAACCGAGTGGGACAGAAACAATCCTATTTTGGTTTTTGTTGGTGAACGGCATACTACATAGATCAGAGACTTCTTATAAAACACAAACCCCCACTGTACACAAAGCACAGGAAAACGTGAGGAAAGGGGTGGGGGGGAGTAAAAGCAGCTTAGGGTGTGTTAACGCTGCCATTCTGTCAGCTTAAAGAGTATTTTATGCTTGATCAACAGCTCTTTTTCATTGTGCTTTTCTTTCATTCATTGAAGACATCAAAGCGGGGCGCCCCCCCAGTGTACCTGCCCTTCTGGAGCGCTTGGGAGGAGGCTCTAATGAAGCCGGCCTCTGGGGGCTGGTGACCCCCGTGGACACGGCAGTTCAAAGGGAATATTTCAACAATGATTACATTTTGTAAATCTTTTTATGAAAGAGACAGCTTATTTCCTGCTTTTTCATGAAAAATAGATTCTATCCATTAAAGTGAGGCTGCGCCACGGAAGCTGCCTGAGATCTGAGGTGCGGCGTGGAGATTAAGGGGACAAGGACCTGATGAAATTGTCCTGAGCTCCTTCCTATCTCCTGGGCTGGGCTGTGGAGCTGAAGTTTGGCCTTGGAAAACGTGGTGTGAATGTGGCGTGGAGAATGTGTGTGTGTGTGTGCGTATGTGAGCAGGCCCACGTGTCTGTGTAGGGAGCCTTGGATTCAATATTCTCCCCGGGTTCTATGCTTTTATATTTTGATTCAACAAAAGATAAACATATGAGGAAGCTTCAAGCCACGAGTACTTCTCTCCCGTGCAAGCAAGACAAAAGATGATTTTTCTTCCCATTTCATTAAAGTGTTGTATTTTAATGCCTAGATATGCAAGACACACCCTTTCCCACAGGGGAAGTCAGTCCTAAGAGGCAGGTTTGCTCTTAAGACACAAAGAAGGCTTTATTAGTGGCTACTGTCTGTCTTAAAAGGCAGGGCCTAGCCCTTTGTAAGTTTTGATTTTCGCATTCAAGTATGCTTTTCCCCAACTTTTTTCCTTTTTTCAGGAAGAAAGTTGTGTAGAGTAGGGGCAAGAAAGGAACATGACTTCCTGGGGAGTGACAAAATGAGAAAAAAAAAGTTTTGTTTTCTACATATTGGATTCCAATTTTTATTAAATGCCTGCTGTCTAACAAGGGCAGACAGTCGCACTTGGGGTTGGCTGAATGTGGCCCCCGGGAGCTAACTTTTCCGTTTGAAGAGGTAGGCAGGGGACAGGAGGTTGGTGCTCAGCAGAGTGTGGCCCTCATTCTAGTAACTTACATTCTACCAAAGCTATTCCTCCCAGACATGGCTGGGGTCGAGGATTGCCATTCTCATCCTGTAAGTAGATAAAGCCAGGAAAGGGGAAAGGAACGTGACAGTTTGGAGCCCAGCTATTTCAGAATTCTCCCACAGGCATCCTGCAGCCGAGTGCCAGGAGACCTGGCCCGCTGCCAGCAACAAACTCCAGCTCTCACCCTGCAGCCCCTGGTGCCTTTGTGACTCTATGACACCTTGATACATGGCTGTTGTTTTAAGGCAGGGTTACATGTAACACAGACTGGCCTTGAAGTCACCACACAGCCTAGGAGGACTGCAAGCTTCTCATCCAACTGCCTGTACTCCCCAAAACACTGACATTACAAGGCATGTGCCACCATCCCCAGCCATTTGGGGGTTTTCTGCCCAGCAGGTGCCTCCCGTCTGGCCCTGTGCACACCTCTTTGCTTCTGCCCTCTGTGCACTGTCTCTGTTTTTTTCCTTTCTGGTCTGGTTTCCTACTTTCCACCTCCAGCCTTCCTCCAGGCCTGTGGTAAACCCACAGGGGAATCACAGAAGACCAATCTCTCAAAGGCTGTCCAAACCAACAGTACTTCCTACTCCACTCACCCACAAGAGGAAGGAAGAGGGAAGGAAGCCATAACCCTTTGGCAGGCTGGAACAGAAGTTTCTACAGTGCCCCAAAGGCAGGCTCAGAGGCAGTCTGAGCAGACCACAGAGGAAGCTGTAGCTTTGCAGTTTTTGAATTCCTGAAAACGAAGATTGGGAGTGCTGTGCAGCACAATTGGGTACAGGTCTGGGGCCAGGGCCCCTGGACTAAAACCCAGGCCTGTCACTGGCTGTGGTGTTTTTTTCCCTGTCTACACTGCAAAGCTTGCCACTCCTATATCTGTGTTCTCCTTCCAGAACACGTGCTTTTAGATTCCACTGGTCCAGGGATCATCTTTTCCTTGCCTACCATGTGGCAGTGACCCTTGAGAAGGCTTAGAGTACTCATGCCCCCGCACTGAGGTTAGAGGAAGCACCTCCTCGGAAAACTCCACTCCAGCTTTGCAGAATGCAGGAGGCCCAGCTTAACTTTTGTACACCTCAGGCTGCCGGAAATAAACTCAACAAGACAAAGCAAAACAATCCTACAAACCAGCTGAATTGACCTAAATGTGAGCAATCGTTCGGGCAGCCTGAGAGACAGCGTGGATGGGAAGTGGGGATTAGCAGTTGGTTCACCTCTGCTGACAACCCTGGCTAAGGGCAGTCCAGCACATCCTCTCAGCCCCCAACCAGGGCTAAAGAACAATGCTTGCCTCCTCCTCCAGAGACAGTGGCAGGATTTAGAGCTTTGCAGTGCACCTTGCCTTTGTTAAGAAGGGACTGGTAAAACATGACTACATGGGATGGTTTACAACTTCAATGACTGTTTTTTCTTTTTTTTCCCTAAATGCTGAAACAGCACATGCTTTTATGCTTAGATTTATTTCCTTCGGAGTGTGTGGAATACATCTGTAACTATACTCATTACTGTAAACAATTCAGATTTCCCCCAAATATTTCCAGGAGCTGCAAAGACGCAGTCTATGGCGTGGGAATACAAGGTAAAGACCCCACAGGCGTGCCCCAGGGTCAACCTGAAGGATCTTACCAGTGATTTGGTCATGAATGAAACATAGGTGGACAGGCAGAGTGACTTGGAGCGAAGAAATATTCAGCCCAGCACAGAGTACTTATCTTTACCTTCTTAATAAGGATTTCTGAATAGATCATCTCAAAAGCAAAGACTCAAAATGTGTAGAACGAGGCATGTTAGCAAGGCTACTGCCACTTGGCTTTCTGGTTGAGTTCTGGTTGGTAGTGCTCTACCAGCGATGGGAATCTAGGAGCAGTGCAGAACACACGTCAAGGACTAGCTTGGAGATGTCGCCTATGCCTACCATCACTGTGCTGCTGCTTAATAAAATGAACACAGACTGTAAGACTATTGAATGTTTGTCACGTCATTTAAGGGTCCTTTCCCCCCTGGTAAACTACCATACTAATAGGAGAGCCTATTGTTTATTTCACGAGAATGGTGGCAGGTTCAAAGGATGTACACCCGCTTTCATTCTGACTTGGCAATTACAAACATCCTGCAGACATGCCAAACTGCGCTATTCTAGAAGATGCTTCATTAAAAAAAAAAAAAAAATCAACTTTTTCTTACTGTTAAAGAAGTGAACTGTCTGGGCTAAAATATGCCTTCCTGTTCAACCGCATCAACTTTTCTGTATTGTTCTGCAGGAACAAATTTTTGAGTTCAAGTTCAGGGTTAAACTAAATAAAATGCTCATCCAGAGTTTACAACACAGCCTCATTTACATGTGTTCTCTCTGAACTGTGCCGGCACACTGTGCTAGTTTCCAGGGCTTGGTGCAGGAATGTTTTAAGGATGGAATCTGGGCTCCTTTCTCAGGCACAACCGACCTCTCAGAGGCTGCCAGCAACGTTGCACTGTTGCCATGAAGATTTCTGCAGACCGACCTTTGAGGCCAGAGGAGAGACACGACGCAGGACCGACAGACTAGATCTTCCCAGGTTTTCCTATCAGGTATTTGAATTACAACCACAGCACAGGCGTGAATCATGGATTCTAGATGCATATACTAGAACTCCATTGCTATGACTTCAAGTTTTCAGCAATTATTTTCAGCTTTTTGTGGAAGCAGCCAGCACACATTTATTCTTTTCTGATATGAAGATGCAGGCTTCCTTATACTTTTTTCTATCTTGTGTGTGAAGTTGAAAAGTTGTTAGAAAACTGTTTCCAACCTCCCAAATATAATTTTCTATTTTCAAAAAACAAACAAACAAACAAACAAACAAACAAAAAACAACAACAACAAAAACTACATGAGGTTTTTGAGGTCAACAATGCTTTGGGAATTGCAAGCCAATAAATGTGCACCTAAGAGGAAGAACCAAAGGTGAGATTCTAAGTTCTTCCCTAGGAATCGAGATGGAGAGAGCTGGTTCCTGGCTAGCCAAGGCTGACACTAGCTCTTTGCTAATCAAGGGTCCAGGAGGCCAGAGGAGATGGCCATGGTCTTTGTGAATTGTAGCAAGAAGAAGTGAATGAAGGACTCTGTTTCCTGTCTTCTCTCTGAGTGAGAATTTCTCAAGCAAGACAGCGGCTGAGGACAGCACACAGTAGCGCTGATACTGACTGTCCTCTCATGGTATCTGTTTACATGCTTCTCTAACTTGCTGGTTCCCGGGTTCAGCAGCAGCACCCTCCAGGGTGACTCCGGAGGACACACACAGTTAAGCATCACTGCTGCTGTGTGTGCTGTGGGGCTCGGGAAATAGTGGGTTAGGGCAGAGTCACGGGATCGATCTCTATCATTGCTTTTGCAATGTCAGTTGAGAGGGCCTGAGACCTCCTTGCTGCCACGGTGGGTAGTGGGTGTGAGGATGAAATGAAACAAGGTGGAAACACTGTTTGTCGTCTGATTGTCCTGGCAGGTCCAGGAGATAAGAGCTGATGCAGGGGAGTGGATTCCTCTCTATCTGTGGCAAGACAGAAATCTCTTGGCTTGCAGGCTTTTCTTAGCAGGCAACAGTGCACGCGCACTGGCTCTATGCTTGGTCTTACTCTGTCTCTATCCCTTGAACTCAGTTCACTCCCATGCTGAAAAAAAATCCAACGTTTCAAACTGAAACATGCTGCAAATCAAGCCTCTCACTATGAAATTTGGAAGTTTATTCCATGTAATGTGGACACAAGTAAAGTGGGATCCGTGTTGTACAGAAATGGGTTTGAGTCTGGTTTCTCTGGGTAGTAGTTTACCTATGCGACGGCATCAGTGCTCATAGCTCTGAAGAAGGTCCTAGTGTCTACCCAGGACTGACATCCTATCTGCAGACTGATGACAGTCTATGTAGGAGATGTGTTCGTTTGTCTGGTTTCTGTCTCTCTTCTTTTTCATAAGTGCTAATAATAATTTTGGTCCATTGTCCATGGCCAGGGAGCACTTGACATTGAGGAAAGGTATTCAGTGCCGCTGCCAATGTCTTGCAAAACGGTGGGTGGGAGGAAACTGAAACTCCTAATTGCTTTGAAAGCAAAATCATTTGATAGTTTAAAAATGCTTTACACTTGTTTACATGTGTGTGGGTGGATTCGGTGCTGGTTTATGCTGCCTCTTCTATGAACAATACTCTCATCCTTTTGTTCTGCAAGCAACAGAGGTACTGCCAATCCTAGAAACTTAGCTCTCCTGAAGGAAAGGGAGTGAAGTGAGCAAGCAGCTCACTTCATAATTTCCTGAAGTAAATTATGCACATGGTGGAATGGCTTCTCTCTCACACTGCCTCAGACTTAGTTACCCAGCACTTGGGAACCCCCCCTCTTGCTGATGCCATGCGTGGTTCCTACTAAAAGAAAGCAGCAAGGAACTGGTAAAACCAGTCTAGATTTGCTAGCCCTGACTCCAGGCCAGAGGAGTTTAGAGAGCTCCATGAGGACTTCTGTTCAGTAGCCCTTGGTTGGAAAAGGTCACTGTGATGCAAAGCCCAGGGGAGGAGCCAAGCAAACAGCCTTCCTGGAAGATGCTGGGTTGGAGAACTATGATGTCATTAGGGGAAGTGCAAACAGAACCCACTTCTTCTTCACACTTTGACAGGGGAAAATATTTGGGAAGAAGCTAACTGTGATATACATGGTGGCTTTGGCTGGATGGTGATGAGGGGAGGAAGAACAAAACCCCCACTACAGGCCAGAGAGCAGAGAAGATGTGAAGTCAGACCTCTCATTGATTTGTCATCACCATATTTCATAATATTTGCCTAGAAAGACACACAAAGCCTATCAGGTTAAATTAATCCTAATGATCAATTTTCATCTTATTCTAATTAAACAATTTCAATTTAATTAATGCAAGCATAGAAATTAGTCAAAATTACAAATGTAAATGTTGAACTTTAAATCAAAGGTCCTTCCTATTCCTCATTGCATGTAAAAGCACTAAGAGTGCTTGCCTATGTGGTGATGGGAATGTTAACCTTTGTCTGCATTGTGAAGGACAGAGCATACAAAACTGCAAAATAGAAGCCACCTGAGAGCATGGACAGCTCTTACACACACAGACACACACAGACAGACAGACAGACAGACACACACACACACAGACACACACACAGATACAGACACACACACAGATACAGACACACACACAGATACAGACACACACACACAGACACACACACAGACACACACATAGATACAGACACACACACACACACACACACATAGACACAGAGACACACACACAGACACATACATACACACATACACACACACACACAGAGACACACCACAGTAGGTCCCACTTGGGTCACTCTATTGCAGTGGTTCTCAACTTGTGGAGGGAGGGGGCCAAACCATCCTTTCACAAGTATCATCCAAACCATCAGAAAACACAGACATTTACATTATGATTCATAACAGTACCAAAATTACAGCTACGAAGTAGCAACAAAGGCGCTGTAAAGGGTCGCAGCATTAGGAAGGAGGGAACCATGACTTAATGGACACCGGGCTTTCATATAACGCATCTGTAAAATAGAAACCATGTTCCCAAGCCATGCACTATGCCACCAGCTCCTTCTCCCTCTGCAGCAGACTCCTGGTCTCTGTCCTGGGTGAGGTTTGTGGCCTGTGAGCTATGTCACCTCCAGGGCTTTGGTCCCTTTACTGAGAGGTGCTATTTTATTAAAGTGATAAAGACTTTAATGCAACATACAGTTAAACTTCTATTGTGAAACAAGGTGTTCTAATCTTTAAGAGAATTACCAGCTTCCGGGTCATTTCTTCAACCTCAAAAGATGCCTGCACCTTGAAATGGATTTAAAGATTGTGCAAGGTACATAAATAACCCGCAATCCACATCAAGATATTAAAAAAACAGTCCCTCTCTTTTTTGTAAAAATCCAAATTGGATGATTCAGAGCTCTGCAACAGAGAAAGCAAAGGTCTGACAAAACAACCCTTTTATTTATTTATTTTTCACCTTAAAAAGGTCACAAAAAATCTGAAAGAGAAATGTGTGCCTGTTCTCTTTTTAATTTTCAGACTTGGTGTTGCTGAGTGACACCTCAGGTAGGCCTGCAGTTGCAGCAGCTCTTGGTGTTGGGAGAATGCTCTGCCCGTTACTTTTACTCAGAAAACAGCCAGTCTCTTTCCCCAAAAGAAGGCCTTCATCATGACCTGGCTCTCCATCTCCACTCATTCTCGATTACATATGAGAATTATTTGATAGCATTCAACTTACTATTACTGTTTGGGGACATTGCAGGAGAAGAACAGAGTGGTTTAGTAATATAGTTAATTAGTGTAGCAATCGCCATTAGGCTTAGTAATGATGGTAGAATCCCTAAACCTTAGTTAATGGTCATGGGCAAGTCATTCTGGACTGCCAAGGGTAGCAATGGTTTTATCTTCTACCCCATGGGAATGACACTTAGCCCATCATGTTTAAAGTTTGACCTTCACTGAACAGCATGATCCTAATCCCTAGATTTCATAATCTTAACTGGGAAACATTAAAATATGGATTCACTCCAGTTGGCAAGAATCTTTATGTTCTTTTCACTAAAAAAGCCATAAATTCAATGGTTGACCTTTTATTTCCAGGTCACAAGTGACACCCACTCAGCTTCGTCCATTCACATAGGATTTATGTTAGGGTTTGCAGGTTGAAGCCATGAAAATTGAACTTTAATGAAATGTCTTTCAAAGATGTACACTTAGCCAAAAAATTCCCCACAAGGAATTAGTGATAGCCCCCCCCCCAAAAAAAAAAAAACCCAGTGATGATTATACCCCCTGGGTAACTGACGGTCTCAACCGAATCTTTTGATTGTTCACTTGTCAAAAAAGTTTCTTCTAGAATCATTTTCTGGGAGTGCAAATTGTTTGTGTTTGGGAGATAATAACACCTTAGCTTCTGGTTTATATTTCTAAGCAGAAAGACTCTGAGACATCCCCTTCACGTCACCACAACTCATCTATCTCCAGCTGAAAACCTTCCTCGTCCTTTTGCACCAAATCAATCGTATTGATGGGAGGCGTTCGTTCATGCTGTCAGTCAGGGAAATGTGATCTGATGGGGCCCCAGTGCAGTGAGATAAGGAAGGAGCTCCACCTGCTCAGGTCCGCAGCATCTGAATGAGATCAATGCTTCCCACCCATCCCCACCCCGTCTGTCACCCTGACTGTCACAATTAATAATGTACAAGGAGCTGATTAACTTAAGTAAAGTAAACTTAAAGATCACATAGAGATCTGGGAGGCCAGGGCTGGGCAGAAAAGAACCAAACGTCATTTTTATTTTTCATGTGGACAAAGCTCTCGCTTTCCATTCTTCTCTTGTAACAATTACTGTACCAGCCACTCTGACAGAGTCAATAAATTGATCGGGGTCTTGACGCAGCAGCAAAGCAGGCTAATCTGATGCACCATTATCTGCCCAGAGAGTGTGGGGTGGGGCACACAGAGCGAAACAGGAGTGGGTCAGTAAAGGCGAACCCAGTTGTCCTGGGCGCCTCTCCACACGCCACTCCTGGAACACATGCTTGCGTGTGTGGCAGCTGTGCGGCATGTGATGGGAAAGGGCAGGAAGAGCGAGGCAGCCTTCACCTTGGTTAAGGGACGCAGCCTAAGTCATACCATGTGCACCACTTATTTGGGTCCCCCGTGGCGCTTCAGTCACTCACACGATCTGCAATTCAATGAGGATCACCACCCCATTAGGGCTAAAATCATGTCAGCCGCACTATCTGACAAAGCAAGCATCCAGAAACTGCCCCTCCCAGGTGGACAACTTGCTTTTTCACACTGGGGTTCTGTCTTTCCTTCCTTCCTTCCTTCCTTCCTTCCTTCCTTCCTTCCTTCCTTCCTTCCTTCCTTCCTTCCTTCCCCAAGCACGAAGTCTAATTTTTTTTTTTTCTTTTAAATGTGGGATTATACACACAGACTCTGGTCTCTGCTTTCCTTGACAGATTTATCCTTAGAATCAAAACCTGATGCTGTTGGTTGACTTTCCACTTGTTCCTTGGGGTATATACTAAGTATGCTCTTAATATATAAACGGCATTGTACTGGCCAGTGAGAGTAACGGCACACTTCAAGGAAAACCAAGGTGGAGGGCCAGAGCTGGAGACTGAACTCAAGGGGGTCTCGCCATGTTAACAGCCCTGTTTCTTCCCATTCACAGGCCCTTCATCAGGAAGACAATTGAGACTATTGCAGTCTCGTCTCAGAGCCTACCAAGCCTTAGTTGAAAGGGAGTGAAGGGAAGGAAGTGGACTTCTGAATTCCAGTTAGACTGAATCTGTATGCCACACCAATGGAAGGAGGGAATTAATTCATAGCCTTATCCAAACGTGACTTCAGAGAAGCAGGAGGCAAAACGGAATCGCCACGGTCACATGATAAGCCAACTCAGATCTGCCTTTCTTCCCCAAAAGGAGAAGACTCAAGAACACATGTCGTGACATGTAGCACCTGCAAATTCCATGCTCAGTGGGGGATCATACCAAGCAAGGCTAAGGGCTCTTCCTGCTCAGAGCCCTTCATGCCTTTTTGCAAGTCTTAATGCTCCACAAATTAAAGTCCAAGTGTCTGTGCCCTAGATCCAGGTCCATGCTTATCCATGACTAGGCTTTCCCACAGATCCGGGTACCTGTTCATTCAGTACGAGGGCCTGGCTTAGACTCCAGCTTCACTGAATGGCATTCCCAGCTGCCAATTTTCTGACAGGCAAATCACACAAAGCAGTGTTCTCTACCCACAGTCTAACTATCCCTCGCTACACATTATCCCACGTCTGCAAAGCAGTGTCCTTCTACCGAGGATGCTTCTCCTACAAAGCTAGCTCTGTCCTCACCTCTGATGTATACTCTCCACACCCACACTTTCCCCCCGGAGTTCTTCCTGCTCTTCTGTCACACATGATGCCTACCCCTCCAACCCCGGTAGTCTGTGAGATTTGTAGGGTGGTGATGAAATCACATACACCCATAGCCTTTCTCTTAGCTCGTATGGTATGAGGAATACAGTAGGTGACCAATAAATCCTGAGTTCCCTCATCTCCTTAACATACCTTACATGGGTGACAAGTGGCAGAGATGAGCTGGGCTGCCATCTACTCTGACTCCTGGCTCAGCTTCTCCCACTTTCCCAATAGGCACAAGAGTGATCTATGGTTGGTCTCATCACTGGACCTTCCTATAGCATTGCCCTTGTATTACCCATACCACTCTTCCCCCTCCCCTCGTACATGTGCACATGTAAACACACATGGCCAGGCATCAGCAGATGAGGGACGACTACGCTGAGGGGCAAAGGCTGTAGGTCATGAGAACTGCCCATCGATTCTTCCGTTATGCAAGGTGACTGGAGCCCATCCTGAGCCCTTCCTGTAGCAGTAACTCACTTCGGCTCTGCTACAAGGACGCACTGGGAGGCTTCTGGGAAAGTCCTCATGAAGTGGTTAGGGAGAGGCACACACTGAGGACAGTGCTTCAGTGGACAGTGTTGTGGGGCAATATCCCCAGAAGAGAGGTCAATGATGACAGTGTTTTCTTTCATCTTTAGGTCAAACTCAGGAGGGTACTAAGGGGCTGAGGAAACAGGAAGAGTCAGCGGAAGTCAGCAGCTCTTTGGAGGCTCTCACTTTAGACTAAGGGTTCTGGCTTTGGACTGTGTGTCCTTCAGACTGCCAAAGTCTTGGACTCATTAGCAGCCCTGGGAAGGGCCCTGGCTAGACAAAGTCTGGGTACTCAGTTCTTCCCTGACTTGGGCAGTCATCACTTAGAGTGCAGGAGCCGTCTGTGGAGGATCCAAGTCCTCAGCCTTTCCTTGCAGGGGCTGAATGAACTGTGAGAAGCCACTGAGCTGTGTCCTCCTGGAGTTCATGCAGCAGGGAGGGTGACCAGCTCAGCTTCCTGTTCTCTAAGCTCTGTTGACTCAGGCTCAGCAGAGCCCAGCGCTGTTCTTCTGTGGAGGAAGCACCTGGCTCGGAGTCTGGATGATGGGTGAACCCCCAGGAGCTGAGCCACATGCCCTCTGTACAGCTTTCTCAGAGACCACACTGACCCAGCGAGAGGTGGCCTACCCTGGAGGACAGTCCTGTCCCACTTCCTGGATCTCAAACAGCAGCTGAAAGTGATGACAATTTTCTCTTTCTCTCTGTACGTCTGTCTCTGTCTCTCTTCCTTCCCTGACCCTCCTTTCCTTCCTTTCTCCCCCCCTCCCTGCCCCCACATACACACAGAGTCTCCTTGACACATGGCAAGGGAGTGGAGGGAGTGGAAGACAAAACTATATAAAAACCAGTATTGAGAGAGAGAGAGAGAGAGAGAGAGAAAGAAGTAGCAATCAGGGAAGTTGAAAAGTGCATGAAACTTCTCAGAGAGCGGGAAAATGCTGTGTGGTAGATACTGTGCTTCTTCTTTCACGGAATTAACTATGTAAGAACATGATCAGTATTGGGTAATGGGCCAAGGTTTAAGCCAATCAATACAATCTTATGCTAGCTTTTCCAACACCTAAATACTAGACTAAAATCAGTTTCAGCTAATGAGAGCTAAATAGATGTTTGGTAGCGAGGTGAGGCACTGGCACCTTCCGCTTCTGCTGTAGTATGATATAGGGATGATGTTTGGAGCTGCAGTAGCTCTTCTGGAATTGGGGGACTAAACATGAGGAAAGACAACATGCTAAGGATGACAGAGCACACAAGTTTCTGCTGGAGTCCTACAGCAGCTGAAGCAAGGATACTACTCAGTTTTCCTGTCTTTTTAACAAAAACCACCTTGATTAACTTAAGTAATACTTACCTGGTTTTTCTCCTAGTAAGTAGATACTATTATTGATTTTATTAAATAGGCATGGAAGCTGAATTTCAAATGGGAACATACAGGTGGACATAGCCAGGAGGTGAAAACAGGTCATTCCCATTCCATAGCTAATGGCTTTACACCCGTTTTACTGAGAAGTCAGATTACTGTCTCAAGGACATGTCCCTTGTCCTCGAACCTCCATCAGTGAAGGCGTTCCTCCTCCATGCAAACCATCATCAAAATGTGTCTAATTTCTGCCTTGTATCTACAGCCCTACTTCTTATTTTGTGACTCATGGATACAGAGTTGTAAAACTGAACACGGGCTTATAAAAATATTGGAAACAGTAAACAAGGTATTTCCGGATATGCAACACCCAGGAATTAATTGAAAATCAGATGAGCGATGAATCTGAGGTGTTCGGGCAGCGCTGGCCCACGCTGCATTGCGGGACCTCTTCTCAGGCTTGAACATGGTACTCTGTCTCACGTATCATCCCTGAAACACCTCAGCTCAAAGTGAGATTATTGCAGGTTATGAACTGCAGTGTTTTTATGAATCATGCGAAGCTTTCCGCTCTTACAGAGACATAATGATTTCATTATGGAAAACAAAGACTAAATATTTTCCTCCCATTGTTCCAACTGTCAGCATGCTAGTATCAGAGTAGTAATATCTTTGGGTTATGTTAGAACATTTAATTAAAACTTTCTTGCTTTGATGACTTGAGTTTCATAAACCATTTGTTAAATGAGTTTTGGTCTGTATATGGATAGAATTTCTAACAATTTCTGAAATTGCCCTAAATCTACTTCTACCATTTTGTTAATAAGTATGTATTAGAAGCCATATTCCCAGTATTGATAATTTTAAAACATTGATCAACTCTGAAAAATGTTGAAGAAAGTCTACATCCTGCAGTATCCAATAAATGATTACATCCATTTCTTTAGTATGCAAACTTGTGGTAACCTTTAATACATTATAAATCATACCTGTACCAAAATTACTTTATAATAAATTTCTTTATGATTTATTATAAGCAGATGTTTGATTTGAACACCTACCACATATACCTGTAATATACCTATAACCTGCAGTCATACGGAAAGGGTGAGGGAAAGTGTTTGAGAAACACTGCTCCAGGAAGTGCTGCTTGGAAAGGCACAGACCTCGCCTCAGCCTTTCTCCACTTTGCCATGCTCCCACGCTTAACAGCTTAACACATATCACATATTTAGTATTTTCTTTTTCCTACATGATTTTTTTTTTTTTTGTGTATGTGTGTAAAAGCATCTCTTAGTCCATTCTCCACCCCTGCCCATTAATGTTGTGTGTGTGGGGGGGGAGACAGCAATATTTACCATGCATTGACCATGTGAGGTTGTATGGTCCATACCGTAATTCTTAGAATAGCCATCAATTTGTAGCAACCATGATTCTCCCTCCATCTCTATAGTTTTAGAAGAGGTGCTGTACCTGTTCTGGCATGTTCCAGCATGTTCTGGCATGCTGAAATTTTAGGCCTGTATCAAGCTCTGGATCCTCAACTATTTTGGTGAACAGCTGTACTTCAAACAAACCAGAGGCTAAGACAAACCCAGAACATGTATTTCAAGGTGATAGGGAGGCAGGCACATAAGAGCTGAGCGAAGGCAGCAGGAAACGTCCTCTGTGTTTCTAGAAAGTATTGCCAAACCGAAACTTAAAAACCCAAGGTTCCATTGATTGAGAGACTTTTAAAAGAGAGTCACATAATTTTCTAGGGAGTCAGCTGCCAAGTCTATGTGCCCGGGCAGCATTTCAGGCCAGGGCTCCTCTGAGTCCTTGCTGAGCAGGACATAAGGCTTTTGAGTCTTAGTCCTACAACCTTGGTAATGTGCTTTGAGAAAGTCATTTTTCCTCTTTAACTCAGTTTTCCACATTTTTAAACTGTAGGCTTGGGTTAATAACAATAGGTCTTTTCTAAGGGATGCTTTTAAGATCAAATGAGCATGTATATTTATATACATCAGATACATATATATACACCTCACACCCACACACACACGCACACACACACGATGTAAATGCCGTTTTTATTTCTTCAGAAGATGGGGTGAGATGAGGGCATACCCAAGCTTTATGAATACATGGCTTGGGCTGAGCCCAGAACATTTCTAACTATCCCTGCGTCTGGAAGCCTCCAGCCTCAATACAATCTAATCTGCAAGCCCAGACCTTGAAGGCTTCAGTGTCTGGCCTCCATCTTCTAACCTAGGCCTAGAATGTTTTTAGCCTCCGAGACTTACTGCTGAATAAGCTCACCCTTTCTAGTTCATCCTGAATTCTGGATGGCTGGTTGAACTCAAGTTGTTGTGGCTCAAAACTCCTCTCCAAGCTGACTGTTTCAAACTGGCTTCTTTCCGTCTCTCACTGAATTGCTCTGCTTGGAAAAACAGCCTCTGAACTCTATGAACTAAACTGCACTGAACTGTACTGTACTGAACTGTACGGCACTGTACTATCTCTATGAATTCTCTTGTTCTCTCTCTCTGTGTGCTGCTCTTACATACCTTCTTTTTCCTGTTTGTTCTCCTGAGAGTTGGGTGTATCCTATCTCTGACTCATTTTGTCAAAGCTTTCTCTGATTTGTCACTTTGTTTGTCTCTCAATTAGACATCATCCTTTGGGATTAAAGGTGTATACTTAATTCCAGCCAGAGGGTTTAAAGGTGTAAACTAAAGGTGCCAGCTGGAACACACAGACGCGGGTCTTTGGATGAGATCCGCTGCCAGAGCAGTGATGTTGCTGGATTAAAATTCCTCTACACATATTCACCACACCCTCAGCTAAGAAACCAGACTATAAAAAATGGAATTACCGCAGGAAATGCTCACATCCACGGTGGGCAGGTAGGAAAGGACAGAGCACTTTGTTACTCTGGAAGAGAAATCTGAGTTCCCTTGGTAACTTTCTAGGTGAGTCTTAGTTTAACTACTGTGTTGTATCTCTCTTCCTCTGGTTGCCAGGAAGTCATGGCGGGGTGGGGGGTGAGGGGGGGTGGAAGGGAGGGGGAAATAGAGGGAGGAGGGAGGAGGAAGGAAGGTGGTGAAAGGAGGCAGTAGGCTTCAGCTCATGAGAACGAGTCTCACAGAGCTTAGCACAAAGTGAGGACGCAGTACCTGGAGAGACAGTTCTCAAAAAGGAGGGGGAGGGGATTCCTAGCTGATGTATTTCTGGCTGTTAAGGATACTAGTTGTATCTGCTTGGTTTGGGGAAGGTAGCATTACATGACTCTTTTTTTAGAGGGTCTCAAATTTTATCTATCTCCTGACTGGCAAGAATTAAAAGTTGTGTGTGTGTGTGTGTGTGTGTGTGTGTGTGTGTGTGTGTCTGTTTAGGTATAATGTACAAGAACCATCTCACCAGACCAAAGTTAGATGAGGAAAGAAAACCAATCCAGTTTCTCTTGTCCCTTATCATCCCTGGAATGTTCTTATAGCCACAGTGTGATGTTGAGGCCTCCTAATCATTATGGCTTTTATTTATTTTTAATTCTGAGACTGGTTCTTTTGTAGCACAGGCTAGTCTAGAACTCTCCATGTAGCCCAAGCTAACCCTAAACTCATGATCCTCCTGCTTCCGCCTCCCAAGTGCTGGGATTACAGCTGTGGGTCACCATGCGCAGCCACACTGCATGGCTAATATCAGTACTATTGTTTCTTTATGTCTCTTCCACTGCACTTTCTAGAACTTCAAGACATTGGTACTGCTGTATTTTGAAAGTGTTGATGAATATAGTAAGCAATGAAACACATATCAAAGTGGTTGAAATTATGAAGAGTTTTCCAGTTTACTTAAGTCAGACCTCAGTAACACGACACCAAGATTGGGAGCAAATTGAGAATTCCTTCGAATCTCTATGCTCCACCTTCTTTGTGGATGACTACCCAAGGTGGCAGAGAGAGTACAGTGGGTGACAGGTGAAGCAATGGATGTTGCTGTCTTGGTCTGCCCTGTGGAAACTTTTCTGGTTGATTGTGAAGCTCAGACATACACTGTGAACGCGAGGCATAGGTGGTCAGTCCATAGGCAGTGGTTAAGCAGAGGCAGCTAAGATTTATTAGCAGAAGTTACAGCAAATTGGGACCACACTGAGCTGAGCCAATTTCCTAGGGTTTAAATAGCATTTCAGATGCCACAGCTCTGGTGACATGTAGGTGGTGGAGAGAAAAAGCTTGTTTCCTAACACTGTTAGCATTCATTTTTCGTTGTGAAGGATTCATCCTCATCAAAGTTCTGTAGGTTAAACATTTTTATTTGAATGTTTATTAAAGTAGAACCTGAATCAAAATAAGCTCCCTGCTCAGTCCTCCTGTGCGAGAACCGGTATTTCTATTTATTAACCCGGTTGTGATATATGAACTTTTTTGATCATAAAGGTTCTCGTTTTCAGAGATCATATAACATCAGGGGATGTAGCTCCAATGGCCCCCAGCTTTCTGTCTGAAGAGTGGAAAGGCCTGTATCATCCGGGGCTGAGTGAGGCACATCCACAGTGTACAAAGAGTACACTCAGGGACTTTCTGGTTAGTTAGCATCAACCATCATGGGGCACTACTGAAGAGTAATGTCAAGATGTGGTGACATAGAGTTTCTCAGAACAGGTGGCTTTACATCGTCCATAGGGAGCTGACCACAGCTCTTAGTAAGACCAGTTACAATGGAGACACGGAGGAGCAAGGAGAGGGTCAATTGATAGGAGCAGAGGAAGCAAGCAGCAGAGGACGAGGACAGGCCAGTTGGCAGAGCGGCTAGCCAGAGCCAGAAGCCAGAAGCCAGAAGCCAGGGTGTGATGTACTGGGCAACTAGACAGAGGGTGAACCGAGTATGAATGGAATGTGAATGGTTTCCACCGGAGTAAGAGGGAGGCACCTATCCCTCAACGATGGGAGGATTCTCTGGAGAAAACAAAGCAAAGCAAAGCAAAGCAGATTGACATGGAAGGAGGGAGAACAACAGCTTTCAATTATCCATGCTCTCGTTCCCTACCAATCACTGCAGATGATGAATAGGTGCAATAAAAGCCAATATTCAATTTTTCCAATTTACATGGAGAGAAGGTCGTGATACATTGTTACAGAGGAGGAACATCACGTTACTAAACAATGGATGCAATCCGACCTTATTTTTGCAGTTTACTTGTATGTGTAGGAACAGCCAGTGGGGGGGGGGCTTATATAGAAATGTTAACAGTAAGACTACTGATGATTTTTATTATTTTTCTCAGCTGTATTTCCCACAATTAACATGTATTATTACTGTAATAAGAGAAGTCACCATTTAAAAACAGATCTTTTGGTGATGGGCTTATGCAACTTAACATGTTATCTTGATTCATCCGTATTGTGGCAGGTGTCAGGATGACCTTTGTTTTTAACAAAGGCTATTCCACTGTATGTGTAAAGCCGATTCTAAGAAAGATGATTTCAAAGCAATTATGCAACTGTGAATTCCACAGGAAAACCTGTGAATAAGAAGGTATAGGGGAATAAGCCCAAGTAAATGGAAGAACCATCCTTTATAGGATGGCCTAAGGATTGCTAATAGATTTCTACCAGAACTGGGTTTTGCATAAAAGGACCATTTCATATCACATCAGTTTATGGACTTCAGCGCAGCAGGATTTCTGCTGTTTTGTTCTGAGACAGGGTCTCATCATCCATCCCAGGCTGGTCTGGAACACTCAATCCTCCTGTGCTCCCTCCCCATCACCAAGTGCTGGGTTACAAGTCTGAACTACCATTCCTGGCTCTTCTGCATCTACAGAGTCAAGTATCTGTCTGTGTGAGGCCAACTTTTACTCATGCAGAGGCAGGAAGCAAGTCAGACATCTCTCTGGGAGACTCTAACTTTACTGGTACAGCAGCAGAAAGCAAACTTCTGATTGGCTGCCTGAAAAAGTTTTTCTAAATTTCAACTAATATCAGTTTCAGGCCTTACAACAAAGCTGTCTAACAACAACCACAGATTTGCTTAGGAAGTGAAGACTCTTCAGGTGCTTGAAGTAACCTAAAAATTCCTGTAAGCCAAGCCCTGTGATATAGGCTTAAAAGCATAGTTACTTGGGAGACTGAGGCAAGAGGATCATGAGTTCAAGGTCTATTTGGACCACTGACTGAGTTCAAGGCCACCAAGTGTGCTTACACACATCTACTTACCCACTACAACACATACATACGCACACCACATGCACATACACACACATACACACATGTACACACACACACCACAACACACACATACATACACATGCATACACACATACACATGCACACATATTCACACAGATAGCATGTATGCACACATGTACACACATACAAATACATGCCCACGTACACACACACACACCCTTTAAGAAACTATCTTTTCAACTAATGACTTCTTGCAAGGAAGCCATATTTAAGTCCTATTATTACTTATCATCAATATCTCTAGTACTTACTTTAAATAGTTAATTCTTAAGATGTTAATATGTATGTCACAAAGTAGAAATATTTAGTGTATATAAATTTTACTCTAAGACATAAGGCTAGATAGGAACGCAGAGAAAAATAATTCCACGCTTATTATTGGTTTCTCACGAGATAATCAGGAATGGCTTTCTTCAAGCCAAATGTGACAGGTGTTACTGTGGTAAGACGCACTGAAGCTATTGTCACCGCAATGCCAAATATTTAATGGAAAACAAAGAGCTCAGCTCCAGATGCCAACGTTGGATCTAAATAACATCATTCATTCAGATGACACCGTTCATCCATGCGACATCATTCATCCAGATGCAAAAGTCAAATTGTCAAGAACTGAAGTTCTGTGGTCAACACTATGAAGACTTGGTCTTCAGGTTAAAAAAGGCACTTACTGAAACACAGTAACACCGGAAAAAAACACATTTTCATTATAGACAGATAAACAGCACAGGATATGTACAGTTTAGATGATATGAATTAGTTTACATAAAATACCATGCAAAATACAAATAGGACACTTAAAAGCTGCAGTTTTCAAATTCTCAATGAATAAATTTGAGCATACCCAAGCTTTGAAAAAAACAAAACATCCGTTATGGAGCGACGGGCTGGCTTGCTCTTTCCCTGAGCCTGAACATGGAAGTCTGAAGCACCAAGCTGAATGCTCTTCTAATATAGATGTTCTCAGGCAGAGGTACAACTTCAAACCACCAGGAAAATATTTAAATACTTGAAGGTGTGGGAAAATAAGCAAGTATGTGGAAGAATTTGATGGGAGGTCCTGAGTAGGAACTTTAATCTCAGATACCATGTGCACACCAGATTTAGAAGAAATAACAGAGAGCAGTCCCCTCTTCTCAGGCCCTCCATTTTCAGCTTAGTGCTGGACTTTCTGAGGTGCAGCCTCAGTGTAGGGGCAGTCAGAACCAGTGCTAGCGGTAAGCACAGAAAAACAGAGTCCTGAAAGAGGGGAGCAGACTCAGGAAGCACCCAAGTGCAGATATAAGCTGGGCAGCTGACATTCCACAGCTAAGCATATGCACAGAAGGACCCAGAGAAAATTTCAAACCATGCCAAGAACCTCCTGGATCAAATAATTTCCTAGTACCAGCTATGAAAGTATATGGTCGTATTCTAGTTGGGAAATTGAAGAGTAGTTTATTCTATAAACTTGGACCTAATTCTATTTCACGAACCTCTCTACACATATGTCGTGGGACCCAGAGGTTTGTTGCTTCTCAACTCAAAGCTGCCACTTTATGCCTGTGTTAAAAGAGCTCTTCTTAGCCTCCACAAACCCAAACACCACTTTCCCCTGTGCTCAGCCAGCTCTGGGTACTGTGCACTGTTCTCACAGTCAGCCACCTTAATATGACTTTCTGCTTGGCTTCTTCTACTTACAGCACCCTAACTGCACAGCAGCTAGGACCCAACATTAAGAACGTCACAAAGAACTTAGAAACTTTCTGTCCCCGCCCACCTCCTTCCTTTGAGAAAGTCTGCCGGTTTCCAGGGGCTGTAAAATGTGAGAAGTGGCTGGTCTCCCAGCGGCGGTTTCAATACCATAGAAACCAGGTTCCACTGGGCACATGTCAACGTGCTTACAGCTAGAAAGCCACGGCTGCCTCAGGGAGGGAATACACACTGCCCAGCCCAGAAACCTTAACTTGCCAGGACAAAAGCAGTCTGGCCCAGAAAGCCCTCCTCTCTTACCCCAGTACTAGCAAAGATCCCAGGAATGTTGTCTATGGTTCCTAAGAACACAGAGAAAACATGGCTACAGGGCTGGGAGAGATGGGATCAGGAGATAAGGAACCGAAGAGGGGCTGGGGCGTGTGGTCTGGTGTGCCCCAAGACATATTAAACTGCACCCGATGAATAAAACAAGCTGCACCACATACAGAAAAGACGAGAGCGGCCCACCTGTGTCTGTTGAGGGATATTTACAAAGCTTGGATCCCGTGGTCCAACACTGACGAATCGGTTTGCGGGGGAGGTGCTGGGTGTCGAGTAGGCTGTGAAGGGAAGGGACACATGCGTTCAGGAAGCAGCACGAGATTGCACACACAAACAACACCAAAACGCACAGTCTCTGAGCCTACGCAGCTGATTAATGCAAACATTGTAGCTAGCGAAAGGATCTGGCTAGCAAAGGGAGGGGTGGGCAGGGATTGGCTCCCAGGGACCGCTGGGGGAGGGGGGGGGTGTTAAACGCCATCAACTTGATGTTTAGAGGAGTTGTTTTCTCCCATCATCCAAATTAGAGCATGCAGGATATTTGCAAAGTGTACTCTGTGTGTTAAACGTGAGTTCTGGGGTCGAGAGAGAGAAAGAGAGAGAGAGAGACACCCTGGCCTTAGCGACAGGGAGAAAGGGACGAAGTAGGAAATGGAGACGCACAGTTCATTTTACAGCCATGCTTTCTCAGCTGCTACACAAACCAGTCTGGGCCTCTGCAGGTAGGGGTGGAAGGCAAGTCTTTAGGAAGGCATGAAGGGGTTCTCCAGGAAGGAGGTGAAAACCCAGCTAGAGCAAGCAGCCTTACTCAGCCCAGCAGCATGTCTAGTAGCCTTACGATGTCCAGGTGTGCCTAAAATCTCCACTTTGTCCCTTGTCCCTTCCTAGATCCCTTCTGCAGAACTGCGAGCTGAGCTGTCAGGCTGGGGCCCTGGTTACCCTTTAGAGTTCCCGTTCCCTCTCACTGTGCATGGGAGATTTGTTGTTTTATGTTTAGAAGCTTCTTTGCCAGAGAAAACTAAATCGGGCTTTTCATGAGCTGCAAGCCCAAAAATACGTTTAGGAGTTCCACAAATTCAAACTCCAAAAATTTAGTTCACGTTCCTTCTCTGTCCTAGAGTCCTTGGGTTGTTATTTAATTATAACTTTCATTTCATTCTCTGTCTCTGTCTCTGTCTCTCTCTCTGTGTATAAATAATATAAATAAGTACATGTGAATGCAGGCAGAAGAGGGTGTCAGATTCCCTGGAGCTGGAGTTATAGGTGGTTGTGAACTGCCTGACACGGGTGCTGGAGTATTATAGTATTATTACCTGTCCTTTGTGAGAGCAGTACCTGTCTTTAACTGCTGAGCTAGCTTGAAATTTCGAAATTATCAAGGAATTAAAAAAAAACCAACTAACTCTAGATAAACACTATCTAAAGGGAAAAAAAAAGCTCACAATTTCTGACAGGGCATTTTTGTCTTTATTGGCATCACAAGTTCTCATACTACAGGAGACTGTCACGCTTCTTGTTCCCATTCTTAAACACTCACAGGGATGTAATTCCTACCAATATGGTCCAAATTCTGTTGGTTATGCTGGTAAGAGATGTACCTTTCCGACAGGTCTGTGATGGTCATGTGGGGTAGCGGTGACCCTGTTAAAACTGCTGAGCACAGGATGAACCCTAGGGCTCTCTGAGGGCAGGGTTCTAGGAGCCTTCATCCACTAAGGGCTATACATAAAGGGATGTGAATGCTTTGTGTGATGCTGTCTAATGATGTACGTCTGCAGAGTTCTTTGGGCTACCTTCTACACCAGAAAGTTTGAATCGAGAGTGAGAGCTCTACATTCAGCCATTATACCAGGCAAGTTTGAGCTACTCGTACTATATTGTAATGCATTGACTTTATTTCAATGCATGCTAGGAAAGGCCAAAAGAAAACTGTATATTGAAAATGTGGACTGTAATTACCTGGCAGTATTATTACCTGCTTCTAGAACACAAGAAGAATAGAGGAGATAGATAAGGAGGAAGCTAGTGCTGAAATGATCTATTCTGAGCCCCGTAGGCCAAGGGGGAAAGAATTCTTTTTATTTGTGAATGGGTAGGTGGTTTGCACAGAAGTGGATGGAGGCATGTCTGGATTCTGCAGCTATGTGGCCCCTGCTGTCCTGTGGCCGGAGCCCTTAGTCTGATTCAGGTCCTGGTGGAAGAGTGTGCACTAGACAGCTGTTTGTCATAGGCACACGGCAAAGCTCCTTAGGACATTTTTTTTTTTTTTTTGTCACACTGGTAACATCCCCAGAAAGCACACTAACTAAGCACAGCATACATGTTCCTGAGGTGTGTACATGTGTTTTGATATGTTGATCACAACAAACTGGCTTAGTTTGGAAAGGCCTTTTAGTATGCCCTGCTACCCATTTTTGCTTGACTTAAATGCTAACATTATTACTTTTAATGTGTTTTCTCCTCCCATCATCTAAATTAGAACAGGCAAAGGTGGTCTTTATAGTAAACATGAGCTCTGGGGTAGAGAGATGTACCCTGGCTCTTAGTGACTAGGAGAAAAGAACGAGGCAGGACTTCATGTCTTTGAATGAAATGAAGATTTAGCATACAAACAACTTAGCTGCTCAGAATTACCAGGAAAGGAATCATTGTTTATTTCCCTTTGCTCAGACAAATCACAATCTAGGTTTCAGAACAACCCAGAAGGCCTGTAATGCTCCAAAAGGCTACTCAAACACCAAAGTTTATTCCACTTATTAAAAAAAATAAAAATAAAAAGGTCCTGGCAGTGAGAGAGGTGGTAATGTGTTCACACTTATTTACCCCAAGGACTTTGGATGCCTAAGCTATAGCCTGGTGTCTAGGAAACATGGTTTTACATAAAGGTAACTTCTGGACACATTTATAGACATAGAAAAAGCATGGGAAGGAAGAAAGAAAGAAAGAGGGAAAGAAGGAAGGAAAAAGGAAAAGAAGGAAGGAAGTAAAAAGGGGAAAATATGGAAGAAGGAAGAAAGTAAAAAGGAAGGAAAGAAGGAAGGAAGGGAAGAGGAGATTTTGATGTCTATCCATATTATAGCCACAATGGGCAGAAGCTCAATTCTAACAGGATGTTAGTTCCTGAAAAGATATGACATGAGTTGAATATGATTTTCCAGAATGGAGCCATGGAATCAGGAGCTTGTATTACCGAGCAAAACCTCAGCTGAAAGTGAAGAAAAAATAAATATATGTCACAGCAAATCAATTACATACACACAGACAAGACAAGAGATTCCAAAGTGAGCATAATATCAGGAGAAGATGGGCTATGTGGTCATTTTCTACACTCAAGTGTGTCATGGTGCTGTTGTAGCCCATCTGTAGCTTCCTTGATAACTTTTGCCCTGCCGATAAGGCCAATAGTCAGATACCATGGGTAGAGCTCTGGGAAACCATGAATCTGGTAAATAAATATCGAGGAGCTGCTGTAGACATTTTGAGACTTTTGGAGACCTAGAGAACTAGTGATTATCTTTATGGTGACTGCAAAGATTCCAGTTTAGCTGCAGAATCCTATTTGAAGGTCCTTGTTTAAAAATCAAATTATTCTTCATTTGGCAGCTTCTGAAAGCAAGTGCTTGCTTTTTGTTTTCAGACATTTTACTGACATTGCCACGGCCTGTCTTCCTAACATTGTGGAAGAATGTTTTGTTAGTAGCCGCCTCCAGCTCTTTTTGCACTATCTGATGACATTTCCCACTTTACCCGGTGTGTTTCTTTGTACTGTCCAAGAACCATCATTGGGCCTTTACCATAGTCTTAGCACCAAAATTCAAACCATGGCTCCTCCTACTCCTCACATCCAAAGGGTGGCATTCTCCTGGGTTCTTCCTTTTTGAATGCATGGCTAGTTCCATTCTCCTTCATGGTAGACATGTACTGTTTTAAGAGCAACTGGGTAAAATGGTTCAAGACACACTCTCTTTCTCTCTCTCTCTCTCCCCCCCCCTCTCTCTCTCTCTGTCTCTCTTAAAATCAGCAACAGTTTTACAGGGCATCTGAGAACATTGCAATGTATGAGGTCACCTTGAGGATAGAGAAAAAGAGTAGAGAGACCACATCAACACTGCTCTGTGTCCTCTGCAGGTGTCCCTGAGCACTTAGCTTTTCGCTCAGCAATGGGTGCAGTAAATAGAGTTACTGTTGGTCTTCAGGTCTCCCTTTTCTGAATAAGAATAAGGAACACATGTGAAGCCACAGCATCTCCAGATGGATTAGTGCTGACTGCAGCAGCCCTGACCCACCGACACTTGCTCATGCTGATAAGAATTTGGCAGGTATAATTTCAAATGGGGGGGGGGGAAACAACAACTAGGAAGATGTTGCTATTGGGATGTCTGTATCAAGAATGATATTTCACAAGGGCGAAATCATGCAAACCTGGCAAATTAGCACACTGTATTTGTGCTGCACCTTTGGAACTAGACAGGCAGTTTTTAGGTCTAGTTTAGCAACTGAAATGCGATGTGGAAGGAAGGCAGCCGGGGCAGAATGCCTGGGTTTCTGTGTAAAGCGTGACTGCAAACGGGCCCTCTTTGAAGCTTAAGATTGGGTCTATATCCACATGCTCTCTGAGGAAGCCGGCTGGTGGGCTTCTGCTGGGCTGAGCTGTCTCCTGCTGGTGGCAGGGGACAGATAAGCACAGGGGTGGGATCGCTGGTCAGGAAAAAGAATGGAAGAGACCAGGTGAACTGTGAGCTTCTGAATTTACCTGCTGGAGAGCTCAGAGAGAAATGTGTCTCTTGTTTCATCAAAGATGCCAACCCCACGAAGGTGGCAAACATTCTTCATTTGCTCACATCCACCAACTCTAACCTCTGGAGTCTATCAGAGAGTTATTTTAACCAACAGATGCTTTCTCTGCACATTTGCCATATGCCAGACCCCATCTCCACACTATTGCATATAAAGGTGACAAAGATATTTGCTATCCTCACATGTCAGAGTTGACGGAGGAAATGCAAGTGTAGAAAATGAATCTGAGGGTCCAAAGTTAATACAGATGATCTGTGGGCTGTTAAAAGACAGACAGTGACACCCTGCAGGAGGAACAGGAAGCAGCTTTAGAGAAGACAGAGATGGCTTTTGAGATGTGAGGGAGTGGGGTTCCCAGGTTCCTGGAGAAGGGACATCCCAGAAGAAGCAGTCTATGCTGGGAAGGCAGAATGCAGCCTTAGAATGATGTGTGGCCATTTGCAAAGAGAAGGACTATTTTGAAGGATTTGAAACTTCGAGTGTTGGGAGAATGCAGGGGAAGAGGTCTGTGGAGTTGATTTTCTTTTAAAAGGAAGACATAAGTTAAAGATAAACAAAACACAAGGTGTTTTGGCTCTTAGTACAACAGTCAGATAAGACTCCACTTGGGACCTTTCCCTTCTTAACCCACACACCAATGTACACCTCTCACATTGCCTCGTTTTTAGCAGCTCATTTCGGAGCTCCCCCTCAAAATTTTAGTTTAATTCAAATACCCTTGTGATTTACTACCTGCCCGGGAACTGTGCTCGTTATTAGAACACGGGTAACGAAAGCAAGTCAGGAGTACAGACTTAGAGCCGAGTCTTCAAACCACTGCAACATTTAATGAGTCTCGGTGACACCAGGTCATGGTGAAGGATGTTGATAAGTTGCAAACTGAAGCACCTCATTAAATAGTGTCCCAAGTCTTTAACTTCCTGTCATGTTCCATAGTGGGTGGGTGGGGCTAAGGAAAATTCCATTTTAAAAAATACGGAAACTATTAGAAAAAGAGATGGGCTAATTTCTAAAGGAAACCGTTATGATTGAATTCATTTATGGATTTGAACAGCTGTTTCCTCCAAGGTCACTAGAGAATGCTGGAGAATATTGGAGCCTTCCTTTTTTTCAATAAATCTATTGGCATGAGCAAGTGTGCAGGACATGAGTTTGCCTTATGCATATCACTTAGCTGGGGACAGTATCGGATGTTTTCAGTCCTCTGAAAGCCAGAGACTTCGAGATCTTCCTAGGAATGAATGGGTGTTGTTTAGTTCTTTTCTTGCACTTTTGAAATCTAGAAGATAGACATTCCAAATTTCCACAATTTGGATCATCTCCGCACTCAGTTGTCTCGTTCCATTATCTCTGCGAATCTGTTGTCTTTGCAAACAAGTTACAACATAGAAACATGCTCCCGGGGCATGAAATTAAAGACTCCTATCACTGGTAAGTTATTACAGTGACACATCCGCACACTTCCTTCCTGGAAAGGCTAACGAATTCTAACTTTCATATTATTAGCGTTACCAACATGTAGAATAACAGTGTGCATGGCATGTCTGTAGCCCAACAGCTCCCAAAAGGCACAGGAGGAGTCACCTCAGCCAGATTGGCTTTGCTCTTGGTATTTCTAGGTGTATGCAGGCTCCTCAGTGGCTGGCAGGAAGGCTGGAGGCACAGGTGTGCTGTGTACACAGAGAGGGACTTCTGAACTGAGTTTGCCTTGACCTTACACTACTGAAACTCTGGGTGAAAATGTGACGCCTCCTCACGGAGGTGTCCAGCCCCACGCCTTTCCAGCCCCACTCTGCTCAGACCGAGCATTGCTTTCTTTTTTCATTATAATTTAAAAAGAGAGCAGGCTTGGCTTCAGTTCCTTTCCGTTCCTTTCCGACACATTGTAAATTTGTAACTGCCATTTATTTTTGTATCAGTGCTGTGTGTTGTTCCAATTGACAGGACATATTTATTGATCTAAGGCGAGCCTGTGCACGAGTAGGCACAGGTGAAAGTTATATTAAACAGCACGAGGAACAGACTCTGGATTCAGCCGGGGCTTGCTAAAAAAAGAAACCTAGATCGATATATTGGCTCATTCTCCCTTGAAAAGCTTCTGCAACCTCTCAGAAGGCTGTGTAACTCTGGAAACCTACTCATGAGAATTTATCTTCAGCAGACAATAAAAATAATGATAAAGATTTATGCTCCAGGATGTTCATTACAGTTTTGCCTATAAGAGCGACAAACTGGAACCAACTTACAAGGTAATGCCTCATCCAGACAGTAGAGTGTTCGAGAGACATTCGTATCTTCAAATAGTAACGAATGACATCACAATATGCTTGCAATATGAAATAAGATCACCTTACAGGGATGTAATGTGTGCGTGTATAGGCCTATATGCACATTTATAGACAATTATACTCAATTAGGGCTGAAACACAAACAGAAAATGACTGGAAAGTGAGAAAGGGATTGCCTCTGACGAGTAGGGTGACAGGGTACTTTAGAATACTGTCTAGGGAACTTTTCTCTTTTCCTTTGGATAGGGTCTTGCTCTGCAGCCCAGGGTGGCATGGAACTTGTGGTGGACTTGCTTCGGGGTGCCAAGTCTGGGACTTCAGGCATTCCCCTCTATGGCTAGATAGTTCCAGTAACTTTTAAGTAAAATGAGCATAAGTGAAACTGGAAAACCAGAAATAAAACTTTTTTTTTTAAAGGCCAGTGAGATGAAGAATACAAAGGTAGAGCCAAAATATCCTGGGTGGAATCTATTTGCGTTTTTGTTGCTTTGAGGCAGGTTCTTCCTGTGGGGCACAGGCTGGCTTCAAACTCACAGCTCTGCTTCAGCCTACCGAGTACTGCTGTGCTCAGCGTGCCCTATTTGGTTTCTGTGAGAAATGTGATCTTCGTAGCGACAGTTAACCTCTCCAAATATCTGCATGTGAAGAGGCCAGGATAATATTTGTTATTTCCTCCACTCTCCTTTTAATGGGGGCTTTCCCCTCGGTGCATATCTGATAGGCGGCCCTTCTGACTGGACATTTCAGGCTGATGTGGAGAAGATTTCAGAAAGACAGAAGATCTGGACTACTCTGTGTGTTGGGAGAAAACATTTATGGAACCATGTGACAGCATCTACCTTGGGCTCACTGATTCTAAAGTTTGAGTCTGAGGGTATCTTTTACACTCACAAGATAAGTATTTCCCAACAATTAAGAATGTACTCAAACCTCTCGAGGCAATGTTACAATGAGACTTATCACGATTTGTAAGGGTATAAATGACATAAATCTTGCAAGCAATTTGGCAATGTGTCTCAGGGGGAATGTTCCTATTGCTTGTTTAGTAATTCCATGTCCAGCAATGCAGCCCATGGAGATGAGTGGCCTGAAGATCAACATCTGTGTCCAAGGATATGCTGGGGCCCAGTCCATAAGGATGGTGAAATGGATGGGAGGGATATGGAGACATTGTTTAAAACTGCGCTTTTTAACTTTCTTATAAACAAGGCATAATATTATAGTTGAGAAAGTGGCATAGGTATTACATTTAGTATGATCCAAACCATTATATGTATGACTACGTGTGAAATCTACACATAAATACACACTACAAAGGAATGGAAGAAAAGTAAAGTTCTGATAGTGGTTTAATGGAGAATGCAATTTTCTTTTTAATACTTTTATGCTTTTGAAGTTTCCTACAATGCCATATATTAGCTTTAAAAAGAAATTCTTAAAACTCATGTGTCAGCTCAAAAACGAAAAAGGAAAAAAAAAAAAAAAACAACAACAAAAAACCCACCACAGCAAATGCAGACTCAAACTGGTTATGGCTGTTCAAATGAATACAGTCTGATGTTCGATTCTCTTTCCAGACTGTCCCTTTTCCTAAGCTGAACTCAGGCCTGGTGCATGTCAGGCAGGCGCTCTAGCATTGAGCTGCCCATCCCTGCAATTCTCATCTTACGTGTTTTTCCCTGTTCTGGGTCCTGTATTTTTCACCTAATTCTGCACTATTATTCTTGAAATAACAAAAACACGTTTTTATGGGGTGTTTTAGAACGTTCAAAGAAAAATCACAGTATCACACCTGTCAACAACTATGTGTCCTGGCAGAATAGAAAGCGCTGGGCTTTAGAGCCCGAGAGGCTCGAGTTTGAATGTTAGCTCAATTTTATTTTCTTTAGAAGAGGTTTCACAATTCCACTTTATAGTTTTAATAACTGTACCCAATGCATTTGGAAATAACCTGCCCAGTGCCTGGACTTCAATAACATTTTTTTCCTTTACAATTAACATTTCTTAAAAGCACATTTATTTATTTATTTGTTTATCTATCTATCTATCTATCTATCTATCTATCTATCTATCTATCTATCTATTTATTTTGTGTGTGTGTGTGTGTGTGCACAAGCATGCACATGCAATCACATACATGTTTTAGCACATGTGTGGAGCTCAGGGAACAACTTATGGGAGCTGGCTCTCTCCTTCCATCATGTGGTCCCAGGGATTAAATTCAGGTTGTCATGCTTTATAGCTAGTGCCTTTATCCACTGAGTTATCTTTCTGGCTCTCTTTTGCAAATGTAAACATTAAAAAAAGAGACTGTAGCCAGGTGTGATGGCTCATGCCTGTAATTCCAGCACTGGGGAAGACAGAGGCAGGTGGCCTGTGAGTTCCAGGCCAGCCTGGTCTACAAAGCGAATCCAGGACAGCCAAGGCTGCACAGAGAAACAAAAGACTGCATACAAAACAAATTGCTCTGGAAACGATAAAAATTACTATTGGAGACAGTGTTTATCCATTTGTATGCTGGGGGTCCCTAAACAACTTGCCTGTTGTGAACAAAAACGTAGCCTTTACTCTGAAGGCTCTCTGAAAGGAAAGACGTTATTCTTTATCAAAGATAGCACATTTTGCTGTTTGGTTCAGGGTCCACAGATTTGGTGTATGAGCAAGGCTGTGAGAAGACCATTATGCGAATACTTTTAAACACAAAGAAATTGTTATCTTTTATAAAAGAGCAAATCAAAACATAGCATCGTTCGTTTCTGTCAGAGGAGGCATTCCCGATAGCCCTGCCTTCTTCCTCCAGTCAACTCAGTCACTAAGTTCTATCCATCCACTCTGTGACAGCACTCAGTGCGGGTCACAGGTCTCAGGCCGCCTTACCACAGAAGCAGATATCAAAGGCTGTATATAATAAGCCTTTATATGTAAATAAGCTTGGATATGTAAAGAGTACCTGTGCAGGGCACTTACATGGGTAGGTAGCCTCTCACAACCTCTGCTTCAGTGAACACTGTAGGTGCAGCTCCCTGCATATGTCCAAATACAAGTGGGGCTTACAGTGAAGACATACGCGTATATTTACGATTTCATCCCCAAACATTTAATGTTTGTGGCATAAATGCTGTATGTAATGACACACACACACACACACACACACACACACACACACACTCTGAACATTTGCAGTCCTCCAATAGCCTGGGTGGGACCTGTTTTGCCAACATCATGCTAAGATATTTTTTGATTTTGCTAATCTGGCAGGTAAAAACTTTTGAAGTTTTTATTTACATGGCTCTACATCCCATGAATTGGAAACTATCAAATGTCTTCCTTTTCTTTCTTCATGTCCCTTCTTGTATTTATTTGATTGTTGGTCTTTCTGTCCCTGACTTTAAAAAAAGCATGTATTAAATATTTTGGCCTTTTCTCACAAGTGCTGCAAATATTTTCTCTCGTGCATAACTTTTTGATATTTTAGTACACAACTTGTTTGCTTTTTCTTTGATGGATTGCTTTGTTTTGTATTTTTTAGAGACACCTCCCTCTCTCAAAACTGTTCTGTGGTTTTAAAAGATGTATAAGTCAACCTTTTAGTGTTTTTTTATTTGTTTGTTTTGGTCCTAGATGAAATTTATTTTTTTGGAAGAAATATTTTTCCAGATGGCTACAAGGTGTCCCAGTATACTCTATTGAATACTGCCTTTTTCTATTTTGATGCCACTCTCTTAGACTAAACACTACATATATTTGGGTCTTGTGGTGGCTTGAATAAGAATGATTCATATATTTGAAAACTTGGTCAACAGTTGGCAGAACTGTTTGGGAAGGATTAGGAGGTGTGGCCCTGTCACTCAGGGTGGGCCTTAAGGATTCAAAAGCCCATGCAGTTCCCAGTTAACAATTGGTTCTCTCTCTCTCTCTCTCTCTCTCTTCCTCCTTCCCCCTCTCTATTTCAGCTACTGTTCCAGCACCATGCCTGCCACCATGATGATCATGAACTAACCTTCTGAAACTGTAAGAAAGCTCCCAATGAAATGCTTTAAGCTGCCATGGTCACGCTTGCTCTCTACAGCAACAGAACACTGACTAAAACAGGTCTCCTTCGTGAACCTCTAATGCAGAAGAATATAATACCCAAACTATAAAGGAGAAGCTGAGTCTAGTGGCTTAAGCCTGTAATCTCAGAATTAGGAGGAAGGGGAATGCTGAAAGTTCCAGGCCAACCGCGACTACATAGAAAACTATCTCTGTCTCTGTCACTGTCTCTGCTTCTGTCTCTGTCTCTCTTATATTCACATGCTCATAATGGCAGTCTAATACAGGGGTTAAAATTAATTTGGAAAAAGGGCAAAATGAGTTTTGTTCCACATGAGACACTGACTGGAGAGGAAGCAAAAATGGCAAGGGAATTCTTTGGAATTGTTCTGTCTCTTGCTTATGGTGACAGTTACAAGAATCTGTGGCATTATAAAAATTTATAGGACTCTATGCCAAAGAGAATTTTATTAATTAGCAATTTGAAATTTAGAAAAGAATAATATAGTCAGCTGTGAAAAAGTGCCTTGTGACATGAAGCCACTAATTTGTTTATCAGTCTCATACAACCTACCATTTCTCTGAAAGATGTTATTTCAAAATCACCATGCCTTCCCTCAAATCTATTGCTTTTTAAAAAGTCTCCTAATAAGACATATTCATACTTAAGTACCAACAACTACTAATATCCTTTATATTTTTCTCTAGAGTTTTTACTGCCTTAAAGAAGGAAGTTTTGGACTATTGCATAGAGTCTTAATGCCACAGCAAAACTTAGAAACTCCAGGTTCGAGATGGCTGGGTGTGAACCATGTTTTTATAACACTTGGCTGGGTGGCCTTCAAAAAGTTACCTTATCAGGCCAGTTTGTCTTCTCTTTCTCTAGTTTAATAAGAAGTTTTTCTTCATAGAGTTAATGTGAGGATGAAATGAGGTACTGCACATGAAAGAATTCCTCAAGCACCTATGATCTGGTAAAGGCTCAGCTTTTCCTTTTCCTCTCAAGCACCTCCTCCTGAACTGCTGCCAGATTGGCCTGGGGCCACGTCTATGGGGGCATTTCTTTGATGAATGACTGATAAAGGAGGCCCAGCTCGTTGTGGGTGGTTCCACCATTGGGCTGATGGTCCAGAGTTGCATTAAGAAAGCAGGCTGAGCGAGCCAGGAAGCTCAGCCCAGTAGAGCAGCACTCCTCCATGGCCTCTGCTTCAGTCCTTACCTCCGGGTTCCTGCCTTAAGTTCCTGCCCTGACTTCCTTCCATGATCAGCTGATATGGAACTGTAAGCCGAAATAAACCCTTTCCTCTTCAAGTTGCTTTTGTTCATGGTGTTCTGTCACAGCAATGGAAACCCTAACTAAGACAGCTACCTAGTTATAGTTGGAGGTAGTAGGAAGAGCATGGGAGTCCCACCACACCACCATCGGAATGTTATATTGAGCAACATATAACCCTAAGTCTCATCTTAGTTGCCCTGTCTCTAAAATGATGACCTCAAAGGAGTGGCAAGAAGAGAGCACACACAAGCAAGGAACTCTGTTAACCAAAAGGAATTGAACATATGTTAATTGTTAGGCTTAAACGCTTCTGTTCTGGTGGTAGATAATTGTTATAGGTGCATATTCATTTACGGAATGAAACAGATACAAGATTCATTTGAGACGTAAAAAAAAAACCATAAATGTAACTTGCTATTACATGCTTCTATTTTAATAGAATTTTAGTTTAAAAAAAAATCAAAAGTTCATAATTAAGAAGGAATGGGGGAGAAAAATGTTTATGAGCTTTTATGCACCTTAAATTGATTTTTAATTAATTAACAAAGGAAATATGCATATTTTATTTCCTACCATAATTCAAAAGTGTTTTCTCCTTTGCATTATAATTCCATGCTATGATGCTAATCTTCACGTCAGGAAAAAAAATATGTAAAATGCCATTTTTGTGCTATGAACTAGTTCCAACCAGTGACATGAGATGCTGTAGTCCTGAGCACTCAGAAAATACATTCTCTCTCTCTCTTAACAGGGTGGGGCACAATCTCACCATGTGGCTCTGGCTCTCCTGGAACTCACTTTGTAGACCAGGCTGGCCTTGAAAGTCTCAAAGGCCCAGCTGCCTCTGCCACCTGAGTGCTGGGATTAAAGGCACACCCCACCACACGCAGCCTCTTAAAAAATTCACATGTTGTGCTGTATGCTTTAAAAGAAGTCCTTTTTTAAAGAAGGACTCTGAAAGTCTTCATAACCTGCCCAGAGCTGCCATCAGCAGCATGTTTTGTTTAGCCCAACTACTGGGAGGTCTAATGGGCTCAACCTTTTGGTGCCCAACCCTCACCAAGAATGGCTTCTCCTATAACCTTCCTATCTTCATCTCAGGGTAAAACACCCTAGAGGTCATTACCGTGTTCATGCTCAGGGTAAAACATCTCACAGGTGTTTACTTCTCTCCTTTCTCTCAACCCACTTCAGATGCGTCTTACTAACTCTATCTTCAGGATATCCTTGAGTCCGAGGGCTCCTTATAGCCTCTACTGACCCCAACCCCATGTCAGTGCATAGACAACTCATCTGCGTGATTGTCATGGCAACCTCACTATACTCTGCCCAATTCTGCATTCTCAATTTTATCTATTGGTCCCTAGCTTTCTGGTTCACTTATGTTTTGTTGTTTTGGCTTTCCTCTCCCACTGGGATGCAAGGTCTTATTTGTTTCATTTACCTTGGTACTTCTCTGTCTGTAATGGGGGCAGGGGGTGGGCTGGACACACAAGCCCCCCGTTACATTCATTATGCCCCACTTCTGTTCTTCCCCTGGCAACCTAGTCCAACAAAGCCCTCCAGGATTTTCTATGAACATCCAGGATTTAGGAAGCATTCCTCTGCTCACAGTCTGACTTGCAGAAAATGTCCAAGTCCTGGCACTGGCCTACAAGCTTCGAGCTCCCAGGGGTTTACCCCGCCCTTGTTTGCTCTCCAGTGATTCTGATTTTCTCTTTCTCACTGTCCTCACTTTCCTCGCTCATACCGGTCTGCTTTGGCTGATTACCAGTCAGTCATCTGGCCCCACTCCATCAGGACCTTTCTCTTACATAAAAGGGCTGGTAGGTCTTGCATGCTGTCCCATCCCTACTGCTCTTTGTCCATCTACCGTTCATGGATTTCCACACACAGGGGTCGGTCACTGTCTTCCATCACCTGCCTTTCATACTTACTGTTTGTTCTCTCTCTTCCCTTTTGAAATAAAGTCTTTATAAGATCATGATTTGTAAATCGTTTTACCCCCTTTCTAAGTGCGGAAGTCTAGCATATACAAGGGTTTTTGGGCACACAGCTGATGCTCAAGAACACGACAGGAGAAGAGGTTTTCTTTAGCAGAGAGGGAAAGCCACAGCAGCAGGCTTATCAGTGAGAATGGAACACATGGTGTGAACTGCTCTCGCAGGTCAGGCCTCCTTCCTGTCATGTTCTAGCAGCTCTGCCCAACAGAACCAATGGTTATGCATACGCACCAAAATGCAGAAGTTCTCTTTAGGGAAGAGCACAACTTTCTCCTCACTCCCACTCCCCTGATTTTTAAAGGCATGGGGGCAGATTTTTCCCATTAAAATATATTTATTTTATAGGCAATTTTTTCCAGATCTGTCTTGCCTATGTTTTTTTGGCCATGCTGAACAGTTTAGTATGAGTGCCAGAGGCAACACATACTCTGCTCTAGGCTGGCATCCTTTTGTATTTCATTATTAGAAGATATTAAAAAGGGACACCTTGGCCTTTTGTCTGTCGCATAGCACATCTATTATCCTGATGACCTCTGTAAGAGAGGGCAGAGGAGCGAACACTATTCCTAGTCAAGGGGGAGTTGAGGCCTCCCAAAAGTTGATGATAGAGGAACTGTCTGGCTTGATTTCCTGTTTTATTTTTTTAACTTATTTTATTGCAAGCAATCCCAAACCCCTAAACAGAAAAGTGTGTGCCACTGTTCTTTGAAAGCGGTTTCAGTTTTGGCCGCGCGGTTGGGATGCTGAACATCTGTACCTAACACCCTGCCTGACGCTGCTTCCTGCTGCAGCTGAGCGCTAATAGACTGCTAAGAAGAAACAGATCAAACCGTCCTGCAATTTCAGTTTCTAAGAAAGCATGTGATTTATAAAAGCAAAAATGTTGCCTCGAGCGAGCCCTTTCCCAGCTTGTTTCTGAGAAGCGCCAACAGCTCACAGCTAAGTGGCTTCGTTCCCGCATCAATGGACACTGGCTTTCCCCTGGGCTGGTAAGTGTTGGACTGAACCATCCCTTACCAGGTACCTCTGTCTCCCCAGAGTGTCTCTGGACTCTCCGTCCTTTTGCTGCAGAATCTATGCTTATCTACTCATCCAGATACATAAACAGTAGATAACACAAAGTTCACTGTCATCGGTGCCCAAGAGGGATGCAGGTCACTTTGGATTCAATATCCCCAGAACCAGTTTCAGTGACTATGGTCTAAGCAGAGGATTGTTGTCTCTCTTTGGACCCTTCTTTCCTGTATCCAGTATCATTGATTACAATATTGAATGCAAGAAAGAGTCCTTATTTAAATAGGTGTTTATATTTACAAAACACTCCTCCCCCTGTTCCCTTCCATTCAACTGCTATTACTTTTCCTGCTACAAATACTCCTTTTCTTAAGCGCTCTTACACCTTTTCTTCATTCCTACTTCCTTTTAAATCGTCTGCCCTTCCCGGCTCAGGCTGTCACTAGGTACAACCCTATGCTTTCATCCTCTCTAAATCATTAGGGTAGGGCCCATCACGCCATCTTTCAAGGCGAGGCTACTAGGTCACCTGAAAACTCCAGCCATCACTTTCTGCCATTATTGAAGGCATGACTAGAGGCCATATTTGTGTGGTCACACTATTTCTAGCATTGCTATCTCCAAAACACCAAGAAGTATCTGAATAATTCTTTACTGTTGAATCATTCCATATGTATATTTCAGAATCCTCTGTGTTACTGATCAAGTATTCCCAGATTGTTGAGAGAAGAGGCAAAAGGTACTCTCTTTCTCCATTCTTTCCTACTCTCTACTTCCTTCCCTTCCTAAGCTTTCTCATGCAGCTACCATGGCCTCTGGCTCTGACCTGTTATCGGGCCCTTCCTTCTCTCATGGGCACACCTCTGAATGGACACTTTGACCTAGATACCTTTTCTGTCTTATGTACAAGGCATATACGCTTTATCTCTCATCAAGTTTCTAGGGATAACCAGACCTTTTGCTACTAAGAATATATACAAGCAGATGCTCTTAGAACACTACGGGAATAGCATTTCATCCAAACAACTCCAGCGACACACAAGGTTTAATGGTTTGATCTCAGTCCTCACACTACACCATTTTAGTCTACTGCCTACACCCAACTGTTTCCATATCTGGTGTAGTTTGACCGTGTATAGGAACGGTATTCACTGTGACTTGGGTCTGGGCTCTGCCAGCCTATGTTATAGACATAATGGTGTGTGTGTGTGTGTGTGTGTGTGTGTGTGTGTGTGTGTGTTGCTGGAGCCTGCACAGCTAGGGACAAGGCTTAGGTGTGAGCTCAAGGGCACGGAGCACGGCAAGTAGCTGGCGCCTCATCTCAGCCATACTCACTCGGCGAGGTGGGAGAAGCTGCACCTCCTTCTGTTGATGTGGTTGGAGGCTTGGTGTCTGGCATGGGCAGAGGCACAGGCCTGGCCATCGGCGGCGGCGGTGGCGGCGGCAACATTGGGGTGGGGAGGAATGGGTTGTGCACCTTGCCTTGACTGCTTCCATTGGGCTGCATGGGTTCAGAGAAAACACATACAGGAAGAATAAACAGATATAAGCCATCAGCTGCTTCTAAAAGGGAGAGATTCATTAGGTGCCTGTCATGTTAATCATTAATATTCAGCTGTGGGCAGCACGTCAGTCTTTTGTGTCGTGTCCAGAGCACCCAAGTCTTGTCCCTCCCAAATAACTCTTGCTTAGTGCTGTATTAGCTGATGCTTCCATCAAAACTTTCACAATTACTAAATGCTTCTTTAATCTCAACCTGCTTATAGCCTGAGGCATTATTTCACCATGTGTGTTTATATAGGTAAAATGATGATTCCCTAAATATGTATATAAAATATATATAAAAGTATTTCCTTTTCTTTTCTCAAAGATGATCTTGTAAGAGTTTAATACATGTATTCAATCAACATGGACATTTTCATTCACATTTCATATAGCATTTTGCAAAGAGACTTTAATACTTATCTATCAGGGCTCTACTAGGTAGAAATACAACTTCTAATTTGACTTATATCAACAGATGCCAAAGGACTTATGCTTCTCTGATGTTAGAACATCATTTCATTTTTGAGACAGAGTTTCTCTGTGTAGCCTTGGCTGTCCTGGACAGGCTGGCCTCGAACTCACAGAGATCTACCTGCCTCTACCTCCCCAAGTGCTGGGATTATAGGTGTGTGCCACTACACCCACCTAATAGCAACTGTCTACCAAGGGCAAGTTTTCCTCAGAAAAGAACATGCAACATTTATTTTTCATGGTCTTCAAAATAGCTTCAAAATAGCTTTTGATCAAAATGCAAAACAGGGCATTTGACAGTTATATAAAATGATGTCATGACTGTTAAAAAAAAAAAACAAAAACACAAACACACTGGATGTTCAGAAGTCAGACTTGGTGCTTGTGATCAGCTCAGGTTCTCATGGTTTACCAAGTGGCTTTCCATGCTGATTTACAGCCAATAACAGCCTGTATTTAGACTGTAGCTCCAACCCAAAATTCAGCCAAAGGAGATCCCATTGTCCTCCGCTTTTAAGAATAAACTTAATAATTCTGCAGAGGAAGGATCACTCCTTCATCAGCATTCATGGTATTTTCAGTATTTTTACTTAGATACTGTCAGTGGTCAGAAGGCTACGCACTCTCACAGCATCCTTGTCTGTGTGTTATTTCTGAGCGGACTGAGAGTCCATAAGTGAATATTTTAGAATAAGCCAAGCAAATGAATATACAAGCAAAATGAAAAAAAAAAGGCACCATATTGATTTGTTGTCTAGACAGAAATGTATCTGTGAACATATCACCAGACATTAGTCAAAGCTGCCCATTCTGGCTGAGATCTGCAGAATCAGGTCTTTCTGCACAGGAGAAAAACCGGTGACAGGGCAGGGTGATATAACATTCTAAACCAGGCAGGAATAAGTATGCATAATCTGTGGTTTCATGCATAGATGTTTTGAGAAAAGGAAATCAAATATGGCTTTCTGCTGGTTTCAATTTATTATTGCTATTGGCCATGGGATACAGTCATTCATTATAAACATATAGCTTTTATATTTGTAATAAAATTCATGATTTTATAAAATAACTTTTACTATTGGAATGTTATTTCAAATTGTGATTATTTGGTTTATTTGAGAAAAACGAAAACATTCATTTGTAGTAATTGAACATGGCTTAGTTTTATATGAAGATAAGTAGAAAAGATAACTACTCACAGAAATAACAAACCATAATAAGCTTTGCTTCTAGCATCTTGAGTTCAAGTACTGGTCAACTTGATCTAAAGTGTTAGAAGACTGTAATTTTTTTTTTTTTTTAAACAACATCAATGTGGTTGATCTGAAACATCTGTCCCCTTCTGCTCTCTACCTCTCTTTACTACTCAAATCATTATTTAAAATTATTTGGTCTCTCTATTTTGTTAACTGTATGATCCTGGGGCTAGAATGCAGGAGGTGGAACTCAGAAGGTTACAGAGTTCACTCTCCAGACAATTTATATCCATAAGCTTGACAGTTGCAAACTTAACACAAACACTGTTTTTAAACCCAATCACTCTTACCAGCAAGTTAACTTTCCTGTAATCTAGAATACTATGACAGTCAGTCAGCATGATATCAGAACACAAAACTCACACAGTCATAAAGGGTCTTCTTGTTATTTTTACATTTGGTTAACATTTCTGGAGATGCAGGAAGGAAGAAAAAAAAAAGGTTTTCTTACATTGAGGAACCCGACCTGTCCAGCTTGCTGACCAGCATCAGGGCAGACAAGTTGGACAAACTCTTTCAGCGTCTCCTGAGGGTGGTAGCGGATGGCTGGGTGTGAGAAGTAAGGCCCAGGCTGCTGGATGATGGGTGATGTTGGAAAGTGGAGAGTCGATGGTGTTGCATGTGGACTTGCTGCAGAAAACAAAACAAACAAAACAAAACAAAACACAACCCATCAGGTTTTAGAGAAAAAGACCTGCTTTGCCATAGCTGAATCACACAGCCGCCTTTTTTTCATTTCTTCTCCTGGCCCAGTTCACAGTGTTGCTCACGTGACAAGCTGTAGCACTGGGCAGCTCTGATGGATTTTCTCCTTTTAGGCTCTAAGACAAACATGGAGGTTAGAGCAGGATAGAATTTCAAGTTGCCTCTCTGTGTTCAGTGGACGTGAGTTATAAAGGCATTAATAATCCTTGTTGAAGATGAAGATTATTCATTACCTTAAGAGCCTTTTTAATGAAGCAAGCAATAAAAAATGTATTTGGTAGATTAGACCTGATTTAACCGACATTACATTTGACAAATTCTACTTTGCACATATGGATCCCCTTTCATGCTGAGCTATCCATAGATAATAATTCATTGTTAAAGCTCTTATACTCCTTTCAAGGAAATTCCTAGGGACTAATTCAGGACTAGAGGGTTTTTTTTTTTTTTTGAAGTCTGTAGTAAATGATCACTTAATGAACCCATGCAATTTGGGTGCCTCACTTTACAGCGGAAGGTTTATGTTGCATTTTTCTTTGTTGCCCTTTCATGGCCAAGGCAACTCCAGGCTGAGTAGGCAGGAACTTTGTGAAAGGTTGCTTCTCTCCCATAAATCTGATAATAGATTCAGACTATAACTTCTTTATATTTGAACCCTGATAAATATCATTTGTACAAGATTATATTAGATATAAAAGAAGCTTATGTGAGATGCTTAATAATTTTTCCAGGAATGCTTTTGTTCTTGAATTTGAAGGATGCTGGCCATGAACCACCAAAGGTTAAAGGCTTTATGTGAAGGAGCTGACAATGCTTAGACCAAGACTAGTTTGAAGCAGAAAAGACTCCACACAGGGGATAAAATTCTCAACTTCATATGGAAAAACAAAACAAAACAAACCAGAATACCTAAAACAATCTTGTACAATAAAAGATCTTCTGGAGATATTTTCATCCCTGATCTCAAGCTGTACTATAAAGCAACAGTGATGAAAATTGCATGGTACTGACATAGAAACAGACTGGTGGATCAGTGGAATCTAATTGCAGACCCAGAAATAAACACACACCTATGGACACCTGAGTTTTGACAAAGAAGCCAAAACCATACAATGGAAAAAAGATAGGATCTTCAACAAATGGTGCTGGTTTAACTGGATGTCTACGAATAGAAAAAGAAAAATGCAAATAGATCCGTATTTATCACCCCGCACGAAATTAAAGTCCAAGTGGATCAAAGACCTCAACATAAAACCAGACACACTAAACCTGTTAGAAAAAAAAAAAAAGTGGGGAAGATCCTTGAACTCATTGGCACAGGAGGCAATTTCCTGAACAGAACACCAACAGCACAGGCTCTAAGAGCAACAACCAATAAATGGGACCTCATGAAACTGAAAAGCTTCTGTTAAGCAAAGGACGCTGTCGTCAGATCAAAGCGGCAGCCTACAGGTTGGGAAAGGATCTTCACCAATCCTATATCTGACAGAGGGCTAATATCCAGAATGTATAAAGAACTCAAGAAGTTAAACGCCAAATAGTCCAATTAAAAAATGGGGTACAGAGCTAAACAGAGAATTCTTAGCAGGATAATATCAAATGGCAGAGAAACACTTAAAGAAATGCTCAAAGTCCTTCATATTCATGAAAATGCAAATCAAAACGACTCTGAGATTCTGTCTTACACCCATCAGAATGGCTCAGATAAAAAACTCAAGTGACAACACATGTTGGAGAGGTTGTGGAGAAAGGGGAACGTTCCTCCAATGCTGGTGGGAATGTAAACTTGTACAACCATTTTGGAAATCAATCTGGCACTTTCTCAGAAAATTGGGACTAGCGCTTCCTCAAGTTCCAGCTCTACCACTCTTGGGAATATACCTGAAAGATGCTCTACCATACCACATACAGATGCTCATAGCAGCCAGATGTTCCTCAAATGAAGAATAGATACAGAAATTGTGTGTTTACACAATGGACTATTACTCAACTATTTAAAAAAAATCATCAAATTTGCAGGCAAATGGATAGAACTAGAAAAGATCATCCTGAGTGAGGTAACCCAGAACCAGAAAGACTCACGGTATGCACTCATTTAGAAGTGGATATTAGCCATATGAAATAGGATAAACACACTAAAATTTACAGACCTAAAGAAGCTAAACAACAAGAAGGACCCTAGGGAGGATGCTTAATTCTCATTCAGAAGGCAAACAGGATAGACACGCGATAGCAGCAGAAGAGAGGGAACAGGATGGGAGTCTACCATAGAGGTCCTCTGAAAGACTCCACCAAGTAAGGGATCAAAGCCTTTGGGCAGAGTGCAGGGAGTCTGATGGGAGAGTGGGGGGGATAGAAGGACCTGAGGGGATAGGAGCACCACAGGAGAGCAACAAAGTCAAAACATCTGGGCCCAGGGGTTCCAGCAGAGACGGACGCATGAACCAAGGACCATGGATGGAGAGTACTGATCCCCTGCTCAGATGTGGCCTATAGGCAGCTCATTCTCCATGTGGGTTTCCTAGTAAGGGGGGCAGGTGCTGTCTCTGACATGGACTCTGCTGCCTGCTCTTTGATCACTTCTCCATGGTGAGACAGCCTTGCCAGGCCATAGAGGAAGAGGATGCAGGCAGTCCTTATGAGACTTGATAGGCTAGGGTCAGATGGCAAGGGAGAACTCCTCCTTTCAGTGAACTAGGGAGGAGGATGGGTGGAAGAGGGAGGAAGAGTGGGACTGGGAGGAGAAGAAGGAGAGGGCTACAATTGGGATATAAAATAAATAAATTGTAAAAAAATTAGAGAAATATATGTAAAAAAAGAAAATCATTAGCAGCATAAATTTATAGACTTTAATTTCTTTTTTACACTTTAGAAACAGGACTTTATTTCATCTTTTCTTTATGGTGGAGAGTTCAGTACAAACCTAAAGATATATGGTTACTGTATAAAATTAATTCTATAATGACTGATTGACTAGGATCAATTAATTCTTAATTAATTCCAGGAAGTCATCTAGCCTGAAGTTTTAAATCAGACATCTGCTGAGTCTGCGTTTACAGGGCTGTCCTCCTCAGGCCTCTTTGCTCTTGCTGGGGACAAAAGTTCACCGCAGAGACAGAAGCAGACGATTTTAGATCATGGCCTTTCATTCCGCAGAGAGAGACCTGTTACAGACGTCACAAAGATCTGTTGATTACTACTGCATCCTGGTGTTCTCTGGATAATCTTCTTTTCCTACTGGGCACAGAGGCCAGTTAGAAGTCCAGAGCTAAGATTTAATCGATGTCTTTTTCTTCTTTCCTCTCTACTTCTTTGTTTCTTCCCTTTTATCTTGGCTTTGATGTTCTCGGTGTACCTAAGTTTTATCTAAGTTGTCTCAGATCATTTTAGAAGGAGTCAGTGGAGCTAAATCAACCAAACAATTACTTCAGTAAATGTTCTTTGAGATAGCTAGGGCAAGTTGTACCAGAGAGAAACTGCCAGGATGAAGCTGGCATGTTGTTAATGGAATGCACAGAAAGCTGAGTCCAAATTTTTGGTGAAGAGAAACAAATCTTATGGAGGATGTGTGTGTGAATAGTTGACACAACAAAAAAATTATAGTACATTATGTAAATGCATATTTAGATCCTTTAAAATGTGCATTATTTACTTGAGCATCAATAAAGCCTTTTCTCCAGCAGTTACTGTTTATCGCAGGGCATCCGTCTGGATCCATGTTGATGTGAATACAATATTGTGAATTAAAAGGCTCTACCAAATTGGCTGCTTCTGGGGTCTAGTGCTCTCTCAGAACCTCAAGCCAGAGGCAACACAGTGCCTGTTGGGAATACTCCAATCTGAATGGCTCTCACTACTAGGTTAACTGTTAGCTAGCAGCCAACCTGGCTTACAACAACTTTGGCTTCTCATGGGAACACAAACGGGATGGAGAGGAGGGAAATGGTCTGTGATGGCCCAAACAAAGTCATCACAAACACATTTAGGAACAAGATTTCCTAAGGGTCCAGTGATGGCTTTGCCTCCTTGCCCCTAGAATCCAGAACTTCCTAATTATTTAAAATCATCTCTTTTAACTTAAAGGAGAACACTGAAAGGCCAACACAGCTGAACATACATTTAAGCCAAAAGACTTCCTCTTCTTAAATCAGAATTGCCCAAGACTGGGGAGGAGAAGGCCAAGGTCATTACTGTACAGAGTGACACATGACGTGAGTGAGAGTGTCACGACATAATGCATGTGACCATAAAACAAATAGAGAAGACAGCCCTGAGGGTAAGTAGCCAGACCTTGTATCTTTGTGTTTTATTAAAGTCTTAGGAAAGAAAGCTATTTCTTCTATTTCCAGGGGGTCTTCTCAAGATCAACCTTCCAAATTCTAAGAACACATCCCCTTTTCCTAACGTCAGCATGTGCCGAGACCATGTTATTCTATCCAGTCCTGTCTTTGCCCTGATTGATGTATCCCTCATCTGTAGATTCTCTCGGCTTATACATGACATTAGATTTTGCTTTTTGGCATCAGATCCTAGCCTGTCCTAGGAGAGGTTACACAGAAAAGCTGTTGAGAGATGACACAGCCATAAAATCTACTCCTCCCTCAAGTAGTTAAAGATAGAAGCTACTTCCCTGGTGAGAATGAAGGGTACTACCAAGACTAGAATCTGCCAAGTGTCATGGTCTTCACATTAATCATTAGGGGCAACAGGTGAGGCTCCAAGTTGTTTCTTCTGTTGGATTGTAACAAGGAACTTCCACCCATCTGTCTGCAGCAGCTAGATAAGCTTTTTTTTTTTTTTCAGTGAAAGAATGGCATTGAGAACTCCTGACTACTCTTGCTTAGAAGTAAACTTTTTTTTTTTTTTGCCAAGACAAAGCTCCAAAAGGAGAAGAAATTATAAGTTAAAATATAAGAATCCCATTTAACCCAAAAAGCCCTCTACAAGGGCAAACGGAAGTTGCATTGTTTGGGCTGTCAACGGCTGAGCTTCTTAAGAAATTCTAAACCAACACTACATAACCCCCGCTGCAGCCTACCTGAAGCTGAGAAATCTATCTTAATGGCCCACAGCTATAATTGATAAATCATGCATGAATCAGGCCTGCCATTTACGAAAGCTGAGAAGTTTGGAGCTGTGTGATTTATGTTAACAGACACGGGAAGGGGGGTTGGGGGGGTTGGAACTGGTACTCAGGCACTTAGGAGGCTGAGCCTTTGCTAAGTAACAAAGCGTGGGACTCAGAGCAAGCTGAGGTCCTTCAGATTTTTTTTTTCCCCAAGACTCTCAGTCCATACCTTGAGTGTCACCGAGAAGCATGTGAAAGGAAAAGCATCACATTGCGTGATGCTCTGCGGGACGGGCAGCGGCATTTTTGCGTGGCTGCTGCAGATACGGAAACGGTATGCTACGGAGGGTTCCAAGATGGTGAGGTGAGGTGATGCTACTTGAATTAAAGACATCTTTCTGAGTAGAGATCAGAGCGTACGCCTCTTGGAAAAACAGACCTCCCTTCCTCCAACAAAGGGAGGCCAAAGTTGCTTCACATTCTTATCCGTATCAGTTTTAACTATATAAAAATGTATGTCTCTCCTGACCCCTCAGAGTTGGCCTCTGACTTTTACAAGCAGACCGTGGCTCCCGTGTGACCTCTTCCCCCTTATCGCACACAGAAACAAACAAACAAACAAACAAAAAACAAGTCACAGCTCCTGGAGGAAAACGTTCTTCATTTCTTAAAAGCTCCGGGTTTTGGTCTAGAGCGTAAATGGAAACTACCAGTCTAGAGCACAAGTTCTCAACTTCCCTAATGCTGCAACCCTTTAATACAGTTTTTTTTTACGTTAGGCTGACACCCAACCCTAAAACTATTTTCATTGCTACTGCATAGCTGTGATTTTGCTACTGTTCTGAATCGTAATGTAAATATTTGATACGTGCGATATTTGATATGCAACCAACTGTGAAAGGGTCGTCCAAACCCCCCAAAGTGGTCGAGGCTCACGGATTGAGGAAGGCTGGTGTAGAGGATATTTGGAAGGTCTGTGGCAATAGTCTACTCTGTGCTACAGGAATGGCTCTATGACATCAAAAAAAGGGTGAAATTACATTCAATAATATCTCATTTCAGAATACAGGCCAGGCCTGGGTTTGACCTGGGTTCTCTCTGTCTCTTCCTCACAAGCCATTTGGGAAGCGCCAGTCTTCGGCTGTTTCCCAGACCATCAGAAGGTCCTCCACGCCTGTGCTGACTCTCCTCTGCTTATGTCTCTCCACCATTCTTAGCATGACTTGTCCTGAGCTAGGTGCCCTATCTATGTCATTCCAGGTTAAGCACCTAAGTCAGATTAGTAACACAGCGTAATGTAAAACCCATGGGTCTTGGAATAATAGACTTAAGTGTTCGAGGCCCATGCAGCTTGTGTCCTGGAGCCTTGAGGAAGGGCAGTGAGAGAATGAAGAAAGGACCGACACACAGACACATCTGGGATCGGGTGGGGTCTGCCACTACCACAACCCGGAACTTCAGCATGCTTATTAGGTACGGCACAGGGGTGGGGGAGGGCTGAGCAAATCTCAGGGAGAGGCCTCTGCATGCCAGCTGCCTCAGGCTGTAAACATCTGGGTGGAGGAGGCCGAAGCTGCTAGTCTTTGCACACACTGACCAGCCCTTCCTAAACACCCAGACTCCAGAGGAAAGCTTCTCCACTTCTCCTGAGCCTCAGCTGGGGAAGGCTTTGCCACTCTGTGGGGCTAAGGCACTGGCGTCCTCCATGGGCCGTGCCTGTGTCAGCAACACACATTCATTCAGGACTTCCTTCACTCAGGGCTCCCGCCACTCTGTACACCTGGGTTTAAGTTTTAGCCCCACCCCTCTCTGCTACAATAGAAGCTATAGTTTCTGAACCTGCCCATGAGTCTGTTTGCCATCTCTGTAAGGGGCGGGGCAATACCACATGGATTTGCTGCGAGGTTAAATAAGAGTGTACGCGTGGCACGTGATGCTGGTTCCGATCACACCATGACCAACGGACGGACAGCCGCTGCGTGTTGTGGACGTTTTGGTTCATGATATGTGAACAGGTTTTTGTTTTGATCCCAGGTGTGTGAGATGGGACTGATTCAGATGGTCCACAGCAGCAGACTATTTGCCTCATGTGGGCTCTGAGAGGGGCTCTTTGCCAGCTGCAGACAGTTTAATTCTGAGGACTCTGGGGAGGGAATAAATACAAGATCTCAGAGAGCATTGAGGGGCCTCTCAGAGAGCAGAAGGCTGCTAGGGCGTCCCCTGCTGCTCCTGGTTACCGTCGATGCGGTTCGATGAGAAGCTGGAGATACCCTGAAATGAAGATTGACTTTCCACAGGGTACCTGACCACCCTAGCCAGCAGGAAGTGGCCTAAGATAACTTCGACTCCTCTCCCTGCTAACCTTCCTCTCCTATGCAGTGTTGGGGTGGTGGAAGGGAATAAGAAATGTCAATGAAATGGATTTAAAAAAAAATACTCTGACAGGCTCTTGCATTGATATTACCATTACAGGGCACTGGTAGGCAAGTAAGAAACTGGAGTTTATTCCCAGGTCCTCAAGATCAGTTCCGGCTATGTACGGATTATAGCACACACAGGAGGAAGGGCGGTGGGGTAAAACGTGCATTTCTCTGCCTGTCTCCACACAAAGGAGTATGCGGGTAGTAAGAGAGCAGCATAACCATGGGTCATTAGTTACTTAGTTACATTAGTTACTTCAGAACTAATTTTGCAAGCAAACAAAATACAGACACAACAATAGCAGTGGTGATGCCTTTGGTCTCACAGTAAAATAACTAGGTTCAATAACTTGAAAAGTTTCCTTTTCGACCAAAAGTATTTGAAGTACCTACTTTTGCCTGAAACTCAGGGTGTGAGACAACGTCAATGTTTAGAACTATGTGGCCATCTTCCTCTCAGAACTCAGACACTGGGTGTTAATTCTGACTGTCTCCACTGGCCTGTTCTTTTACCGTGTATATCCATCTGTCACTCATAGTGCTTTGTGACCCAGTCAGATTCTGAGCACGCTGCCTAACATGGGCACATGGAAGCCTTCATCACTCCCTTGAAGGGGCCCAAAATGTGTGCTAAGTGGAAATTAACACAGGCTTCCTACAGAAGAAGGCTTTTCTAGGACCAAGGGCATAAATTGGGAAAATTCTCTATTTAGAGAGAAAGGTAGGTGTTGGGTTTCTGCTTCTACATGGGTTACAGGAATGGGCAAAGCCCCTCTCCTCTGGTTCTCTCGTTTCAGAACAGAATTTGAACAAAATACTTACTGAGATCCTTCATCTTTAATTTGAGTGGGGGGGTGTGGGTGCGGAATTGAGTATCTAGCATTATGTTTACAAATAACTCAGCACAACTGATTCATGGTAATAATTAAAGCCTAGAAGGCTGGAAGACAAAGGCATATGTGCCAGTTAAAACAACATATTTTAAAAATGAGCTACAGGGAACATCTGGACTGTTGGCTAGAATATTCAGATTTTATAGACATGGAGTACACTTGTTTAAGGTCTGATACAGAGCCCCAGCCTTTATCCTGACAGGATTTCTGAATTGACCATATTCTCGCACTAATTGCATAAGCTACCATGGTGGCTGATGTGAAATGTGTTTGAACAGCACCCAACAGCTGTGGCCATCACAGATATGAAAAGTGATAATTTAATAGGCAAAGTTGACGGGAATCCAGTTCTATGAAGGGGAACGTAGGCTTCTATGTTGTATGCAAGTGAGACTATGAGACAAGAGATGAAGAATGACAAACACATCAAAACAGTGTGAGGGAAAAACCCTCCCACCACAGAAGGGATGGTTATGCGGTTAACGGCAGCAAGTGGGAATCTCGTGAGGGGCTGTCAGAAGACCCCTGGAGTGGCAGACTGAATGTTTCAAGAAAGCTTCAGCAACCATACCTGTCAGAAGTTATAGCTACGTGGATGGCAGCCTCTGGGGCTTGTGATGTCTTTCTCTACAGTAACCATAAAGCAAGTAACTCACATCAATGAAAAGCAAGTAAAATCCCTGTGCTGGTTGGTGTTTTTGTCAACTGAACACAAGCGACAGTCATCTGGGAAGAAGGAGCCATAATTGAGATGTCTCCATTGTGTGGGATTGTAGGTAATACTGTGGGGCATCTTCTTGATTAATGATTGAGGTGGGAGGGCCCAGCCCACCGAGAGTAGTGTGCCCTCTGGGCAGTCCTGAGGTGGATCAGAATGTAGGCTGAGGTAGGCAGGGGGCCGAGCCAGTAAGCAGAACTCCTCCATGGGCTCTGCTTTCGTTCCTGCCTCCAGGTTCCTGCTCTGACTTCACACGATGATGCATTGTAAGCTCTAAGGTGAAATAAGTCCTTTCCTCTCCACGTTGCTTTCGGTCAGGGTATTTTATCACATTGATAGAAACCCCACTAAGGTAACCCTACAACTGCAAAGCCAAAGGATAATATTTAGCTCTTCTCTTTGAAACCCATCAGGCTGACAGCACTTTAAGATGGTGCTGTTGGTTGTGATTGCTAAAGGTTACCTCAAAGTGCCATCCTGAACTTGAAGTTTCTGTCCTCATCCGGCAGAATTAGAGTTTGTGTAAAGGTAGTGAACTTTACTCAAGAGGGATGTCTGGTACCATCTGGCTCTAGTGTCCACGGTGCACACCTTCCTCTTTTCATTTAGTGGACATGTTCCACTCTGTACGGGTTATAGAAAGCAAGTCCTGTAGAATAAAATTGCTCCTTGATAATCTGCACAAAGCTACTTAAACTTTGTAAACTGGCACACTTTTTTTTTTAAAAGTGTATATAATAGCACCAGTTAGAAGACCCGTCTGAGGGTAGGAATGAATGCATATAGAGAGGTACATAGCTCACTCATGCAGCCAACATACTGAGGATCTACCACCTGCTAAACAGTATGCTCGCTAGGCTCGGGTGTTTATTATTCCTCAGATATCTTTAGGAATGAGATATGTGAAGCGTAATCCAGAATTATACAGTGGAATCAGGAAACTGAGACTCAAGAGTTGAACTGTTTACAAATGATGCTGCAGGTATGTTATGGCTTGAACGAGAAATGGTCCCCATAGGTTCGTGTGTTTGAACGCTTGGCCTCCAGTTGCTGGCGCTGTGTGAGATGGTTACTGCTGGAGAAAGTGCTTCGTGGGGGGGCAGACTTTGAGGGATGATAGCCTTATATCACTCTGTGTATGAAAATGAGCTCAGCTAGCTTCTCGCTCCCGCTGCCATGCCATGCCTTTCCCTCCATTGCGGGCTCTATCCCTCTGGAGCAAAAACAGACCCTTCCTTGCTTACATTGCCTTTGCTTACAGTGTGTTGCCACAGTGGCAGAAAGTAACTAATACAAGGTTCACAGTTTGAACTTTCTAGGTTTGGGTTTTACTTGTGCTCCCCAAGTACTAAGCGCAGAACCAAGTCCTGGGCTGGTGAGATTTTCTGCCCACTGCCTAGCATTCCAAGCAGCTTAGCTCTGTCCTCTCCCTCCTGTAATGCATAGGTCTGTTTTTTTTGGTTTTTTTTGTTTTTTTTTTTTTGTTTTGTTTTTTTGTTTTTTTGCCTGTTTGGCTTGTTTCTTTGCTAAGTGGAGGTCTATCATTTCTTTGGAGGGTATGGGGGTGACATTTCCTAAAGATGACAAGGGTTTCTAACCGTGTCAACAGAAAGTGCCCTCAGAACCTGATGGACAGACATATCCTAAAATCTCCACCAGTGGCTGAAATGGTGGTGGTGTGTTCCTCAGGTTCTTTTACCACCTCATTAATGCTACCACAGTTGCAATGATGCCTGTTCTGCTGGGTGGACTGGCAGGAAGATAAGCCGCTGCTCTTGATCATCCGGCCCCCATTGTTCATGGTGGAAGAAGGCTCAACAATCATCTGCTGAATTGACTCTATAAGCAGAAGACCCGATGAACGAAGGTCCTTCTGCTTTGGTGAGGGGCTTGTCTAGATGAAGCCTCTGCCCATCAAGGGACAGGCCACCTGCTCTACTGCAGAGTCCACTCTTCCTCCAGACAGGAGTGGGGCTACAGAGGACCTGGTTCTGCTCACTTCGCCAAGACCATCTTTCTTTTCCAGCTTGTCCTAGGTTACTTCTAGATCGGCGAGAGTAGAGGGCAAGTGAGGAACGAAAACGTGAGAGATCATTTCAAGAAAATGAACATGGAGGAAGCCGAGGAGGAGTCTGGGAGAAAAATGACACGTACTAGACACACGCTGCATTTCAAGCCCGCCGTTACCCAGGACACCTTACTCTCTCCTCCCATTGACGCTTTCCAATTTCGCAGAAGGGGGAAAACACAGGCCCAATGAGGGCAGATCACTTCCGCAGGCTTAAACAGAGCCCACATGGCTACGAGACCTTGAATCCTGTTAAGGGTGGACTGCCGGGCACAGCTTCTTGCTCCACACTCTCTGTTTCTTTTAAATTATTTTTTTTCGGAGGTAAAAAGGTTTATTTCCTTTTTAGAGTTTTTGTCCCAGACCTGTTACTATTGAAGTAGAACCAGACAGCTCTGATGTTCTCATTCGTGCTTTTTCACATAAGAAAACTGAAGTCTTTGGGAGCAGTTGAGAAGCAACTGGCATTTAATATAAAGAAGTAGCAAACAACAAACATAAATTCTCTGTGGAACTATGACTTTAAAACACATGCGCGTACATGTGGGTGATTATCGCGCTAGTGTGCCCGGCACAAAGGGTGCAGCTTGGAAGAGTCTCTTGGTGTTCTTGCAGCCGTTTGGGCACGGCGGCCCTACAGTGCTCACTCCCTTACTCCCCGGGTGATAGGCTGGACTACAGAAACATTGCTGAAGCTCAGCTCCAGGCAATGCAATGCACTTAACTCGAACATGATTTATGATTTTGTCAATAGAGGCGGCTCAAACCTGCGCTGATGCCTAAATGTGAGCTTTATATTCAAAACAGCGGTTGGGGGGAGGGGAGGGCAGAGAAAGGGAAGGAGGGGAAGAGGGCATCACCAGGGAGAGACAATTCCACATAAAGGAAAGATACACGTTCAATTTCAAATTTTTTTTGTGCCAAAAAAAAGAAAGAAAGAACACAAATAATGAATCAATATAAGATTAAGCTACACGAAAAAGAAAGAACTGTTTAGGGACTTATTTGGTACAGTTACAGTTGATGTATCTGGTATCACTAAGGGGGCTTGGCCACTGCTACCATTTATATGTGGACACAGCTCCATGAATCCCCTTCTTTCTCCTTCTGTCACACAAGGATGCCACAGGCATGCGTGGGAGCAGCTGCCTTGGTCAGGATGGGTGTGGATGCGGATCCACTATGCTAACCACCCTATTCTCCTCAGACCTCTTGCCAGGGGCTTTGTGCCTCTTGAAGAGATTAAGGAGCCAAGTGGTCCCCTGCTCTGACCTGTCCTCCCTGGACAGCATATTAACATGATTCTACTACAGGGGACCCCTCTTTAAAGTTTCCTGCAGGATGACAAATTAACCCAGCAGGGTTTCCCACACATCTATCTTCATACAAATTATTAGTGTAATAGAGCTTTGAGCTACGCATTTATCTGGTAATTATTGAACAGTTACACAAAACCAAGCTGAGCTGCCCTGGCCCTTTATGAGGTTCTCTCGGTGGGTGGCCTTACAGTTAATTTAGGATGGTTCTCCACTCCGCAGCTCACTTGCAGACAAATTAGCTAAACAGCCTTCTCCTTTAAATATTTTCCATGTCACAGTGAAACGCTTTACAATACAATAAAGGTACAGTTTTAATTACACGCTTCCTGACTTTTGTTTAGTTGTAGTTTTAAAACATTTGCTGGCGCTGGTTTTTCCTTTGGCTGGGCAGTAATAGCTGGTTGTAAGTATCTGGCTAATGAATTTAATAATTTCCTGAACTGAGACTTAAAGAGCCTTTGCTAAAATGCTGCATTTCCTCTCTGCTGTCCAGTAACTTCCAGGCCCCTGGATGAGGTTTCCCCGTGAAACTGTGCACTGTGAGCATGCTCAGTTTGTCTTCCCAAATCTTTCCTCTCTTGCCCGTGCTCCAGGAGTTTGTTAGGTCTGTAATGCCTGGGTTTGAAAACTCAACTGATATAATGCCTCCTGGAGAAGAGCGATGTCCTATTTTCCCAGATGACAAACTCCAAAAATAAATTACCACCCCGTGCCTGTCTATTGGCAGGATATGTCAGCGCCCTGCTTGCAACAGGTACTTAATTACTTCCCATTTTCTTGAGATAATTCAATTGCACTAACCCAGGAGAAACAAATTAGATTCAGCTGAGCATCAGCATGTTCCACAGCTAAGTTCGAGAAGCTTTCCTGAAGAGCCAACAAGTTTGCAGATACGAGGGGACTGAAGCTGGACGAACCTCCCCCCTGGGGCCTGTGCCAACGGTCAAGCTCATGGTTACCGTGATGCAGCACCAGCATATGTCCCCCCTTCGAGCTGGTCTTTGGATGCAAACCCAGTACTACAGGCAAAATATTGTGTCCTTTTGAAGGGACCCAAGTTTCTGAGCTAAGTTTTCCTAATGCATAGCAAGGTAGAAACCCTCAATGGAAGCCAAATAGGTATTGAATGCCTGCACATTCTAGGCTGAGTGTAGATGTTGCAAAATACATGTTCTTACACATGTTATTAATAACTTATTGTTGTTATTACAAAAGGGGGCGGGAATAACTTCCCACCACTCCCAATACTTTCTGTTTCAATCACATGGATGCATTCATTAATTTATTTAAGGAACATTTATTGAATACTCCTGTGCGATTCATGAGGCCGAGGGATTCAGTGATGAGTGGGAAAGACATGATGCCTGCCACTTGGTGACCTTGGTTTCTGGGAAGATGACCTTCATGTGCGTAGTCTCTGCAGTATATATTAAATAAATATATATTAAATATATATATTTTTTTGCTAAACTGGGAGATATGGCTGACTTCAGCTTCTCAGATTTTTCATTATGAAGACCAGGAGGGTCATGGCTTAGAAAGGCTTTTAGAGCACATAAAGTTTTGACAACCTCTCCAAACAGAGACCAGCATGACTCTGAAAGCTGCACGGCAAATCTTTGGTTTATATGACTATTGTTTTGTGTGTGTTATGAATATTTTCAGAATTAGGACATTTTGGCTACTAAACTACACCACACACACACACACACACACACACACACACACACACACACACACACACGCGCGCACTGATTTAGCCACACCTGCAATTGCTTCATTTTAATTTCATAGTACCTTCTTGTCTAACAGAATTATTTGTTTTCGGTTGCTCTCTATTTTGCATACTAATAAACAGATGGCAAAAGGTTTGAGATGGGGTTAAGCATCATGCTTGTTTGTACTCTGACAATGCCAAATGCCATGGTATTTTCCCATGAGGATGCTCTTCTTTGTCTTCCCTGGCATCTGGTGCCTCTCCTAGCACAGTGTAGGTCAAGTCCGTTTTCTGAAATGTTGGGATTCTGTGACTTTTTTCTGAGCTTGGATTTTATTTTAGATTTGGGAAAATAACTATATATCACTTACCAATTAAATAACCCTAATCTGAAAATCTGAAATTCAGAATGTGCCAAAGGTTGAGCACCAATGGGGTGCCCAGGCTGTGTCTCATCTGTGCTCACAAACCCAAACTTGGGAGCGTTTTTGATTTCAGACTTTCAGATTAGGGTTGATCAGCCCACCAGACAACTGCTGGCTCTTCTCTTCCCTCAGCTGCCGAGCGCTAAGGACTCTGGGGATCAGATTAGGGCGTCCTTTGCACCCTCTGTTCAGTAGCTGTAAGAGTACCTTGTTTGTTGTGAGCACTTGGTAAACATTGGTGGGAAAAATTAATGGGTCACCAGATGGCGACAGGGGTTTTCAAGTTAATTCTAACACTGAAAAAAGCCAAAATGACTCTAAAAAGTGTTTGAAGTGGCTTGTGCCTTACAGAAACTGTGTCTTTGGTAGAGGCAAGGGACCAAAGGCTAATAAAGATATATGAGTTGTTTAAGATAGCTATATAACAACTTTGTGGTAACACAGGCTATGCCATGACTATCAAAATGGTGAAATGGCTACATCAAGTCTTGGGCTAATAAGTGTGAAAACAAACTAAAGGTTTAAATAAAGATGGCTTATTTATTTATTTTTCCAGTGGCAGGGTAAAGGATAGAAACTACTGAACTGGAAACTAAATGCGATGAATTCTGGTCTTGGCTCTGGCCAGTTCATCTTGATATTTCTAAGTCCTAAGCAAGTTCATGAGGGACTGCTCATTAATAGATTCCACCCTCCTCTATTAGTTTTTGAAACCCCATTTATGCCTATTGATGATTATATTCAGCTAAAAATCTACAACTACATTTTGCACCCCCTCTCGTGGCTAGAGCCAATCATACAGTACAGTTCTGACCACGTGACCTAAGGTAGCAGATGGCTGGTGACATGTTTCAATGGGAAGACATGCTTGCAGCCGAGCCTGAAGACCCTAATTCGGTTCCTGAGACCCACATGGTAGAAGGAATGTCTTCAGCAATCATTCTCTAACCTCTGCACACATGCCACGTCATACGCACGCATGCCCATGTGTGCACAGTAAATCAATGTAAAAAGAAAGGAATTATGAAACATTATAAGCTGGCATCTCATCCTTTCTTTCTTTTAGCCGAAAATGTAGATGTGAGGGGGGAAGGGATACGGTGGCCATACTGAGAAAAGGTTCCCTTTGAGGCCTGGCTATGCTAGTTCATTCTGTAACAACATATCTATGGCAGGATGCTTATAGAGATATTTATATGCACCTAGATTCTGGTGACTGGTGACCGACATGTAGGGCCCTGGCTCTGTCATAGCACGGCAGAGGAGCAGAGAGTGAAATGGCCATGTGCAGAACCGGCACATGCATGAGCAAAGGTGGGAGAGAGCAGTGAGGAAACAGGCCCCAACTTCTTCTAACAATTCACTCTCTTGGGAATGAATCTATTCCTACCAACCAGACCTTGACCTTTCACAGGCAACATGTACTCAGCAAATCTTTAATGAACAAATGAATGAACTTCTACAATCCCCTCCTCTGAGTCATGCAGAAAAATTTGCTCTCAACATTCATTCAGCGTTTGTTAAACTGACCATAAAGTGATATATAAACACACTCACCCACCCACCCACCCACACATATCTTGGACCATAATATTCTGACTTAAAATGGTTTCATACCTCTCATTTTCTGTTATAATCTCATCACATGTGAATGATAAGAGGATATAATACTAACTAGGTTAATGGCTTATCCAGAAGTGAATTCTCAAGTTTCTACATATAATATGTATAACATATATATGCATGTACATGTATGTATGTATGTATGGTAAGTATCTGTGATCATACCACAGGTACACATGAAGAATAGTCAGGGATCCTTATGAGAACATTGTATCAAGGAGTGCTGTATCTCTAAGGACAAAGCAACTGAGGTAGAAATTGCTTCCACGGCAGAGTGCTTATTTTTTTCAGTGAGAGTTTTCACATGTGCACCATGCATCCCTTTCAACTACCATATTTCTTTGGAGCCATCACAGTGTTAATAAATGGATTCAGATTTGTGAGCCTAACCCTGAGTTCATGCAAGGAATATCAGTTTTCCCAGGTATATGTCAATATGTCAAAGTAGACAAGAGACCCATGAGTTTCCCGGGTGGTTTATGATACCAGCTGGTAGATTGTGGACAGAAAGGACAATCTGATGGGGAGGTGCAAATGTGGTCATAGTTGTTCATCCTCCTACTGTGGGAGTATGAATAAACTAAGAAACATTTTCCTCTTGCAGTAGGATCAAGTCAAGTGATTTGCTGACATTCTCTTGAGGTTTAAGGCTTGTCTTCAATGTAAAATACAAATCATATTCCTTGTGAGCACATTTTAATAATAAACTTAAAAGCACATGAGACCAAAATAAGGAAAACACTGCAACAAAAACCAGACAAAACATCTACCACTTCAAAAGGAGGGAACGAAGACGACGCGTCAGCACCCTGATGCAAATAACCTCAACACAAAATGCCACATATGGAAGTCAGGCTTCATGGGAAGAGAATCAGTAAGGATGGGAGGCTGAAAAAAACATTTATTACTTGAGAAGAAGGTAACTGACCACATGGAAGAAACACTCACCGAAACACATACATGTACGCATGCACACGCATAACCTGAGGGCACATTTGATGTTGGCTCAAGTTATTTTCCATCTTTTTGCAAAATCCCACTGCCCCCTCAAAAAAAAGAAAAAAAAGAAGAGGCTTTTGTCTTTTAACCTTAAGAGAGTAACAGATTGAATGCCAAGTATCTTTAGTCTCTAAAATTCCAAGACTACCCTCAAGTATAAGAACTGGATCACTTACTGCCTCAGAATGGTTGCAGGGGAGTCCTCATTGTCTCCCCGCTTTGATACTTGGATCTCTACACGATGAGGTAGAGCCTGTGGATGGCCGTGGAGCAACTCACCTCTGGGTCCTGTAATGACAGGTCGGTGATGCTGTGTGAAGGCTGTTCCCAGGGAGGAGGTCTGCGAAGGGGAGGGGCTGCTGAAGCCGGACTTCTCAGACTTCTTCAGTGTGGTTGGAGATGGCATGCCTGGCAAGAAGGGTTCATTGTTGAGGCAACTTTAATCTACAGAGCAACCATTTGTGTGATGAAAAAGACAGCACTTAGAGAGTGTAGGAAAGAAAAAAAAAATAAAGAAACAAAATGGAATCATTTGTAAATGGAAATTTATACTGAATTGCTTTGAGATTGTCACAGGAACAAATCGGTAACGGAATGGCTCCCTTTTTAGGTGGTTCTGTAGTTTATTTCAATGTATTGTATTAAGCCATAGGCCATTTGGGGACTGTTGATTTTCCCCATGTGGGGATCTTCAGTGTCCCCTGCAAGAGACTTGTGTTTAAAGCATAAAAGGAGCTTTTATTCACCTATCTCCGTTGTGGTCTCAGAGGCTTACTGCTTCTGTCTGTTAACGTAGGCCTATCCCTGGAGGCTTCTAGCCTCCATACAATCTAACCTAGGCCTTGAATGTTTTAGGCCTCTGAGACTTAATAAGCTCACTCTTATTCTTTCTGAGCTCTGGGCTGGCTGGTTCAACTCAGTTGTTCTGGCTCAAACTCTTCTCCCAGCTGACTTATTCAATCTGGCTTTTCTCTTGGCCCCTGAATTACTGGGCTTGGCCTCTAACTAACTCACACAATCTGCTCTAATCTCTTGGCTCCTTCTTATTCTCTGGCTCATTTGGTCTTCATCTGGGTTCTTTCTCTCAACCTGTCTCTCTATTACTGTCCCAGTAAAACTGCCTCCTCTCTCTCTCTCATTGCCCCTTAAGTAGCCCCCCATTTCTTCTCTTTTCATGAGAGTTAAGTATATCTTATTCTGTCAAATCTTTCCCTGGTTTGTCTCTATTTCTGCCACTCAGTTAAACATCACTTTCAAACATGGGTGCTTCTTTCTACAAACTAACTTTACCTTCACTGTTTGGGATTGAAGGCATGTACCACCACACTGTACCTAAGCCTTTCTTTACTTGTTCTACACCAGGCTGGCTTTGAACTCAGATCTTCTTGCCTCTGTCTCCTGAATTAAAGTAGCGTGTGTATTCCAGCCATATCACATAGGACTAGAAAATATTTGGATGTGATCTCTTGGCAGCCGGATCACACAGACCTAGAAAGCCTTTGGATGTGATCTTTTGCCGTGTTCTGAATTAAAATCCTCCATATTATTTAAGATCTTCATATCCAGAGTAGTTCTATTGGGAGGAAGGTGAGCCTTTAAAAGGCAGGTCAAGGGTCACCAGGGCATACTTCTGAATGGAATCCTGGGATATGATCCCTTTCTCTTGCTCTCTCTTGCTTCCTGACCAAAGGTAAGCAGTTTTACTCTCCACATTCTCCCTGCCTTACCACCAAGCACCACTGACTGAGTCTGTGAGGTTCACTTGATCATGAACTAGATCCCCTAAAACCATGAACCAATATAATTCTCTTGTCTTCAAAAGCTGCTTTTTTCCCCCAAGTACTTGTTACAGTAACAGAAATCTGACTTACACAGGCTTCAACTTTTCTAGTGAATCTGTCACGTGTCTGTGACCTCTGTGACCCTTACAAAGGAGGCTGCCGAAGCACACAAAGAAAGCCTCCCATGCAATCATTTTGTCTTGTCAGGTACCTTATTTCAGCACCAAAGCATTTTTCTACACTTTAAATAATTTAGCTTTTTTTTTTTTTTCTAACATAAAAATGCCCTTGATAATAGCAGCTCAGATGTTCTTTCGGTGAATTATTTATAGAATGGAAAAAGAAAAGATAAAATTAAAAAAGAAACCCTTAAGAACATAAGCAATTGGGACTGGTTCAGTAAGTATAGTCTAACTGATGCAAAGAATACTGTAAAAGAATAATGACATGGGAGATATTCATAACATGATGTTGACTGAAAAACCAATTACAATATGGGATGGTGTAATACACCAATCATGGGATGTACAACATAATTTAAGTGTTTTTCTTCTATGCAGGGAAAGAACCAGGAGGCACGTGTGAACTGTAACTGTGGATCTCTCAGTGAGCTAAATTTCTATGGTTTTCCTTGCTTTCCTTTTGCTTACTTGACCTTTCTATGATGAACATATATTACCTTTATGCTAAGAAAATATAATAAAAGCTTGTTTTAAAAAATGGCATTTTTTTGTTACAGTGTCTAGGGTTTTCACAACAATTTAAACTCAGGAAATGCGTTGAAATGAAAAATGGTGGGGAAATAAAGGGAAAACAGTCCTGTGTAATTACTGGATTTGCGGTGTTCTCAGCAATCATGCTGACAGACACAACTGGAGGCATCTATCCATTGGGAGAGTGCCAGTTAAGACAAGAAATTTGGACATATAACAAAGGAAATTACCTCAAGTTCCCATATCACAGGACAAATCTGGGATCTCAAGTTTCCAGAATCAAACTGGTCTGCACCACATTGTAAGAAGAAAAATTAATTTATACTTGTCTACCCATGATTCGCTTCCCCATTCACCACCATGGCCAAAAAATCATTTGGGCAAACTAGAAAAATAAGTAATAGGTATCTTTGTATTAGTATGTGACTGTTCCTGAGTAACTGCTAATACCATGAACTATGGCAAGCATTTTTGTAGAGGCTATACCTAAACATGTCTATTTTTTTTAAGTCAGAGATTAAAACAATTTATAATATGATATCCAAATGCATCTAGACATGAAGTATGTCTATTTGGCCTTCTCTAAGTTAAAGATATTGATCAAAGTTTCTGAAACATGCCAAAGGGTCCCAAAGGATCTCTCTCTCTCTCTCTCTCTCTCTGTCTTGTGTGTGTGTGTGTGTGTGTGTGTGTGTGTGTGTGATCTTTAGACTCACTGTACAGATTTCACCTTTACCTGTGACTTCCCCCACAGGTGCTTTGGTTAAACAAAACTTAGGTTTTCATCTCAAGAGAAAAAGAGACTAGTTAGTATATTTCCAGTCAGATGCAAGTACATAATATATGGCTGTGTGATTTCATGCTAATTGTACCCCTGAATCAAATCCTTTTTAGGTCAAACCCTGTTTGATCTGAGTTAAAAAGCGAAGTCACCAGTCCCAGTGCCACTAACTATACCTGTTTGTTAAAAAGACAGACCACCCCGTGCCACTGTGCTGACGGGTGGGGTACACTGAGGTCATAGGTGAACATTCACCCATGAATGACCTAAACTAGGCATGGAAAGCCTTCAAATGAAAAAGGTAAATAATCTAACATTTAAGTGTAGGCCAATCTCCCAGTCACTCAGATCTCTTTTGCACAGATGAAGTATTGAGCTGCCAACTACAAAGTCAGTCAAATGCCTGAATTACACGATAGCAGAGGCACAGGAATAGAAGAGCGGTGGAAGATGTCACAACTTCCAAGACTGAAGATTTTATTTTAGTTTTTGAACAGTGGAATCATTGTTGTAGTCATAGTATTGAACCAACTTCATTGAAGGGAGCAAGTGGCTGACTCAAGGAAGCTGTGAGCTCTTCAAAATGCTCAAATCTCCCCTCTATCTTCCATGTGGAAAAAGGGAACTTTAAGTACGGCTGAAGCAGTAATGAGTAGAGAATGAACAAGTTGCTAAATGGATTTTAAAAACAAGCAAAATAGGGGCTTTGGAAAAGCCCAGTGGCCAAAGCACTGCCTCTCAAGCGTGAGGAACTACATCCAAAACCTCAGACTTACACTAAAGCCAGCTAACACCAGGCATGCTTAGTTTCTGCACTCTTATGACAGGATCAAGCCATGAAAGCTTAGTCTCCATACTCCTGTGACAGGATGGGAGGCCCAGTTTGGACCCCGCCTAAAACAAGGTGGGAGGTGAGGCCCACATTCAGATTGTATTCTGACCTCTGCATATACACTGTAGCATGAACACACACACACACACACACACACACACACACACACTCACTTTAAACTCTCCTGGAAAGAGTTAAAGAGGGAAGAAGCATAGTCAGCATGCAAGAACAACAAGCCAGACTATGTCTAATCTTCTAAATTTATCACAGTCTAGTAATGTGAACCCTAAGGCTGTCATGAAGCTTAAAATTACTTTGTGTTTTCAATTTTTAAAGACTTACATTGAGCCCATTTTCTTATTATATACTTTAATATTTTTCTACATGCATAATATATGTTTTGGTTAATTTGTTTTGTATACTTAATTGACCAGATGAAATTTCAAAATGTGAGTAAAATCCTCTATGTTAAAAGCTACAGAACATCCATCTTGGTTTTCGCTTTTCTGATAATTTGGCTTCTGAGCATTACCTCAAAATAAACTCCTCATTAAAGCTTCTTTTACTAATTATCTACATATCAGGGTTATATAATTACTGTACAAATAATAACTAGTAGGGATTTCTGTTAACGAACCAAATCTTTAATTTTAATGTACTATCTAGAGTAATGAAACTTTAAGAAAGCCAAGACCTTGGTCCTAAAGCCCAAAATGCTGAATTCTGCCAATGACTGTGAGGATCTGAAGGAGGACTCTATGCTCCAGGAAGGGGTACAGATGGAACAAAACAATGACGTCAACATTGGGAGAGACCCAAGCACTTGGTTAGATTAAATGTACTCACACCACTGACCATGGAAATGGGACATACAAAACGCGCGTTGCTTTCAATTGCTAAGTGTGTGGAAACCAGTCATCTGCAGTAAAAACCAACAGGATTTCCAAATATGGAGGGCATTACCTGCTATGCACATGCATAGATTTTAAGATGTTTCCATTATGTTTACCTGGCTAATCCTAATTGGTTAGGTTTCCCTCTAGGATACACTTAATTCAGAGAAAATGACACCATCTCTTAAAAGGAGGGCTAGGCTATAATTTTCTTGGGGTTGGGAAAGGAGGCATAATTAGTGGCTATTAAAAAAAAAGATTAAATAAAAACGTCTGGAAATTGTTATTTCCCCCTGATTCTTCTAAGAAATAGCTCTCAACAAATAAGATTCAATGATAATTAATTAAGTAATTATTTCCCAGGGTCTCCTAGAGAAATCGAGATTTCCTTTAAGCAATGCAAACAGAAAATAGGAGAATCATAATTTTATCTACTCCATCCCCAGATCTTTATCAAAGACTTTGACCAAGAACTCTACAGTAGCAGCTGTGAAGGAACTGCAACAGGCACGGCAAAGTTGTCACGAGGTGTTATCACTGTTTGAGAAGACTCCGAGGGCCACTGTCAGAAATGACAGAAGCAGGAGTGAGGGAGGGCAAAGCATGAACTTGAACTTCCCAATGATAATTGAACACTTCATTAAACTAATTAATTTTTTGCATGTGACTGTTTTGTGAGTGTATGTATGTGTAACCACATGTGTGCCTGGTGCTGTGGAAGTCAGAAGGGTGCTCTGGATTCCCGGAACTGGACTTGGAGATGGTTGCAAAACACTGCATGGGTTCTGGGAATTGAACCGAGGGCCTCTTAACCAACGAGCCATCTCTCCCGTCGCTGCACAGGCATTTTAAAAGGACACTGAGGCATGCAAGTGTTGCTGCTTACATTGTCAAAGAACTAGTAAAGATGTCTTTTCCCGGCAACCGTAGCCCTGGGACAGTCTATAGGAAACCTTGTCTCATTGCTGGAGTCTGGACTATGGAATTCAAACCCCTTTCTTCAAAGTGCGTAAATAACAGAGAAGCTTGAGTTTCAGGAATGGTATTTTACAGCCACATAGTGTCTGAGAGAGAATGAGAAGAGGCAATGCCACCCTTCAGCTTTAAGCTCAGGATGAAACGGGTTAGAAGAGCCCCACAAATGCTGTGACGTTGGTCACTCTCAGTGATTCTCTGGCTTCCCGATCTGCGTCCCTTTCCTACAGTTCCCCATGCTGTGGTGATTCCCAACCATAAAACTGTTTTTGTTGCTATGTCATGACTGTCATTCTGCTACTGTTATGAACTGGAATGAGAAATCTGTGTTTTCTGATGGTATTAGGTGACCCCCAAGAAAGGGATGTCAACTCCCAAAGGGGTCACAACCCACAGGTTGAGAACCATTGGTCCATATGGTCTTTGACGTATTCTGGCTGTTCTCTTCCTTATTGTCAGCTTCTAATCCCAGTGACCCATTGGCAGGATGATCCTTGTCAAGCCTAAAGGTTACTAGAAGCCTTAACCTCCTGACTGTTTTGATGAGAGCCAGCAGACAACTGGTGAGATCAAATTTCTATGTATTAATCATTTCCAAAGTTCAGACAGAAAATAATAAAGCAATAAATTGGAGAGTACATACTATGTGTTATGTACTTACAAGTATCTTAACTCCTTACATTTTTTATTTCAGATATAGAGATATTATCCTTGCCTATCTACAGTCTAACACTGCAGGAGGTAGAGATGAAGGGATGTTAAAAATTTGCTCAAGATCATGCATACTAATGGCGTTTTAACACCCACGTCTTGGCAACTTGCTGGACAGTCAGGCTGGACAAAATTTGATTGTAGCCTCATCGGACAGAGTAAAGGCCTGCTAAGGTAAAGTCATATGAAGACTCAAAGCAATATGAGTTAAGCAGTGACTAGGGCTTCTGCTTCTTGAAGTCAAGGTGGATATTAACATTCTGGGGTACAGAGGATCATAGGTAACTGAAACTGCAGCAAGCAAAACAACAGCCTGCAGATGCCACACTGCAAGGATAGGAAGGAGGTATGACGACCAAGCAGGCCAAGCATGCCTAGGAATAGTCTAGTAGGTGGAGGTTGGCTCAGAGAGCAGTGACTAAGGAGGGAGGGGGAAAACTGAGGATGTGAGGGGACACGGCTAGTAAAGTAAAGGAGCCTAGATTTGAACCCACGCAGCGAAAGCTCTTTCTCCTTTCTGTGCAACAGCCTTCTAAGAATCAGCCATCTTCTTTCTCTTTCTTTCCCTCTCCGTCACTGACTCCCTCCCTCCCTTTCTTTTCTGTGTAGCTAGACTGGTCTAAAGTTCCTGATCTTCCTGCCTCAGTCTGCCGAGTGCTGACATTAGAGCTGTGTGCCCCCACCTCAGAATAAGAGCATATGCTGAAAGAAAGGTTCTCTTTATCTGCCTGGTGACATGGCCGTGTCAGGAGCTGGATTGAGTCCAGCTTACGAGTGGCAATGAAGAACTTTTCTTCCTATAAATGTTGCTAATCACTTTCACGACTGGCCTCTCACACGCAGGCGCTTTGATTCAACTACCTTTCGGGTTGAAGTGTGGAGAACAGAATGCCCAGTTGGGTCTCTTAGACTAATAGTGTAAGTATCAATTTCACTGCTATTTCCCAAGCCCAGGATGAGAGCTCGGACACATCTCTCCAGTTTGCAGTACTATGCCACACTATGTCCTACCGCTGGCAAAAAAACAGGGCCTTGCTAGTACTATTGCAACTATTCCACAGGACTATATCAGCTTTAACAATCAGCTTTAATGATGCTAAGTGAAGGTGCCAGCTGGATAGACTAATGACGGCTTTAGGACCCTTCTGGTTCAGTATGTATAAGCACACAGTATGTGCCGTGAGGGTGTCATTGAAGATATTGTACCTGTCTTAGATTTTTGTACTACTGATAAAAACCATTAGGGTTCACTGTAACATAACTTACTATAATTAACACCCTGGATAGTTGAGAGGTAAAATATTTGGCTGTTAGCCCCTTTCGGTGAATAAAAATATCTGGACATCATTTTTATGATGCGGGGGGAATACAATGAAAGTTAAAAATCTATCCTTCTCACATGGTGTGCAATCATTTGAAGGAGACCTCTGGAAGAATTACCACTCCATAAAGACATCCATGCTGTTTAAAAGGCTAGGGGACATAGTGATTTCTCCTGTTTTTTTTTTTTTTTTTTTTTTAAGGAATTTGGAGGAAACCATGATACAAATATTTCTAGGGGAAAAAAGTAATGAATCTCTAATGTCCTCCAAATGCCTTCTTGTGATCAGGAAGCTCTATGTACTGCTATGAAAAACCAAGCTTAGGCACAAGGAAAATGCCACATATAAACCTGGTTTTGGGGGCAGCATGAAGCTACCTCCTTTTTCTAAAGGAAAAAAAAAAAAAAAAACCACATCCCAGCAATAGGACAAGAATAAACAAACTGTGTGTCATGCTTTCTGTGTGTTCAGGAGATGGTATATTCTCCACCTACCCCACTGCCCTGCCTTTCCTCCCACCATGTGTTACCGAAAGGATTGGCTTTGGCTCAACATAGCACTCACTCACATTCACAGGACTGTGGGTAAAGAAGAAGTTTGTGAGAAAAACAAATGATATTCTTTGCAAAATAAATAAATAAATAAATAAATAAAAATCAAGTTACCATGGTAAAACATTTTAGTCCTTCTGTTTAGATATACAGCTGCAAAAGTCAATAATCACATCTGTGTTTGGTTTGTATCTGTCTTGTCCAATATGGTAGATGCCAGCCACGTGACGGTACTCCAATGCACATGAATCAATTTACAGATTCCACGGCTCAGCATCGCCGCAGTTTGGGCGTCCAGGGTCATGGGTGGCTGATGGTCACGGCACCTACCAGGGCAGATGCATGTGCTGGCATCAAGGTGACTGTTCTTTGGGGCAGCCCCTGTGTGTGCAATGCCCACTAACTTCCTACCTTCCTACCTCGTCTCCTTGGACGGCAGTGGCAGCATTGCTTTTATGGATTTTATTGTCAAAGACAGGCACGAGCAGGTCATATGTAGCTCCTAAAAGCAAAGCTGTGTGTAGTATGAAAGGTTGGGAAACCCAAAGGTTTTTCCTTTCATCAGCCACAGGCAACACAGTGCTCAAGCTTTGTCAAAATCCTTATTGATGCTTTTCTGAGCAAATAACATTAGCCTCAGTGATGTGAACTTAAGTGTTTACTAAAATATGTTCTTACCTGTCACTTAAGCCATGATAAAATACTTGGAATCTGAGGGTTCCATTGGTAAAATTTAATCTGAAGGATATGTGGGGTAAGGCCAGCGGGAGGGCTCTATCGACTTTAATATTTCTTGGACACATAGAAAGCACCTATCACTTCATTTGAAGTGAAAAATTTGAAGCTGATTGAAACATTTCATAAGGGAAAGAGAATATAATTTTAGGCCTCTTCAAATTGCTTGAACTGTGAAATCAAGTAATAAACACGAGAAAAGGTTCTGTCAGCGAGAATCTCGGCTTGGTACAGTCAGCATTTTCTTGCTAAACCTTATTATGGCAAAGCATTTGATGCTTCGTCTCTGCACTTGTTCATCCCCACAAATAAACTACTTTGACCTCCACCTGTTACTCAGTGAAATCTGCCCGCCATCCTTCAATAACCCCGTTCTGGGCCCTGAAAGGCCTATGCGTCACAGAGAAAGCAGGGAGATAGACTTGGGTAGTGAATTGTGCTGATGTCCTTTTATAACCATTCAGCAATTCACAGTTCAAGACGGAGCTATATGGTAAAAGAAAATGGATTTTTTTTTTTTAAAGCCATTGCTTATGAATGTTGGAATGGGGCAATGCATTTCATCATTTGGACATGGAGTTTTTCACAGAAAGTTTCTCTCCCAGGCTACTGTTTAATGTAGACAACTTTTAGCCCATCCCTCATAGGAAAATCTGACTATAAATTGTGTCATCGTTTCAGATAGATGAGCCCAAAGACCAATTCAAAATTAAAAAAAAAAATCGAGTTCAAGGGTACTCACTACATTGACATTTTGCAAACAGGACAACTACCGCGTCTCAAATGCACTGTCATGCCTGTGGAAATGCCATAGCATTATTAGCAGCATTCAGACATTCGAAAATCACATGAAACTCTGATAGCAATCATACAAACACACGAGTCGCTGCAGCACGTATCTCACTGGCTTGCTTTTCCTTTACACTGACAGAGACATAGCAAACAGAGCAAATTGCATTTCTAATGATTAAGGCAGCATCCGGCAGAGGAAGGGTGCCTGTCGAATTACCTCACGCGCTTATAGGGATCAGCTGCGTGTTTCTGCTCTCCGTCATTCTTTGTGACAACATAATGATAGATCCGTTTACTTACGAGTGCAGTTATTAAAAACCGTGCTGTTTTCCTAACTGTCTTCATGTCTTGGAAATATTTTATTAAAAATTACTTATCTGACACTAAGGGTAAATGCTTGGCAGAGCTTTGCATATCAATTAAGAAAATGAGTCAGTTCCATTCAATCAATGTCTCTGTTGAGTGTCGCATTCAAGTTCAGTGAAACTTGCTTCTCCATGAAGCTTTGGTTTTGGAGCTAACGACTCACCCTTTCCCCCACTTGTCTTATTTATACAAATTTTAAAGTTTGGTTTTTACTTAAACTAAAAACTGCTCATGGCCGACATTTTCTCTGGAGTCATGATTTAACACTTCTTTTTCACATTCACACCTTTTTTGGATACTCAACACAAGGATCCAATTTTAAGCAGACAACTCCCCACAGGCCAATCAGAAAGGGTTGCTAGCTGTGCACCATCGCTCACAGCTTTTTCTGCTCATGTGATGAACTTTATCCAGCACTTGTGAAGAAAAGGTCTTCATGCAAGCTAAAAAAACAACAAAGCAAATGACACTGGCCACTGAGCGTGGCCATCCCCAACGGAGTATTGCTACATGTGTCAAACAAGACAAAGCTAGCTTCCTCCATTATTCTTTCTGCTTACTGGCTCAAACGCTGATGGCTACTAACTTGCCCTTGATGGTGAGAACAGCTAAGTATGAGTGTTGGATTTAAGGAATCCCTGAACTGCTCAAATTTATCTCCAGCTCTGGTGTTAGTCAATTCAAGACAACTGTCAAGTAACTCAAACAGCAGTGACCTGTAATAAACCATTTCTCTGTAAAACCTTTTAATGTATGGCTAGGACAAAAATTTATGTGACTAAATCCGATGAGTATGTGCTATGTTTTTTTTTTTTCCTTTTCAACTAGAGGCATCTTAAGCTTTCAATACTGACAGACAAACTCATAAACTCTAAGAGGGAGAAAAATCACTAGTTAAACCTTTTGAGGGTAAAATTTCTGAGGAGAAAAAAATCCACCCACTGGACAAAATAACTTTTAAAATTAGCGGCAGGTGTCACCACCACAAAATGACAAATATCAAATAAGAACTGGCTCTGAAAAGCATTCAACATCCCTTACTCCTTTTAATCCCTGTACATATTTGGACATTAGTACACACAACGTGATTGCTGTTAAGAGCTGAGATGCAAGCAAGGCTGAAAGCTGCAGACTCACTTCAACAAACTCCCTCTTCACTCTGTTCCTGACATGGCTGGAAAGCAGATGTTGGGTTCTTATTGGCATCAAGTCCAAGTAAACCTGTTTTGAAAGTCATGAATGCCGGAAGCTGGTGATAGCCGAGCGACTTCTAGGCTAGGCTTGCTAACAGGGCAGAGGTGCTGGGCACCACAGAGGACACTCAGATTACCAACGGATAAGGGGTCAGGGCACTCAGAAATTCTAAGGTGTTCAGTGCATTTCTGCCTATGCCAGTGGAAACGTTAATCCATCCCTCATTATATGCAAAGTGGGAGATGCTGAGATATTGGAATTATATATAATAAAGAACAGAAGACACAAGGCCCACATCCAAACCTAGGTTTCCCAGGAGCATGGTTTGATTAAGTGCTGAATATCAGCAGTGGGTGGTGACACCCACTCTCCACAGTGATGGAGGGCACTGAACTATAAGCAGGTCCTCACACCAGACAAACCAGAGAATCAAGAATAATAGCATCCCCATCCCTGGATTTAAGAATCCAAAAACATCAGACAGACTTTTAGTTGATAAGAAAGGTGAGGAGGGATCAGTAATCCTTGGTTCCAAGCAGTCACACCAATGAAGCGCTTTTAGCATGTAGCCTCTGTCCATCTGGGTTTAACTTTTCACCTCTAAGAGATGCTGTACAATGATGGGGATCCCATCTGCTCTCCCCACCCCCCACCTGAGAGATATACATCGTGATCAGGACCAGAGGGGTCCCTCTCCATTGGAGTACTTGGAGTGCTGTTCAGGAATCCATCAGGACTCCTCTCTGATTTACTATGTGCACATGAGCACTTCCCGGAATCTCCTAGGACGCACTTCGCCCATCATCTCCAAACGTGTGCCGTGTCTTTGATTAATGGATGAGTTTATGATGTAACTGAAGCCCGTGGATGGATGGATGGAGTTGGGATAAATTATTGTAATTGTCTGCAGGAAAATAGGGGTCGAGTACACAGGCCCATCAGAAGCTGACACCCAGAACAGACAGGGAGACAGGACTACAGGAATCTGCATGGGTCCAAAGACTTCCTTCTCTTCTTTCCATCCTTCATAGAAAAGATTCTTGCTCTGAAGTATTCAAGAACTACCTTATTAAAAAGCATCAGCAGCCTTTATTTGTACATGAACTACCGTATTATATTCAATCGTTTCATATTTAGGTGTTATAGTAGAGAAACAGAAGGCAAATGAGAGAGAAATCAGCTTGTAAATACTATTGTAAGTAATCTGATCAGATCACTTTTTGAATAAATGGGTATCTGTGAAATAAACACATACATGTGTATCTTACATGTATGTATGTATGTGTTTGTATATATGTAGTTGAGAATAATATGTGTTGAAATTAGCTACCATTACTTATAAAACAAACATTTAAAATTCCAGCAGCATTCTAGTGACAAAAATATTAGCCAATATAGCTTCTTTATTAACCAAATTACAGACTAGTTCATATGTGCGTTATGTTCATACAGTAAAGAAGGTAAGATCATTACTTAAAGAGATTTTTCTTTTTATATCAAAGATTTAAACTACCTTGTAGTTTCAAGAGATTTTTAACAATATTTAATAGACAATGCGAAGTAATGCAAGGTACTACATACCTGAAATAATTCTGATCTATCATGTACCCCTATCTGTTTGCATTTCTGTCCATAATCCTTATTTAGCCATAAGTCAAAAACCTTGTGATTTGATAGGGAGATTTTGGTCCATATGAGGAATCATCTCTTTTGCTAACTCAGGATGGTTCTAGCTAACATCCTTCCTGCGGTATTCCTAGACTGTGTACCATCTGCATGCTCTTTAGGGCTGGGGCAGGTGATAGTTGCCTGTTGGGAAGAGAAGGACACAGGGACCAGCCTCACTGCTGCTCTGCTAGTCATGGGAGAGCTGGTATATAGCCCTTATCAACAAGTGCATTGGGAGATCGGGGACCAAGCCAATGAATAAACTCCCTAACTGTGATGCTCTCTCTCCTCCATATCCCATCAACCTCATTACTTATGTAAGTTTTCACCCACTTTGCCCTCAGTGGGTTGTATTTTCTTGGAGGCTAGCTTCTACCTTGCTTATTTCCTATTTCACCTTCCACTTTGCACAGAGCTTTGCATAGCATATTTACAGATGCACACAATGTGTTTTCCATCGAATTTCATAGTACCATACCTCTTGTAACACTTTGGAGTTTTTTAAGTATTCAGCAAAAAATGTATGTAATATTTCACTAAAGTTCTATGGCTTATTAAGTATATGTTAGGGATATTGAAGGCATCCCATGGGTGAAGACATATACAGTATTTTGCACATAGTAGAAAGTTAATAAACAGTAGCTTTGGTTTCTTTTATATCAATGTTTGATATTCTCAAAGCTGAAACGAAAGGTGGAACTATTTTGTTGTCTCTGATACTTCCACAAGAGGAAATGGAAATCTGGAGCAGTTTACAAAGATTGCATGTTTGATCATGATGGGAGATGAGAATTTTAGAGTTTTCAATTCTTAATTTCTACTTCCCTGTTTTTATGAAGCATTCTGTTTTTCTCTTATTATCCCTGACTCCAGCCAGCCTTCAAAGGCTGCAGTGGTCACCTTCAATGCTCCTCCTTTCCTTATTTCTAAGTTTGAGCTACACACTGAACCACCAGCACTTGGGAAAAGAGTTCACGCTTGAGCCTCAGCAATCAGCACTGTCTCTGATTTTATTCCATTCTAGAATATTTATATAGCCTCACTTTCACACATGAAATTAAAGGGCTTGGTGATTTGGGTAATTTATTTATTTACACAGGACCAGCTGAAACGCAGCATTTATTTCCTTGGGAGCTTCAGTATTTACAAAATTGTGCATCTGGGCTCTTGAATGCCAAAGAGGCTCCCCTCATTCCTTCATCAAATGCACTCAGCACTCTGATCTCAGTGTTTGATCAGATTCAAAGGACAAGATAGGACACACATGGTCTCTAGCTTCATATATATCTATTCAACAAATAGTGATTGAATGTCTGTCATATTGCCAGGTACTGTAACAGGCTTTGGGAGAGGAAAAAAACAAACAAAGAGCAATTTTGTTGGCCATGCTTTGTCATACATGCATGTGGCACACAATACAGTGTGTGTATATGTGTGTGTGTGAGAGAGAGAGAGAGAGAGAGAGAGAGAGAGAAGACATCTCTTCCTTGTAATATATAGCCCTTTGAAATTCAATAAAAAGGGTTAGTTTGGGCCATTTTTGGCATTAAGAAAACAGCCTGATAAAAAAGGTAATGGCATGTTTGAAGGGTGGTGAGAATTCTCATTTTGTAATGGAGTTTTTCTGTTGTAACCCTTTATTTAGGTGAAATTTCTCTGATAAGGGTCATTAAGAACAGACCCTTGTTACTCTACTTATGCTCTCCGGCACATCATTTTCTCTTAGCGCCAATATTAAGGAGATAATGCGGGGGGAGAACACTGTCACAGAAAGATGCTTTCCCACTGCTCCATAAATGCAGAAGTAAAGCCAAGACATTGATCCCTCCGCAGTGTTCTGTGACAGCAGCCATTCCCATTACTGCTGGGGATTGTGGGAGATGTAATCATTTCCCCTAATTTATGCTAGTGCAGCAGAGTGTCCATGATCAATGGGCTACTGCTACCAGTCTGATGCCTTCCTTCTGGCACTTATATATGCCTTAGCTAGAAGGACAGATTGGTAAACTACCCTGAAAACTGACATGTGGCTATTGGCAGCCAAATCAGGATTGGTAAGCGTGGGAACACATGCTAGCCCAAAAGGTACTTTGAAGCCTCCCGCCTTAGCTTTCCACATGTTGCACCTGCCAATGTTCACCAGCATACCTAGCTTCTAACACACAATCTGAAAAGCTGCAAGAACCAGTACTACTCTCAAAATTCAACTGCGATTAGAGTTACTGAGGCCTAGAGCCTAGTTCTGCAAATCTGGAGTCACCAGTTAACTGTTTGCCAAAATGGACCTCTATAGATGCATTTAAACATTTTAAAATGTATTTATTTACTTAATAATATTTATAAGAACAGAGGACGTACTCAATTTTGACCTTTAAAACTAATATCAATGTAACCTGGAAATAAGTTCATCCCTGAAAGGAGTCTATTACTGATAGCATTTAAAAAGTAATTTAAACAAAATTTTAAATATTTTACTAACCAATTTTGACTCTAAGTCTTCCACTGAACTGTTTGGAATTCCCAACATTTTGACTGGCATAATTGTGTCTATTAATAATTTTACCTTCTCAATGTAATTATAGTCATAATATATATAAAAGCAATTTAATGAATTAGAATTTTGAATTAGAAAATTCAATAGAATTTTCTCTATAGGAGAAAATTCACACCGTTAACTTTAGATTGTTTGTGCGCTTCTAGACAGTTTCATCTAGCACAGGCTGGCCCTGAACTCACTCAGTAGCCAAGGATGATCCTGAACTCATGATCCTCCCTCTCTCACCTCTCAAGTGCTGGAATCATGTATGTCACTACATCCAGTTTTAAGTAGCTTCTTAAACCTACACTTAAACAAAACACTAAATTCCATGGATGAGCATTATAGTTTCTTACTACATTTTCTTTAGATGTTCTGAAATTGAGCGACATACTCAGTTCAGTGCAGGGGCAGCCTCAAACCTTGAAGATGAACAAGTAGACAGTCTGGGGAGTCCTCTACTTCAGGACACAGGGAACCCGAGAGGTTCCTAAGACACCACAGAATTTCCCACCTTGAGTAGAAATATGGATGAAAGCATTCTCAGTTCATTTGTGCTAGTGATGAATCAAAATGCCTAAGCTTGGAAGGCTAATCTCTATCAAGTTTGGGAATGTTCCTCAGCTAGATTCCAACCTAAACCCAATTTGTTGGCTTTTTTTTTTAAAGAAACTGATCCTATTAGTTAGTTTGGCTAAGGGTTTGTCTAGCTTCTTGATTTTCTCAAAGAATGAGCTCTTGGTTTTTTTGAATTGTTGTCTTTGTTTCTAATTTATTGATGTCAGCCCTGAGTTTGATTTTTTTCCAAACACTTACTCCTCTTGGTTATGTCTGCTTCCTTTTTTCCCCCTAGGGCTTTCTGGTGTGCCCTTAAGTTGCTTGTATGAGATATCTCCAATTTCCTTATGAAGATGTTTGGGCTATGAACTTGCCTCTTAGCACTTGCTTTCATTGTGTCCCTTAAGTTTGGGTATGTTGTGCCTTCATTTTCATCGAATTCTACTAAGTTTTTAATTTCTTTCTTTATTTCTTCCCTGACCCAGTTGTCATTGAGTAGAGAGTTTTCCAGTTTCCATGCAGATGTAGACTTCTGCTATTTCTGTTGTTGTTGAGGTCCAGCCTTAGTCCATGGTGGTCCGATAGGATACAAGATATGATTTCAATCTTCTTGTAGCCATTGAATCTTGCTTTGTGACTGACTATATGGTCAGTTTTGAAAAAGGTACAGCGAGGTACTGAGAAGATGCTCCTCAACCGAAGAACAGATAAAGAAACTGTGGTACATTTACACAATGGAATACTACTCAACTATTAAAAACAAGGACATCATGAAATTTGTCATATAGATAGAAATAGATAGATAGATAGATAGATAGATAGATAGATAGGCAAATAGATAGAACTAGAAAAGATCATCCTGACTGAAGCCACCCAGAAGCAGAAAGACACCCTGGTATATACTCACTTATAAGCAGAAATTAGCCATATAATACAAGATAACCATACTAAAATCCATAGACCTAAAGAAGCTAAATAACAAGGAGGACCCTAGGGAGGATGCTTAATTCTCATTCAGAAGAGCAAATAGAATAGACACCAGAAGTGGATGAAGAGAGGGAATAGGATGTCCCTCTGAAAGCTCCACCCAGCAGGGGATCAAAACACATGCAGAGACTCACAGCCAAACTTAGGACAGAACACAGGGAGTCTTATGGGAGAATGGGGAGATAGAATGAACTGGAGGGGACAGGAGCTCACAAGGAGACCAAAAAGCTAACAAATCTGGGTCCAGGGGGTCCTGATGTACCAATCAAGGACCATGCATGGAGAGGACCTAGACCCTCTGCTCAGACGTAGCCAATAGGTAGTTCAGTTTCCATGTGGGTCCCCTAGTAAGGGAAGCAGGGATATCTCTGACATGGACTCTGCTGCCCACTCTTTGATCACTACTCCATGGTGAGGCAGCCTTGCCAGGCACAGAGGAAGAGGATGCAGTCAGTCCTTATGAGACTTGGTAGGCTAGGGTCAGATGGTAGGAGAGGAGGTCCCCTTTCTGTGGGACTAGGGAAAGAGAAGAGGGGGGAAGAGGAAGGAAGGGTGGGTCCAAAAGGAGGCAAAGGAGAGGGCTACAATCGGGATACAAAGCGAATAAATTATATATATATATATATATGGAATTGATCCTAATTCTCGCTGAGATTCATAGCTCTCTTTTAACTACCACCATCTGAGTAAGGTCTGTCCCACTCATAATCCTAGAGACAGATTTTCACATGATTAGAAATTAACTTTCCAAAGGAGTTTGGCTTCCATCAGCTCAGCTGACAGTACCACTTACCAGACAGAGGTGCAGCTGAGATAATAAAGAGTAATCATAATAATTGGTAGAGTAGCTAACCCCTGAGGGTGTTCAGAGGTTTGGCCTTAGAGACAGGTGCTCACTGGAGTCATTTTTGTATCTACCCCAGAAAACTGTGCATAGTTGGCTCTTGATAATATGCCATGACTTGATTTGCCTTATAGTGGCAAGAAGAGAGGGCAGGGGGCTGGAGGGAGGGAACAGGAGAGGAAGGGAAAACCGAGGGCAGTTTTCTTTATTGTATTGAGGGTCAGGAGTTACTCAGTATGTGGTCTGCTTTGATCCATGTGAAATGGGTGGGTTTCTATCCATTTGGGATAAATTTTAAGACATTGCTGCTAAACACAGGGAGAAGGGCTTGAGAGCATAACATTTAAAATTAAGTGACTTTCCCACACCGGGTCCAAAGCTGGCACTCTCAGCCTCTGAGATCTGGGTGGTCTCAGGTGCATTTCGGAGACACTTCCTGTGGTGCCCAGTTACTGGTCCTCAGATGGCAGTGGCTTGGTGCTTACGTATGATTGTGTAAGAGAAAAGTAGAGATGGAAGAGTGGAAATTCCCAACACTAACAGAGCAGGGAGATCATCTAAGCTACATAAAACACTTTATAAAAACAGATAATCTAAACGATATAAACACCTTATAAAAATAGATTACCACTGAGCTTCTTGAAACAGGCATCACCCATCATGAATTATCTTTTATAGTTTTCTTTGAAATAATACAGAGTTACATCTCATTGGCAAGTTGTCATGCATATTTATGGAGGTAGAGTGCGGTGTTTTGATACATGGACACTTGCCTAATGATGAAATCAGGGGAGTTAGGATATCTATCATCTCAAATGGTTACCATTTATTTGTCATAGTAATAGTCAAATTCTTTTCGTTATTTTGAGATATTCGTATCGTTCAGTGTATCATTCTCATCATATACCATGTATCATACCATTGAATGTAGTGCCTTACTATGTGACAATATGTACATTCCTATTTCACTGTGACTTCCTATGCACTGACCACTGTCCCTTCCCTCTTGGCTTCTACCTTCCTTCCCTAATTGCCAATAAACACTATTCTTGTCAATTACCTTAAAAACATATCTGGCTTATTTAAAGGAAAACCTGTTAAGGAGGAAAGTTGCAATATAGTTCGGTGCCCTACTACTGATCAATGAGATGCTTAGCTGAGCCATAGCAATTATCTTTCCAATGATTTTCTAGTAATTAGATTTGACAGAAAGCCTACAGGTTAAAAATATAGGAAATACCAATTTTTAGAGGACTGTTGGCAGCAAATTCTGCTTTTGAGTATCTAAGAAAGCCCCATTCACTCATCCAGTCAATATTTATTGAACACCTATTATGTTCTATTATGCCGTGTTAGGGATACAGCAGTGTAAGAGATGAGCCAAGTCACACTCTCATGGAGTGCAGACTCTAGTGGGAGAAGTTAGTATAGCAGATGGAGCATGGATAAAGCAAGAGGGGCTGCGAGGGAGGAGATGGTGGACACAAGGCCAGCAGCTACGTAGGCCACTAAGGGCCTCTCGGACATAGCATTTGCACAAGTCCTAGATGCTGAGGATTATTGGATTTTATGAATGATATGGCAGATGTTTCACTGTTAATAGTTAATATTCTGCTTATATATTTTTTTCCTATGTGTATTTAGTAGCCCATATCCTTTTTTTTTTCCTGACCTAGGTTATATGTTAAGTGTTCAAGATAAGGAAAATGGGGAGTTTTCAAGGTCTTTCTAATGAGTTATTTGCTATTTTTATTCTGCTCTTTTTAACCTAAGTATGAACCTAGAATACAAGAGCTTGACATATTAGTATGAATACCCATACTAAAGAGACTGTGTTTTACAGGAGAGTCATGGAGTCTGACTATAAACACACAGCCCTGTCACTGAAGCCCTGTCACTGTATTCTACATGATTCTCAGAGCCATCTATCCTCTTACCCACGTGGCTTGTATTGACGAAGGCATTGGAGCTCATTCCCCTAAGCCTTGTGGAGGTCAGACATTAACACAGAAGCAAACTCATATCGTGGGGTCAACTCTAGTTTGAAAGACAGATCCTGACCACAGACATACCACCAGTGTGGGCTTAGGAAAGCTTGTCTCAAAAAAGAGAAGAAAGAAAGAAAGAAAGAAAGAAAGAAAGAAAGAAAGAAGGAAGGAAGGAAGGAAGGAAGGAAGGAAGGAAGGAAGGAAGGAAGGAAGGAAGAGAAACAACCAGGTGTGCTGTGGGCATTCTGGGGATCCAATCACAACTTTTTGGCCCAGGAAGCCCGGCCTAAAGCTTTTCTTCCTGATCATTTGCATTATCAGCTCCCTGGCAACTTTTCACTTGTGTGGCCTAACAGCCATTGAGGGTGTGTGATTCTGATGGATAGAATTTCATAGGCCTCATGCCACATACAGATCCAATTCAACCAGGTTCTGAGACAGCTGAGAAATGAAACCAAGCAGAGGGAACGGACGTAGGGGCGGACGCAGCGCCGAGAGAAGCTGAGACTACCTAGCGTTTTCAGCGAGCATCGTGTGCGGCCGCACACTAACTAACTAACTGAGACAAACATCGGAAGGAGGACGGGGTACCACAGAAGATATCTGAGAAAACCGTGCCTGTACTTTACTGGGTGTCTGGGCTGTTCACTTTCCAGCGCCTTCCAGTCGCTCAGGGAAGTCTCTCTTGGCCACCTGCTGGCCTCTGTAGTCAGGGAGACTCCCCCCCCCCCCCCGTAACCCAGTGAGGGCAGTTCTCCGATGCTGAGCTCTCTGAGTGGGGTATGAGTACAGCCTTGCTTCCTGCGTCACACCAGAAGCATAAACCCCGTGCCCTTCATACTTGTCTGAGAAAATTATCCCAAGCGCAGGCTGCCCCTGCATTTGGATATACATAATTCCCAACATATTTCTGAAGGCAATTTACATGAGTGAAACACTAAAAGCCTCCCACTTAATTAACTGTACCCCTGGGGAAAAGCTATGTAGGCCCGGATAAGTGTGGGAACACATAAAGGTGTTCTCTGTGCCAAAAAGGGGATTGGGCTTGATGGAAAATCCCCAAAAAGGACCATCTGGCGGCATAAATTATCCATTTAAAGTGGCTGGTGTGAGCTAATGACACCAAAGTCGCCATGAGCTTGTGCAACATCCCTTGGTTGTGTTTTAATGTCCCCTCAGGCCCTGTTTCAATTATGACTTTCTATGCTGAAGATGGCCAAATATAAATTTATCCACTGTGCTCTCCAGCCCCCACAAATATATGCCATGAGACTGCATTTTTCTTTAATGAAACAAGGACAGACAATGGACAGTCTTTTCAGGAACACAATTTCTTTCAGAAGAAGGAGAGGGAAAAAAAAATCCCTGTACGTAAAGAGGATTTGACCATTAAACTTAGCTATCTGATGAGTGCAGAGGGCACATAGATGCAGATATTAGACTTCGTAATTGTTTGAATCATGATGTGTAGGTATGAACAGGAACCACCTTGAATGAAAGAGTTACTAGTCCAAAGCACTCTGTTCAACCAGCCCTCACAGGTCCCAGATATGCCAGCGAGGAAGCATAGGGTGCTGGGAGGCCCAGGCTCACTGTGAGGGGCTTTGTGTCCGTCAACATCATAAACCAGCTTTAGTGTACACGGAACATGTGAGCAAAGAGATCCACCCAAAGTGTCCCACACCTATATACTGGATTATAATCTAGACTGAAGCAGGGGCATTGGGGAGGACTAATTAGTCCTTTAAAGGGATTCAAAGAAGTTCTCCATCTTTTAATTTTTTCATACACGGAAACTTCTCATCAGTTCTACATGGAGGGCACTGTTGACTGGCAATGAAAGTCAGAGTGTGAGTTCTCTCTTGCCCTGGCTTTATTTCTCAGGCCCTTTGGGCAAGCCGTTAGGAGTGTGGAATGAAGGTGAAGTGAGGCCGTCAGGAAAGAACAACCACACGGGTGACATTGGACAACACTGGGAGCTCTCTTCACCGCTGTGCTCCCTACAACCCTGAGAAGACGGGCGTCTCATTCCACGCCTCGTTTTAATCTCTGGAAAGCAGCAGCCGCTGCCTCCTCATCTACTCTTGAGTTCTCACAAGTGGCATTGTACTTGATCCAGAAAATTCTACTGAAGATTGCTGAGTGGGTGAACAGATAAGCATGAGGGCACTGGGCAGAAGGAAATCACACAGGGACTTTCATGTTTTCACAAAGGGACAAGAGAAAAGACCCAGCCAAGAGGGCAGGGAGGGTCATTGTGACTTGTTTTCAATTGGGATAGAACGCAACGAAGGTAAGGAGGAGGCACATACTTTTGCAATTTCAGACATTATGTCGATCATGGTAACTCCCATAATCAGGACCCAGATGGCTCCATCACCCTAAAATCTCCCTTCTGCTGCTCCTTCATAGTCAGATAAAGCCATCTATAGCCACAGAGTTTGTATATTGAAAAAGTGCTGGGGAGGAGAGAGGAGGTGTAAAGCCCTGAAGATGAGGGGCCTAGTTCCAAGATTTTCTCGGTGCCTGTCTGTTCTAGCAGGCTGAGATAGGAGTGGGGAGGGCTGGCCGGAGAATTTGTTCTTTTTATTTTTTATTTTTTCTACATCACTCCATGCTGGATCTACTTCTTAAGTGGACAGTACAGACCATCTTACTTGATCCTCAAGAGCATCGATGCAGCTATTTACTACTGTCAGACTGTGTTTTACAGGAAAGTCATGGAGTCTGACTATAAACACACGGCCCTGTCACTGAAGCGAAGACTGTACTCTCCATGATTCTCAGAGCCATCTATCCTCTTACCCACGTGGCTTGTATTGACGAAGGCACTGGAGCCCATTCCCCTAAGCCTTGTGGAGGTCAGACATTAAGGTTTGACTTGTATTGATATAGGCATTGGAGCCATTCCCCTAAGCCATGTAGAGGTCAGATATTAAGGTCTTCAGAAGCTGCTGCTATCAGAATCACTCTTCAGATTCTACTGCTGTCACAAGAGGCATGTATTCAGGTTAGTGCAGACAGACATAAAGGTGGCTGTGGTGCTTTAACAATCCTGGTGATAGCCAGGCATGAAAAACAAAACCCAGAACAACAACAACAAAAACACCAAGATGTTATAAAAATCCAATTGTAATCTGCGGAACAGGGAACTTCATTCCGCTTTTTGCCGCTATCCAAGTTGTTGGAAAAGCCGAGAGCTTTTCTTATGAATGCTTCAGTATACTTAAAAACAGACAGACAAAACAAAACGTGTGTGTTTATAAACATAAAAGAGAACTGCCGCTCTGGCTACTCAAGACGCTGAGGCAGGAGGAATGCTCGAACCTGGAACTCAAGGCCACTGCGTACAACACAGGGAGACCTCAGCTCAACAAGCAACCAAAGCAAAATGAAACACACACGGGCTCACAGTGCAGGCGACAGCCCGTGACACACACACACACACACACACTCTCTCTCTCTCTCTCTCTCTCTCTCTCTCTCTCTCTCTCTCTCTCTCATCTGTCTTTCGCTTCCGCTGTATCTGCTGCTCGCTGCCGCTCTACCGTGCGACAACACAGCCATGCGCACATGCTGTTTTCTGCGCTCCTGACTCTCCCCTGCTCACCTGGCTCTACTTCGTGCCATCCACTGGACTGACTGCCGCTCCCCGGGGAGCGTCCTTGGCCTGTGTAAAATGGTTCTTCACCGGGACTGTCCATCTCGTCCTCCACAGACTTGAGGCGCTTTGTAGAGCTGAAAGAGAAAAGGAATGCCTGTTTAGTAGCGCACTAGGCCGCCTTCCTCCTGGACGATTCATCGGAAAAACGTGCAGTTCCAGGACCTGCTGCAGGCTCCCGTGCGATTGGTCAAGTCACTGGAAGTGGTACACAATCTCCGCCTGTGCGTTCAAGCACTGCCTCCATCTCTGCTGATGGAGTTGCTGCTGCCACCTCCATTTGGTGCCTTTTTTCTCTTTATGGAACTGGTGCTCCTGCTTTGGCTTCCACTTAGGAAGCCCAGACACCTTATCTCCACAGCTGTGGCTCAGGGCTGGTTTCTAGTGAGAAACCTATTCAAATCCACGAGGACGCCCCGAGAAGGTTAAAGATAAGTAAATAAAAAGCAGGGTTGAAGATCCTTCGAGGGATGCCTTGCTTGCTTTCCCCCATCCTCCACTTAGATTTATTCATATATTAAAAAAAAAAGGTATTTGCTATACATCCATGTAGTCCAAATATATCTCCAGACACCAGAGATAAAATGCCACACGGAATGGCTAAAAATAGCAGGAAGGAGTGCTTTGCCTTGAGACAAGGAAGGGCGTAGACACAGAGTGGTCTATGGACTTTTATGTCCTACACAGAGAAGAGCAAAATGACATTTTGTTTCATCTATGTGAATGAAGACTTGTTTTCTGTAGAGGTCTGACCAAGGAACTCCCACAATCTATCTCTTTTTTTTTTTTTTTTTTTCTTTCCGCTGAGGAAATACATTTTTCCTCCGGTGAAACTTGAGCGTTAGTAAACAGCGAAGCATCACCTGCTGCTCATTCCTGCTCTGGCTGACCAAACTGAGCTTGCCAGCAACGCACTGCTGCAGGGCCAGATCTCCTGCCTTGGGCAGTGACTGCTGGGAAGCCTGCCCATGTGTTAGGATGCAGAACTTTGCCTGGGTTTCATTCATCAGACACTGGCTGTGTAGCTCCTCCGTGCCAGGGCCAGCACTCAAGTGTGGAGTAGTATAGTGAGTCAGACGTGTGAGCAGAGATGGAGAAGCCCAAGGAAAACAGAAGGGCATGGAGGAACCATACTCAGGCTGGGAGTCGGGGAACACTGCTTCTTGCACCTGGAGCTTGAGCTTGGATTTCTCAGAGCAGAAGGCCCCTGAGCTGTCTGTGAGTGCTAACAAGATGGTGATAGAAACAGGAAATGACCAGGGGAGGCTGGTACCCCACTAATGCACAACTCAGGAACTATTATGATTTTAAAGATATTAAAACCCTCTGTATTTTTTGGCAAACTGCTACTGTCTCAAACTTCAAGAAGTGCTTTTTTGTTTGTTTGTTTGTTTCCTAAATTTGGCATTATTTTTTTTTCCTTTGCCCTATGACACTTTCATGCCTCAAGACCTAAAATGCCATTGTCTGCCCCCTGGAGTCATTAGAATGACAAGGTAGCATCCGCCCTTACTGCTGAGCTCATGGTGTACAGGTCACCAGATACTGAGTATCATTCCAGGAGCAGGTGCCTGTCGGCAGTGGCAGAAGTCAGGTGTGATCCACAGAGATGCTGAAACCAACAGAGGGACCCAGCAGAAGTTGAGCATGAGGGTCAGAGAAGATACTGTGAGTCTGGACTTTATCCTACAAGCAACAAGACTTCTGAAGCCCTCTACGTAGGTTTGGCTTGGGAGTTACATTGTGAAAAAGCGGCTAGTGAGTGAAGAAAATTGACTTGGGAAGGTGGCAGGAGAAGGAGGGGTTATAACCTGAGTAACAGGAAACAATTTAAGTTTTAAAGTGTGTAGGATGCAATTCAGGTAAGAAATTCAAATAATTCGAGTGGGTAGTCCAATGTTTTTAGGTTTTGGGTTTTATTCTCATTAAAGCCAGATCACAGGGAAGCAACCTTTTGGTACCATGCTAATGTAGGAGTTGAGGACAGGTCTTGGACTGTCTCAGTAATGGTCTTCTTTTTTCTTGAAGTTTGATTTAAATAATCACTTGAAGAACTTTTCTGTTTCATGTAAAATTAACTGAATGTATGTCCTTTAGCTGAGATTATACATAATACACACAGAAAACTGATTCTAATATATAAAACCCAGAAAAACCTAGTATCTCTCTATGCATTTCTATTGTCTCTTTCGGTGGAAAATAGAAATGATCTGACCCATTGGTTCTCCTTCTTGCCTTGCATGCACATAGCTCAGGATCCAATTTAAAGCGCATCTCTTGGTCTGCGCTCCTGATCTAATAAGGAGCACCCTACCCTCCATATGGAGTTTGGCTTCTTCCTCCATTTGTATTTTAAAACTGTCAGCCACTTGAAATCATCTTGTAACTTAGAGAGCTATAAGTTGGGCGAAATCTCTTGGTGTCCTCTGGCTAACCAAAGACCAGACTTGCATGGGCAGCAAGATGCTAAGAGCTTCAGGGATGCAGCTATGCTCTTGTCAGGGGACTTGTGCTGCCTTGATTTCTCATGATTCTTACTTTGCTACATTGAGACGTATGTATCGGCCATGACCAACAGGACTAATTAGAATTTCTTCCATAATTTGCATCCTACAGATTTGACTGCATGTTTTTACAGCAGAGATTGTGATATCCAAATGGAGCATTGAGGTGCTCACGGAGAAGCAAGTTCCTACCTACCTGCGCTCGGGGTGCACGGGTGCAAGACGACACCGCTCTGGGAGTGGTGTATTAACTTCCCGGGAGATTTCCACCTCTTCTGTTGTCCTAACCATCCTTCCCCGGACCTCTTTCCTAGCCTTACATGTGTATCAGGAGACCACCACTTACACAGCCCTTAATTCAGCCTCCAACGCTCAGACTTCTAGAGAAACAAACTGGGAGAACTCTGTGGCCCTGGGGACCAGAAGTATGGGATGATATCGGCAGAAAGTCCTGCCTCATACTGGCTGACAGCTCAAGAATCCTCCACCTTTTTACTAGTGTCAGGTTTTGTTTTATTTTATTTTAAATCTTTAGCACATACTGCAGTGTTGGATTGTTTCAAGTGCTCAAAGGCTGCTGTGAGTACATGTGTCGAGGGATCAGCCACACATCTATGTTCAGTGAGCTCCAACCCCAGAAGGCAACTTCCCTGTGTGCTGTTCTCCCATCGTTAATATTTTCCTGAGTTCTAAAGCGCTGGTTTTCTTGGGGCGGCTATCATAAGATTCAGGTACGAATTGCACAGGTGGGAAACTGGGTGGCTACAGCTGGCACGGGAGCTTGCGTCTGAGGACTCTCAGGATGGACACGGGCGCTGCATCGGCATCGTGGAAGTGTGGATAGAGGGAGAACAGGATCCAGGAGAGAGGAACGTTGGCATTGCCAGGAAGGACAGGCAAGGGGCTTCTGGGACACGGACTAGGTTCTATTTATTTATTTATTTTTTACTTATTTCTTGGAACTCGTCCTTGATTCTGTCTCTTCCTCCTGACTGTCTAACATAAGGGCTCTATCCCTTGCTTCCTACTATGTGAGACCTGTTAGGTCTTGTTCCGTATCCACAACCATTTCCCTTATGGAGTGTTCACATGAACCAATCTGAACATTTCCTCTTGTCAGTGTGCAAAGCTCCTCTGATTTGTCTTTGTGTCCACAGGGCCAAATATAACTCTTTGGTGCTTATTGTTTGCTTACGAGATGGGAAAGTTAGACATTGTCCTTCAAGGGACATAGAACCATACCGGTAGGTGGAGAGTCTAGACACTGCTTTGCTAGGATCCCACGTCCCAGAGTTCCTGGGTACTGCACTGTTGCCAAGACAGTTCAGTGTCTGTAACTATAGTTTGTAAATTTCAGAAGACCTGAATTTGAATGGGGACCATCTTTACCATGGCTGTAGCCCTGGGAAAATTGCTCAAATGCTGTCTGCTCTAGTGGCTCCATTACTGCAATGGCAAAACTTCTGGAGACAACTAAGGCTCAAGCTAAAAAGACAACCAAAAAGCCACAGACAGATGAAGGTTGACATAGCATCAACAGCAGTGGCCAGTTGGTAACTTTTTCTTCTGGGAGTTTTTCTGGGAATTCGTCAAGGCATATTTTCTAATTTTGAAACAGATAATTCTGTTTGGTCTATATATTCAAGAACTTGTGTTTAAAATCACCTTAGGGTGGGCAGTGAGATGCTTCAGTAGGTAAAGTGCTTGCTGGGTAGGCCTGATAAACCTATCTGGGACACCCATGTAAAGGTGAAAAAAGAGAAATGGCTCCCAAAAGCTGTCCTTTGATCTGCACATACATGCCCTTGCAAGAGCACACCTGCATGTTAGTTCTTTCTCCTCCCCCCACCCTTGGGGTCCCCCCGCACTAATAACTAAATAAAAAATCCCAGGAAGAGGCCAACAAGAGAAAAACAAACATTACTGAGTTATTAACTTATTGATATTTATAATTAACTCCTTGTCAAGACTACTTATTTGCAGAACAGAAGAATGACATTAGCCTCTTACATGACAATTATTGGCCTTCACCCACAGGTCACAACATAAAATCATACAACGGAGCTTGGGGTGTGTGGAGGGACAGGAGGTAGGGGTCGCTGCTAGGGAGGTAGACGCGACAGACGCTCCATATGAAAAGCAAGCCACCCATGAACTTTTAAATTAACCTCGGCCCCACAAGTGTTCACAAAGCTCTTACTGTTGACCCAGGGCACTGCCACTTCTATCAGCAAACATTCGAAATCCTCCACGTGTGTGAACACCCAAATGTATTCATAATCCCCCCCTTCCTGTTAAAAATGCATTTGGGATTTGAGACACTTGTTTTCTTGTGGAGGTGACACTGTAATGAACTGAGTGGGGGGGGCATTTAAACAGTGCGGAAGATGAGAGTATAACGCAGTGTTTGAAATGACTGCTTGAGTCATTTTCAAGATGATGGTTAAGACACTGCTCATAAAGGCAAGGTAGGTTTCCACCAAGGAAAGTGTCTGCACTCTGGGCCTCATTTTTAATCATAAATGTCTGTACTTGCTTTAGCAGAAATCATGTTTGATGAATGTTTTTATGCAAAGTACACAAACATGACTGACAGCCCTGTTGTGCTCCTTTCTTTGTTGTCATAGCCCAGTGCTAAAGCCAATTTGTAAAGGAAAACCATGGCTCTGATGCCTAATCCCCTAGCCCTGGTCCAGGCTATCTAGAGACAGCAGGGTCTTGCACAGGGCTTCTCTAGATGTTGGCTCTGATAACTAAGAGGATCAGGAAGCTTGGTGCTTACAACGGACAGTGCATTCTATTTTCAACTTAAGTTTTTAAAAGCCCCCTGAAGTATCTGGGTCCAAAGTACGGCCCCATCCTACTCTCTGACCTGCATTTCTTTTATAACCTCATGCCAGGACATCAAATCAGTTGCATCTTCAGGGAACGTCAACAGACCAGATTTGCAGACTACAGGGCCCAGCAAGCTAAGAAGGTTGTGGCCAGGGTGTTTAGGCTGATGTCACTAGTGCCCACATTATGCCAACCAAGCCAGAGCGCTCACTTTTTTCCCTCAGTGAAGCCCATTCATTTTTCCCAGAGAATATGCTGCATTCATTATCGCCCTTCTCCATGTCTCTGCTCACCCACCCAGATCACCATGCCTTTCCCGCATCACCTTAAAGCTAACCAGCATTCAGAGTTGAGTACCTCACCCTTTTGGACAAAGCCTATTCAAATCATGCTTATTTCATGGCATACAATTGAAATAATTGTTTTACTTACTAGGGTGTGTGTGTGTGTCCGTCCAAGCCCTCCCTAAAGAGACAGCTTATTGAGGCTGTCTTTTGTGCCCTCTGTTGTTATAGACACATTGCTAAATGTCCAGCAGGCTCAGAGTTACAAATCAAGGTATATCTCTGTGTTTTAGCCTCCTTAGAGGCCACCAATCCAATTACCTGGTAGAGGATGTGCTGGGCAGAGACCTCCTCATTGCTCCTGGACTCATGCTGTAGTATGAAGAACTTTCCAAATCAGAGAGAGAAAAATTGGGGCCGGTTCCTGCAGCTATTGGTGCTAGAGAGAGGAAAACAAAACAAAACAAAACAAAACAAAACAAAAACAAAACAAAACAAAACAAACTGTAAGTCCTGTGAATTCAAGAACCTACATTAGTGTAGCATGGAACATATTTTCTGTTTGCATTTATCTGCAAGGTTTATCCAGAATAGTCACTAAAAATCTCTGATTTCAAAGGAATATTGACAATGAAAATGGTCTATACTAGAAAGGCGCATTCTTTCTAATGTGTCTTTTGTCTTTTAATTTTTTTTTAAACAGTAAACTGTTATCAAGCTTATGGTATTACTGGGTAGTTTAAGAGAAAATACCTCTCATATTTTAGTCTTCATTTTTAAAAAATGACTGTCCCAATTTTTCCCTTGGTTTTCTCACTTTGGTCCCACAGCTTTCCCTCACCTTCCTTTTGGAATTCTGGTCTGAATTTTCATGAGCGTGAATTCATCCCTCTAGGCTCCCATTCCCCATTTCCTGCTATGTGACATGTGTACATTCTCTTACTCTCTTTACTGTGTGGCCTCCCTGCACATGACCTCCCTGCACATGACCTCCCTGCACATACCTGTACCTTGAGACGTCTGTGTTTGGTTGTTGCTGTTGTTGTTCTGAGTATGTGTGTTATGTTTTTGCAAAGAAAGATTTTCACTGCATACACCATCACTGCATGCTGTTTGTGGCAGTGAGAACTGTGGCTACACCAGTACCACATGGCCCCTGAAGCCGAAGTATTGGCTGCCCAACCTTTCTAGAAGATTCTGACGACTTCCCATTCAATTTCACTAACCTATTACCTTCATAGTGGATTCTTCCTGAGATGTGGTTACCTGTAATTTTATGTCTCCCGGCCTCTAAATGCCTTGTCTACGGTAGGTTAATAAGTACTTTTTGAGTGAATTAATAAAATCTTCTTTCAAAGCTGTAAATTCTACAGTGAGATTATCAGTTAAAGTAGTCTTCTTGAAATATGACGTGAAAGCAGGACAGTAGGTGTGAGCACTAACTGATACTGTACATAGTAAGCTCATCAACGTAGATAGATACATTAAACACACTAATGTCTATCAGGAGGACGGATAATTAGGAACACCATGAGACCAGTTTTACTCAAGAAATGATTCTGGAGCACTGCTGTTACCAAGAACCGCAGAGAAAAGACGACACATAGGTCAGAGACATGCTCTTCACCCATGAGCCCACTGCAAGGAGCCTGAGCGATTGAGCTACCGATAGCTGAGAAGCCTTCAGACACTGGATCAGAAGTCGGTGTCTGACGTAGCTTGGGAAGAGAGGCTCAAGGGCGTAAAATGGCCTGAGAAAATGTACCTGCAGAAGATACTGAAAGAACTAGCAACTGGGAAGAAAGGAGCAATTCTGGGTAGAGTAAATTGCCTAAAGATAAGAGAACAGGAGATATTGACTGGTTTACAGACACCTTTGTGTTATAAGACAGGGAGTGAAAAAGATATGGCTAAGGAAGAGTCACGATGGATGGCTAAAGTTAGGTCATGAAGGATCTGGTAGTTTTCTCTAAGAAGTGCCGCTTTAAATCCAGAATACCACGTTTGCCAGCCATTGACATACTAACATCCCTGGAAGTAGAAACCACTGCAGTTAGATTGCCAGTGTCTAAGCATCACCCCTGCCAGCAGGAGGCAATTAATAAGCACTCGTCATATGTGCAGGCATTGAATTTTATTCACGAAACAAAGAAGGGCCAGCAGCCTGTAAAATGACCTACCTCCAATCTTATATTTATACTCTAGAAATATCTCTAACTCATGACAGGAAACACGGGAGAAAAGGGGCGGTAAGAAATTAGTGATGTTACTTAAGCAAGAAGATGAGGTAAGATGTCATCACAGAGTGGCCAGGAGAAGGCACGGCATATGGTACTATGGTACTATATACACAAAGTATATGGTGGCGGTAGTATGTTGGCAGTTCACCGTGGCGGGAATAAGTGCCTCTCAGGGTTGTCGCCTGTGAGACAGAATGAGTTGTGTAGTGCTTTGAGTAACTATGGAGTCAGAAGAACAATTTCTGAGAATATACAGTGAGTTGACTAACAGCAATGACCAAATATCAAGCATAGGTGTCCTGTAAAAACAATCTTTTCTAAGGTATGGGAAACTGAAAATCAAACACACGTCTCAGTGATGAGCTTTAACAAAAGGGAGGCCTTTGGCTTATCTTGACAATAGTGTAAACAGATTTCCACTCAATAATGCTGCTAGTCATTCTATCATTTGCTTTTGTATTCAATTTATTTGCATATTTTCATCTTTTATTCCACAATATTTTATGTATGAAATGGGCCATTATGCAAGACGGCCCATGTCATTCATCATTACCGTAGCCACCGGACACATAATAACACGACAGGTGCTCTTAAGGCCTTCTGCCTCTTGGAGCCTACAGTCACGTGTCTTGGTAACTGGGGAGAATGAAAAGGCCTGTCAGTGTCAAATGTGTGGATTTTGATTTTTCCTCACAAATTTCTGAGAGGAGTCGAGGCCTCAGCTGGGTGGAAAAGCTTGCTCACCCCTGAGCATGGAGAGGAAGGTGAGGTCCTCCTGCAGCTGGCTGCTGTGAAGGGATAAGGATGAGTGGGAAGGTCTGCCCTGGGCTGACTGAAGGAACTCTGAGGCTTTTACACACTCGTGGATATTGGCACTTCTACTGGACGCTTCATGTACAGTGTGATCTGCCCTAGGAGAGTGTCTTTTTCCTCTCCTATCTTTTGAAAATATCAAGGGAGCCAGAATTTGTGGAGGAAGGAACAGGCATATGTAAATACAGTGGACTACCTGTGTACAGATATTTAAAAATTAACTCAGCCAGCACACATGTTCTTTAACCTATCCTGTTTTGACCTTCTGTAATCCAGGTAGTTTGCAGCGATGGGGAATACACTGAGGGCACCAGAGGGCCTTGTCCAAAGTGCTCAGTGGACTCATGGCAAACATGCACAGCTCAGTGTTTAAAACATCCCTGAATCTGAAAGGAGAATGAGCTCCTCAACCTGAGTTAAGTAATCCTAAACAACGTAGAGACCCAAACTGCGCCTTCCATGTGAGGTCCTTGCATGCACATGCTCCCATCACTGTCGGGAGCATCACTGTCCCATCACATAGGCTATGCATGGTCACCGTCGTAGGATGACATTCTGTGACTGGCAAGGAGGGGGCCTCACACCTACGTGCAGGTTTCCTGGCGCAATGTCCCTATAGCAGGTTCAGCATTCTCTGAGCATCCCATCTGGAGAACAGGTAGAGCTTTTGGCAAGCAATGAAGACCCAAAGGAAATGGTGGATGGTCTTTTGGGAGACCTTGGAAAACTATCCAGGAAGCACTAGAGCCATGCATTGTAACGATTATGATAAACACGCAAAGCTTGCTCCCAGGACCACCGTCATCATCATCACATACCATTACACATGTTTTTTTTTCATGGGGCAGCTGCTATGGAACGATAAACCCATCACTCCATTTAATACTCACAGTGCTAGTAGGATGTGACCGAGGCACAAAAGGATGGGACAACTTCCCTAGATCATGAAGATGAATCAGAACACCTGACCATGAAATCACCCAGATCCCAGAACTGCCCCTAAGGAGATCCCTACCCTTTGTGTAGACAGGCGAAGACCAATAAACACATTCTGAATTAAGGAAATAGTTATCATTCCCATCCACCTCCCTCACCTTGGAGTCAAAGTGAAAGCGTCTTCTATAAATACGCATAAGCATAGGGAAATAGGGCCCTGTTTCTTAAGCAATACTGCCATTACTCCAGCCTAAGTATCTTGTTCACCAAGGAGATTTTCCTCAAAAGGTTAACTTTGGAAATTGAGCCTTCAGATGTTATTTCTAAGTCATGCATCTTCCCTTCCCCCTCTTTCCTGTCATGAGTAGAATGTACTCTGTGTCATTTCTTAATAAATGGTTTGCTATTAAGGCATCATTATAGTAATGCGGGCTATTGGAAGAAAGGGGTTACTTTAGTAGCCAACCCTCTTGATGACCTGCTCTTCTGTACACATTAGCAGTTGGATAGGGCTGTGGTTATTGAACTTCTGCCATCCACCAGAGACAATCTGCTCAGGGTTGCATTGCTGGAAAGAGAGGGCTATGGGAAAAAAAAAAATTCTATCCAAATTTCCAGGCTCCTCTGCCTGCGAGATGCTGCTGCTGAGTTTATGGCTTGTTCAACAGGAGTTGGCAGGAAGCATTATCAAAATGTCCACCCATGTGCCCAGCCTACTGTTGAATGCACACCGAGGCTGCATTTCATGGGACACAATGTGTATTTAAAGAGCCCTGGTTTTGGTACCTTTAGGCATTGCCTCATGTGCTTAGAAGAGGAGAGGACACGAAAACTTCTGCCCTTGAGGGGCTTACATTCTAGGCATCAGCCATCACAGTTGTCCCTCCCTCAGACTGGCATGCTCCCTCCCCAACATACGCAAAGGGAAAAACGGGAATAAGGGGCATAAATCTTTTTCAAAGGCTATCAGGACTCGGCACTCAATTTCTAACTCATAAAATAACTATGAAAAATTAATACATCCTTTTCTTTTTATTGTATGGTGAAAACACTCCCAGATAGTTTGGAGCTTGTACTTTATATGGGGAGCTGGGGAATGCAACAATGGCACATAGTTCTACCCCGGAACAATTTCATGTTGTTTTGCATTCCATTGGCAAAGGTCCTATAAGAAAGTCCATGTCACTGCCACAAAAGGAGAGAACATGGGAAAATACTTGTTCTTCTTTCCATCAAAGGCTCAGTTGTAAGACACACAATGCCATGAAAACGGGCGAATCTGGAATCATCGTTAAAGGAAATTAACTTGGAAAGTAATTTATGGCAAGAGAATCCAACTCCTTTGTTATCTCCCTTTTACTGTAATATGTTTCCTGAACACTGCCTAAAAGAGAGGGCTTTTAGAAAGAAAAAAAAATAAGTATAGTAAAATTAACTCATTTTATCAATTTGTGTTCTCTGCCAGAGTTTCCTGACTGTGGCTATGAAGGGCTGTAAAACTGATGAATTTGCATGGAAAAAGAAACCAGTGTAAGTAATTTGTGTAAGAGGTAACACGGACATAGACTGCTATAATTCAGACGCCCTGCAGATAGCAGACTGCTGCAGTGTGAGCAGTTATGGGCTAGAAAAATGACCACGCTGCAGTCAGTCTGACTTGAATGGAAATCAATCATAAAGGTACTTTCTCTGCAGCTTCTATACCACAGTCTTCTGCAACTCCTTTGCCAAGCAGATTTCTGGTCTGCAAACCCTGTGCTGATCTCCCCTTTCCACCCCTGTTTTTAAAGGAGTGACCAATTGCAGGCTGGGAGTAGGGTTTTTCAAACAGGAACATAAAAGGAAGGCACTGAACTAAAACATGGATTTCCCTCTATGTGAAATGAGCTTGCCTGCTATTAAAAGATTTAAGCAATGCTTTTTCTGAAATGTAGTGCTAGGTGCCAAAAGCCAACAGAATGCTTTTAACCCCACAAAAGGCAGTTGCTAACATATACAGACCACCTCGCTCACACAGCCATCACTTGTGAATACAAGTTAAGGAATGTGTGTGTGACTTCGTGTATGTGTGTGTGTTCATTGGGGGGGCGTGGTATGAGAAAAAGAGAGATACAAGCACAGAAATTTTTATTTATGAAAGATGTTTCAATTTTACTAACATAAGATGAATTCACTGACAGTGTGTTACATTCTACTCTGAATTATGAAGGTTTACCTTTAGCAGATAACTATTACAAGTTTAATTTGTAAGCTACTCGTTACTTTTATGTGTATAGAAAGAAAGTCTTGAAGCTTGAGGAACCCAGGAATAATCTCTATGGAGGATGAGCCACCTCCTACTTATTTACATACTCCTCTTAACACACAGCACAGGTCATTTCACAGATTATATGTGTGACAAATGTTTACTAAATTGAACTACAATCATTTGAGCATGCTAATGAGAACAGCAAAGGACTTCTGTCTGCTGATTTTTTAAATGTACATAAATATAGTTCTATTCTATGATATTCCTGTGGTATAAGTTAACGTTATTCTCATTGACAAATGAGAAAATGATGGTGAGATTTAGCAGAATGCTCAGGAATAGCAGAGGCATTTGATGACACGTGTGTCTGCAGAAATAGGGGAGACACATTCCTATTCTCCTCTTGGCTGTCTCATGATGACGGGGGAGACATGTTTAATGAGATGTGGTGAGATGTTATCACCACAAGTAGCAAGACTATTGTGCCCTCCTCATTCTTCTCCCCCTCTTGAGCATAAGGAGCTGTAGTTGCTGCCCTGGATGCAGTGCCTCACACCTGGCCCAGGAGAATGGCCGTGGAGCAATGAACGATGCGGCCTGATCTCTTGCATTAGTGCCTTCTGCCTTTGGGACTGGAATTGATTCTCTGCATTTTAGAGCTTCATTTTGTCTTAGCTTTTGGTTGAAGTCAAATGCAGTCCCTGTTTAGTATAGGATACAGCTTCAGCCATGGGATTCAGTCTTCTTGACAGATTTGAGGCCATAAAAGGTCTTTTTACTACAATGCTCTATATATAAACCTCAGGAGTACGGTGGTACTATCTGACCATTAGCTGTATCAATAGAGTCCCTTCTTAATAACACCCTAATTAGTTGTCTACAAAACAACAGTATCAACAACAGCCGACTAATCATCTTCAGCAAGAATTGTTTAATTTTCCTCCCCCACTTATCAGAAAATCCTGGGTGTTAACTATATACTCCTATTAATCACATACTGGATGGCTCAGCCTAGCATCTGATGTGTGGTGTGGCTTTGCTCAGTCAGTCATCCCAGATTCACCAAGAGGGCGCCACCAACAGCCTTCCCAATCCATGAGGGTAGGCTATGGTCGGGTAATCCAGACACACCCCAATACTTTTGGGGTTCTTAATGTGGGGCAAAAAGGATTTCTACTAGGCATTTTGAAATCACAAGGAGACCTTTAGCTCCCCGATGTTACTCATTGATAGTAATGTCTGTTCTTAAAGAAGAGGCTTATGAGCAAATAAAGATTTACTAAAGAGCACATAATCAGAACTCCTGAATTTTTGCTCATAAATAAAAGTATATTTTTAAATACTATAGAACTATATATTATTTTAAATGCTGATATGGTTAATACATTCATGGTTGACCACTTAAAACTTGTAACACACCATTGAGGCTATCTGAATGCCCTATTACACATGAAATACTGATTAGCAACATAGAATATTACAAAAAGTAGGCTTTGGCTAAAACCGTGTGGAATGAAGATTTTTCAGACAGATGAATAGGACCAGTACTGGTATATTTTTATTCTATCACAGTTGTTAACTGAAAGGATCACTATCATGGCCATAATAAACCAATGATTAGAATACAGTCCTAAAATTGGTCGTTTTTAGTTATACACATATGAGTATTTTTAAAGAAACTCGCTGATAGTGGTCAGCTCACAGGCCAGCTCAACACCACACAATAGATGATCAAGGGCAAAGGCTTATTTCACTAATGATCATTACCATTATTGAGCTCTCACTAATCCAACACTGGGGATCCTCATATTTTACCTCTGCTACGTTCTTGAGAGGGATCATCGTTTCAGCACTCAGATTTATGCTCAGTGTATAGTCAGGACTTTAATATTTTGCATTAAATAAATGATTCTAACCTGTGAGGGACACACAGGCAAGAGGCATTACACATAGTTTCAGATTTCCAGGCCAAATATAAGTCCTGAGTCCAGCCATTTTGGACATGGACACTCTGTGTTAAACACATAACATATACGCAGAAGTGACTTAGAAATGATTAGCAACAAATACACCTACAAACAGAGACCGTGAGAATAAATTTGTATTGTACGTCAAGGTATATGTGTGCCTCCTTTTCCACAGTCTGGTGTCAATCATAAGAGTACTCAGAATGTGGTAAATATAGCAGAAACTACGGTTGAGGATAGAGAACAAAGGGCCCAAACCCAGCCATCAGCAGCTCCAACCAAGACTGGCAGGAGCGATGCTGTAGCAGAGCGCACAGGACCCTTATAGCCAACACAGTGCACACCCTATGTCTCATGGTAGTGTGGGGCCAGGTGTGGGCAAGGTGGCCTATGGATGGGGTCTCCTCTACAAAAGCTCATCCTCTTTTGGTTGCTAAGGAAGAGACAGAAAGCAATTTTAGCCATGAGTTTCCAAATAAATGGCAGAAAACTTTAGTACTGCCAGTCCGCTGTATTTGCTTTCTGCCTTCCTATCCAAACCCTCACCCCAAATGAGTCAAGGAAAAAAACAAACAAACAAACAAACAAAAAAAACAACTGCATGACAAAGCATTCTTTGGAAATAATTCAATTTTAACATTTATTTTAAAATTGTATTGTATTATACTGGAGGAAATCTGTTAAGCCAGACAGATGATTTTTTTTTCTTCCTAAGAATGTAGCAACACATTATTTTCTCTCTGTGTGGGGAGGGGGCTTGATTAAAACTAAAAAATAAGAGATTTGCTGTGGGCAATACATTTAGAATAAGGTGGCTTAGTCTTGAAAAAAAAATGAAGGGACTGATAGGAATTTTTTATTGTGTAATGTATTTAACAGATTTTCTTTAAAAAGCTGCATTTGAAGGGGATAGAGGGGAAGAGGGAGGGAGGATGGGACTGGGAGGAGTTGAGGGAGGGGACTACAATGGTAATATACAATGAATAAATTGTAAAAAAAGTAATAAAAAAATAAAAAAGCTGCATTTTGGATATAGACGTGATACTTAAAAGGCCAGCCAACCTATTGTCTACCAAAACACATATCTTCCTCCCAGAAAAGGTGGTTCTGGCTTCTACGCATAAGATGTGTGATGTTCGTTTTAAAATTACTAGTAGAGCCTGCTATTGACCATCTAATTATGCCGAGTTCCATTTATAAACATAGCTAACCACTAAGTTTATGGAGACTTTTTGTGCTGCTTTAATAGGATATTGATCGAGAGCATAGTTTGAGTGGCCTGCCATTGAATTGTGTAATGCCAAACAAAGGCAAGGTCATAGTGACTGTTCGTGCTGGGGCTGCGCTCTATTTTTTATCATCATCTTTTTGTTTCTTCCTTTAATGCTGAAGCCCAAACGGTTCCTTTCAACTGAAGACCTTGCTTAAGGATATAAATTATATATTAAAAATTAATTTCTGTGCCATGGTCACTGTTACTGTGTGTGTGTTGGCAGAAAAGAGAGCCAACAGGCCACCCGCTCAACAAGGAAGTTTCTCAGCTACCTTCTTCTCAATAGAGCTCAAAAGAAGTGCAACTATTTAAGCAGTAACTCCCAGAGGATGGGTACTAGGGACTTCTCCTTGGACACCCACTTCTTCATCAGCCTTTCCACGTAAGGACAGATTTCCAGTTTGAGCTTATTCCTACCAAAGTCTCATTTTCTCACCGTGCTTCTTAGCTGAGTTAGATCTGTTTCAGAACTTCTACATGTCAGGTTAGACTCCAGCCAATGGCTTTTACAAGACGGCTGGCCTGGAAACCTACGCGTGTGGGTTATAGGCACTGGAAGCCATACAAAGGATTTGAGAAAGAACTTATAAACAAACCATATTCGGAACTCTGTGATGATTCCTGTGTGAGAAGATCAGTGCTGCACGTTCCCAAGGCAGGACACAGCCGCTAGGGTGCCACCTCATGCCAGGCTGAGGCACAGGCCTGCTCCATTCACTGCCACTCTCCATTGACAAACAACTCGGGAACCCCGAAGTCCACCGGGCAGCCAGGCTTTGTGGCAGAGCCAGGGCAATTCATCTGCTCGACTTTAATAGATTCTGCAGCCACGCAGCAGGAACCAGAGCACAGGCTGAGTAGCTGAGAGTGGTTTTCACACCCAAAGACTCTAAGGCCGGCCACAGTGTACTGAGAATCCTGGCTTTGCAGAATTCCAGGGCTGTGAAGTCATCCGGAGCCACCAAGTTTACTTAACCCTTGCAGCCAGTTTGGGTGTGCAAACCACGCTGGCAATCAGAACCACCACACCAGAGGCACAATGGCCTGTGTGTGTCTGTGGTTTTTTACTCTTTCCCACTGAAGCCTCTCAGGTCTCGGAGTCACTCCGGCAACTTCAAGGGAAACAGTCAGCACTTTAGAAGGAAATGAGCGGTAGTGGAGTTTAGGGTAGAACTTTTTGAGTTCACACCAGGAGGGACGTTTGGCAGCCTCAGAGCACATACTTTGAGGAAATGCTGGCACAAAATAAACAAGGGTGGGCTTGACGGAGAGCCCTTGAAGCAGCCACATTCAGCGGCTAGCAGAATGGCCTCTCCATGGCAGCTCATGGGAGGGGCCTATCTGAAAATGCCTGTAGAGGGCTTTGTGTAATAAAGCACCGTCTCAACAGATGGCTCCTGTCTCCTCCTTCATGGGATTATGCTAAAACAACCTCAGTGATTCGGAACACAGTCACTCCTGGGAGCCTCTCCCCTCTACTGAATTCTTCTTTCTCTCTGGCCCAGCGTGCAGTGGTCTGTGTTTTTTTTCCCCTCTCTCGTGGAGCAAGGTAATAAATAACTAGAAGTGCTTTCAGATTGTCCTGCCACGTGTGGAGACGGGCAACAGAACAAATCCATACTTTCAGCTACAGGACTTCCTTTGCTACAGTTCACAAACATGAGATGATAATGGCAAAAATTAAAAGGTGCGGGGCAGGAGGCAAGGGTGAGGGAGCTTATGGGTTCCTGCGGCTCCCATGGGCCAGCTGGAGCCCCGAGTCCAGCAGTTCCTTGCATCTGATCCAGGTATTTATTGCTAAGCAGCCAGGCTGCCTAGTCTAACTCTCACCCAGGAATTTGTGAGGCTTGGTTTCTCTGTCATTGCCACCTTGGAGGTGGCGCTATCACAAACAACAAAATCAGCATAGTTATTTTAGTGACTCTTCATTTGCAAATACTGATACAGCACTCCCCACTCTATTACAAAGCCTCACTGGTATTCTGGGGGAAGTAGATGTTTTCACTATCGCATCGAGAAGGTTAGCAGTAAATATCTGAAAAAAGAAAGCCCTCAAGGCAGAGGTGTCATTTCTGAGGAATATGGAGACTCCACACGGTGCGTGGTCACAACTAGCTGTAATTGTGACGGGTTCGAGAACAGGCGAGGCTGGGACACCAAGGAACAAAGTCAGAGGGAATAAGGAGGTCTGACATTAGCGCCAGTAATATCCCCACCTGAGAGGCAAAACAACAGAGAGAGCCAAGAGTTCTCTTCCTCCCCCGACCCTGTGTGTGTGTGTGTAGTCTGACTAGGAGCTTAGTGCCTTCAGGGCCGTGAGATGATTCTGCATGATACATAATAGTTGATATGCGCCGTTACACCTTTAAGTGGAGACACTTAGAATATGTAACAGGAAAGCACATGAGGAGACCCTAAGTCAAACTATGGACTCTAATTAATAATTGTGTGTCAATGTTGGCTTACCAATGGTAAGATTTGTAGCACACTACCCACAGTTGTTAATAACAGGGGAAATGGTTAGAGATGGAACATAAGAGACTGTGTTTTGCTAACTGAAAATTAGAAACCCAAAGGACTGTTCTAATATATGTTCTTCCCTCAGGTCTGGTAATGTAGCTAATGTGAATGGGATATGTTCAACTCTGGGTTCCGTATACAGCACTACCAGAATTAAAAATGTAAAGGTTACTAAGTTGACACCAAAATCATGCTAAAACTGAATCTAGGAAAAATACAATTTATATTTTACTTGTTCCACTTGGTATCTTAGCAATCCTTTAAAAAAAAAAAAACGTATTCATTAAACTAAAGAAATATCACCCCAACAAGAAATGATTAGCCAATCAAAGCCTAGAATCCTTTGGTCTACTTTACTCTATGACAGAGTTAAAGGAGAAATTACAACAAAAGCCTGCAGGAGCAAGAGGCTCAATGTCTTTAGGTACTGCAGCATCCTTCATCTGTAAAAAGGGACACTGGCCCAGCCACAGGAGCACCACAAGAAGCAGTGTCCACATGTCTAAAGCAAAGTACAAGGTGTGTACTTGGTGAACTCTCACTCACGTAATTTTTCATATTCATATTCAACATGCAGGGCTAGCACCATGGATCTCCGTAACACATGGCCAGTCAGCTTATTGCTATTTCAAGGATGCTCCTCAGCCTCATTTATCTGTAAGAAATTCCCCGCAGCCCTAAATCAGAGGCTTAGCCCTCACAGGAAGAGAGGAGATGACACAGTTCTGTGAGGAGTGAATAAGGAGTCAGCTCTATGGGCGCTATGCTCTGCCACCTAGTTTTCGTCAACGGAACATAGACTAGGAAGAGGGAACCTAGCTGAGGAATTGCCTCTATCAGTATGACCTGTGATCATGGCTATGGGGTATTTCAATGATTGATGTGGGTGGGCCAAGCACACAGTGAGGGGTATCACCCTTGGGCACGTCCTGCTGGATTGTCTAAGATAGCAGGCTGAGCAGGCCAGTAAGCAGCATTCCTTTGTGGTCTCTGTTTCAGCTCCCGCCTCTAGCTTCCTGCTCTGGCTTCCTTTGATGATGGAGTGTGGCCCATAAGCAAATAAACCCTTCCTTCCCTTTACTGGTCATTGGTCAGTGTTTTATCACAGGAACAGAAAATGACTAACCAAGGCATCATATGCCTTTGAGAAAGGTGTGCGGGTTGGGGGACAGAGCTTGGGAATCCCTGCCACAGTAGCCAAGGCAATCAACAAAATAAACCTTGACAAACCTAGATTGAAGATCCACAAGGAAGAGAGGGTCTCCAGCACACAGGTGACCAGTTTGGCTTGAAGCCATGCTTTAGCTGATGCAGCCGGGTCCTGCTTTTGCCAAACACTTGCTGTCAGCGCACGGCCATGTGTGAGTGAGCCCTGGAGCGATTACACAGCAGCACACAGAATCAGAAAGCACTGAGAAGCTGAGGGATGCTCACAATGCCAGGCCTTTGCTAGCCAGCCCCTGTACAGTCACAGGAAACAATCTAAGACACTCTGCAGTCTTAGCCCTGAGGGCAGGCACCCCCCCTCTGGCCATCTTGAAGGAACATGTAGAATTCACTTGGCAGTCATGCTGCTTTAGACTGAGTAGAGGTCTAATCAATCTTGGATATAAGACCTGAAAGGAAAATAAGGGGAGAGAGGAAGGGCAAGATGCCGGGGATGGTTCTGAGCTGTCTGGCCTCTTACAACCCCAGACCTTGGAACTATGCTGGTAATGAAGACTAATGCAAGCATTTGAAAGGCTGAGGCAGAATAAAACGACCTAGAGCTCTAATTTTAGAGTATAAAGGGTTTTTAAAAATCAAAGCTATGCTTGAATCTCAATAAAGCCTCAATAAATATACTCCCCTCTAATGCTGTGATGCCTGATACACTCTGATACAGACATACACTTTATATGCTATTAATAGTAAGGTTATAAGAAAAATGTGGAATATTGACCGCCTTCAATATTCATGCATTGCTGTCTGCCCATGGCAAGTGATTGGCTAATCAACCGTACACTAACCAGAGAGGTCCCTGTCTTTGAGTTCAACAAAGCCATCCAGTTCCTCCTCAACTGGTACTTTAAACACCCTCCATAATGCAGTCACATGAAATCCATTGCAAAGATATCACCTGCTACTCCTATCACCTTTCCAGGAGGATTCTACCACCACTGCCTCACCACCCATGACAGCCTTCCTGACTGCCAGAACTCTAGCATGCACAGTTGCCTTCCTACTACATAACCTGCCTGCTCTTAAACAGAAGTCACTTCTGAAGACAGAAATCAGAAATACTGCCAGTGCCGAGGAAGGGAAACAGAAGGGCAGCTTTTGAATTGTGCAATTGCTTAAGAGACGCACAGAGACATGAGTCTGTTCTCCTGAAGGGGACAGGTTCTCTAGTAAGGTAGATGGGACAAGAATAGCCTAAAATATGAAAGGCAACATGGGTGCCATATTGTAAATTGTGCCAAGATTATGCAAAGTGTAGTTATTGATCAGTTTAATTGTTTCATTATTATTATTTTAAAGGAAATGCCGAGTGTCAGAAAACCTGTAATATGTTTTATTTGAGAGACGTAAATAATGTGTACAGTCATACATGTGGGATGAGAGGTATTTAAATTCTAGGTTTTAGAAGAAAATGTTTATAAGGAAAAAAAAAACCCTAATAAATAGTTATGTTTGGCCATGTTAAAAAAAAAATAGAAGATTCCCTCTAATTCCTTATTCTCGGAGCATAGACCATACAGTGTAGAGTACAGCTAAGCCAAGGCTTGGCTGAGCCATTTACTAACTGTTGGACTTTGAATGAGTGACTTCAACCAAGGATAAATGATCCTTAGGTTAGCTCGCCTGTCACCTTAGAGTTTGTTGCAAGGACCAACGGATGCGTCACCCTGCTCCAAGGCCTAGCACAGTGCTTAGCAAATAGTAAATGGTCAAGAACCACTGGACTTTCCTCCACTCTCACCTGTATCCTATTTGTTGTATTTAATTTTTTTGGACCCTAAAGATGCTTTTGGCCTTATGATGATTGACTGAAGCAAGAGCTGAAAGAATCTAGGCTCGGGATTTCAGGCCGGCATCCCTCACAGTCCACCGGCTACTCAGGCACCCTCGCAAGCCTGTAACACAGATACCAGGGGCTACAAACTCCATTCCATTCCACAAAGCTCTTGATGGCATTTGAAAATCATGTTTAACAATATAAATTTACCTACCGTTAGTATTTTAAAGCAGGCAGAAGAAAAAGTAAAATTTTAATATTCAATGTTTAATCTCACTTTTAAACCAAGACTAAGAGCAGGTGCTCGCTGCAGGAATGCTTTTAAAACAGATGTTCTGGAAGGAAGGTGACTGTGGTGTGAGGTCAGGGGAGAAGAGATGGAGAGACATACTCGGGCAGACTCCTGTGCTTCTCAAACTGTCTGAGTTATGCCACAACACACACACACACACACACAATCAATGGGCCTTTGATCAACAGAACTGGGTGGTGGCACAGACTCTCTGTCACTGCTGTGGTTATCGACAAGCTGGTAATGACCATGCTGTAATGTGTCACTCATACTGAAAGCATTAGCATTGCTTAAAGGTCAGAACAAATTCTCTAAAATGCGGAATTCCTTAGAAATCAGAGGGAAGATTCAAGGTCTTTTAAAGCCGAGTTCACACTATGCCAGGGACTTTGTGAGACCTTTAGTATTGGTCCTCACCATAATGCCTCACATTAATTATTCCTAGCCTAAAAAAAATATTGGCTTAAAAAAAAAAACTGGTTGGTATACTCCTTCTAAGGAGAACAAAAAAGAGTGTTCTGAAAGTGTTAATGGCCTATGAGAGGAAACACAAACTGGAGGCAAAGTTGGATCAAATCAGAGCAAAACTGTACTTACTTTGTGACACTCTTACTAGCTCGGTCACACTGAAAACACCTGATGTGACAAAACTGTCCTGGAAGCCCAAATGTCCTGTGGAAACACAAGCAGAAGAAAACAGAGTGTCAGAAATAGAAAACGTCCGACAACACAAATGTAAATACTCATCGTGTTATGATTAAGCATGTGAGGCCTATGTGCACACTTGGCTCCCTCCGCGCTCCTGTGGGAGGGCACAGTCATCCGGTAACACACACAGCTTTGGGTTGAGTCTGGAGGTTGTGCAAAAGCTTTGATGGAACAGCTGGGTGCTTTTTGGCTTTTTTTTTTTTTTTTTTTGAGATGGTTAAAAAAAATTCAACAGGAAATCTGAAACAAAGGATAACTAAAAATAAAAAAGGAAGGAAGAAAGGAAGGAAAGAAGGTAAGAAAGAAAGAAAGAAAGAAACAAGAAAGAGAGAAAGAAAAAAGAAAGAAAGGAAGGAAGAAAAAAAGAAGGAAGAGGTGACCCTTGAGGCCTTAGAAATGCAGGCCTAGCATCCGTGGGAATCAATCAAGACAGCCAAGCTCCATAATGGTTTGAAAAATTCACCACAGAAATATCTGATCAGGTTTGGTCACTGTTAATTTAAATCTAATGAGCTTTAAAGATAGTCTCTTGTTTTCTAGGTATTCTGCAGAGGAAACATTGTAAAATACAAATTTAGTCTTTGAAATGTGGAAACAAATTATTTTGTATACAAACACAAAATCATATTTATTTAAAGAAAAATAGTTTTTGTTCTGTTTTGTTTTTTTTTTTCCTTTTTTTTCTTTTTGAGACAGGGTTTCTCTATGTAGCCTTGGTTGTCCTGTACTCACTTTGTAGACCAGGCTGGCTTCAAACTCACCGATATCTGTCTGCCTCTGCCTCCTTGAATAGTTGATTTTTTTTTAATGAAGTAAAAAAAATGGTTCAAAATTGTTTCATCTTTGAATATTGTGTTTGCTCCATTCTAGCTGAATATAATTATTTTTTTTCTAAAATATCCGATTTTGCATCTATCCACCAACATTGTACAACTTCATGGTATATTCAGAAACCTTCGGCTTACAAATGGCAAAAGATGCCCACTCTAAAACAGGTGCTTTCCATTCCTGTACCTACAGTTTTGATTCTGTGTGTCCTACAAGGCACATTTTACCTGAAAAATCTGCCTGTGAAGCCAGCTTAATCTTCACTTGCTTTAAAGTGTGATGCACAGGAGCAAGTATTAGATGAGGAGATTTTTCAAAAACAAAAACAAAACTGTTGTTTGCAATAATGCACATACCTTAAGAAATTCAGTGTAAGAAAATGGAGCAATCTGAATGCACAGCAACCCATAAGTAAGATATTCATGCTTCATAAAATCTAGATTTCATTCCTCACTGAGGGGCAGGAAACTTACTAGCTTCCATCACAGAGTGGAAGCAGCCATGTTTTAGAGGGTCATTAGCAGATCTGTGAGTTCTTTTGATTACAACAGAGTTTTGAACAAAGAAAGTTTTTTTTTTTTTTTTTGTTTGTTTTTTTACTGAGTTTAAAATTTTTCAGTTAACTCTGATATAACATACAATATCTATGGTCCTAAAAGTACTTCTACATTTTCTACATTTCAGGATATACAGCAATCATAACCTGCTATTTAAAAATGAAATCGCAAAAGTTCACCTTAAAAGTTCTTAAGGACTTTCGCTCATCAAAGTGGCCCACAGTTGGATGTATCTAGGGACTCTTATTTGGTGAGTGCCGGAGGTACCGTCTCTTGGATTAAGAGAACCGAGAAGCAAAAATTTCAGCAAATAAATAAATAAATAAAGTCTCTGAAAGAGGTCTTGTCAAAACAGATCATAACATTTCTTTTTTACTGGGCACAATTAAGATCGCATTTATCCCACAGACCATAACAAAGGAAATCCGGCTACAACGGACACGAATGTGGCCTTAGCACACACAATATCCAGAAAAATCACAGCTGAACAGGAAGTGTAGTTTGCGCTTATCTCTCTTTGTCTCAGTAGTGAGTGATAGGCTGACACTTGCTTTAATACCAAACCCCTATAAAGCCTGTATTTTAAGAAAAGACTAGTAAGACTTTCTGAACGAAGTAAATATAAACATAGATCTCTTAATTTGACACTCCAACTTGAGTCTATCTTGCAGACTACTATGAGTTTATGCAACCAAGGGCTTAGAGGAAGCGTGACTTTGTCTTCACTCACTCATCAAACAAATTTGTGGCTATTAGCTTCATATTTAATTTGTTCACCACTGGAACCTGTACACCTCAAAGTAGCTAGTGAATATTTGTGGATAAAGAGATAGGTGAGTCTTTAAACCAATGATGCTCAGATCTTTTTCTCTTGCTATGGTCTCTCCTGGATTCCAATTGTCTAAATTAAGCATCTACTGACATTCTATCCAAACATCTCATGGGAAGCCTCAGACCCAACACATCCAAAATCTTTATCTTTCCATGTTTTTGTGTCATCCTCACTCTGGCATTATACAATTGCCTAATCTCATGCATCCACATTGATTCAGTCTTCAGTCTATGCTGTTGCACTATGCATGTTTCCGCTATTCCTGAGATCGAGGCTGGGGGCATCCCCAGTTCTCACCACCATGATGGGGAGTCTCCAAACCATCTGTTATCTACTATCCATTTATTCATTTTGGCATCCTCAAGACTCCATTCTCTAATCTGAAGCCAGAACCCTCTCACCAGCAGGTAGATCTGACCATTCATTCCCTTAACACATATTTACTGAGCAGCTACCATGTGCCAGGTGCTGTGCTAGATCTATGGTCCCTGATTTTAGAGTTTGCAGTCTAGCCATCAAGGCAGCTAAACTTGTTTAAAACAGATTATTAAAAGTTAGTATAAACAGTCTTAATGACATGGAGGGAACTCACAGCAAGAGCATTAGGAAGGAGGGTGAGGAAAGATCTTTCTCAAGAGGCGCTGTCTGAAAGCTGTTGAGAAGACAGGACAGAAAGTGTTGGGCTCTTTGGCAGATGTGCAAAGGCTCTGGGGTGTGACAGTAGCAAGTACGGAAGAGGCTGAGGTAAATCCAATGTATTCAGTATACACTGGCCTGTGAGAAGCCTTGCCTATGAGAGCCCCACAGGAAGAGCGCCAACTCTTCCTTGTGGTTTTGTCACTTCCTACCTGTCCTTCAGGACTATGCTCTCTTGATACCGCTATCAACTGTCTGTCTGGGCTGACCTCACTTGTGGGGAACTCCGATCTCTGTCTCCAACGCTGACCAGATGTACTGTGCCTGGCACTAACACAGTAGCTGGTACATGCAATGGCAGTTCCCCTTTCCTCAGATTGAGCACGCCCCATTTGAGCCGGCAGTTTACTCTGTGTCATTGTTGCTCCAGCTCCAGGGACGGTACCCGGCAAGCAGGAAGTACTTCAGAGAGACCCTAAGCGAGCAGAACTCAAAAGACTCAGTTTTGGATAAAAAGAGTCACAGAATTTGTTTGTCTCTCACATGCTTTGGAATGAGGCTGAAATAAACCCAGCCCTGGAAAACTAAACCATCCAAATAAAATCAAGCCATTCACATATATCCCTTCCAAACGGAACAGGACCAGCACAGGGAAAACAACCCACTTCCATGTGGCTTTTGCTGGAGAGGGTACCATCGGTTTCTCTGCTAAGAAATACTTGGGTGCATGCTGGGGTTTTTGTTCTGGTCTACTATCTGGGAGGCCAGACAAAAGCAGAATCGAAGGGCAGAATTTTCCAGTGAACACTGACAGCCGCCCCCAAGAAATCTCGTCTCAGACTTAAACTAGGATCATGGTGACTGAGAACATCACTGCAAAAATATCTTCAGCCCCCTATCAGCAGCTGCTGCCTCAGAGTGAAGTAAAAGGGAGGGTGCAAAGGGTGCACGTGGACGACTGTATGAAAGCCAGAAGCATGAAAGCAAAGAGTGTATTTCACACGCTCTTGTGACAGCATGTCTTCACAGCATAACTGAATTATCAGATAGATTTTCTGTATGATTTGTCCCTGGCAGACAGAAGGGCTGTGTAAACCCTCTGTCAGTGGCTAGTTTTGCTCTTTCACTAGTTGTGTGGAAACCTGCTGATGAACTCTGTTAGGTGACAGCAACAAGACAGGAAGCCGAAGAAGTGATGGAAAAAGTGAGATGGTGGGCATAATTACTAAGCAACCCAGGCAGATTAATCTTTCATTCTCACACACACAGAGTCATAAAAACGCCTCACAGGGAAATCACACTAAATCGGGTTGTTCAGCTTTATTGCAAGATGAAGAAAAAGTGGAAACATAAAAGGCAAAGTAAGTTTTGGTGGTTTGAAATTCAGATGTTATTGACCTTAAAGATCTCTGTAAACTCTGGAACTGAGTAAATTCGGTAAGTCTGGAAAGGCTTCGAGATTTCCATTTTAAGCAGGGCCTCATAGACAACTGGAAAGCACAGGCTGCTGCTAAGTATGCCGGAGACGCTGGCAGTGGCCGACCGCTCGGTGATCCGGCTCGAAGTTCTGAACTCGAGTTCAGAACTATAGAGGAGACTGAAATAGGAGCAGGTCTCTTTTCTTTTTATCTAACATGGCTAAAAAGTTCCTTTACTTTGTTCAGTGAATTCCCAAGTAGAGCATAGGCTTCAATACCTGGGAGTCAGCCATTCTCAGGGAGAGGGGAAGAGCCTTTCTGGAGAGGCTGAGGGTAAGGAGAAGCAGCTGTTTTCTTTACCTCAACAGTATCGGCAGTTATTACAGAAAATGCCTTTCTCTGGAGATCAGATCTCATTTTATGGGATGACTGACCATCTATCTACCTCAAGGCAGGACAGGAAGAGCTAGGTTTGCTGAGATGTGGCAATCCCGCTGAACTGCCTAGAGGTGGCGGGGAGAGAGCCAGGAACAAGCCGTTTTGAGGGCTGGCCGTCAAAGAAAGCCGAGTGTGTCCGTACAGTGAAGTCTGTATCCGAGGAGGATACAGTTAAGGCTGCGTACAGGACTAGGTGTTTCTCATGTTCAAACACCAAGGCCCTCCCTCTCTTGAATTATCTGATCATGTGATAGATGCGAGTCGACTGCAGGGCACAGACAGCCTCATTAACATGATTCTCATTTTCTTTTCTTCTTAGTGATTGAGTCTCCTTCATTAGGAAATCACAGGCTAAGAATGGAGCCTTTGTAGGCCATGTTTCTCAGCCACTGAGAAGGAGAAGGTCCCTTATTGTCACCGACTCCTTACTCCAGCAGGAGTCTGGGTGTCTTGGGATGTACTAGCCTCTGTGACTAGCAACTCTACTAGCATCCCAGAGACCACTAGTTCCATTAATAATAATAATAATAATAATAATAATAATAATAATAATAATAATAAACCTTCTTTCTGGGGTTCACTTTCTCCTCTGTGCACTTAACAAGCCTACAAATGCTTGAGGGATATAGCATTGCATGTATTTCATATGTGTTCAATAAATAAGGCGAAGCTAAACTTGACTATGGCCAAAAGGCCAAAAATCAATAAGGTGAAGCTATAAAGGATTTCTGCTCTGCTTGTCTTATGCCGCTGATCTCCCACCTCATCGACATCCTCTCTGACCCCTGTCAATAAACCAGAAGGTCGCTGTTGTAGCTTGCAGACTTACCTTGTCAGAGGGCCCAGTGCAATTCCACCCTATCTGTATCCTATTTGGTCAATGACTTAGATAACCTTATTTTGGTGGGCTTCTATGGCAGCATATAAATTACTCTATTATTACTGACATGGCAAGAGTTACTTCTGTACTCAATTTGGGTATCTCAGAAAACAGATCTTTTGGGAGATTAAATAGAGGTGTTTACTTCTAAGGGTTCAATAAAGCCGAATTCTAACGTTAGCCCAATTTATGTTACATGATGACTGAGTTATTTGCCATTCATTAAAGGAATTTTGTGATATTTCTGGTTTCTGGAACAATTCCTTGTATTAAAAATATGAAGAATCCACATGTCTATTTGTAAAGGTACAGAAAGGGTACAACACATATTACTTTGCATTGAGGGTAACCTGTGTGGTGATGAAATAAACCGAAGCCTATTCTGTTTGCTACAGTAACTTTGCAGGTACCCAAGCCATAACTACCGACTTTTCCCTTCTTTTCACTGGTGTCTCAGACCAGTGGGAACTCACAGACTAGTCCCAGCGTACAGACAGTCTTCTCTACAGGCCTGTTCCTACTGCCTATATCTAGGTGGGGCGAGCGTACCTGGACACGAGCATTTAAACTCTACCCCTGGCATCTTCTATCAGACATGCCTGCTCAGGCACGTATCTCCAAGTCTTTATAGGCGAATGTATTTGTGACATGTGCAAAGCCTTTACTTCCCGTTTCATCATTAGCAGAGTAGAGGGAGCATGGTGTGTGGCCGTCAGCTTCCATCTTAAACAGAAGCCATCATCACTTCATGATTTGAGAATTTACACTTAGAATCCTTGGCCACAGAGATCCGCCTTCTAGAATTGCTTTTAGGCATTAGTTTCCAGTGTGACCCAAACATACACTCTCTTTGTTGTGAGAAAAAAATGTCCTGACTGCTATTCTCTGGGGTGTTCTCGTCTCCAGATCGAGATTCCTATCAGAAGTCACCAAAACAAGTTGTATATAAACAAACAAACAAACAAACAAAAACACTGAATTGCTCTAGCAGAAATAGAACAATGGCCAAGTATCTGTAAACTAAAATATTGCACAGAGAACTGAAGTTGGAAACCACTATCTCATTCACTTTTGGAAAACCACAAGGAACATTTACAACTTAAAGTCTCTTTCTGCGATTCACTCCTGTCCGAAGATCCAGCTTACTACTCTCCCGGTGATTTAACACGGATAAGATTTACTTGGGGTAGGTGTTTGTTCCACACGTACATGGTGTACACAGCTTCTCCCCCGACCTCCTTCACGTGGTTGGTGTGCTAAGGGAAACCTGGAACCTAGAGCCTGGAGCCTGAGGCTGATGAACACTCTACCTCCTGCAGCCACCTTGCATGCAGATTAGGAAACTGGATCAAGCCTCAGGCATTGTAAAGCGAGGGGCCCCTCTGAAGAGTGTTTCTGTAGTCCCTCTGTGGGAAGTATTTATTTTCATCAAAAGTATCATTTGTCTAGTATTTGCTGTGTTTGGTATTCTAATTGTAAGATACCTAGTTCCTACTGTATGGTTGACAATATAATTATTCTTTATAGAAATTATAGAAAAAGGCTAAAATTGAGATATTCAGAGATTTGCCCAGTATTACTCAGATGGTGGAAGAATTAGGATCGAAATGAGGTATTGTTAGCTTTTTCTAAATAATATTTTAATCTATCATGGGTAACATGTTTATTAATTTCTGTAAAAAATCAGCAGCATTTAATTAAACTAATTTTGATTACCTGATGATTTCATATAAAATTTATTGTTTGAGTTACTAGTGACTGAGTAATTAATAAAAACTACACTTGTTAGCCAAGACATCTAAAATTCACAGTAATATTTTTGAACTTATTGGTAGGTTTGTGAGTCACTGACGCATGACATCATGGACTCACCTAGAAACGGAAGGAAACGCCCAGGTCACTTCTTAGTGGAGTGACCAATACTGGGTTTTGACAAAGATATTTAGGTTAGTAAAAGTCAGTTTTTGTTTTTAAACAATCCATTAAGCATGTGTTCATTTTCCTTAAATTTCCAAGCACCTCGATTTTGCCTTTTCGTAAAGGCAGAATAAATTTCTCTCTTCCATCCTGCTACCCTTCAGATATCTGGGGATAAATTCTTAAACCAGTTTCCCTCCTCCAGGCTGAAAACCCTTCCATCCATTGCTCTGTATTTTCCTTTGTTTGTTTGTCTGTTTTTATCATGGTAAAGTAACTTCCTTGTCTCTCCTAACCATTTTTACCACAACACAAATGGATGCCCTGCAAGCAGAGACCTATGTAAGAACAGAGGAACAGAGAAATACTAACTTTTGGGATTACATTTTCAAATATGCCATTAAAATATAAACAAATGAAGAACGATTTACATCAACTAAGTCAAGTTGCTGCAATTAGCATAGAAGTAATAGCTCACACATTTGATTCTTAAAAAATTAATTTTGATGGTTTTCAATTTTTTTTAAATTAACCTAGTTTTGAGCCGAAGGGATATTTGGACCAACTTTATTGCTTTCATGTTCTAAATCAAAACTGCCTACCAACATGGACAGTAACAATTGGTAATTGACACGTGGCTGGAGCTATTTGTAATAATTCCAGCTTCTACTATGAACCCTTGCATATATTAGAGAAAAATAAGGAAATTTATTCCCTGAATACATCTGAAACTGATTATCTTAAGTGAAACAGACATGGAACTGGATCACCCGAGGGCTACCCTGGTTCATGGGTGTAAAACAGCCAAAAACCTTCATGGCCCATCACCCTGCTTTTCCTTTTTGGGTCTAATTCATGTGGCTGTGAAACCATTAACGGAGCTCAGCTCGCTAAACCAGTATAAGACACAGGCCATGACAAGGAGAGATGGTGACCGGCAGCTACGTGCCAATTTTAAGACACTCAAAACCGATTTTGGTTCACTAAGCATGGATAGAAAATCATTGATGAAGTGAAGCAATGCATTGTTAAAAAATGTTTTCAATTATGTTTCCTAGGCTACAGAGAAAAGCAAATCTAAAGAGATATTTTAAACTTAGGGATATGTAGTTTTCCAACTACCATAACATTAGCTAATATTTAAGATCACAAAGAGCTTCCATCGTCTAGGTACTTGATTCTTGCAACAATTACTCTATCACTAATGCCATAATTTGTGGTGTTTATTCAATCATAGAGTCTATATTATACATTTCTGCAGAAACTATGGCAGGTTACAAATCATGCAGGGCACAATACTTTGAAGTTTGCTGGCCTAGCACGAACACAAAGTATTTTAGGGGTACCAGATAATTCTTTGTGAAATATAACAGAATGAATTAGACTGTTCAGGCCACACCGGGTAAGTACAATGAAGGAACACTTTTTAAGACTTTAAAGTCATGTAATGCAATTCTAGGCTGGATTTTTCTTGTTAAAAAAAGTAGAATGGGAGTGATTGGAAGAGAAAAGGGCCAATATTTGACAACAGAAATCAGCATAACCTTTTAACTGCAGCAGCCATGGGTGACTGCCCTTCGACCTCGGAAGATTATGTGGGATTTCAATGACAACAGCTGGAAGTGAGCATGTATGAATAGAGTACAGATCTGAGGCCTGGTACAAAAGACTGCACAATCTGGGCCTAGATCACAGTGCTGATTAGAAATTGTTTCCTGGTCCTAGCTTAATAGAGTGTGATCAAGAAGGTTGGTGAGGTTTTTCGTTTTTCTTTCTTTCTTTCTTTCTTTCTTTCTTTCTTTCTTTCTTTCTTTCTTTCCTTTAACTTTTTTTTATTTCTTTAATTTTTTTCTAAGGGAGATATCACTGTTGGATTTCTTCATCCCCCATTTTCTTCCCTAGCATTACAATTCAGATTCTCATATGAAACAGGCTCACAGAGATTTTTTTTTTTTTTTGCATATTACTTTTCAAAGACAATACATCTTCAAGTTTAATAATGCTTTCCTTTAGTGTTTACATAATCTCTACTGTGGGCATTTCATTTGGAACTATCACAGAGAGAGAGGCACACTCAATGCATACACATAGTGACAGGGGTTGAGGGAAGGGGGAAGAAATTAGAAACTATAACTCTCAAGTTCATCATTTGAACATTGTAAAACATACTTCATCATCTCTCTCAGTGCTTGTGGATGAATGAATGCCATAATTACCCACTTGTTTTCTTCTTCTTCTTTTTTTCTTTTCAGGTAGACTCCTGCTATTGCATAAGTATTTCATGGTTTCACCCTTTTCTTTACCACACTTCATGGCTATGTTAGCAACGTTAAGTCCATAGGTGTGCTCCACCAACAAGGACATAGGAAAGGATGAATTCAAAAGAGGTTAGCCTAATCTGGCAGGTACAGAGATGACGGCGCGGTCATTTTCACCCACAAGCCCTCCTTCCCTGTGCTGAAGCACACGGAGGCTGACGCAGCTGTACTTTTACTTCTCACTGTTCTGAAACCACCAGAAATGATACCTCATGATCACTGAAAGGACACGGTGCTATGACTCATTTACGCTGTTTTGGTTTTACAGTGCGCTCTGTCTAACCTTCCACCGCTCTGGATTTTGCTGATTCCTCTTGTTGCGATAGATCAAATGAGCAATTACTTAGCTTCAGGAGAAGTGGCCTTGCAACTATGCAAATAATCACCTGTGCCTGACAAAATCCACCTGGCTGAGTGGTGTGGAGCCAACAGGAGCTGCTGGCTTTGTCTTCCAACCCAGACGTGGGGCATGTGCCCGCACCCTTCTAAGCGACCATGGATGGCACTGTCTTCCAACGCAGACAGGGGCCATCTGCCCACGGCCTTCTATAGCAACTGTACATGGTCTTCCAAATGAACTGTGGGATAGTGGTTTTTTTTTTTTTTTGGTTTGTTTTTTTTTTTTTTTTTTTTTAGAACACACCAAATCTATTTACCCTTTCAAAGTCTTATAAACAGAGTGTTAAGGAATTCAATCCCCAGAGCAACTATATGGGAGCTTCTGCCAAACTCACATGTTTGTACAATTATTGGTTTACGCTGTCCTCTGCAGCTCTCAGAGAAGGAAGGACCACTGTGTGTGATCTCAGGTCACTTTAGGACTGGGGCCGGCTGGTGACAGGTACCCATGATAAATGTTCCAGAATGCTGACCTAATTTCCGTTGAAGTGAGTGTTTTGCTAAGAACATTCCCTCAAAGTGTCAGCTTGCAAGAGTCCCAAACCTGCCAGTGTGCTTGTGAAACTTTACTCAAAGTGAAGTTAATTTTGCCTTGTTCGGCAAACTTCTCCAAAATTAGCTCTGAATGCATACATGTTTTGAGCCTCGTTTCAGATGTGCAATCATCAAACATTCTACACGTGATAGTTTTTAGTTGTTTTCGGTTAAGAAAAAAAAAAAAAAAAACAACTCTCTGAGCTAACTGTAAACTGGGATAGACCTGAAATACATTTGTCTTTTCCTGCATAGGAGGGTCTGTATGCCAAAATACTCATTCATTTTGCCATTCAAAAATTATGCTTGCAAGATATTCACACAGAGTAAAGCTGAGAAATACCATGGATGTGAGAGTCCTAGATTATACTGTCCAGTTGTAATTTCTTCATCTGCAGAATGACACTAATGGCTGTATCTACCATGGAAGGTTTGCTGTTAGGAATAATGATCTGGTAAATTTTAAATGTTTAGCAAAGGACCTTGAATGTAGGATGTTACAGAATAGCTCATATCCTAAATCTTATAAATATTTTAATAGAAAAATTCTAGTTACTTTTACCCTTTTGACAAAGATTAAATATTCACATATACACATAAATGAAAACATTAATAGTCTAATTTATTTTAGTAAATTTTTGGGTAAAACCAGATTATTTTCCAAAGCAATTAACACAAAACTTGTGGAAAACAAACTTCCTGATCTGTTTTACTGGGTTGTTTCAAAATAAGGGATAAATAGCACACAGCTTCTAAATTACATAAAACATATACAATTCTAATCCCTAATATAATTTTATTTATGTATAAATGTACTTATTTATAACAGTCAATACAATTTATTTTTTAAATGGACATAGAGTGTATTTTTCTGATAGCAGAATAAGTTTTTTTTCTTGAGGAAAGAAAACAACAACAGTAACAACAACAAAAACAAAAAACCCCACAACTTTTCCCTCCCTAGTTTCATTTTGTAGTTTTAAGGATCTGGTTTCCTAAAAGCTCCTGTTGATATCTAAATGTGTCCATGCTGTTTGCTCTGGAAAATGAGTTATTAGAAACTAATCTTTACAATATTTTTCAAATAAAAGCCATTTACATTTTTAAAAATGAGAAGCGCTTCTGATGGTTTAAAATGGGCAGGATATAAAAGATTATTATCATACTAAGCGAGGAAAACTCATTTTTGTTAGGGCCTCCACACTCTGACTCCATACCTCGACATAAACAGAGAGCCGTCGGAGAGCCTCACCAGAGACCCGGCGGTCTTGATTCCTTGCGGCTCAAAATCAATGCTAAGAGAGTCTGGCTTTGAGGCAGGAGGATGATCGACATGCTTCACTTTACCGACTTTGATCAGCGAAGCACTCTGGGATGCAGGCAGACTCCGTGATTTTAGGGAAGAGAACCTTTGTTCTCATAAAATGGACTGGGTCTCTCTCAGACTCAGCTGGAAAACAGTGTGCCCACATTCTCAGAATGACTGCACTGCTTCTCATCAGAGCCGTCAGCGTTTTGAAGGGCCTGGCTTCCGGCTTAGACGGCTCCTGTTCACTGTGGGACACAGCACCCCCCAACCCAACCCCTACCCCTGCACGGGGGCCCTCATCACTGACTGCTAATACTTCCCTAGGAAAAGCAAAAAGGACCTCACATTTTTGACACCCCTCCCCCCTCCCATGGAGAAATGCTGCCTTCACACCTCATCATGTATTTTATACTGAACGTTCTCAGGTGGAACCATCTGATGCCTTGGATCCAGTGCTCCAGTGCAAACTCCCAGAAGCCAGGCATTAAAACTTCATGTTGCTACAGAAATCTAAAATAATATGTAAAAACAGAAAAGAGGGGTGCATTCTGTTCTCTAACATTAGCACAAAGATGCAGGTGAAATAAGACTGAACAGAGGACCCAAATGACCCTATGTCCCTCCTGCTAAAATAGGAGAATGCTACCCTGCCACTTCAGAACTCTCTGAACTCCTCCAGCCCTCTCTGAATGTTTGCTGTCTCCAGCCGTTCTGATAGTTTATAGACTACCTGCCACTTCTCCCGCAGTAAGACGTAAGGGCAGACGCCCAGGGCCAAGTTACATGAAGCCCTTCTGCCCCTTGATTATGATGGGTTGTCCCCTTACTTCAGTTTCTGTCCCTTCACCCAAGGAAACTCATCAGCCTCTGCAAGGTTTGAAGAGTAGCCACAGATGAGGCAGGAACACATGTGTTCAACTTCATATACACCCCAAAATGCCATCACAGAGAAAAGCATGTTCTAGTCAGACATAGGCTGTAATGGACATGTGAAATGCCAGTCGCTACCACAGGTATCTCTGACTCTAATTTTAGCAACAGTGCCATGAAGGACATGAACTGTGGCTCTCTTGAAGGTGGAGCCTTTCTGGCTGCAGCCGATGATGTCAACACCACCCTGCTTTATGTTATAGCAACTCAGTTGTATACAAGTTAGTTGGGTCCAGGGCTAATTGCTGGCGTTTCAATTACCATCAGAAGTGTTAAAGGGCAAATGTGATTTGTTTTTTAAGGCGCTTTAAATATTTTCCTAAATTATTTTTTTCGACAGCCTGATTTATTCATTCAATAAACACTTATTGATGCTAACCTCTGAACCATATATAGGTGCTGAACTCAGAACATATACCACCAATGTGACTCTCATCGCTGTGCATACATACACACATGCCTAGTCTGGCTATAGAGAGTACCTATAGTTTGTTTGCTTTCCCATACTGAAGCAGCCACTTTAGCCTTTCAGGCCAAGGCAATAATATCCTTCCCCCAACTCAGAAGAAACATCATTTCCTCCACATCAAGAGCAGTAAACCCATAGCATCTCACAGGAATTATTACTCTTAATAGCACTTCCCCACTACTGCTGCCCCATTCTATACAGCTTTATCCATCCCTACCCACTACTGAGTTTACTTTTTTCTTCTTAAATGCACAAGATCAAAGTTATGTCATCCTAATAGCAAATATGATGAGAGTAGCCTGGAAAGCAGGTCAGAATTACTAAAAAAAAAAAAAAAGTCCATGTTTTATTTGCTGGGTTGTTTTATTTTGTTGTGTAGCATGAAAATGAGAGACTGAAGAAAATAAGCCTTATTCTAAAAGATGTTCCCATGTAAACTTTCTTTCCAGGTCAAAGTACTGGGGAGGTGCTTAGCAATGAATTACAGATGCTGCTAATGGAAAGATGGCTCAGTCAGTAAAGCACATACTGTGCAAGCAGAAGAGTGAGTCGGGAACCCGAGAACCATGTACAAAGTCAGAGCGTGGACAAGAGGATCCCTGGAACTTGCTGGCCAGCTCGTGTTGCCAACTCAGTGATCTCTAGCTTCGGTGAGAAACCTTGTCTCAGAAGATAACTAAACTCAACCTCTCATCTCCACATGTGTGGACACCCATGACTATATGGGTACACAAATGTGAGCTCATTCACGTGTGTGCACGCTCATACATAGAGAGTGAGGGGGAGGAGGAGGGGAAGGGAAGGAGAGAGAGAAAGAGGGGGAAAGAGAGAGAGTTAGAGAGAGACAGACAGAGAGAGGGAGAGAGAAAGAACACCGAAATTTAGAAACTCATTTGGGCCTTGAATTAAATTGGGAAATGAAGAAATCTAATGAGGCCCTGGAGCCATGTTGGTTCACTGTTTTTACCTGAGGGCTCTTGAGGGATGTGGAGTTTCGCTACTGCCTCCTGTGTATGAAAGAAGAGGAAAAATGCAAATCCCTCATACATCCAGGGTTTATGCCTCTGAACTCTACTTCTCAATACCCGAAGAGCACACCCTTTCTACTGTGTGTACGCACACAGCCAGGTGTGCCATTATCAAACACAGAGCCCAATGAACAGAGCAGAACGCCACACAGAATGGGTAACACATACCTGCTCGCTTCTTGGTGGCCACTGACCTCTACACAGAACCCCGAACCTTTCTTCTCCACTAGACAAAAAAGCCTCACATGAGCGAGAGGTGGGCAGCGCAGGACAGTGTCCAGGCCTCGCGCTCGGCACACATCCACAGCTCATTTTCACTGTTGTCGGGAGAGCCTCAGAACAATTAATGTGATAATTTTGAGCCTCAATCTCTTATTCTACCTAGAGAGTGAGGATTGAATGAGTTAGTGCGCAGACTCCAGCACTGCCTGGCAAAGGGCCCACTTTCAAGTTTTGCTGATCCTATTTCTGGGCCCCTCTGACCTCAATGGTGGCTCCAAAGGAAGAGATGTTTTATTTTATACTGCCGTACTTCTGCTCATTGCAAGAGCTCACAGAGTACTCAAGCATCAGGAATTGGGAGCACACAGTTTGCCGATTTGAAAAGAAGTTCACATCTGTTTGTGAAAAGAGTTAGCAAACCACTGATGTTACAACATATGTATACACACATGCCTTAGTGCAGAGTTTCTTGGTGTGCTTTTTCCATAGTCGACAACCGGTAAGTTCTGAATACAATTTTGGATTGTCACAACTGTGTGGGTGGCAGGGGTGGGGTTCCTGACTGTGAGCCACTAGCAGTTAGGAAAACTAACAGGACAGTGTCTCAGAACAAAGACACTGCACAAGTCACCACGGTGCTGAGGAACCCTGGCTTTTAACTCAACTCAAGCACAGTATCAACTCATTAATTCATCCAACTAAACTTACCAAGGGCCTGTAAATTAGCTGTGTCCTGTGAGATCTGGAGTCACAGAATGATGATCGGATAGCTGCCGGCTGCAGTTTAGTTTACATCGGCATGAGAGTAGGCCACTCCTCAGAAGGAGCCCCTTGTGTACCAAGGCCTGTGGCACACAGAGGAAGAAGCCCCAGAGAACCCCAGAGATAAAAGCCTTAAGTTGATTCTTGAAAGGTGTTTAGGAAACTCAGAAGTACAATAAGAGGAGGAGGAAGGATGAGGAGGTAAAGGTGGGGGTGATGGGGGAGAGGAAGATTGAGGAGGAAGAAAAAATAGAGGAGAAAACAGAAGGAAAGCAGGTAGCATTTTATCTGGTAATGACCGGAGTTGGGACTTTGAAGAGTCTGCTCCTCTTTTTTAACAGGAGCACTATTGGCATTGGGGGCAGGGAGAGGGGGAGGGTTTGGGTACCACAGTGGACTGTGCTGGGCATCACAAGACATTTAGCAGCCCTCACCACATCTCCTCTCTCTCCCATATGCTGAATGGCAAAAGGCTGCTTCCTCCCTAGGCATTCTGACAAGGGGAAGAGCCTCCATTGCATTACCTCTTGGTTTGAGCTTGGTTAAAGTATTAATGAGCTTCTGACAAGCATTAGGCTTGCAATAATGTTTGCAGGCTCAGCCCATTCTTACCCAGTGGTCTCTTCTCACCGCAGCGTCTTACCCTTTCAGCAATAGACTTGTTAAAGCCCGATACCACATCTAGTAGTAAAAACATGGCCACCAGCCCAACACACTAAAGAGATTTTCCAAATACACACACAGAAACACCCTGACTTGCCATGTCACTTGAGATCCCTCTCGACAGAAAAAGTCCAATAGGATTTAGTTTGCAAACAATCTCTGTGACAGTAAAACTACACAGGCATTCTTCAGCGTTCAAAGCCAACATCTTTAAGAACAGATTTCCACTATACTACAAGAAAGTATTGGTTGCTTCCACTTCATACCATTGTTTTATAAAATAAAGGGGGGGCATCCACCGAATCTTAAATTAATGAAAAATGTAACCAAACTTTTCTATATAGTAACTTCTGCATGGATTGTTCTCTCATCATTGAAAGCTACAGAAAAAGAGAGGGAGAATTCTGGGAACATGAAAAGACTCAAGGAAGGAAAAAAAATCACTGCTACATTTGTGAATTGGGGCAAGACAGCTCAAAACGTAAAGACACTATCAAGCACAGAGATCTGAGTTCAATTCAAGGAACCCACATAATGAGGAGAACTCACTCCCACAAATTGTCCTTGGGCATTACACAGTGTCCCACACCCACATACAGTAAATAAAGCAACAAATTTGCAGAAGATCAAGATTGGTAATCCATAGACCTTGTGCAGTGAGCTAAACCAGCAATCTCTCCCCAATCCACTTTGGCATGATCCTCCGTTCAGATGGTTTCATGCTAAGCTGCATAGTATTTAAATGATGTCAGACAAACATAGCAAAGGCTTGGTCAGTAAAAGCTGTCCAGCACCTCAGCAAGGTGTGTGTGTGTGACAGAGAGAGAGAGAGAGAGAGAGAGAGAGAGAGAGAGAGAGAGAGGAAAGAACAAGGTAGAAAAACTCCACAGGGTATTCCCAGAGCTGGTAAGCAGTTGGCCTCTATCCCTTTACAACTATGGAAATGGAAATGGTATCAGAGCTTTTTCCTGCAGGGCAGGCTGCTAAACAATGGCGTGGATTTCTTTAGTCTTGCTCAAAAATGGAACAAGGAACCTATCTCAGCACTGACTCTCAGTCACTGCCTAACCGGGTCTGGGTCTGTTTTAAAGGTAGTGCAGAAGCTTACACTGAGGGCTCCAGAATTAACATGGCAACTCGGCAATGACAAAGCAGGCCAGCAGGGGTGATGGCTGACTGAAGACTCACTATGTGCCTAAATCAGATCTGCAAACAAGTTCCAGAGTTAATTATTGACTTCTTTGCTTTCTGAGAAATTGGAGGTAGAAAAAGCTTAAGTGATCTGCTTGAGCACCTACCATTAATAAAGGACAGGACAGGGTGAACACTTAACAGGTTCCAAGCCATTTTCACACACAGACACACAGACACACACACACACACACACACACACACACATGCGCCCAGGGTTCTCTTCTGAGGACTTCTTGGCTTCCCTATAAAGGCAAATTTTCATAGTTGTTATGAAACCACATATGTCATAGTTGAACTTTATGTAAAAGAACAATATCCTAGAAGTAAGAACTCATGCCAGCCAAACGGTTCCCTTTTCCATATGCCTCTGTAACCTGGATTACACACTCATCTCAGAGATTTAAAAAAATAAATAAATTTTTGTTATTTCCTGTAGTATCACATATAATGAGATCTCAGTGTTTTCCATTTTCAGTGACAGTAATGATGAGTTCCTGTGGGATTTCCCCCACTTGTTTAATCTTTTGACTCAGCCACTAAAATGGCAAAGCACATAAGAGGAACCTTGATTCATGGCTTTGTTAGAAGATCTCCACCTGCTTTCCACCACCCATTTCTGACACCCAAATGGAGAGAACCTGGATGGCATTACATTTTTTTTTCCAGCTTAAAAATTGGATGCCAATAAATTCCAGGTGCTACTAGGTTGTTCCAAAGACTTGTCCCTCATCAAGCGCAGCTACGGAAGAGGTAAATGCATTACCAGGAGACAATATCATCACACTTCTGTTCATAGCCTGGCATGCTCTCTCTGCATCACTGCATCCCAGTTCCACAGGGAGCACTTGGCTTCTCACATAATAATAATAACAACAGCAACTTACATTTATAGGAAGACAAGACAGCCTATATTTCTTAACTCTTGACAAAGAATAGCTCCCAGCCCTATTTCAGGTACCTCAGTTCTTATTACAAATGGCACAAAGAAATCGGGAGTCTTCAGAGATGCCTGTGGACAGATCTGCTAAAGGGCCAGGAAGATTTAGTCTGATCACAAACACATGACTCCCTCACCAAACTGGTCATTCTGGAGAAACACTCCGTAAAGCCACAGAGAGGAAACAGCCGTCTCTGGGTCCTACTGCGTCTTTCATCACCTATCCAGCTTAGAAGTACATCGCATCTCCTTGGCTTGCAGTGTTGTCCTCACTGCTTAGGCTGCTTAGAAAGATACACTGAGTGGCTTCTAAACAGCAACATTTATTTCCTGTACTTCTGGCAACTGGGATTCTGAGAACAGAACTCCAACAGACTGGATAGCCCCTGGCAGCACTTTTCCATAGAGATGGTACCTTCCAGCTGCTGCCTCCCAAGACAAAAAGGCACCTAGGCTCTCTGGGGTCTGTTATAAGGATTCTGCCCTCATGATCCCATCACCTTCCCAAAGGCCCTTCTTACTAACAACATACCCTGGGGTCAGGATTTGAACAGGAGGACTTACAGAGGGACACAGGCATTTGGATCCGAGCAGAAATGGCTGAAGAACACATAGATCCTTACATGTCTGTGATGTCCCCCCAGGGCTCTTGTTTGTTGTGTTAGTGCTTTGACTCTGTTCTGCACTAATATTCTGGACTCCTCTGGTTTGGATAGTGTGAGCTTAGCTATGATAGAGGAAGGTAAACTGAATTAGCAAAGGATTTCGCTGGAATCCAAGACACAGAGGAACAGAATAACTCAAACTTGGACATAGGGACAACTCTACCTGTGGCAGCTTGACAGTTTTCTATAACCTGACGTGACAGGACAACGCTTGTCCGTGCATGGGTGTGCTGATCCCATAGAAACTGCTTCAGCCCTCGAGCCCAGCATGCCAGGAGCATAAATATAAGAAGCAAGTGATTCTGGAAAGAATCGTCATAAGCACATTTTTTTAGGCACCTAGTTATGAACAGTGGGAAGTGCTAAAGTAGAGGTGGGTGAGAGAAAGCCTTCTAGAAACAAAAACCGAGGGAAAATACAACGCCAATCGTCAATCACATTTTTTTTAGGCACCTAGTTATGAACAGTGGGAAGTGCTAAAGTAGAGGTGGGTGAGAGAAAGCCTTCTAGAAACAAAAACCGAGGGAAAATACAACGCCATTCTGGGCCTGAAGTTCTAACACAAGGGTTTAGTCTGATAAGTGAAACTGTTAAAACTTAGGCAGGCAGGGGCCTAGAAAAGTGAAAGAGCCAAAGGGCTGACTGTCTCTGAAAACAGTAAGGGGAAGACACTGTCTTTTTTAGGGAAGGTAATCCTTTGCCACCAAGCTTCGGGTTTGAATTCACTCCTTTATTGCTAGCCAGGCCTCTGAATTTTCCCCGTCTTTCTGAGGATTAAATAAGAGGACAGGCTTTGGGGACACAACGGCTTTTTGGTTTGATTCCACCCTCAGAGGGGCAGTTCACACATGGTGTAGCATGGGGACTTGCACAAAGGAAGCCTCATCCTCACGGCTTACACGGGAGTTTGTGAAAACTATCTGGTCTCCCAGATTGCCGGCCTAGAGGCCTGCATAGGCACTGCGTCTTACAGGCCACCTGTCAGACACCGCGGCCGCACACTTAGAGTTTTAATGCCAAGGTCTTTATACTCCTTGCTTCACAAACATGAAGAGATCTATTCCACGCAGTCGGTGGCCATTCAAGGTACCACAGAGGCTGCTCGAGGGGCATTCGGCCTGGTGCCCTGGAGAGCAGGATAAGACAGTGCCTCACGCTAACCCTCTGTCCCTAACAGGTTCGGAGAACTTTCCATAGTTCCGTGACTGCTGTCATTCTTTTCCCGTCCCCTCCCTTTTTGTGGCCTTGAGCCATTGCATACTATCTTTCTCATTCTCTATAATATCATCATTTTCTTATTTTTTATTTTTGATCAACACAAAATTGTACATATTTATGGGTGGTTTAGTATTTCCATATGTGCATGTGTTGTGTGATGATCAAATCAGAGCAATCAACATAAGCATCACATTAAATGTTTGTCATTTCTTTGTGAGGAAAACATTCAAAGGTTTTTTGTTTTTTTTTTTTTACTTAGCTATTTTGAAGTAATACATTTTTATAATCTACAATCAGTACATTGGGCAATAAAATGATGATCACAATTCTACTCAACTATAGCATATCTGTTTTCTATTTGACTTACCTCTAAGTTGCTTCATAATATATCCTTTTGTATACAGTGTGTAAAGTGGTGAGGACTAAAAACTGGAAAAGCTAGTAAAATATATTTTTATTGTGATAGTATTATTAATCACATCTAATACTGGATAAAGCCCTCTTTTGGTGATACCAGCCACAAACCCTATTGTTAAGCAAGCGCCTCGACTGCCTTCATGTTCCGCTCAATTTTAGAGACTGGATAAAGCTAGTCAGCATCTAGCTGGGTGTCAAACTTCTGTCTTCTCACTACTTCCCTTGTTCTGGGTATCAGGAAGGAAGGAAGGAAGGCAAGTGATGCATTTAGCGCTCTCATCAGTTCTTCCTAAGAGAATGGACTGGCTCAGGGAGGATCTGTATGTGCTACAAACATAATTTCTTGGCACCATGCACTTTCCAGGCCTCAGGATCAGAGAGTGGATCAAATGCCAGGAAACTGATGGACAGTTGGTCTCTCTCATGGGACTACTGTTGCCTCTCTCAGCCTGCTTCCCTCTCATCCTCTGCCTCCTGGGATTATGCCAGGAGGTCCCATATTCCTAGGCAGATCCTTATACTTCCGTTAGCAAAGAAAGTATCCTCTGGACTCCCTCTGTTTTCCATATTTTCCTCAAACTAGAATCTCTTTAAGAAGGAAAGCATTAACCACCAGGATTTTAGGTTAACACAGCTAACATGTAGTCTCTCTCTCCTCTCTCTCTCTCTCTCTCTCTCTCTCTCTCTCTCTCTCTCTGTGTGTGTGTGTAGGGGGACGGGTGGGTGATGGTGGTAGTAGTGAAATTGAACTTGTGTATGCTAGCTGTTTGCTCTCCACAGCCCAGTTTTTTGTCAGGCAAACACAGCACAGAGGTAAAGCTGGAAGATGGTGCGCGGTCTCTACGGTGTATTTCCAGTGGCAGCAGGAGAGCCTGTTTCTTCTAGGTTCAAATCTTGCAAAAGGCAACTGTGTCTCTGAGAGCACAAGCTGGTCTCACATCAGTTTCTCACATCATGATTCCTGGAGAAGCCATAGCTCTGAGGGGATGTCTGGCCTGGAAGCTGGGAGCTGGTGGTTGGGAGTAGTATTTCACAAATCTTCCAAGGCCTTCGGCTCCTGCTTTTGTCTGAACTGACCCACGCTTGCTCCCATTTTGTGAGTCTCTGTCCTCCTCCTCTGTTGCTATTTCAGTCCTGCACTAGTCTCTCCTCAGACATCAGCCAGTCCCACTCCATCCATGCCTTCAGGGTTTTGAGAAAATATCCTCTGAGCGAGACATCAATGCCCAATTCTTTTAAACATAAACTCCACACACACCGTTCTTTCTTTTGCAATTTTTCTCTACAGCGTTGGTCACTGCTTGCTCTTTTGACTTGTAATTTAATCTTCTTTCTCTAGCAACTAGAATGTATGTACTATGAAGGGAAGAAATTAAGAATATCCTGTAAAGCCGGAAAGCTTTGTGTGCAAAGTGGACACTTAAAAACATCTGCTCGAAGTTGAAGGGAAGTCATTTTTTTTTCTTTCTTTTTTGTTACAAGACAGTGTTTCTCTGTGTAGCCTTGGCTGTCTTGGGCTCACTTTGTAGACCAGGTTGGCCTTGAACTCACAGCCATCTGTCTGCCTCTGCCTCCCTGAGTGCTGAGATTAATGGGCTGTACCACTATTCCCGGCTGCTATTTTCTACCACTTTAATCTTTCTGAGCCTCAGTTTCTTCATCAATAAAAGAAATTTTTATGAAAGATAAAAGTCAGACACAGCTCATTTAATTATTCAATTAATAGTGTAAAATGTAACCAATGTCATTTAAAGCAAATGAAGAATAATGGTTGAAACCTTTAGAAACACTGCATAGTTTGGAATGCTTTGGGAGGGGCATGAAAGACACTCTTCTTTCAAAGAACAGGTTGTTAAAACAAGAGATATTCCTCTATGCTGAAGTCATTTTCCCAAAAGGCAGTATTTTGATGAATTAAGAACAAAGAAATTACAAACATATTACTTAGTTACACTCCCCAAAGTAAAATACATATTGAATAGGAAACACATTGGAAAGTTAGGTTTGTGGATTTTTTTTTCTTCCCACAATATTGCAATAAAATGTTTGGGAACAGCTAGTAAAACTACTATGCAGCTGGGTTTCCCTGCCCTAAACCAACTTGCACTGATTACAGGCTAGGTCACAAGGTCTGCATGCTTTATTTTTGATGCATTCATTATAATTGTTACTATGGGTGAAGACTAAACACAAAAACATCCTGTTAAGGACCGACTTACCCAAGGCGCACCACATGTTTTCTCTTCTGTCATTAGTCTAAGGGGGTTTCCAGAAAAACAAGGTTCTTAGAAACGACACTTTCACTCATCTTGCTGCAAATTCCCACTTAGTCACTGTCCTGGAGCCTCCCGATTGCTCTTTCTGATGAAATAAATCTGAGGTTGTACACTGAAATAATGGCTGTAGCCATAAATTAAGCGTTTGGAGAACAAAATGCTCTTCCTACTGCTGTGCTTCACAGTGTAACTTAAGAAATAGCTTAACAATTTGTTGACATTGTTATGTTCCATATGGCTTCTGAGATGAGTAACAAGTTTTCCTAGAGTATTTATTGAGAGCACATGGGACTGGGTGGGGACTGAGGTGCCAGCCCACCTACTTCTGCTATAAGTGAATGAGGGCAGATGAAAACCTCTGCTTATGGCATGGGGATATTGCAATTGTCAAAATGCACACTTTCCCCGTCAGTGCTTCCTCCTACATCAAAACCATTTGAGTTCTAAGCAGCGGTAGTGCATCCAAGTTATGCCATATGTGAGAAAAAAAATCCTTTCTCAGAGGAATGCTAATAATGAGACTCAGAGGAAAGGTCCCCAGGTCAACAGTGGCTGAGAGCCAGCAAGCACCTTCAGAAGCCCATGTTACTTCCGTTGGAAAGACCTGCTGAGGACAATGCCTAGTCTTCTGCTCTCCTTCAAGAACTCAAAGCTCAGCTGGGCATAGTGGCACATGCCTTTCTTCTCAGCACTTGGGAGGCAGAGGCAGGAAGATCTCTATGTGTTTGAGGCCAGCTTGGTACATAGCAAGAGCTTCAGGACAGCCAGAGCTACATGGTGAGACCCTGTCTCAAAAAAACTGACAAACAAAAACAAACCCCAACACAACCCAAACCCAAACCAAACTAACCCAACCAACCAACCAACCAACCAACCAAACAAACAAATCCCAACAAAACCCAAACCCAAACTAAACTAATCCAACCAACCAACCAACCAACCAAATCTGCCTACAGATGAAACTCTGATACCACCTGTTTTGGGGTGGGGGATTAAAACAACATTTTTTTCCTCTCTCTTAAAAGGCTCTGCTTTTAAAAAAAAATCTCATCTCCCTGTAAACAGTAGAATTCACCCTCTGCTCCAGGCATCCTCGAGCAACTAGGAAGACATCACAGGGGATTCTGTAATAGGCTGTAGGTAGGCACAGGATAATGCCTGTCACACCCAGGTGAAGAACCGTTGGGTCCTTACGGAGCAGTGGTGTCAGGCAGAGGAGGCCAGCATGGGCTCAGTACCTAGACAAGCAGCACTTCTTAACAAAGCAGGTGTAAGAAATATTTAGCGATCGGAAATATTTAGAATCTTTGAAGACTATGATTCCCACAAGGTGTTTGCTAGGTTTTGTGAATTTCCTGATACTTTCATGGCTCACTCGGGATGACGGATACTGAGGTGCTTTCACTGGTGTCCGGTTTGCGGGCCCTAAGAGAAGTGCCCCCACCCAGTCCCAGCATCTACTTCAGAAATACAGGCTGCTCCTATAGTCCTCAGTGTCCCCGTGCCAGAGTCCCATGAGAAATTCATATTGGAACAGAGTGCCAATGAAAGCTTCCGTCTCTGGTGTACTGGTGTTTATTTTCTCACGGGTAATAAAAGTACTTAATTAATCATGCATGTTTCCCTTTTCCCTTTGGCTGCCAGGGAATTCAGAACCAAGCTTATAGCTTAATGTAATTAATCATATACTACATGGCAAAGTTTTTTGTTCAAAGTTTTCCTCTGATTTTACCTTTCTACTCAGTTTGTCAATTCTCATGTTTCACTCGTTTGTTTGCATTTTACTGTACGTATTTTTGTGAGCCACCAATCTTTGCATAAGTGGAGATTAAAGCATATATATACATATAGTGTGCATGCAAACATATACACATTTTGTGTGTGTTCTGTCTTGCGTGAACATGTAAGGTTACTGAGTAGAAAAAGCATAATTTTAGTAGTATGTCTTAATGAGAAATCACTGGATTATTCCTTATACAAAATTGTTTTAATGGATTCAACGACTCTCTGATGGTTTACATTCAGAAATGGTCATATTTAGTGGTACTTTCTATTACCTTGATTAATCAATGAGTATTTAGAATTCTTGGAACCTAACTTGTAAATGACCATATTCTTAAAGTTTTCAGACTGATGTAAAAATTTTAAAATAACAGATCCTTACAAATAAGTTTGAACACCAACTTGTTATACTCAGAAGAACTTCTTTAAGGTGCCTTATGGGAAACCTGAAAGTACAATACAAATGCTATCTATTATTGCTATTGTCCACAGTGTATAAAACGTGGTCATAAAGATGAATTGTATCTCACTTGTAAGTGGATTCACAACTGTACAAATTAAGGTTGTGTGTGTGTGTGTGTGTGTGTGTGTGTGTGTTTCTAGAGATTGGACCAAAGCCCAAAAAGATTTAAGTAGAAGCTCTTGCACCGAGCTGTGTCCTTAGCCTCCCTTTGGTTTACAAACTGCTATTCTTAGTTCATTTGCTTCTTGGTAGGACTCTACCAAGAGTCCTGGACCAGAGGCGTTTGCAGCCCCAGAGACCCTGGCCAGCACTCCACACAGGCAGGAGCTACAAGGGAATCCTGGGATGTTTGAAAGTTTTGAACTTAAGAGTGTGGGACTCAGCATCTATCTCCTTTAAGACCACTCTTCCTATGAGCCTAAAGCCTAAGGGGTGAGAGATTCTTAGGGGAGGCTCTCGCCTTTATAATTCAATAGAGCTGTGCCATCCACTAATAATCTAGGAGGTACAAATGAAGACGTTAACTAGCTTGTGTTCCAAACAAAGAGGAGGTTAAAAACACAGCTCCTAAGAACAGTATGTGTATCTACAATTCTGCCATCTAAACTTCTAGTCGCTGTACAAACAAGTCTATCTTGAGGAAACAGGCTGAGTAATTTTCCATTTGGACTGTATGAGATTTCACCAGGGCACTTCAAACTTGCATAAGCCTGTGCTGCCAGATATTTTCCTTAAATTCATTATCTACAGTTTTCCCCATTAAGATTTCCCATGAACAAAAATGCTTTTCTGAAAGGTTGGACCTTGGGTGAAAGCTTTTTTTTTTTTTTTTTTTTTTTTTTTTTTTTAGAGGCACTGAGATTAATTTAAGAAAAAAAACTTAAAGCAGTAGTGACCCTTTTCTGTTGTTGTTTGGTGAACATCAGTTAACATGCTCATCTCATGTCTGAAGAAAGACTAAGTTTTCAGACACATGAGTCCTCGAAGACTTCAAAAATAAGTTCAGAAAATGGGGAAGGGAGGAAGGTAAAAGTATGAATGAACAAAAAGGTCAGGAGCAGACATAGTCGGAGCGGTGGCTCCAGGTTAGAGTCTAGTTTTTACAGCATCGGAGACTGAGAAGAGCTTCCTCAGCTACACCAACTCAGAAAGGACCATCCTCTGCGGGCTGCTTCAGATTTACTGTATGCCTGCGAGTAAGTGCCAGACGGCGCAGGAGTGCTGTGTCCCTCTAACAATAGGGTGGCATAATGATAATAATGTTATTTTATCATTACATTTATTTATGCGTGTGCTAGGGAGAGCACATGAGTTGCGCAGTACGGTGCACCCGTGGAGGTCAGAGGACAACTTTGGGGAGCTAGTTCTCTCCTTCCACTTTGTGGGCTCCGGGGATTGAACTCACATCGCCAAGGGATGGCAGAAAGAATTATGTCGACAGTTAAAATGAGAGACATTTATTCCAGATGGTGCTGAGGCATCAAAATATGTCCACTGTAGTGAGAATTTTGGTTTCTTTAAAAGAAAAATACCCAGTTACGTGATGTAAATATGGTTTTGTTTTAATTCCAGGTGTGGGGTATGGTTCTGCTTCAGATTGTCCACAGCTGCTAACTATGATTTGTCTCGGGATCTGGGAGGGGCATGATTTTTGCCAGCCCCAGATTTTGCGCTTGGAATTCTGGGGACTCTTGAGAGGGTATAAATGCAAGAGCCCCGAGAGCGGCTCAGCCTGCTGCTAGCTGCTACTGCTGCTTTTGATGTTGTTGGATGGTTGGTTGACGGATTGTTGGTTGCTGGATTCTGATGACTGATCTTGGACTTGCCCCAAGGAACTCAACTCCCCTGATCAGCAGGAGTAGTCTAAAGAGATCTACGCCCCCTTTCCCTTTCCCCTCAAACTTTCTTTCTTACCTATCCAGTGTTGGAGAGTTGGCAGGCATTGGGGTGGAGAAGGGTAGCAGATGTAGGGGAAAAAATAAAGTAGGCAAACGTCCCTGCTGCAGCCCACTGTTGTCTTCATTCCTGTGTGTGTGTGTATGTGTGTGGTGTTCGTGTGCACACAGGCTCATACATATGGCCGTCCACCTTATTTTCAGAGGCGCATTCCCTCACTGCACCTGGAGCTCCCTAACTTGGTTAGGCCAGCTGATCAGTAAGCTGCTGGCATGCAGATGTACAGCATGGAACCTGGCTTTTAGGAGGGCTCTTGGGATCCAGACTGAGTTCCCCATGCTTATGTGACAAGCCCTTTAATGACTGAGCCATCTCCAAAGCCCCTGATGTTCCCTCTGTTTTTTTGTTTGTTTTTTTGTTTGTTTGTTTGTTTTAAGCACTAGATATATGCTGGGAACTGCACTTTTTTGTTATTGAATTTAAAATGCTTGGCAGCTATGTGGTAGGTATAATTAATTAATTAATATCTACAATTATGGAAGAGTCACTAAGGATTATAAAGCAGAAGTTAATTTCTCCTGTGTCATAACTAGCGTGGCTGACCCAGGCAAGAAGGTCAGTTTTCAGATTCCCGATCCAAGGCCCTTATGACCAATGTTCTGACTGAATGACAAGATGAGGCTAAAACAGAGGCAAGGATGGCTGCAAGCCCAAGCACCCGTAAAAATGGTTGTGCTGCAAGCAGACACTCAGAGACAAGACAAAAGTGTGAGCCCTGACCTGTGGATACCGGGCCTTCCTTAGCATGGGCTTGTTCTCCTTGGCACAGGCCATGCTGCTGATTTTCAAGCTCAACATGAACTTCCAGACCAAGAATTTCCCTCAGTGGTGCTATTTTACTGATGTGAAACCTATTTCTTTCTCTTTTCTTCTTCTAGGTCACTGAAATCTCACTTCTTACTCTCTGTCTCTGAAATCTGAATTGAAGCATTCTATCCTGTACATCTTCAGAGTATCTTGTCTGTGAATTAGAGTATTTTCCCTGCATTATTATTAGGTATATACCTGTCCGCTGCCTATAGGAAAAGTGTGGCTTTAAAGACTACATCTACATTCAAAACAGCTCAGTGGCACGTATGTATGTGTCTTAATAAAAGTTTCATGGAGAGTTAAAAGAAGAAACCCAGGTGCTACTACTACTGCAACATTGATATCCAAGAGAGGGCTGTTCCCAAAGGAGCTAGCGAGCACTGTGATCAGTCTTCTTTCTGAAAGGATTTTCCAGTCAGCCCATCTCCATTCCATGTAGGTAATGGAGCTATTTTTCTGTTTAGGAACCAGTGGTTTAAGTAATGTAAGCTATGGATCAGTGGTTTGCAATGATGGGGCTGATCGAAAGACAATCACACTCAGCCCTGCTAAGGTTAATGGCATTGCCTCTTATAGAGGAAATATAAAAGTGGGAGACAGGGAAGAAACCAATAACATTTACACATATCTTTAATGGTATGCAGAGTAGAACCCACTTAAATGAATACCAACTAATGAAAACATCTTGAAAAGAGAGTGATTTTTTTTTTAGAGAAACCTTTTATCTATGGGCTCTATATTTATAGAGCAGACCTTTTAAATGAATATGGGGTAAAAAAAAAGAATTAAATTGATAATTGTTGTGATTCATTGTGGTTCGCATAGCTTTCGTCAGGCCAGTGAAATAAATGAACCATTTAACCCAGGAAGGCTTTTCCACCAACTTGCGTCATTGTATAAGAAGACTAGGGAGTGTCCACAAAGGATACCACAGAGCAAGAACACTGTCCTGTGAAAGGTTTGACATACGCACTCTTGCCAGCCTTTGTGAGAGCACATTTGAAGACATGTCTGAGAAGGAGAGGTGAAAGAACTCAGCAGAACCAGCCAAGTGTATGAAAAGAGAAACTTGCTAAAGCCCTCCCAATGTACATATTTTCTACAAAATTTGCTATTTATCGTTACTACTGTTTTGAGACAGGGTTTCACTATGTAGCCCAAGCTAGCATGTAACTCACTATGAAGACCAGAATGCCTTCAAATGTGCAGCAGTCCTAGTTCAGCCTCCTGGGTGCTCTGCTTGGATTACAGGAATGAGCCACCACTGGGACTTTTTTTTTTTTTCCTTTTTAACAATAAGCACTGCTTTCCTGAAGGCATGTCCCAAAGCAGGAAATGTGATGAAGGCACAGGTATGTGTTAGGCATAAACTGTAAATGAAATAGAAAGCAGGCTTATGGACAGAAGTGGGAATTACTACTCAAACATTCTTTTCAAATTTGAGAAGTAACTTGTCGGGGATATAAATTCTATGCTTGGTAGACTCTAGTCTCGCACATGGGGAAGGTAGATACTGAGGGCTGCTTTTAATATCACCAGATGCAGGTAAGACTTGCTAGGGGAGACTGTGTTTTTAGGATCCTAACATCTGGTAGAATGTGGCCGCGTGAACACCAAAGACACATAACTCAAGCCTGTTTATTTTCTGAGCTGGCTATTCTCCCTACAAAGAGAAATAAAATAAAAGCAATTTGAAAGCGGATCCAAGCACTCCTGGTGTTCATATACTCATCAGAACAAGAGTTTAAAATTATTTTAAAGATTAAAATCTTTTAAAAGCCTGGGAGTTCTAGGGCACTTGAGGATAAATGAACTTGAGCCAGTCTGAAAGTCACATACTGACACACAAACATATTCTGAAGTTCTGTAAATGTATCCTGGGTAAACTGAAATACTTTTAGGCGTTAAGGTCTTATTTATGCAATTCTTTTGGCTATTTGAGGTGTATTGGGGTGTCTGCATTTCAAAAGTTATCCTTGACATGCTGAGTATCAGGTAGGTTCAGAATAGAGGCACAGTGGTGCTTGGTGAAGATGAAGCGACGCTTTTTTTGTTTCCTCAGGACTCTGCAGGCCTGGAGAGGACAATGTGCCAAATGGCACATTGCATTCTCCATGAGTGAGGAGCACTCACTTCCCATGTGAGACTCTTTAACTCCGTGCTCAACCTAAGAGCTAGTATTGTTGTGTTGAAAAAAGAACTCCTAACTTGTCTTTGGAGGAGACATGAAATAAAGAACTCCTGGCTTCTAGGAATTATTTTAGTAGCTAGATTTATATGTGGCTTGATTGCTTTTATTCATTGTCAGATATTTTATATAGATTGTATTCTTACCAAATCCTTAAGACAATGGAGGGTAGGAACTATCAGTAACATTTTCTTTTCAAGTGTCAACACCGAGGCACAGGGAGGTCCAGGGCCTTTCCCCACCCAGCTCAGCTGGAGGAAGATGCAAAGATCAGATATGCTTGTTCCCAAGACATTTCACAGTCTGGACTTCCCAGTCTCTCCCACCACATCTCTGGCAAAGCTCACATTGGCAGATGATGTAACTCCATTCACACACATTCTCCTCCAATAGGAAACCAACAGACTCACCACGTCTTCAAACTACCCATGTCCTCCAAATGTCACACACAAAAAAAGAGTAACAGAGAGACACCGCTCCCACAGGTATGTTCAAATGTTATGAGATGGATGTGGTCTGCCTCTTCAGTTGTTTAACTATGGCCCAGTGCTGCCTACTGTTGAAGGCATCTCCTTATGCTTTTCTCACACTCTGAGAACAAGGATCCATCTGGCTCGGTCGTCTTTGCCACCTGACAATTTCTTCGCTTATACTTGGACTAGCGCTACCCAGCTCTGCCTCACACACAGGGTTCTCTGTCAGGGCGTGGTTCTGAGGGAAGCAACTGGTGGTGAACCGACAAGGAGTGTGGGGATGATGAGGACTTTTAAATAAGACGCTGAAGTCTTCCCAGGCCAGGCCAAGGCAACTCTTTCCTCCTTGACTGGCAGCCAACAAAGCTACAGGGCTTCAGACACGTCCGTGCCACAAACAGAAAACATATGCTGTTCTGCCAGCTGTCTAAGTGGTTGCACAGAGGAGATGGGCTGGGAACCACGTGCTCTCGACGGAAGCCCACTGAATGTGCATGTCATCCATATGCTTTCAATCTTCGTTGTTTCTGTTTGTTTGTTTGACGGGGTCTCAGTATGTAGTGGAAGATACAGAGTGGCCTCAAATGTATCTCTTGCCTCAGCCTCCAGAATGACCGGTTCCCAGGCAGACACACCCTGCCTGGCCATCATCAGCGAACTCACTAACAGTAGACAACTTTAGGAACTGCTCCTGTACCAGGCTATAAGGATATGGAGACCTTGCTTAGTTCTGTGTTTCGAGTAGAGGTTTACTTATTGAGCCAATACTGTGTGGTAGCTAGTACTACACTCAGGAGAAAATGGAGAAAAAAAAAAAAAGAGAGAGAGACAAAGTCCTTGCTTTCACCGGGTTTCTAACCCACAAATGTCTCCCCATGCAGTTACTCCAACAATCAGTGAACAAACACAACGTTAAAATTGAAACACTGATTCAAATCTCTAAACAAGTTATTTTCAAGTAAACTCTTTGGAGAAGAATGATTTCAAGTAACTTTCTAATGTCCACTCATTCTTTCTGAAGAAGCTGGTAAGTCTAAGAAAAGCAGAGAAATTGTGTGGCAGAAAGAATGCCAAATAATGCTGAACCCCATGAAGGGTCTCTGTTCTTCTGTTGATCCATGCCATTGGAAGCATATCCACTCTCAGCTTCCACAGTCCTGTGACTAAGGCCTGGAATGGTATCTAGAAGACAGCAGATGTTTAATAAATAAATATTGGCTGGATGAGTAAATGAGATATGTGAAGATTTAGTGTGAAGATTTTTATAGTTCCCCGTAAACAGCAAGAAATTGGAGATGAGCATAGTCAAGTCACAAAGATGCATGTAATGAGCTTCACTCCAAAGGAAACCCCACCCGTAAGCAATGCCAAAGAGGTGGTGGCCAGCGGAAAACGGGGGATTTGACCGCTTTTAGCACTTTCCCATCACATCTCTCCGGCTTAGATTTTTATTATAACTGACTCAACAAATACTTTTTTCTGAGCCCAGCACAGAAGGCTAGTGAACTCACGGTGAAGCTTGCACCCTTCTTTTCAATATTTACAGAGTAAAAATTCATTTGATTTGAGCTTTGAGGACATTAGATTTTTGACAGCTTGGAAATGTCATTTTCAAAGCAAGGACTTTTCACATGAAGAAAATTTTGTCTCTAGCTGGCCTATAAATGCAAATATCCTTGACCAGCAAACCTTGAGCATGATGTTTTAAGAATGCTAGTGAGATTACATGGAGTTCTTTTTAACTGTATTAGTTTCCTTCCAACATCTACTAAATTGAATTAGAGTAAAGTGGGGAAGGCCTAGGTTCGAAAGGTGGATGCCAAAGAAGTCACATTTTAATTTTATCTCTGTCTCTCATTCATGGATGCTCTCTGGCTGACAGCATGCCTCATTCCAGGGAAACAAGCAGGTTTCTAGGCACTAGAAACTTCTATGTCTGTGCTGCATGTGTCACACCCAGAGCTTCTCATCTGCGTGCTCTTTTTGCTTAAGTGTTTGCTTGAGTGTTTCCTCTTCCACATCCAGAGGGTGGAAGTCTTGCTTATTATCTTATCAAGGGTGCCAGATTCACCAACTCAGAAAATGCCTTGATGGTGCCTTTCAACCATAATTAAAAAGGGAGATTGCCAAGAATATTAACTGAAAAATTCAGCAAAGCACAGGGCTGGAACTCCTCTGCATTTGTAACAGAACAGGAAGCAGGAGAGGCTCAGAGAAAACAGGAAGGGAGAGGAGAGCCAATAGGACACACGGCAGAGGCCTGTGCTTTCAGGAACAGCATTGTTTATAATCCATATGAAGTTGCTTATGTCTTCTGAGGCATAACCTAAGTGCTTCCTCACCAACCTCTTCCTCCCTCGAATCACCAAAGTCAGTTCCATACATCATTTCCATGGGTACACGGTACAAAGAGGGCTCCAACGTGTACGATTCAAAGCATGAAAGGGAGAATCATATGACAGGAGAGATTTATAGGGTGAACTGTCTTAGCAGGAGTAGCAACTGAGAGCCAGAAGAGAATGTTTGCTTTGAAGACTTCCAGAAAGATCCAGACGTCTAGGCAGACTTCAGATTTCCTTACTGTATGGCAGGCAGATTTAGAGTTAATCCGAACGGGTAAGAAAGCCCAAAGTACCCTCCAGTGAGCGTGCAGATTTCGGAACTGACACCAAAGATCTCACGTGTTCTGTGCAAACTTGTGTTTCACCATCTCTGCCTCCTGCATAACCTCAACCACGTGTACCAGCCTTCAGCATTCATGCAGAATACTATCCAAACACCCCCACCCCCACCCCCCACCAGGAGAGCGCAACTGCATCTTATGTAAGTATCTGCCTGAAGTGCTTTCTGTTTTGCTCACATATGTATTTGATGAGCTTACATGTGTTCTTGATTGGGTCTGAGTTTTGTTTCTGCCTACATCCCCACTGCCTGGCACCAGATTAGCGCACAGATTAATAAGCAGATATGACTAAATCAACTGAAAGGAGGATGAATTGTCTAATTTTGATATTATTATTGCTAAGTATAAGCCTTTCACCAGCTTCCCCAGTACCTCACTATCCACCATCTTAGTCCCGAAGCTCACCCACAAAAGACATGGCAGCAAAACCTGGCCTCTCGCTGGCTCCTGACCACAAAGGTGCTCCCTCATCTTCATGCCTACTCTAGGCCTGCCATGGAAAAATTCGACAGTGTGCGGAGACTATTTATAGCATCTCCTGCCCAGCATTGCCTGACTCTACTCAATTTTCTTGCTTGCCCTGGTGGTGTGCAGAGACATCCCAGACGGAATGAGAGCTGAGTTCTGAACCTGGACATCAACGTAGTGGCAGATGCTCAGGTTCCAAGCTTTGCTTTTACTTTAAAGTTAAATGTTTGGGTCCTTTACACAGAGAAGTGCTCCCTGGCTTGCACATAGTCCTCCTTCAAGTCTGCTTGGATAGAACTGAACCCAACACGTATTTGGAAAGGATGAGTTACAGATAGTAGAGAGGGTGGGCAGTCTGCACATGTCCTGTCTTCCCTGGCTTTTCCTGGCACCTGCTAACGGCTGCTCGGAATTGGTCCGTCTCTCATGATCAGGGCCATCTTGTGTTAATTTCTCTCATGGACTCTTTCGGAAAACACTTCATTTACCATCTCTCTTACTTGAAGAGTCATCTTGCCCGTACTTTTTTTTTAGTAAATCCTAGCTATTACTTCTGAATAGAGACCCACTGAGTTCACAAGGATAGAATCACAAGCAAAATGCTGGTTTCTAGGCCACTCACATCGTTGCTTTGATCATTTTCCCCTTTGCTTTACTTCAAGGGTCACCAGTTGTTAACTATTGGTCAAACTAAGGTTTTCTAGAATAAATCCCACAATACCATTCTGTAAATCCTGCAACTGGATGGGCACACATGCTTCTCTGAGCAGCTACTTTAGAATGGGTGATGGATCAACTCCTCTTTCTGTTGTTAGGCTCTTACTTAGGGTTCAAAGCTATAAGAAGTCATTCAATTGAAAAAGCGTTAAGTTTAGGCAACATTTGCAATTTTAAAAGAAGATAACCCTCATGATCTGTGAATGTGGGAACTGTCAGGAATCAGATATGCTAATGAACGTTGTTATGCTCACTGGAAGTTGAGAATTAACCAATTCTTTTAAATAATTCACAAATCTGAAATTAAAGAGGTAAGGTGAAAATTCTTATTGCACTACTCAAAAAAATGGGGACTGGAAATAAACATTTTATGTTTTCAATAAAACTACGCTCTTCCACATTTTGCAGTTGAAGCACTTTCAAATTTACTGGCTACTGTAATTATTTTTTTGCCATCCAACAAACATAACAGCACCTGGTATAAATATTTTAAACAAATACCATTTGATACTCTCCACCTCTGGCATGAAAATCAAATGAAAAGTTAGTTCACTACTTTAAAATATCTACTTGTAAAACTTATATTCATAATTTTTTACTTCCTCCTACAAACTGAAGAATGTTCAAGTAAAAATGCATTTTCCATAGAATAGTCTTGGCCGAGATGCCCACTAAGAGATGCCTCATGTCCATGAGGTAAAAAGGTGGCAATAGGACTCCACTTCACCGACTAGCTCTTGGGAGTCCTTGCAAGTACTGGCACTGTTGACACATACACATCTATGTAAACATTCACACATGCAATACTACAGAAACTACCCTGTCAGCTTAAGTATGTTATGAAGCCTGTGGCTGCCTGAATAAAACTGAGGTAGATAACCAGGAAGATGATGAGAGGAGAGATGGCTATTCATCCCAAGAAACGAACAGGAAGCAAAAGGCACTAACACCGTTAGAACAAAAAGCAGCAACAAAATGTATTTCTTGGGGGAAATTCTGTAAATAAAGTACTTAAGAGTTTAAATTATTTGCCCCATACTACCAATCAATACATTATGAAGCCAAATTTGAGATCCATTCTTTCCACCATATAATGGCTAGGCATTTGGACTGCGGCTGGAGTTGAAATGACTTTTGAATACTTGACTGTGGGCAAATAACTTAAATCCTCTGTGTCCTCATCTGTAAAATGAACACACTAATAGCATCCACTTCTAGAAATAGAACAGAATAAAATCTGCCCATACATGCAGAACTCTTAGAACTTTGTCTGAAACCAACCAATCAGAGCATTTCTACAAAGACCATACCATCACTGCTTGATACCCAAGCTGCAGCTCTTAGCACATAGGGAGGCTGTGCTTCCTCCAGGCTGTTCCCAACCAATGTCTGAGGGAGCAGACACTGAGGCAGTCCCATTCCAGGGCTAGGGACACAGCAGTTCAACAGGTGACTTTGCCTCCAGGACTATCACTTTTCTTTACGAAATTCTCTTAGAAGTCCCTGCTATCTGAGACTCGTCCTCTTAAATCCCTGGGCTTAGGGCACCATTCCCTACTCCAGGCTTCTGGGGCTGCATGCCGTCTGAAGGTGCTCAGTTCCCCTCCACCATGGCCTTCACACCGAATTCCATCAGGACCTGCTAGCCCTGGAGGACTGGAATGAACGCCCTGCTATACAGAAAACCCTCAAAGAATGTGAGCTATGATCATAAAAACCAAAATTGATTATTTTTGCATTATTTACCCCTAAATCCTAAAAGAGCTTAATCCTATTGCCTAACACTTCTTCTCTTAAATCTGTGACCATTAATCATTTTTAATATGAAAGGAGTCAACTTTTGTTAATCTAACATCCTCAGATAAGCTTATTTTTTTAATCTAAGCAAAGTAGTCCTGAGAACTAACAGTCTAAACCCAACCCTCAGATTTAGCTTTCCCTATTGGAAGAAGGGAATCCCCTGCCTTCCAGCTTACCTGAAATGCCTTTTTTTTTTAAAAAAAAAAAAATATATATTCTACCTCTGAAAATGTAATATTCCAGTGCTCTAGTATCTGACAGTTTTTCTATATTCATCATCTTTCAAGAGGCAAATAGTCTGCCAATAGCAAGATGCTATGAAAAAAAAAAAAAACCCACACTCTTTCTTTGCCTTTTCTTTCAGCAGTGACTCACATATGGCCCCAATGGGATATTCAATTGATACCCCACTGATTAAAATTCTATGCTTACTTTCATAGGTTGAGTGACTTTCAACTATCTTTACTGCACCTATTGAGAGCACCTGACAACCGGCTCATTGTTCCAAAACAACTACTGGGCAACGACCCAAAAGTCACGAGAACTTGGAAGTTGTCTCCTCAGGTTTCATTTTTAGTGGGTTAAAATTCCAGCGGTTTGACCCCTGGTGATCAGTGAAATCATCACGGACTAATCAAACCTCCCACACATCGCTCTGATGGCCACCTCTGAACCCTCTACAGGGTGTGTGAGGCATTAGAACTAGTGGCCAGATAAAGAACTTGGCTTAAAAAAACGAATACTCCGCATACGAGCATACCCCGTGCACCGCACACCCCAGAGCTAGTTCTCTTACTGTTCTGTTCTACAACAGAAGTGCCAAATCATAGCCAATTTTACTACTTAATCTTTGGGCTTCGGTCCAAATGAGGACAGATCACATCGGCCCTCCCTGTGAACCTTTGTACAATGGTAACACATATTCATCTGACTTCACTCCTCTTCATAGCCTATAGTCAGTCTTCTTGACCAAGAAGGTTAAGCATTATAAAGGGCTGGACTCTGTTTTGATTTATATAGTGCTAAAAATCATGCCTGACTCTCGAAATGCGCACGACAAATATCTGATGTGGGAGTGAATGCATCTTGCCTTTTGCTCCCTTTCTAGGCTGTCAGGCTCTCCAGAACAGAGCATCTGCACCATGTCTACGTGGGCTCAGCACTCCATGGTCTGGGTGCGCCGTGGAAGCTCTCTCTTGAATGGCTTCTGAGAACTGAAGAGCAGCAAGCCTTCAAGTCACTTGGCTGATGACTTCTTTGACAGATGATTTTGTCTGGCTTTCAATGACAGCTTCTCCTTACTAACATAACCTGTTCAAAAACTTCTCCTTGTTCATTTCTGAGCATACAAGTACTTGCAGGCTCTCTGGTTGTAAAATACTTACAGCAATCTAAGCGGGCACTGCCTCCTGTGTGGAAAGACTGAGGGCTATTCCTCTCCGGCTCAGACTTGCTATGGTGTTCTTCATACTTCTCTTTTTGATTATTTGCCATATGATGCCTGTGGATGAGGCATATGAGACTCCTTGGCTCCCTCCCTCTGGGCTAATGTCAACCAAGAATGGAAATTAGTGGCTAAGAAGGAGCAGAGTACTTTGCAGGAAATGCTACTCCTCCACCCACCTCGCTGAAGCCATCCCCCATAGGGTTCCTTAACGAGAAAATGATGCAGGGGGAAACAGAGTTGCAGGAGCTGAGTAAAACCCAAAGAAGAAGAAGAGAAAAAGAATGAGGAAGATGGACTGAGAAAAGGTGCCAAAATGCTTGTGGCCCCATGATTTTTTTTTTTTCTGGAAGACAACTAATCAGTCTGGATTAGTGACCCCAAATCTCCAAATGCATTACTTACATTACATTTTATTTATTAATGTTATCCGTAGCTGGATTATTCCTTCCAAAAATAATGTGCATACTTAAAAATGAGAAAATTCTCATTCAAATGACAAATTAGAAACGATCTGCTTGTGGCAGGAAAGGCTCATATACTATTCCTGAATCCAACTAGGCCCCCTGATACTTTACCATGCTGCCCTTTGATTGATGGGGAAGTGTGGGAAAGAGGCCATCAGAAGTGGTCCTTTTAAAGGCCGCTCCATCAAAGGGTCCTGTTGTGCTAGCTCTAGACCGGGATCACAGGGAGAACAGCAAGAGCAGATGGAGCTGAAGCTAAGCTGCACGTGAATCTTCCACTGCACGGACTTGGTGATAAAGTCCTCCCTTTGGTTCAAATGGTAGAATCCAGATCTGTGGCTATATTTGCACAACTCCCTACAAATTATAGATACTTTTCTATTTTGAATATTCCACTAAAAGGGCATTCCTGGGTCTCTCATAAGACACAGAACAAATGAACTGGAGAAACAGAAAGAAAACCCCCTTTTTTCTTTTTCCCTTTGTTAATTAAATAATTGTAATTGTGCAAGAAATTAGAGCTGGGGGTGCGGAAATTTGTAAAATGGTTCACTTGCTAGCACATTTCAGAATCTGAAAATCAAGGAATAGAGCCTAAAACGTTCCCTGTTTTTTGCTATTATCCAACAGAGCTCCACAGCCAGCTTGCCAGTGTGTACACAATAAACCACTCACAGCATGCAGAGCCTACAGCCACTGCTTTGGACTTACTCCTTCCTCCACTTTCCACACTAGAGTCTGTGTAAACTCAACCAGTCTATTGCCTCACCCATCTTTCCCAAGTCAAGGCTCCGAAATCTAGAGAACTTCCTAAGCAGAGGACGGTGGGTCACACACACTCAAGTTATATAAGAATGAAGAGTCATCACGTTTCAAACTCTCATTTCAGACCAAGCCATGGTTTAGTTCCCTGGTCTCGTAAAGAAGAGAGGCTGGCTCCTTCGCATTGCTGAAAATTCATCAGTCGGAACTTAATCACATAGAGCTGAAAACCAGCAGGCATTTAGGCTGTAATGTCTCCCCGAGTTGGGGCCTTTACATATTTTAGAATATTGATCATTACTGTTATTTCCGCTACTTTGGTGGTCACTCTACTGTGTCTGTCCCTGCAGGGTTCTCTGAGGAACACTGCAGAGAATAACTGTTGCTAGGTAATTGTAGAAGAAAGTCATGCAAATTATAAAATATCGATGGGCTGTCTTTACAAGTCAATGGTGCCAGACCACTCCTGCTTTCTCAGTAAAATGCAAGCTGTAAGGGTGCATTGCCGTCACAGTTCTTGAAATGACCCCCAAAAAGACCATTCTTCAAAAATAACCTCTACAGTAAGAAGTCCACCCAGCAGGCACCATTTATTCAGTTTGAAATAACTGACTTTTCTGTTTTTTTCAGTGTTATTAACATGGGATTTAATATGACAATACTTCTATTATATTTGCAGAAGTAGGAAAAAGAAAAGATTAAGTAGACTTTTTAAAAGAACATTTACTAGATCTTAAAAAAAAAAAAACCGTTTATCCAAAAGAGAAATAGAAATTTATAGGGTTTTTTTTTTTTTTAATCTCACCCCCAACTTACAAAGTGTATCCTACATATGAATCTTAAATTAGGAAGTCAGTATCCTTACTAGTTGTTTGGAAAATATTAAAATATTCAAAATATGCATGGAAATGAGTGAAATGATTAACTAGTAAAATATTAATAATTATGGTGAAGATCAGTCGATTGTCTAGTAACATTTAACAATGATACTGAGTTTTAACAATTCAAGATGGGACTGGAGTAAATAAAATTAGTCAACATAAAAGTGGAGTCAAAAAGCAAACAACTAAAAAAAAATATAGCTAGCCTCAATATTCCAGTTGGCAGGTAGAGTTGCATTATTTCAAAATCTGGGGCAAGTGTCATGGTTAATGGCTTTCCTCTAATTACAGGGGCCATCTGAGGGCCGATGTGGCAACACATACAGCTGCTACACAGGAACAGGCACCACTAAACCCAAAGAAAGTGACTCCAATACTAAACATGGATTCTCACTGTCAGTAACAAAACTTTTTTTTTTAATTTTAATTTTTATTAATTAAAATTTATTCACTTTGTATCCCCCCTGTAGCTCCCTCTCTCCTCCCCTCCCAATTCCACCTTTCCTCCCCCTTCTCCACCCATGCCCCTCCCCAAGTTCACTGATAGGGGAGGTCCCTCTCTCCTTTCTGATCCTAGTCTATCAGGTCTCATCAGGAGTGGCTGCATTGTCTTCCTCTCTGGCCTGGTAAGGCTGCTCCCCCCTCAGGGAGAGGTGATCAAAGAGTAGGCCCATCAGTTCATGTCAGAGACAGTCCCTGTCCCCATTACTATGGAACCCACCTGGACACTGAACTGCTATGGCTACATCTGTGCAGGGGTTCTAGGTTTTCTCCACACATGGTCCTGGGTTGGAGTATCAATCTCAGAAAAGACCCCTGTGCCTAGATATTTTGGTTCTGTTGCTCTCCTTGTGGAACTCCTGTCCTCTCCAGGTCTCACTATTTCTCACTTCTTTCATAAGAATCCTTGTACTCTACCCAAAGAATAACAGAAGTTTTATACCAATAAGGTAAGGTAATTATTGGCTGTCTACATGGTAAATGGGACGAGCAGAGCTCTTCTCTTACTGGCAATGTAATTCTGCCTCTCCCATTCTGACATTTGGGTGCTTTCACTGATACTGTTAGGCCCAGTGGGGAATGTGTCTCAGGACTGCCTGTGCTGACTTGACCCTGATTCTCTGTGACCCAACTGAATGGGGCCTTTTAAGCAGATGTGATATCTCACAGGCTTTGCCCTCATTAGTGATGGACTTGATGCATCAGAGTTGGAAGCTTCGTCTAAACTGATTCCCTACATTGAACAAACATACCTGATGCTAACAGCACATGCTTTGCGGCAGCTACGCTTGTTCTACTCACTCTAGCTTTGGCTTCAGAAACAACTGGTTAAATCTAGATATTTCTACCTGTGGCTCTTGTTCCACACACAAATCAGATGTTCAACTTCTCTTCCCTGAAACCTTTATGGTAATCAGCAGTGAAGAAATACATAGTATATATAATGCTAACACCTTTATCAATTGATTTTATTTATTAAGCAGTATCTTTGCCCATGTTCAAGGTGAAGAGTTAGGTGCTGAGCATGATCTATTTAAAGTGAATCTGTCAAAAATCCTACAGACTTCTATTGGTTTGTTTGTTTTGGGTAGGGCAATGTTGTTTTCTTTCTTTGAATTTTGATGTGCTTCTTTTGCTTTCTTTTCTTTATTTTTTTTTAATATTAGGCTGGGGGGTTTGAACCTAGAGCCTCACCCAAGCTAGGCAAGTGATCTACTATTGAGCTATACTCCCAACACAATTACAGCATTTTAAAGATTCTAGTTGGATTATGCTCCAGAAAAAAAACAAACAAGAAACAAACAACAGAGACTTAGCTAATGCTTTTAAGGAAATCTAGGCAGCGTGCCCTGTTTGTAGGATACCTCTCTTCTGAAACACACGCCCTCAGAGGTGCCAGCAATTCTGAATCACTTCTGCTAATCACTAGTCCTTAGGCTCGTGGGAGATGGACAGAGCTATACAGATGTAGAGCTAATATAGATGTACACTCAGGTCTGTGGAACTTAAGAAGGAACTTAACGCCAGACATCTTAGAGGCCATCTACAAAGATGGCCCTAGAAGTTGCCGTTTGTTTCTGACGCCATCCCTTCTGGCCCAGGGCTCCAGCTTGGGAACCTTGAGCAGTGTCTGGTGTTTATGGGAAGCCTTACCTGAAGAACCTTTGGCCTCTTCCCGTGAACGAAGCATTATACTATTTCTACCCACACTCATTCCAATATTCTTAAGTTCCTTTTAGTATTTCTAGTGTGCTTACAAGAAAATTAAGTTTAGGGGAGAAGCTCATTTACTCACCCAGCTACTATTTAATTTGAACACAGGTCTGTCTGGCTCCAGAGGCAGTTTTAACCATTAGATTATATCAATTTTGAGTTTCAGAAATGTTAGTCTTTTATCTCTGAGCGCCAGAGAATTCCTTAAAAATTTTCCATCTACTACTCTAATTGGACAAAGATTTGTGTTTTCTCATGGTTGGGCCTTGAGGGAGTATGAGTAAAGAAAGCAAGATTCTACAAACACAGCAGACTGGCTGCAGAGGTAAGGACAGCTGCATTCACTTTAGGTAGAGCTGCGTGGCCTTGCTGATGGCTGTAGATGAAGCGCTGTGTTACCGTCTGTTCACTCTCCAAGGTTTACTCAGCAAATACCATTTGCTTCCCATTACCTTTCTCAAGAGCTAGGAGAAAAAGATTGTTTTCCCTTGTGTGTGCGTATTAAAAACAAGGAACAATGCGTTCCCACTTCATCTGAAGAACAAATTTTGTCACGCCATCACCCAGCAAGATTCCAAAACTTCACAGAGCTTAGCTGATACACCTATGAGAGGTTCTGTTTTCAAAACAAATCTAGATACCGTTCAGAACCCCATTTTTATGCTCCCAGGCTAGAAGAGGGGACACAGTCAATCAAGGCAACACGGAAAATAGGTTACCCACATGAATACTTGCCCTAAAGCCTTCACTTATTCTCTCTGTGATTCTGTCTTTAAAGAAAAAAAAAATGATATTTTTCTTCTAGTAATGTCCTCTGAGGCTGACAAGGGGCAGATTGAGGAAAGGAATATGCTGACCTTTTCCAGTAGAGGCTAAGACACAACAGCTTCTTCTTCTTAAAATAAATAAATAAATAAATAAATAAATTGAGGCTTGAAAGGTAGGAATTTTTACTTTATCTCTTGGATACAAACACTTCCTTTCTTTGAACTTACAATCATGAATCCTTGAGGTAGCACCAAGTCAGTCCTAGCACCAAGTCAGTCCGGTTAGAAGTCAACTTGGCCGCTATCAGCATGCCTTTGGCTGAAACACCAGACTGAGTCATGAGATGCTTTTTGGACCGGAAATGCACAATATTGGCATCACAGGTGGCTCTGGAGAGGTACGCCAAGCCATCTCCCAACCTCTTGGTTTTTATTTGCATGTGAACAGCTTGCCAGCCATTTTATGAAGACAGATGAATAGCAGACCTATTCATGGTACCCAGACCAAAATATATGAGCTAGACCAACGCTATAGCTTACCAATTTTTAAGATAAAAATAAAGTTCCTCTGGACACAACTTCAGGAAGATTAGTACAAATAGATTTTATGAAAAATGGGACATTTAAGGTACCTTCCACCAGGCCAAAAATAAAGAAACAAGTCTATAGATATTGTTACTTAGAGTGCCAGCAAAAAATAATATGCAGCTGTTTGGTACTAAAAAACTAATCTTCAGGGGTCACTCCCTTTCTTTCTTAACTGCCTCTTGAAAAGAAAAAAGCTTTACTAAAAAATATTTCACCAAAATACCAGGATGAGAAGAGGAATTGTCAGTATATATTTAAGGTCACAGTAGAGAATTGTAAGTGAAGTTTGCAGGGTTAACAAAATAAAAAGTGTTCTGAATGATTAGTGATAGAATTTCTAATGGGATAAGGTATACCCTTCATCAGAGTAGTCCAAATAATTCAGTTTACCTCCCTCTTCCAGATAATGAACTGGAACTCAAAACAGGGGGGAAAAAGTAGAGCAGAAAAAGACGAGGAGGAGGGAGAAGAGGAGAGGAATTGTCATACATGTAGCAGGAGATGAAAAATAAAGAATGATAGCATTATATGGGCAAGGAAAATGTACAGGAGTCCTGAACCACTACTAGCACTTTTATTTATTTAGTATAAAGTCACTGAAAGAGTTAAGTGTCTTACCTTAATTAATTTCACTAGGGTAATACTATCCTATTTTAGATAAGTAAACAAATACTTATTATTTTATTTTATACAATTTAAAGGAAAAAATTCCTTCAAAGACATGGTGCTTTCTTAAAGCAGTTTGCAAATGGTTAAGCTCCATGTTATTCTGAAGACTGCTTGTCCTTGCAGGATCTTCAGTGGACATCTTTGCACATTTCCCACTTTGAAGAGAACTATTATAAAATGAAAAGAGATGTCCATGATCCTTCTTTCACACTGTCCAAGAACAGTGAATCCAGCCCTCCTCTCACATTTCCAGAGAATTAAATGTCTTAATGAGGACCCTCAGAGAGAGGGTTTGGGGTGTGGAATGAGGCTACGAGAATGCCCCTTGAGTTTTCTCTTTGAATCCCCAGTTCTTGCTGTGAGTACTCATCGGGCAGCCTTGCCGGCTGGCCCCTGTGGACTCTGAAACAGCAGCCAGAGTCCGGTGCTAAACTTACCATTTTCTGGCTGGTCCTTAATGTCAGCGTCACTTGGCTGGCTGGGACTTTCAGATTGACTTGAATCTGAAAAACATAAAGAATACAGCCAAGATTACAGGATCTGTGAGAGAAAGTGGATCAGAGGCGCCAGACTTTCTCAAAAGGTTCAGCCTATAAACTAAGAATGAGAACACCAGAGAAACTGCACGATGAATGAAGAAAAGATGGAAAAAGAAATGTGTGTGGGGGGGTGGCGGGTGCATGAAACTTTACTTCGGTTTTGTTTAAGCCTCCAACTGTTTCCTCTGTGCTGGATCCGTAGCTGAAGCTCCTCAGAACCATTTTCCAACAAAAAGATGGTTCCAAACTCACTTCCTCATCACTTGTACACGGAAGTCTGATAACAACTTCAGCCTCTACTGAACACATCTGAAGCTCAATTCCGATCATAATAAAGGATATAATTTGAAGCTAGTATAGAAAAGCTAGACAACCCTGCACACTGCTGACTCACACTACTCAAAGTTCTAATGATACAATGCCTGCACTAGAAGTAATCAGTGACCCAGACGAGACTGAGGATCAAGCTTCCTTCATGGGGCAGATGCTTTCCTGTTGCACTGAGGCATCTGGGAACTCCAAAATGGTTTTTTTGGTAAAAGCAGAGTCTTGTAAACCTTTACAGAGCTTAACTGATTTCTTTTTTTTGTTTAACACAACTTGTGAACTTAAAAACATTTCTTTCCATTGAGTTAATTTCTAAGTACGATAACTTAAAACAACATTTACTTTTAGAATGAGATCAAAGGAATTTTCAAAAGAATTTCACGGAATTAGAAGCGAGCATAGTTATGTGTTCCAGAGGAAAAGAGGAAAATGCAGGTGCTACATCTCAAAGAGAATAAGGCGTTTTTCAGAGATTAGGCCAACGGCGAAAACAATTACCTGAAATTAACAAAACACTCTCTACCTGTGGAAACGGTAGATCCTGACTTTACCTTGCTACCACAGGTTTGAATCAGCTACTTTTAATCTGATTGCATTTCAGCAAGAAGCCAATACACAATCAAGAGTTACTGCATGTAACCATGACCACAATGAAAGTGTTGACCCCATAGCGCTCCTTCTCTTTCCTAGAGACTTCAAAAGACATGGTACTCCCAGGGACCTAGAAATTTTCACCTGTATTGTTAAAAGACTCTCAGACAAAGAGCATCTTAATCATGGGAAAGTGCTAGAAGAGCTATGTCTACTTCAGAATTTTTAGACAACAGTAGCCTGCTAAACACAACAAAAAGTTCCGTTGGATCAAAATTTAAAATAACATAAGCAATAAGGAGGTGGTTTTTAAGTTTTATATCAATCAAGAGTTTTTTTTTTTTCCCTCAAAATATTGTGGAAATTGGCGTATGTTACAATAGACAAAACCAAATGGTAACATATCAAAATCCTGCAGAAGAGCCTTTCAGAGTGAACTGAAAAGACAGAGGTCAAGCCTTTCCCTAAACCTGGAAACACAATTAAACTTATAGTGAGAGCATATTTAAACTTCTAGTGACAGAAACTACTATTATAATAGACCATCTGAGATGTAGCTAATTGCTTCTTTTTCTAAGATTCTATATCATTTCCTTAAAAATTACAAGTTAAATATTTCAAAACTACTTCACATTGTTTTAGCAGAGTTATACCATAACAATTTTTATTCCAAACAAGTTTTAAACCATTTGTTACATAAAATTAAAGCAAGATATCTAAATTTATTTCAGAGAAGTTTCTTTTAATCATGCCACAAAACAGACAAAATTTTGCCAGCTATAACATATTCTTTAAAACCATGCAAACAAATGTAATTCTCTTCTCCATAGCTTAGCTAAAATTGCACCTGTGGTGTGACATACTTATAATTAATGCTTCTACTAAAACCAGTGGAGAGCATCTTTTCTATCAATTAACTGATATTAACAATAGACAAGAAAATTAAAATATTTATTCATTAATATTAAAGCCAGCAGGAATAACTAACCCCAAATATTTTTAAACCTGAAAGTAGACACCTTTAGTTCTATCTACTTTTTGTTTAATACATTTGTTTTTTCAGCCTACCTTTAGAGAAACAGAAAACACAAGCAATGAGAGCTGATTATGAGGTATGTTTGAAGCTAGTCTAAAATTTCAAGCCACAGAAAAGGGAGCAGAAGAGCCTCAAAGAGCCGGGTGGCATGGAAATACTCAGGCTTGGTTTACAAGGGTCCCTGCACCGCCCTGGGGAAGCGGCACAAACGCTGGAAGCCGCATCCGGCCAAACTGGGAACCGAGCGTGAATTCTTAGTTTTATTCAAAACCTGGAGAATGTTACCACTCTAGGCCGTCAATCTAAAATATTCTATTCTAGGAAGGCTCGGGCTAAGCCAAAGCTCTACATGGAACCCCGAGTGTCCTAAATCTTCCAATAATTATTCTCTACCCGTCCTGGTGCTGTTCCACGAGGAGGGGACACAGCCTCTTTCTCCAATGGAAAAGGTCACAGATGCTGTTAAGTACGGGGCCGACCAGATGACCAGAATTACAAATTAATTTCTACCCATACACAACTGATACTAACGGAAGTCCTCTTAAGCATCTGCGTCAAAATACTATCAAAATTAATACTTATTTTCCCTTTCTCCTTTATATACTTTTTAGTGACTGGGTACACCACTTTGTGTCTTTCTGTTTTGGACAATTACTGTATGGTTGCTTGATTTCTGACCACTTAAAATAATTAGAACCTCCCACTCCAAACAAATTTGCTTACATAAAAAAGGCTGACTCTCTTATACAGGAAGTTCTCAGTCCCTGTACATCCCCAGAGTAGTGGCTTTTTCTTCAACAGTTCCCTGGTTAAGAGACAAAGGATTTGTATTTTACAACGAAGAGAATATTTCTTAAAGTGTATCTAAATGATGGAGTTAGAATGCTGCTGTAAAAAAGTACTTTAGGGCTATTTTTCTCCATTTCTGGGCATTTTTGTTGTTGTTGTTTCAATAAACCTTAAACATCGCTCTCACCTTGAAAAGTGATAATCCTTTTGGTTTCAAAAATTATAAGCATATATTTAAAACTAAAATAGACAGGGTTTGCATATCGAAAGCAGGGCTAAGACCTTTGAAATGAACTCGGAGCCATCTATCTATACATTTTTATGGCGTCTAGGGCTATACTGCAGCAGTACTCAGACAAAGATAGTCTACTATCAGTATAGTAACCAGAGAAAGCATAAAATAAATCCTCATGCTGACATATCTGTCTCTGCTTCTATCACTTGTGCAAAAAGGACTGAACCTCGTCCTGAGTTTGTTACTTATACACACATTTAATCCCTATGACCTTAAGTCCCTTCCCTTTCACAAGGTACTTCTGTAGTGGAATGCAAAGATTGACCAAAACTTGTTAATGTGGTAAAAGTGATGAGAGAAAAACATAGGTGTCACTTCCCTCTATCTTATATTAATTAAGCTTCTTGACAAGATGGCTTATTGCCAATCTTCCCTGTCCTTGACCTGGAATTAATCCCTTTCCCTCTGTTCTGTCTTTCACTGTGCATATGTCTCTCCTGGTACAGATGATGGAAGCTGTGTGGTGGTGATTTCAAGCTCCTGTAGAGAGTTCTTTCCTCTCCTCTTGTCTCCAGCTCCTTTGACAGGCTGCCTGGCCCAGCTACAGAGCTCAGTAACTGTTTCAGATTTGAACTCCTAATTCTTGCTCAGCTCCTCAACAATGAGCAACTGCCAGTGACAGCCTCTGAAAAGTGTACGGTCACAGAGTAAGAGGAGGGGGTTTTAGACGCTGAGAACAAAGGGCCGTTATCGCTCCTACATTACCCCCACCCCTGCTGGGGGCTGCTAGGGAAAGCGAGGCACACTCCTCTGACATGGGGTTATCTGGAAACTCTGCATAATGGAAACAGGCTGTAGACAGGCACCTTGGTGACCTTCGAGCACAGAACGCAGGCTGAGCTGAGCATACTGTCTGATGCTCAAACAGCCGAAGAAATGTACATAGGCTAAAATGTACACTGGAAGAAACATTTCATATGCTGAGAGGTACAAAGGGGAGAGAAGTCATGTGTTTTCCAATAGCCACAGAGTGCCTCGCAGGCCTTAAGATGGCTGCCAAGAACTGGGTCCACAGAGTAGGTACATGGTAGTGTCCGAACTTCCTCTCCCCAAATATACCAGCAGAATTCCTGCTCAGGCAGTACAATATCAACACAAGTCTACAGACCATGAAAGCACAAATTCTGGCCTCTAGAAGAACACTTCAGTCTAAGTTTCAGCCTATCGACGTGCACAATGATTTGGCTAAGGCAGAACCTACAAAGCCTTTGCTAGAACTCGGTGTCTAGTTTTTAATCTCCCAAACTGAAAGACAGTAAGAAGAAACTAGAAGGCATCCAGACACACACACACACACACACACACACACACACACACACACACACGAGCCAGTCTAGTGAAAGAAAGTGAAATTTTTGTCCCAAACAGTCAGAGTTCTCTATCTCGTAAGTTAAAGAGACTCAAGGTTGGGATGGATACTGTCCTGAAAATAAATGAAGAGCTGGGGGAATTCCCAGGGTGAAAGGAGGGAGCTGAATGATTGCTCTGACCAACTATAATCAACAATGGCTTTTGGCAATTGTAACCACTGCAAAACTTTGGGTAAGTTTTGTCTTTATGGTTTCAGAGTCAGGTTAAATAACTCATCTTCTCTGTATCCATATAATTAGACTAGGAAAAAAAAAACCCGTCTCTGATTGATTGTATAAGATTCAGAATTCCTGTGCTCGCATTTCATGTCCCAGCACATATGCAGTCAGGTACGTAGAACATGAAATGGTCTGGACAGTCACATGTTGATTACTGGTCTCACGGTTGCTGCTGTTCAAGAGATTATGGTGGCAACACTACATTTCAAAATGCTGTCTGTGTTCTTCTATAGGATCAAGATCTCACGGACTGAAATAAGAAGACACATCCGTGAGAGCGCCTACCAGAGTGTAAAGTGCCGCTGCACAGGTGTCAGGCAGAGACATACTCATGTCTTAAGGAGTAAGCACTGAGGAATGTCGTGCAATCGGCTAAACAGAAGGCCATCCGTTATGGTCTGGTGAAAGATAAACAGTCTTGGAATATTATTACTAAGTCTGCACTACAGAGAATACAAGACTGTTACTAAAACTCCCAGAGAATGGACAGAACCCTTTATCTTCAACAAGTAAGCAAACCAATATTTCAGGTCAATTCATGTAGACAGCTGTGACTCACTAATAAACAGCATGCAATGACCTATTTCTTAAAACGTAAATGGCAGGGTAAATCATGCCACATAAGTTTTCTTAAGTGTTAGAATGGAAGCACTTCATGGTTCTTTGAGTAGGAAGTATTATCTTTACATTAAAATACAAAATCTGATCTCCACAATTTTCCTGGTGTGCGAGAAGGATGTGTTTGTGTGCTAACTGACGTGATTACATAATGGGGAGAGGAGGTAGGGAAGAGCCAGCTCCAGAGGGACCTGGCTAGTTTGCACATGTTGTATTCGATGGAGAATGGAGGCTGTGTTTGTGCAGCAAGGGCTTGGAAGGGGCCCACCAGACCACCCCGGGGCTGCCAGCTGCTCTGGAGATCCACTCTTGAGCCACACCCGTGCCTGGCATTTTCAAAGACTATGTAAGACTGCTATAAAATCTACGTTGTTTTTCTTCCTCAACCCTTTTTCTTTTTATAATAGTTTTCCCCGAATCAGAAACTTGTGAAGTATTAACTCTACGGGAATTAGACTTTTGGCATTAATGCTGGTATTCAGAGCCCATCTGTTTAGCCAGGGTTTTGTATGATGATGTGACTGTTTAGGGCGAGGAGTGAGTCAACTGTCTCATCACCTACTCCCAATGTGTTAAATTCTATGTGCGTGAGGAGACTGTGGGATGATGCAGTTTTAACATGTTGAGAAAAAGTTAAATGGAGTAAGTATTGTGAACTGACAGTGAGGGTGAGTCATTTCTTAGCTTTAAAAACCATGAGTTCATTCACTCTAGAAGTAATAACACGACTCACTCACTGGAGTGTCAATCTTCATGACAGGTAGATTTCAAGGAATCTTTTTCTGTGATGTTGTGAGCGAAGTCAGTGATAGGAGAAGATATAAATAATCTCTCACATTTTCTTTGACAAGGATCCATTACCAAAAAAAAAAAATCACTAAAATGCTTATACAATCATTCGAATTGTTATTTTTCTCACGGGAGGAGCATGTGACGTGCGATGGTAACTTGTGGTTTAACTCGGAATTCCCATCTCCCAGTCAACTTGGCCAACTACTCACTCCCAGGTAAACAAGGGCCTATGTAGAAAGTGTCACTCTCAAACTATCATGTATCAGAGCTGTAATTAATCCCCTCCTGTAACTAATTCTGTAACAGACTCTCGGAATTGTCCATATACTTGGAGATGAAGCAAGCCAACATCTATATTACCTAAGGCAGAAACAGTTCCTATATACATCCATGTCATAAAAGTAAATCATCCAGTGAGAGCAATGCAGAACTGAGTTAAAAATCTTACATGTCATCATTCGTACGTGTTGTATTTGTGATTCATTTAAGGACTAAGGCACCCTCCACTCAGGAGCAACACAAGTTCTTGTGTTTTATTATTTTATTATTGAGGAGAGTATTAAATGTTTTTTTTAAAGGCATTATCTTGAAACAATCTCAGCTATATAATTTAACTTCCTGCACCTCAGTTTCTTCATCTACAAAATGAGAGCGCTATCAATCACTTCACAACAGGATCATTGTGTGGATTAATATAACATGCTCCCTGCTTTGAAATTTATAGCTCACAAGCAACAATGTATTTCTGCCATCCCGGTCTTCTCATCCAAGTGAATTTTTCACTTTTAAAAAGTCAACTCCAACCTACACATGATGGGGTTCTGGCACAACCCCATCGAAAACCTGGTTCTGAAGAAAATATTATTAATTCCACCTTGGCTGGGGGAGGGGGGAGGTTGTGTTTTCTTCAGTGATGGAAGTGTCAGGTTTATCTTGCTGGTGTTAGACACTTGTGTATAAAGTCTGTCTTTCAGGCGATACTTTGTCTGAGCTTGGAAGTAGTTTCTGCAGTAGCTGCAGAAGTCTTTGTAACAAGATGCATGCAAATGATTTCCCAGGAGCCTCTGAGGCAAACTGGACCAAGGGAGGGAAACCTTTGTTACCTTATCAGCAAGAAGCTACCTCAAAAGTCAAGTCCTCTGCCCCAGGCTATGTATGCTGCTGACTTTCAGCAGCTCACGCATGCACTCACAGCTACCCCCCCCCTCCCGTTCTTCTGGGCAGACCTGGCGTGTTGCTTCTGTCTGTCAGTGAGGTCTGGATGCCCAAGCTGTGTGAACACGAAGGGTGTCCATCATCCCGTGGAATAATCTATCAGTGGCAAAATCCCAAACTTCTGCACTTCTAGAAGGCCCACCAACGGAGACCACCACAAAGCCTTGACAACTTAAACAAAACAACAACAAAAGGCCAGCTGCAACTCTTTGCCTATCTTATATTTTTAAAAAAGGCAGAAAATGCTTTTTCACGTTCAATGAATTCCCTGAAGGTGAGACAGATTTCTGACATGATGACGAGCCTGAGCTCCAGAGTGCACTGAGAAAGTATCAGCTGACAACATTAGGTCCAAATATCCCAATCAGGGAGCTGTTCAAACACAGTAATAGTATTTCTTCCTTCTATGACTTAGAGTGGAGTCTTTTTCTTTTTACTTCTAACATAAACATTCTTTAAGACAACTATATGTGGAGAGGTAAACAGTATTTTCCTGTGCTTTTTCTTTTTTTTTTCCCCTCTGGTTTTCGGGGTTTGGAACTCTTTGTGTAGGAGCTGGACTGGTGTAGCTTGCCCTGGTAGACAAAATAAACACGTCAGGACTCTACTTGTTTGTATTCTCCTCAGTGGCAATGTATGCATCAGCAGCTAAAAACAAAGAAACTTTTTAGCTGCTCAGAAAATGCAGAGGCTTCCCAAACAAGGGAGGGGCGGGGCGGGGGCAGGGTAGGAGAGTGGGGGTGGAGCGTGCAGAAAAGTCTGACAGTCCATTCAATATAGGGATGATGGTTATAGTGCACCCAGGTCCCCTCGCTGATTAAATATGCATTGGCACAGTTTTGATCGATGCGAGCCATGGGTCAGATGATACACCTGCAAAATCTTGAGCACAGAGCTCCCAGGAAGAGGGAAAATACAGTCTTGTCTCCTTATCTTTGTTTTCAAAGGCTCTCAATTTCTGTGCTTAGATATCTAATTTAATTCTCTCACCCCTCAGCAAACTGGATTAGGGAAGTCAATACTGCCTTTGTGCATCGGCAGGAAAACACAGCTTTCCTCTTATTCAATTTAGCTATGACCTTTAGACAAAGATAATGACAACTGTCTAAAAGTCCAGTTAAGGTTTGAAGAAGAGGGTCCTGCCCCCAGGGTAGGTATCCCTAGGAATTTGGGGAGACCAGGTAGCGGGGTAACTGTGGCATTTTCTCTGTTAACAAGGAAGAATGGAGGAAGGGGAGCTAAGGAGTAATGAATAGGATCAAGCAGAAAGCATGGCAGGCAGGGATGAGGGAACTAATCTCAAGTCACTGTGGCCCCAACACATCCAGATCAGAAAACAGGTCTACAACAATCTGGGAGTGAAAAGGGAAGAGCAGTGATTCCTCTGAAAAGCACAGGCACTTAATGAAAAGGCTGCTGACTCTGCAGTTAGGAAAATCACAAAGCTCCTCTCTCTCTAGATGTAGGAGTTCTCATAATGCTGAGAAATGGAAGCAGAGACCAAGGCAAGCCGATGATACTGCAGGGTAGCCACGCTCACGCCGCTGCTCCTAGCTGAAGGAGAAATGGGAGTGGACCACTTTCCTGAAATGACACTGGCTCCTTTCCTTTCGTATTTGGGCCTGGTTATTCCATCCATCCATTCGTAAATTCAGCACCTACTATGCAGTTTCCATTCTCTGCACTATGAGGCAGACAATGAAAGGTAAGGCCTTGACTCATGGGAGAGCGCTGAGTCAGCCAAGACCATAACAGTGAGACAGATTCTGTAGCATCTCACAATGGATTCCTGTCTCCTGCTGCTTAGGGTAGAGAAGCAACTGTGCACATTCAAAGTTGTGTTTGCTTCCTTGCTGAGGGTAGCAACTAAACATACCTTCATCAAGTCATTTACAGGAGTCTGGATCCTGATTATTAGTGGTAAGGGCTGAGGTGGTCATTTCTAATGAAATAGTGTTAGGCAGTTAACACAGGCAAAATGCTAGATCATTGCAATATTGGCAATTTTTAAAATATTTAAAAAAACCCAAAACCATGTCTAGCAGTAATGATTTCATGGGTGGTAGAGAATGAAGAATTATTCATTAATCTGACCTGGCTCTGCCCTTTCAGAGAAAGGGCAACTCTGGCAGAGGGTTTTGTATACCCCAGCCCCTTGCTGGCTTCTCTTCTAGCTCTGTTGGGTTAAGAAGCCCTTTGTCTCCCTTCACTCATCCTAACAGGTGAGTCTGGAGACTAGGAAGGTTGGATTGTGACTTAAAATGCCTGGCTGACTACAGGGAGTGACCAGTCTCTCACAAGCGTATTACCTTGACCAGTCCCATATCATTTGTTTTTCTGTGGCAGACAGCACAGTGCTAGAACACACAAGAACCAACGCACCATCGAGACAGAACTAAAATTAGAAGATGAAAAATCTTGTTTTCTGGGCTGTGAAATACTACTGGGCCTACCCTGGGCGATGGCAGATATGCTTTGCGGTAGACTGTCTGGTATGGAGAGGACTTTGTTACTAGAAAGATGCTTTGTGTGGTGAGGACAGACCAGATAAGATTCAGAGGGCCACTTCATGGTCCTAAATCAACCATTTTCCCCCCATTAGACATGTGAATTCTCACCTCTCCAAGTTGGAAAAGCTAAAATCAAGGGAAGTTTTTCTGGCTCTCAGGTTCTGTACTTCCTTTGTAACTGCATTCCTGGTCTGGCTGCAGTCAAGGCACCTAAGGGTCTACAAGGTCCTTGATTGCTGTTGCTTATGGTAAGTACAACTAGAAATAACACAAGTGGAGTTCTCCTTGCCAGTCAAAGGCCATCTCTACTTTATCAACGGCCACACACAGCACACCTAAGAATTGCAAGTGTTATTGTCGGTCATTTGGCCAAATCCTGGCCACACAAGCCCACAAATGATGCTGTCTTTATATCTTGACCCATAATGCCATCACCCTCCCCAAAAATGTGTTTTAAAAGCTACTGAATGAAGAAATTAGTCAAGTTGTAAGCCTAGAATTTAGGATAAAGCTGCTTTTTAAAAAATTGGATTTATTTATTTTATTTGTATGACTGTTTGGCAAATACATATGTCTATGCATTATGTTCATGCCTGGTACCTGTGGAGGCCAGAAAAGGTTGTTGGGTCCCTTGTTAGCCACCAGGTGGATGCTGGGAGCTGAACCCAGCTTCTTTGCAATAACACGTGCTCATAACTGCTGAGCCATCTTTCTAACCTGATGTAACTATTTTTTTAAAATGGTGTGAAGAATGGACTTAGGGCTTCACGCATGCCAGATAATCACTGAACTATACCTCTAATCCTTTTAGGAAACTATTTCAAAAATACTTTCTCTAACACCCATCTGCAAGATGACATGATCTCAATTTCTATATTAACAGTAAGCTTTCTCCTTGACTTTGGGATCTATAATAAAAATGGACGCTATATAGCTGTCCTTTTATCACGCTGCTCAGAATTACCACAGGTAGAATGTAAGTCTTTCAAACTTCACTCCTCTTCAAGTGAAAATAATCGTATTTTGGGCTTCCATGTCCTTATGATAAATGATGCAAATGATTTAAGTGAATCATTCCATTTTTTGGAGTTTCCATTTGGAGTCTATCATGGCTTTTTTTCCCCCTGACATATGCAGTGCTAAGTTATTTAAAATTAATTGCAGTACAATATTTTAAAGTTTCTTCACATGGTGCTAATCTCAAGAGCTTTGGATGTTTGAACCACACTTGGAAGACATCAAGTTCTGTATATTCCCCTAGCATGGAGCAGCTGAACACCCTAAGAAGATTAGCCAGTGGTCCTCCCGTGAACTTTAATCTAGCACCAAAGCTGCAGCAGATTACAAAATTTCAAAGCTGTGTGAGCTGGTGAGAAGTAGACAAGTGCAAGAACCCTACAGAACAAGGGAAAACAAACTTAGATCGTGAAAACACATGAGGTCGCTTAGCTCTGAAATCCTGAAGACCTTCCAAGCTCCAGCACTAATCCCAGCCGCCATGCTCCCAGCCTTCACCTCCAGCTACGCTTCCTTCTACCTGTCCTGCTGGTTTTCACTGCGCACGGAAAAGTCTCTGTGCTTTGCCGATCGTATGCTGGCTAGAAGTGAAAGCATTTCCTTCTCAGTAGCTTGCTCAGTAACACCCTGAATTTAAATCGTCTTCCAAACAACACCAGAGATCCGCCTGCCTTTGCCTCCCCGAGTTCTGGGATTACAGGTGTCTGTATATTACTGTCACCCAAGACTTATTTTAGTGAGAAATCATGTTTACTAGGAGGTCTCTTCTTAATTATTTGCACATCACATCAAATAATATACATTCCGGTTCACTTTTCAAAAGTCAGCATGGATCCCATCAGGCATTCTCAGAGGACGAGTGCCTTTACTGCGGGCATTTGCAGTCAGTCAGTTTTTACCACAAGTGCAAAGCACTGAGGGACTCTGCTTGATTCCAGTGTGGCTCAGGGCCCATCAGAACCCACCCACACACTCAGCTTGCTCCTTATAAAGCTGCTGTCGGCTCTCCAAGTGCCCACTTCTAACAGCCCCTCATGGAGATTGTTTAAGCCTGAAGGCTTTCTAACATTTGCTGGTGGTAGAAGGGAGAGGTAGCAATTTCTACAAACCAGAAAGGGCTTATCTGTTTATTTTATATTCAGGAAAACAAAAATCACTAATCTCGTTGAATCTGGCTTTTCATATATTTTGCTTGTAGAAGTGAGTGTGCAGAAAAAAAGAAAAACAGAAACCTACTTAAGCAGAAGCTGAGGCAGCAGTGGTGTGTGAGACAAAGGTGGGATGCCCACGCTGCCAATCTCAACCCGTTTTTTCCCATAGCCTCCCTCCCACCTTTGTTGGGTTCGAGGATTGATTCTTAATTTAAAAACATGTTACATGCACATGCATGTATGGTTCATGTGTGTGTGTGTGTGTGTGTGTGTGTGTGTGTGATGTCATGAGGTGATGCAACCAAGGAGACACTTGCCACAATTAGGGTCGTAGTGTTTAGATTTTCTGCCTCTAATCTTGTGTGCGTACATGTAGAGGCCGGGGTTTGATATGAGTGTCATCCTCCATCACTTTCACCTTATGCATTGATGCAGGGTGTCTTCCTGGACCAAGAGCTCAAATATTTAGCTAGTTGAACTAGTCAGCTTACTCTGTGATGCCCAGGACTACAGATAGTTATCCACCCTGCCAGGCAGTTATAAGGCTGCTAGGGATCTGAACTCCAGTCCTCACACTTGGGCTGAGCTATCTCTTCCATCTGTCTGGGAACAATTCTTTTCCTCTTTTTTAAAAATTTATTTGGTGTGTGTGTGTGTGTGTGTGTGTGTGTGTGTGTGTGTGTGTCAGAGGGGGGTACCATGGAATATGCTATATATAGGTCTCAGGACAATCTTGTGAAACTGGCTCTCCCTTCCAAACCTGTTCACAGGTTTTGAACTCAGACTCAGGTCACTGGGCTTATACAGTAAGTGCCTTTCTGTGAGGAGCCACCTGGTCATTCTTGACTCTGGCAGCATCAGCACCCAGGAGGGCGAGGCAGTCATGTCTGATTGTTTGACTCTTTTTCAGTTCTGTCTTGTATTATTTGGGGGATTAGCAAAAAAGAAGACAAAATCCTATTATAAATGTTTCTTTCTTTCTTTCTTTCTTTCTTTCTTTCTTTCTTTCTTTCTTTCTTTCTTTCTTTTCCAAAGCAGGAACAAAACAGAGGCATCTGTTGACCAGGGGACAGAGACAACAGCTCTAACTGAGATATAAAGTTTAACTTCAGCAGACTCGGGAAAAGCTAGAGATGAAAATCCGAGCCAGGCCTGGTGGCACACGCCTTTAATCCCAGCACTCAGGGTGGCAGAGGCGGGTGGATCGCTGTCAGTTTGAGGCCAGCCTGGTCTACAAAATGAGCACAGGACAGCCAAGGCTATACAGAGAAACCCTGTCATGAAGAAAGAAAGAAAGAAAGAAAGAAAGAAAGAAAGAAAGAAAGAAAGAAAGAAAGAAAGGCAAACCTGTTTATCTTGAAATGAAGGTGATCCACTGCCTTTGTCACATCTGTGAGTGACTAAGTTAATGATGGTGAATTGAAGGAACTATAGTTTCATAGTCTATCATGGGGATGATGGGAAGACATCATTGGCCACGCATCACCTCTCAAAAACTGCACAGGAGACTTCCCATGTTAGTAGCACCTATGGTTCCCACGTGGCTTGTCCCCAAAGAATTCATGTGTCAGAAGCTCATTCCCCATTTGCAACAGTGTCGGGAGGCACTGGCTCCTCAGAAAGGTGAGACCTACTGGGAAGTAGCTCCCATGAGGGCATGGTTATGTTTGGCCTCTTCCTAGTCTTTCTGCCAGTTGCTATCTCCATCTCATACAAAAAAATCTGCTATGATGTTATGAGGTGAGGAAGCCAAGAAACCCTTGCCAGAGCTGGGTCATGGTGCTGAGGTTTTCAGCCTTATCAGTTATCCAGCCTCCGGTGTTTTGTTACAGTATCAGAAAGTGGACTAAAACAGTACTTTGTGGATAATATTTTCTTCTTACTTTTACCTAAATATTTTTTAAAAAAGTCAACATATTAGTATTTATATTTGAGTTTACATATTTAATTGGCCCTTTCTTAAGTGAGAGCCTTACAGTCTCAGTCAAAAGGTGCTAACTCCTCATCATACAAAACTTCACACCATACCATCATAAGCATCTGTGCTTGCAATTCTTCTTAAAAATCAGCCCAGATTCTGTTATTAATGCCATAACTGCGTTGATCTTGTAGTGAGATGCTCAAGATGCCTCAGACAATTTAAACAATGACCAGAAAGACAGTTTTAGGTTAACAGAGAGTAATGTCTCACTATCGGATACAGAAGTAAACTATTCACACTATGAACACTGATGTCATACTGAAGAGAGGCGGGCTCTAGGAAACCTCCGAGAAAAGTTGGTATTTATGTAGAAATTGGGTACAAAACAGAGAGGTCTCCTGGGCTGTTTTCCCCAGCCAACTATAAGTCTCTGTTGTGGTACCCTGAGGGCAGAGTCTTGACTCCCCCAAGGAGTAGGAGCAGAAAACACTGGTAAAGACGAAATTCATGAGGAACATCAAATGTTATTCAACATTTTCAAGCAACCATGATATGTCAAACAGACCACATGATGCAAGCACGTTTAAATATAAGTTTCTATTTCTGTTTTAAAATAAAAAAGATCAGAAATATGAATCCAGAAAAGCCAAATCTCTTGCAGGTTTCGAAGCATATACAAACCCTGGCAAAAGAAAAACACTGTTCACCGCCGCCATCTGCTTCCTGGCGCTGAGGAAACTTTACTAACAGCAACGGCTTCTTACATTATAAAACCCACTAATTAGTTTTGTTGTAATAAGAAAAATAACCTTCGCATGGAAGGCAGAGAGCCAGCTCGCTTTTTCTCTTGTTATTGGCTGCACCTTACAAGGTCTGTGACAGTCCACATAAAGTTAACCTCTGTGCACTCCTCCATCGGAGCGCTTCATTATCCCAGGGAGTCTGCAGTAAGTACTCACAAACGTGAGAGCAGCAGGGAGGAAACCTTGGAGGTATTTGGCTTAACGGCTCCTCAAAGAACACCGCATTCAGAATCAGGAGACCTGTACTCCAGTGCGAATCATTAGAAGTCTGGGCTTGTTAACCTTGCTGGAAGGAAGCTCTACAAATTAGCCTGAGATTTCCCCTAAGATTCCTAAATTCTTTGCATCCAAATAATTTCTTTCTTACAAATTTTGTGCCTCAAGAAACTAGTGATTGCAAAAACATAAATGAAGCATGTAGTATCTCTCTGACAAGCCTGAAATAAGGGAGGTGTCCTCAATACCCTGACTGAAATGTTTACTATGATTGCTATTATTTAGATGCTCTCTTTAGATTATTTTCTAAAGAGAGAAAGAAAGGGTATGGATTTGGGTGGATGGGGAGGTGGAGAGACTATAGGAGGAGTTGGGGGGAGGGGAAACCATAATCAGAATACACTGTATGAAAGAAGACCTATTCTCAATAATAAATAAATACATAATAAGAAAAATAAAAGATAACTCAGTGAATAAAAACACAAAACTAGTAATTCTATTTTGCACCAAAATCTCCCTTGTTCTAGCACTTTTGGCAAGTAGAGGCTTTTTAGTATATTTTTAAAGAAGTAAACTGGTAAGCAAACAATTTACATTATATGATAAAAAAACAGTAGTGTCAACTATTTAATAAGCAAGGAAATAAAAGCTCTCTGAAATTGTCTTGATAATAAACTCAATGAACCTCCCCAACATTCTACAATTAAGCCAACCGGGCCTTCGTGAGCACCTGATGTGTGACATGCCTTTTGGTGGGCACTGCAGACAGGGTGGTCAACCAAGTCCTCCTTGCTCTTGGCCCAAACCCCACCTCTGAAGAACTGGATCACCCACATACACTGTGGGAACCCTCAGAGCATCAGGGGATAAAGGAAGAACTCAAAAAGGGGGTGTGGCTGATGGGGAGGGTATGCACCAGGGCAAACCGATCCTCTGCCCTAAATGAACAAGTTTTATTGGCTCAAAACCAAACCTCCCCTCTCCCATCTTCTCGCTTTTGTTTTCTGCAGGCTCCAACTTAGCTAAATTTAAAACCACACTGCACTACAGGATAATCTATAGTGAACTCAAAAGTCCCTCATTTGGGGGAATGATTGACTCCTGCCAGGTTTAATGGACCCACAGGTATTGCAGAAATAGCTCACAGGACTATCATCTCTTATACAGCAACAGTATGTGTCATAATCACTCACCTCAAGGACACTGTCTATTGGGCTTACCAACTCTGTCGTTAAAATGCATTTGTTCAAACTTTTTAACACTTTGCTCAATAGCTTTCTGTCAAACGTTTGAAAGGATCTTGGTGGATTCACACAGGTCAGTATTTGCTTTTGCATTCTTCATGCCAACACCCTGTATCTTTCTTGGGTACAGCAAGCAGCTCTACTCCTTACTAGTGCCTGATAGTCATGTTAATGCAGCACAGGTATCTGCTCCAAATCTAGAGGATTATCCAGTGCAGAAGAGGAGACTCCTGGCAGAATTAATCACTGCTTTTTCTGGCCCCTGCACCTTGCTGACTGAAGCAGACCTCTGTCCCTGCTTCATTTCTCTCTGCCTGTAATTCCCATCTGTCTTTCCAACAAGGCGTGAGCCCCAGAGAGCACCAGGCTCCTGCTCACCTGCACTAACACTTGAGTGTGGTACAGGCTAGTTGGGGTTGGAGGTGAGGGCTGGCACTGACGAACAGAGGAGGGACCAGTCTGGGCAAGATGATGAAGCCAGGGTGAGCCCTGAGAGGGCTCACAGGCCTTCCTGTCTCCTAGGAGAAACAAAATCCAGCTAGAAAAAAACAAAAACAAAAACAAAGACAAAAAAACAAAACAAAAAAAGCTACATTTTCGGGTGAGGCTAAAATTCTTGAAATGGCTACATACAATGGAGCAGTCCCCTTCCCCTCTACCTGGGCTGGGCACTGCCTCATTTCACATTTGCAATAATCCTACTTGGCAATGTGATATTTCATACATGGTCCCACAAAAACAGAATTGGAAAGGGAAGAACTTGACCCAGAAGACATTCCTACCAATTCTTTGCAAGTGTTTTGAATACGAGCCTTTGAAACATTTTCTGTTTCTGAAGCAGAAGAGTAGTAAAGTTTGGTCAGGGGCAGCTCCCTGTGGTCCTCTTCCGTCTCTAGGGAAGTGCTAGAGTACGTGACACAAGGAGTTTATTTATGGTCTCGTGCTCATCAAAGAAGTCTTTCCACGTACGTCAGGGATTTGGGACATCCAGAGGTGCCCGTCACTGCGTGGACTGCGTATCACCTGGGCTGCTGAGGAGTAGACATCAACAAGAGCCAAGGCATGGAAGTTCCCTGTAGACAAAGCCCAAACCAGGCCGAGAGTTGGTTCTACTCTTTCCTTCTCCTGTGAGCTTAATAGCATGGATCTGGGGATCGTGCTGGCAGAGTGGGGGTGGGGGACGGGAGGAAGCAGGTGTGAAACCTGTCACTCAAACCCCAGTCATGGACCTCAACTGCTGTCCCCCTTAGTTTGAGGTGAGCACAATCTCAAAGCACTTTTAAATTCTGTTTTTTTGGAAACCTGACTAGATGTTAAAAATGTCATTTTCAAAATTAACTAGAAGTTCTGAAAATGGCTATTTTTGTATATCCATATTTTATATGACACCATTTAACGCACTGCATTTAGAATATTCGTGAATATGATTTTTAAGATGATAAAAGAAATAAACACAAAACAGGTTAATAAACATAAGACTATTAATTACGAATAAGGATTAAGGAAATACTATTTAGATTATGAAGTAAGAGAAGAGAAAAAAGCTTTCCTGAGAAAAATCGGCATGAAGAGATGCGATCTGCCTACATCAGCAAGCATGCATTCCCACTGACAGCATTCTACAAAGTATCATTAGCAGATTCCCATCTCATTCCTTAGGTTATTTTTCTTAGGTAACTGAGGCAAAATTAGTTTAAAAACCCAGTTTCCCTCTGACAAAGTAAGGAAACTGACTTTGAAAAATACAAAGGCAAATAAAAAGCAATTTTATTTACAAATTTAAAATAGACCGCAAATAAAAGCAACTGGGGATGGGGAGATGTTTCAGTGACAAAGTGCTCGGCACACAAGTATGAGGACCTGAGTTCTGGTCCCCAGCACTCAGGTAAAAAGCTGGCTGTGGCAGTGAACATCTGTAACCCTAGTACTGGAGAGGTAGAGACAGGTAATGTCTTAGGTTTGCTAGGTTCAAACAGGCTCAAAACCCTTCCAGCTAGTCTTGTTGGATCAGTGAGCTACATGCTTGGTGAATGACTGTTTTAAAAGTAATTACAGTAGAGAGCAATAGAGAAAGACACCTGCCATTAGCCACAGCCCTCCACACCCACATGCGTATAAATTCACATGTACCAGAACACATACATACATGAATACACACACACACACACACACACACACACACACAAAACTAATTGCCCTTCCACTTCATCACTTGAATGGAGCTCTGTGATAGAGAGGTTTCTATTTGTTCAGCGCGTGTAAAAGAATGGTGCTGCCCACCCAGTCCTGTAGTCCTGTAGTGCTCTGGCCCAGTACTGGGGCACACACAGTCACACCTCATAAAGCGCAACTGCCAACCCTCCTTTCTCTATTTAGGGAGAATCCTCGCCTCTTGCTTTACACAGAGTGGCACTTAGGAATTAAATGGCATGCTAGGCTTATGCAGGCTCAGAACACTTCCTCTTGATTGTACACCCTAAGGGTAGGTTTGGAGTAGCTACATCAGTCGATGCGAGAAACTCAAGGTCTAAATTTAAATTCAACGATCAGCAGGAGGGATGTGGAAAGTGGGGCCACTGGTTCCAGAGGACCGTGAGACAGGCAGAAGAAGTGTGGGTGCTGTGGGGAGACTTGGGATCTTGGACAATGGGAATCAACACACTATATATCTCAGAAGGCTAGAGAAAAGAGTTTTGAAGGTTTTCACCAAAAGAAATAATACGTGTTTGAGGAGCTCTACATTTAACTTGATTTAAACTTTACATAGTGTACGCTTAAGCATTCATTCATATGGATAATTTCGTGTGGTTTCATGCGTTAAATACATTTCAAAACCATTTTTTCACAAACAAACTTCTGTGGCTGAGGAGATGACTCAGTGGATAAAGTGCTTGCCACGAAAGCATGAGACCAGAAGTTCAGGTCCCTAGTAAGCACCTGTGCTGGGGGACAGTCGAAGTGATTCACCTGTAATCCTAGGGCTGGAGACAGAGGATCCCCCGGGATCCTGCCAGGCAGGCTGGCTGGTGAATGTGCTCAAGGTGTGGACTCTAGGTGTAGTGAGTCACTGCCTCAATAAACTAAAGGCAGAATGACTGAGGAAGATTGTCCGTGCCAGCCTCTGGCTTCTATACACATGTCCGTGTACACATGCATGTGTGCCCACTCTGTACGCATGCACACATGCAATCCAGCCATGCAATTAAATAAATACAAAACAATCTACCAAATATCTGCCAAAGCCCTTATTTCTGGCTACAGAAACTCCACGACAGCAGGATAAACGCCTAGTACCCTAGCTAAGGTGCCAAGAAAGGGGAGGCATCAAGATCAAAACCTCTGCCCAAACCCCAAGCCTGAGTTGGGGTTATGGTGAAGTGTCTGTTTCCATGATGTAACTCCTAAAAGCGTTTCCCCACCATCGCACGCCGCCATTAATGTGACCATGCGTCAAACGGTTTCCTCATCATGCTGTGACGGGGGCTACATATGGCTCACGTCCTTGGTCTGCTTCCTGTGTCAGAAGTGAGCTTCATCTTTCTAAATTTGTGTATCTATGCCATTTTAGAAGGCCAGGAGAGTGCAGTGCATAATACAAGCGGATTTCAGGCAAATCTGGTATGTGTGCTTGCTCGTTTCTCATGGTTGTATACCAAAACAATGACTGGCTGTTGAAGATTATATATATATATATATATATATATATATTCAATGCTGGAACGTTCAGCCCTCATTTCAAACTATTCCAAGCAAGGAACACAGTGCTGACACAGCAATCGCTATGGTCTTGGAAAGACTGTGGGAAACGTTAAATTTATGGTCCTGGGGGTGATTGGTGGATGGGTTTGTGGTGTGCATGGTGTTTTGTTTTGTTTTGTGTGTGCTTTTTCTCTTCTCTTTCAGCCTCTGACAGAAACAGTGCTCTACCAACTTTCTGGCGACCTCCCAGGAAAACAGAAGGAAGCTGTATCCTGTACTTCCCCTGGGATCTAATGAAATACACAGCCCCTGGGCGTCTTTCAATTTGGACTTTCAGATTGCTAAGCCAGTATAAAGGGGTCCTAGCTGTCACAGACATCACATGGCTGGGGTCACCTGCTGCTCGGGGCTCCTCATGCCAGTTGTTGACATAATAAGTACTCCTTACTCTTTAATTACAGTTCACAGTGTGCAAACTATTCAATCTGCTTTAAGGCAGACTGTCTTTTAAATCAATGCTAAAATTCTATTACTGATACGGCAACGAAATGCAGCAGAACAAGGGTGTGTCCAGGAGGGCTCTCGGAAGGTTCTGCCTTTGAACAGCATTTCCCAGAAATACAAAGATGATGTCGCTGCCCCTTACTTTGAGAGACATCTGTACTTGAAAAGACTAAGGGGTCCGCTAAGCAAATGCTGCCCACGATGCTTCCTTGGTACTTTCACATTTGTGTAACTATCGTCTGTGCTACCTGGGGGTCCTAGCTACTCTGTAATATAGTTTCCACCCAACAAGACGACTGAATTACTGCAGAATGGGAAATGTCTATTCCCTTTAACCCCCATCCTCTCCCTTAAGCCCAGGAAAGTGCTGATGATGGTTAACAAAAGTTAACACAACTTGAGTTGTGTCAACACTCTATCATTTACTGGATCCTTGTATTTTGCTAACTACAGACCAGTGTAAGCTATATTATTGCAATCAAAACATGAAAGGTAATTTTAAAACAGAACTCATTTAAGATAATATGACAATACAGGGAGCTGTTTAGAATGTGCCAACATATAATTACGGTCTACAATTTTCTCCAAAAACAACAGTGGAAATTAGTTCTAATTCTATCACAAAGAAAACTTCTATAAACTTAGGTGGGCTAACCTTTCAGTGAACTGTCCTGGTACTCTGGGAATTGTGACCTCATTTTCAGTGCCACAAATGACATAAGAGGGAGCATATGAAATAAACCCGTACAAAGTATTGTTATGTTTAAAGTCTTATTTAAACAGCTTAGTCACACTTCCGGAATGCCTCACTATAAAACACCGCCAGCAACACTAACAAAATGAACAGTCCAGCCAAGAAGAATCCTAAACTCACAAAACAGCTAAGGAGATTGCTTTCAAAAGAAGAATCATGTCCATCTTTACTTTAATGAAGAATGTATGAGAATAACAAACACTACCAGATCAGATCAAATCAGCCAACAATTATTCATTGCTTTGGGGGCATCAGTAAGTGAGAGACAGCAGTGGTAGACAACCAGCAACACCAAAGACACAGAGTTTGTGCTCTTAGGGTGTAGTATCCCAGCACCAGGAGCAGCTACACCTTACATTTGCCTTTGAAAAATGGTGTTTATTTAGGTAAACATTTAGATCTTGCTGCTGGAGTCTGTCTTCATTGCGGGCATGCAGAGCAACTTTACTTCTTATTATTTGAGCTGTTTTAGTCTTCACATGGCTCCCTGCCATTCCCTCAAGACCACTTGTCCTCTGGTTTCATAACAGTCCCCATCTGTGGTCTCAGCTGTCCTCAGGAGTCAGGAGGGGAGTGAGACACTCAAGTTCATTATCACATCAATATTAAGCCACCCCTAGCCTCTGACCTTTGCTCCAAGTTTGGTACAATAATTGGTGTCATGGTCTCTAACAGGTATGGTCTACCTTGAGTAGCAGCTGCTACACCTGTGTGTGGGACAGTCTCCAGTCTCATCTGGAACCCAGCCATCATCTACTGCCCTATGCCATACTGGTGCTGGCTGGCTTCACCGATAGTAACTGCCTGGATTATTGTAACCTACTCTTCATCTCTTGATTCTTTGGGGCACTCACCTTCTTCCAGTAAGACATCTATGTTGTACACTGCGCCATAGGGCCTGCAATAAATGCCTTCATACAAACCACATGGAACCTCTTTTGACTATTCTGAAATTCTTGGAATCCCAAATTAGAGTTAACCATACTTGATAATTTCTGGTCTTGGCCTTTATGGGTCCTTGGATATGAACTCCATCTGGCAGCCTTCCTTTTCCTGCCTCAGCAGGAAGAGAACTAAAGACCCATTAACACTTCATAAAGGATGTGTATAAGGACTGGAAGAGGAGCCTTGCCCAGTACTACTGAACCCAGAAGACGCTTGTCTATCAAAACACTAAATAAATATCAGTTCTTTTTCAACATGAGACGTGTACAGATTTTACCTTTGCATGTATGGATCGCCCATGGCTGAATTGTTTACGCAGAGAAAAGACTGGACTTTAAGACTCCTTGGTTGTAGTTCTATGGCATCTCTTCTACACAGCTCAGGCCCAGAAGGAGTCATATAACATTTCCAGTTTCATTCATTTAAAATACAGATTAAATTTAAAAGTACTTTAAAAGTAAGCTAGACTCACTTGTATTCCCTATAAATTCTGCTGTTATAGCTGTCTGACCCAGGGTTGACCTAACAAACTTTATAACTCTCCGTTACCATCTTTCTCAGAACACTGGCTTATTTCATATGAATTGAACTTTTTCTCTACCTTGAACTTGAGTGCTATTAGCTCAGAGAGTCATCTGAGAATAATAAGTACATTTGAGAAGAACTGACTTTAAGCACACAAACATGTAAAAGAAAAAAAAAAGAAAAAGAAAAGAAAAAAAAACCAAAACAGTTCTATGGCATCCTAAAAGGGACCCATTTATCTTGGAAGATGGCTGATGCCTTTTCTACCCTGAAAGTCTATACAAAGAAAATACCGTTCTAATACAAAGTGAGTGGAGAAGGGGAGAAGTTGATGTTGAATGCATGATGCTGGAAACAGGATTCACTGTTGGAATTCTGATATACCTTTAGTTTCCAGTAGTACAAGAAATAATTTAAAATTATTATAAGCACTTTGTGTTGCAACCATACTTAAAATAGCAACTGAGTTAAAACTTCTCCACAGGAATAGAAAACTTAATAGTGAGTTGATCCCACTGCATTTTTAAACATAAGAAAAATAGATTAACTCTTGCTATAATGTTTTCTAATTCAATACTTAAATCTATTTATGTTTCTGTTAATTTTTTATAACTTTCAGAATATCATTACTTCCATTTTTCACTTAAAATTGTTATTTGTAAATTATTTTATGAAAGATTAACTCCCATTCTACCATTACTTAGTTTGACAATTAAATCAACCACATAAAATTATTGTCATAGTTTTAGCCTTTTAAGATTTTTTCGTTACTGTATCTATCATTTTTCATGTCATCATACTTATAACTAATTTTTAGCACCAAAAACACTTACTCTCAGCAATGGTGTTTATTATCAGTATTTATTATTAACTAAACAAAAATATATAACTGTAAAAATATGATGACGGCTGTATGAGATTAACATTCTGAAGTTACTGGCAGTCTAAAACTAACAGCCATGGTCAAGCTGTGAGCCAACTGAGTTTACACACATAGATTCCCAGAAACTTTTGCAAAGTAAATATCTAATCATCCTTATTTCAGGTGGGAGAAATTAAGACAGAGTTTTAAGTCTGGAACTCCCAAACCGTAGTCTCCCACTTTAACAAGTTTCCCTCCCCTCTGCCTGCCTCCTCCCACCCCCACTCACCCCCTTCCTCCCTGTTGGGTGTATATGTTTAAAGTAAACTAGGGATCACAGATTTTCCCTTTCTAGGGAAGTTTTATTTGTACCTAGCATGAACATGTAGGCTTTCATACACACGCACACACACATGCACTTTAGCTAAATCGGTGAAGAAAGAAAGAAAGAAAGAAAGAAAGAAAGAAAGAAAGAAAGAAAGAAAGAAAGAAAGAAAGAAAGCCAGAGAGAAGTTACTAAAAGAGTCCTTTGAAGTAAAGAGCAATGATGTGTGGAAGATGTACCACAAAAGTTTACTTAAAGAGCAAGCACAGGGGGACGGAACGAAAGTGAAAACGAGGGAATGAAAGCTCCTGGTGTTCCTTTGTACATATGGAGTTCTCATACACAGGAATAAAAAGATGTTTGTCATTTACAGACTACTCTAAATGAAATAAGCTCAATGTAGTTAAAGTTGGGATGAGCCAAACTGATTTTCTGTTGTGCTAGTTAGAGACAGCGATATTATCCTATAATAAGGTCTTTAATAGTAAACCTAATCCTTTATGAGGAACAACTTTACTAAACCTAAACCTTTGCCTGGCTGTCAGAAGAGACTCGGAGAGTGTTTCAGGGTCTAAAGTCCATGCTAATGTGCTCTAAATCAGCCCCTGGCTCTCTTGGAGTGTGGGTTTTGGTGGGTCACCTTAATAAAGAGTGAACATTTCAGGCTGTCACACAAAACTTTACATTTATGCCCTCTACCTCCAGATTTCTGTAGCTAGCATGGTGCTGATAGACACATCCCCTTTTAGATAAACAAAATGAACATGAAAATTGACCTTGAGAGCAGAACTCGGGTGGACAAAAAGGTCCTAGGAAAGGTAGATTGCCTCTAATCTGAAGTTAAAAATACTTTTGTCTGCTTGCCTTTAAGACATTCTTCTTAGAGTCTTTCCCAGTCTCCATGCCCATAGAAGGCATTACTGCCTTTGCATATAAATGGAGGCTCGGTTCTAGCACTTACATTATTACAAATATTGAAAATGGCGCAGAAGCTTTTAGCAATGTACTCTTTGTCTTGTATCCAAAGAAGCAATCCAATTAAAATGATTATTTTCAGCACAGAGTAACTGTACCTTATACTCAGCACTTCTACAAGAACTGTGGAAAATAGGACTGAAAACTTCCATATGTTTTCAGTGTACTTGAACTAACCAAGCATAATTTACGAATGTTTTCCTCGAAAAGAAATTGTGTATTTTTTCTGCCTCTCAGTAAGAATCTGTCCACAAGGATTCCAATCTCTGCACGTTTTATTCCTTGAGCTCACTATTTAACTCGCATATCTTCTGTACTCAAACTTGTCAAAAGGACATAGTAATAACGAATGTTATTCATTTCTTTATTTACTTCTTCTACCTCTTTAGCCACAATTCTGCTGTCCAATAACAAATGCTTATGCTAATCATGAAGGACAACTTAATTCATGTATTGGCTAAATTAATTTTCTTAGAGTATTTTCTTGCTTGTCCTAACTAAAGCATTTGGTTAGTAAACATTTAGATCTTTAGAGATATTTTTCTTTTAAAAATAATTTCTTAGTTTATCATGTTCTCGTGTTTTAAATGTTTTCTTCTTTTAATTACATACATTTAATTCTTGTGGCCATTTTTCAATCAACAAACATGTATTAAACAACCTAAATAAATTGTGTTTTAAAGTAAGGGCTTATTTTATTTCTCTAGGGCTAGAACAGAAAAATGGATGCTTTCCTTGTAATGTATTTGCATGGCTCACCAAACTCTCTGCTGTACTCATATGACTCAAATAAATAATGAACAGGAGATATCCTTGCATCAGTTGCATACTTAAGAGTAAGAATCAATTAAAACTAAACTGTATGCATGGCCTTCCAATAATATGTCACTTTAGTGACCATGAAAGTCTGATTTTTCTGTTTGTAAAATAATGAAGGTCAGGTTAGAGCCTAATGTGACTTCTCCATGAGCACTGACAAGTAGATGTACACAGAGGCATGAAAATCAGGGGACTAGTTAACCAATACATTTTCACTTACAAATACCTTCAATTAAGAGCTTTAAATTGTTTTAATACTAGAAATGAGTAAGAGTGAATATTACTTGGTTAAGTTAGACCTGCAGTATGGCCATCTTGTCTACCAGAAAACCTACTGATTAGTTTTAAAGAGACAAGTACATCAGTTTTGTAAATGATCTCGGAGTGTTCTTGTGCAGCCTGACCAGAGTGGCAGCAGCCCTGAGCCCAGCAGAGAACACAGAGAGGGAGGAAGAGAGTGCTGCTCGAGGAACAGAGGCTCCTAAGAACAATTGGTTACACTTAACTTGGCTTTGTAGGCAAACTCAAGGTTGGGGATTGCATCAAGGATTCTGGGCACCAAGTTTTCAGAAGTTATCTTATCCAGGTCTTTCAGTACAAAGCACTATTTTGTATTATTGTATGCACAGCTCACAGTCATTCTCACATCTTCAACTTCATTCACTTGTGCTACATACTAGTAACTCCAGTAAGCTGAAAGGAGAGTTTGGTGAGGTCAGGGCATTTGTTTGTTTGTTTGTTTGTTTTTTCCTGCATCTACTTAAGAGAGTGCTCATTGCACTGCATATATCCAAGAGAAATAAATAGAAGAGTTAGGTCATTTAAGGTCCAGAGATAATGGTGAAAGCTAACATTTTTCCCCCAAAACAGAAAGTTCAAGGCCCAAAAATAATAAAGGAGATCATGAGGGTACTTGCTCATTCTCTCAGTTGATAAACATTTCGAGCTCTGAAATGAAAACTTCCCTTTCAGGCTAAACCCACCGACCAACTGTGACACAATCATGACTGCAAACAAAATTCAGTGGTTGCAGCAAAACTCAGCCCAGAGGTGGTAAGAGTACTCATTGGACACAACAATAGTGACCAGCTGTCACTGCCAGCCTAAGGGCTTTTTGTCCCTTCCCCTCCCCCGTGATGTTTCTTTCTTCTCCTACCTGTTAAGGGTGATACCAAAACAAATTGTACTATGCCCCTGGGGTACTGTGCCTGGCAGGGCAACTGTAATAGCTTTAAGAGGTCTGATGGCATTAACAGACCTCAGACAGTAGCTGAAGTAGGGTGTTATCTGCAGATACACAGATCTGCGTGTGAGAGTAGAGGTCATAAGTGCACCAAAGATGCTGTTTGCGGCTCTCAGACTGGATAGGAAGCAAACACTGTGAACAGCCCATTCCTTCTGAGTGTCACCTCTTATCTGGGAATAGGACATTAAAGTGGATGAATGTCACTAGTGTCAGCTCAAGAATGTGGCCGCCTGGAGGTATTTCAGTGTTGTGTAAGGGATGAACTTCAGGGATGGCCACGACCTGAAATGGGGAATTTTTAAGGCAGGGTCTTTCCAGTGCCCATGGATGGCTGAGCAGACATACAGCATATGAAACCAATCAGTCCTTACAGAACTGAGCAACACAAAGTCAAAACAGTAAAGTGGGTAAGAGGCTTAGTTAACTACCAATATTTACAAGCAGGGGGTTTAAGGATTCCTGAGCATCTAAGATACTAGTCTATGAAAAAATCCTGCAAAATGTTTAGATATAATAAAATGATTGCTATCATAGTATACCAGGCCAAAGCATGAAGAACTACAAAGGGACAAACTTGTTCACACAAAGAAAGACATTATGCCCTCAGAACAGTATAACAATGATGGGACATTACAGTGGTTGAAATAGAAGATAGAATGGAGAGCCCAAGTGTATATTACACAGGCCAGTCACTCATTTTCAAAAGGCTTGAGATGGGTCATTATATGGAAACAGTTTCTTCCAGAGTTTTACTTAGTGGGGGACTCTGAAAAGTCACTTTAGTCCTGTCCTTTCAACATTCACAAGAGGAAGCGGGTGCCTCCAGAAGGTTAATATACCTGTATCTGAAGCCAGATGACTTACCTGATTGGCAATTCTATTTCTCCTTTTGTTTCAACAGACCAACGGTACCTAGTTTCTATCAACTTACTGGGTCAAAATAATGCACCAAGGGTCTCATTTTAAATGTGTGGCAGAAGGTTCAGTATGAATTAAGATAGCGTTACTATTTCCAAATAACGTTGGCCAGGACACCTACCATTAATACCATTAGCAAAACCACAACCTTTCCTACCCCAATGTTTACATCTTGCTGAATATTAATACTTCCAGAGGATTCTAGTTCCTCTTCTTAAGCACTATAAATTAGATGCTCATAAAGGATAACTATAATTCAATATTTAGTAGTAACAGTTCATACTTTCCAAAATAGAGCAATGCATTTCCAAATTCAAGTTCTGACTTTAAATTCTGAACACAGAAAGCATCTGCTAGAAAACACTTTTAATTAGCTGTACTAGGTTTAGTTATTTTGGTTCTTCAGGGTACACACAAGGTTTACAGGACTTCATATAGTTTATTGGGTTCATACAAGGCTCAAGAGGACCTGGAACTTTTTACATAGCTTGAGCCTTAACTGTGGCGTGAGTGGTTTATAGATCATTCAGAAGAATTTCTGTCTTGGAATCTTGCCTCACTCTCTAAATATTTAAGTTCGAAATGAATTCATACCTCAGCATGGCTGTAGGTTCTTAATGACTACTTTTATTTTCTTGCTATTTTAAGTAAAAACTATAAAGAGGACACACGGAGAGGAGAATCTGACCATATGAAGTTTCAGGAAAAACTAAAGAGAGAAATTAAAAATTTAATTAAACACCTTGATATTTACAGAAAAGTTTATGAAGTGTCTTCACACTTCATCCAACGTCTTCGAATGATGTTGTATGACCTAAGTAGATGTGATCAGATTAGCATTTATCTCACTATTTTCTCACACTCTTCACCTTTGCAATTATGTTTTGTAACTGAAAAATTTATGAGAATAATAACCCCTTTTTTAGTACCATTCATTTTGCAAACAAAGTGTTAAATAAGGCTATCTTTACAGTGTTTCCCCGAAGAACAAAAGCTTGGACCATAATAAATGGAAAATATTTTGGTGCCTACAGTTAGGTCTTTGAACTTTGAAATTTTTATTTTATTTTTATGGAAATGTTTTCAGGGGATGTTATAATGAAGTTTTACTGTGTGTACCATGTTTAAAGATTTAACACAATGAATGGCTATTTAGAAAACAAAAACTACAGCCTCAATTTAATTCTATATACATGGTTTATTAGATTTTAGAATGGTGCTGTAACTATAGTTAAGGGAAAAAAAAACTCTCTGGGTTCAGAGCCCTCAAAGATCCAGCTGTGCTTGCCCGTGCTAGTGTTCGGGGCACCATTTTTACCACCTAGCTCTACACAATGTGTATTTGAGCTGCAAAAACCCAGCAAGTAGATATCTACCCCTGTGTGTTTCAGTTACTAAAATGTTGAATAAAGGGAATGTTTAAATCTCTAATATATTTCAGTCAGCACATCAGCAAGTCATATCTCATAGTCTACTTCTGTGTAACAATTTAAATCTAGACAGGTCGAAATAAATGTTGGGACTTATCTCTGAAGTCTATTAGGCATGTGTAGAAAATACTTACATGAAGCCAAATATTATGGCACTTGAAAGGAGGGGATGGAGCTCTTTTGTCTGCAGAGAATTTCAAGATTTGGGCCTTTAGCCAGAACTCATGAATAATCTAGGGGCTTTAAACAATTATGAAAACCACTAATATACAGTCATATTATTTGAATGCCACTTAAGGGAAAAAATAGGAATACTTTGGAGAATTCCTGACCCAAATCCAGGTGACTATAGAGGACTTGGTTATCTAAATCCATCACTTTATCTGTAACTCATAACTGCATAACTAAGCCCACACCTTCATTCAAGGCACACAGCAGCAAAGCCTTCCACTCCAGTACACACTGGCACTGGGCACAGGGGAGCCAGCCTCTCTCACCTATCCTGGCAGACCCAGGCCTCTGGCTGTGAAGAAAACCACAATGTGGGGAGGAAAGCCTACAAAAGAATGAAAACAGAAAGTGTCTAAGGCCTTGGCAGAAGGACATTAAATAAAATAGAGAGTGGTGACTCATTTTGGCAGTGGATCCACCTCAACCCCTTCAAAGCCTTTGGCAAGAGTCCTCAGAGGGGACCCCAGCTTTTTGCCAAGCCACAAAACACCACAATTATTATCGCAGCAGTCATCAACAAAACAGATTCTGTAAACTGACTTGTTGGCACATAGATTAAAGAAGCTATAAAAAGGAGTAACAGCTGTTTGGGTTGCCCTATACAGAGAGCTATATAGAAAGTAGATTTTATATCTCTATACATACTTGGATAGACACGAGCAGACACATACCACATGTACCAATTACGCATGTGGGCTGTATGGAAAAGGACAAAGCGCTAAACACACAGCAACATCAGCTTTAAATACAAACAACCCTTTCAAATAAAAATCCTTATTTTGGAGGGGCTGATAGAAAAATATCCTGAAGAAAAGATTCTGTAATTTCACCAAAGTATGGACTATGAGGAGATGAATAAAGTTCCCCCCGAAAAGTACTGTGCTCTTTAAAGAAGTCTGAATGCCGATGAATTCTTTGCCAATTGGTAAAAATTGGCCCTATTCTACCTCTATAAACATTACTCGGTTGGCATTTTATACTCTAAAATTCAGAATTATCTCATGCTCCAATCAGTGTGAAAAAAATCCTACTTGTTTACATACCATGGATGGATATGCATGAAAAAAAGAAAAATTGCATATTTAACTTTTTTTTGCCATTGCCACACAATACTATTCACCCAAATATGAATTAAAATATCAGCTAGTGTATAATAAAACAAACAAAAATCTCATTTTAATCAGCATCATGTACCTGAAATTCAAAAAAATGCATGATTTTTTGTGATAGTCTGAACTTTTGAGTTTTAATTTGAAAACAAAAGCCTTGTTTACTGCTTTCTCAAGAAATAACAATACAATGTGTAAGAATTATCCAAGTGTGTGTATGTGTGTTCAAATGGAGGCTCAATGAGGGTGTTAGGTACTTGTTCCCAGCCTCATTGCCTTGAGATAGGCTCTCTCATTAAATCAGAAGGTTGTCATTTCAGTTAGGCCATTAGCCATGGAGCTCTCAGGATCTGCCCATCTCTGTCCCGTAATGCTCGGGTGACAGGTACATACTGTCACGTTTGTTTGTTTTTTTTTGTGGGGGCTGGGGCTTTGTAGGCAGGTCCTCATGCTTGCATAGGAAGCACTCTTAACCACTGAGCTATCTCTTCAGCACTACCGACATCACAGGGCTTTAAACTATTTAATGGTGTAATATCACAGAACAGTGTAACTAGACCGTATGCAAATGTATTGAGGGATCTGCTTTGCAGCTTTCAGACACATTGCCAAGTCAACACTAGGCACCGCTTTAGCCCTGGCCTGAACTTGCACTCAAAGCATCTAAATGGGCATTAACTTTCCTCACTGAAAGGTGCCCGAGTTCAAATTCCAGCATTGTCACTGACATTTTGTTTCTCCTACTGACAACTGCCTACTCGGAGGAAAAAAAAAAAAAGAGAGAGAGAGATTAGAAATGGGCACATGGGAAGCTTAAATGTAAACAAGCATCTTTGGCTAACTTGTAGTTCCATTGCATTGAAAGGCACACTTGTTAGGTGTCTTTTGACTTAGAGGGTGCAGAACGACAAGCAACTCCATGCAGAACTATCCCAAACTCCCAGAGTACAAAAACCTCACAGCCGGCGATCTTTAATTCTGTGCTATCCCCAGCAACAGCACCACCACTTGTTGGGACCGGTGGCTCTTTTGAAGAGCTACCTGGGTATCAACCAAACTGCTGCGCCAATTGAAAACCACCTCGAAGAACCTGGTCTCAAGCAGAACGAAGGCTCGCCTGGTGGTGCTACACACAAATTTGTTTTAAGGAACTCACTTGCTATTCTCGTGGCCTGTAGAAGTTCCGTTACCTCAGAAAATTTTCAACAAGTTGTGGAAATATACTTGCTACTAGGTCATCCTTCTAATTGCCACAAGCCCCATGCTTTCACCTGGGTCTAGGAGTCATTGTTTGTGTCCTCCGCCAGAGCGCACAGTAACAGCTGCACAGCTTAACCAAAAATTCTCTTCTCCGGGTTTTGTGTTTGAACTTCAGACTACTTTCCCTTGTTATCCTTTTCCCAGCTTCTTCTGTCTACCTTGGAATCCAAGCACATCATGCAGCCAGCACAATGAACCACCGTGCCAGCAGTAGCAGCCTGCTGCACCTATCCAAGAATTCTTAAAGCATCCAAGCACACACACTGTCTCCTGTGTAGCCTGGAGATCCCTATTGAGCTCATGCCAAGTGTCTGAAAAGTTGGACCCTGCATCCGGTATTTACACTAAGCTAAAATTCTAATCAGTACTAACAGCAGTATGTTTTAATTCACCCTATGATTTTATTTCAATCTGCTAAGTAGCACAACTGCCAGAATGCAATTGCTATAAACTTAAGTAAACAAATGCAAAACTAAAATAAATCTTAAACCTGTTGTATATAAAGTTTGTGCCACTTCACACAAGCAGTACAAAAAGGCACAGCCCAAAGTCTTGGTGGATGCTTTCTGCTCCGGCTTAGAAAGCTCTTTCAAAGTATTGCCTTGTCTAGTCTCCCCACATCCCTTCTAAAGAATTATTTGGTACACAGCAGATCAGGGAGAGGAAATGGCCATGTTATTTTTACAATGATTTTTCACCTCAGTATTCCTCGATTTGTCTCCTGCCAAGCATGTGAAACAAGAAGTACACCGTGACTCCTCGAATCTCTGGATGACACTACAACCACTCGTGCCAAGTCTTACGTCTTCGGGCTCTCCCACCTTGCTTGCTTTCTGGGTGTCAGTCGTATGGGGGAAGGGACTGGCAGAGGGGAAACCTGACCGACAAACCCTGAGAAGTTGGTCACCATTTTGAACCTGCTTCGTGCGCTTAGATCTTGGCAGCCATCTTACAGCTTGGCAACCATTTTGAGAATTTGTTTGGCAAGCTCTCAGAATTCGCTGACACTGTTTAAATAGAATGCTAGTTAAAAATAGTCCATGCTAACCAATACAATGTGATATCAGGTAAAAAGAAAAAAAAAAACCCACAAAAACAAAACAAATCCTATAAGCCTTGCCAACAAAACAATTTACATCTTCATTTTGGGTAATGACACCCCGAATTTCTTAACTTAAAATACATTATGTAGTGCAGCTGCAAGTCTGTGAGTCCTTAGCAGACAAGCTGTTAAATGATACTGGAGGGGCATCAGGAGCAGGTGAGTGAAAGAAAGACAGGGATGCAACCCCCCAACCACAGTTAATATCAAAATGTTTCAGAGTCCGTTCAAAGACAAACTGTGAACTGGATTCCAGACAATGACCACAGAGGCTCACAGACGTACCGTCTTCTTATCTCATGAGCCCAGGGAAAGCCTCAGTCATGCAGTACAAAACTCTCCTTAGGTAAGGAGACCACGTCCCCCACCGCCTCACCCCAACAACGTAACTCTAAGAATCATCTAAAAGGCAAAAATAAACACTTACAGGTTTTGGTATTCTCCACAAGCACCATGCTATTGTCAACTTCACTCACTTTTTCACCTTAAAGTATGAAGTATCTAATGTAATCAAAAATACATTGTCCCTTAAAGCACTTCTTGCTGTCTGAAACCTTAAAATACAAATGATAAATTTTGCATTGTTGGGACTGACATCATTATAAACCTATACAGTTTTCTAGACTAACTGAATTAACTGAAATGACAGTGAGTGAAATTTTATAACATATGGAAAAGAAAAATGACAAACCAATAATCCGAAAATATCTCTTTTCATACTGAAATAAATAACACTTTATGGCACGATTCAGTAACTTCCTTTGAATGTTATGAATATTTAATAATTCCATATCAGCATGGGGAAAAGCTTTATGAAAAAAAACATGTTGTTCATACTTTTGGGGGGAAAAAAACCTAACTCCTCTTTAATTAGCTGACTATTATTGCCCAGTCATAAATAGGGCAAAAAAAAATACCTAAAGAATTTTGAATCTTAAGATGAAAGACTAAACTACATAAAATGGCCACAGATTTATTTAAATATTTGGTGCTCCCTGGGGTTTAGTGGACCCCTGGCTCCTCTTGTATCCCCAACTGAGGTGCAAGGGAAAGGCGCTGGGACAGGCGGAGGACGCAGCATTAGCAACAGCCTTCGCATTAGTGCGGGGCTCTCAGGCCTGAAGTCTGAACCTGTTTCAACTCAGGAAATACTTTAATTCCTATAATGCCATCCAAAGTGAAACGATTCATTAAATCACGCTCAGGACCGGGACATTACATAGGAAGACATTATGCTGAAATGGGTCAGCTTAACGTAGTTACGCTGCTCAGTGTCCCTCTGCTGAGTGACAGTCTCTGCAGTGATATGACGTAAACCATGCTAGGATGGCTTGGAATGCATTGATAAATTGCTCTATTGATCCCGTTCTGCTTCACTTACCATAATTATAGCACAGTAATGGAAGACATGAATGATAGATTTTTTTTCAGTACAGAGAAAAGCCCAGAGTTTGCCTGTTTCTTTATGAGATTATATCAAATCCTTTCAATTAATACAAAATGATTGATATGTAACACTGAGGATAAAGCCTGGCTCTAATGGTCTTCCTGAGGTATTGCTCTTCAAATATTTGAGTTATTTCAGATAAATAATTCAGTATTTTAAAGAAATAAAAATTTAAGGATGTTTCCTAATTTACTTTAAGAATTTATATTATTACTCTTAATAATGTGTGTGTGTGTGTGTGTGTGTGTGTGCGTGCATCAGTATGTTCATGTGAGTACAGGTGCCTCTGGTGGCCACAGGCATCTAATTCTCATAGAGATGGAGTTACAGACAATTACTAGCTGTGCAGTGTGAGTTCTGGGAACTGAACTCTGGTCTTCTGCGAGAGCAGTAAGAGCTCTTCACCACTAAGTCATCTCCTCAACTCCATGTTTCTTCATAATTTTGGAAGCTATTTTTAATCAACTAAGAAGTCACTTTTGAAACTTGAAAAAAAAAAAACCTTACAAACACACTATTATCATCTTATCTTCACTTACCACACTATAAGCAGTTCAAGGAAAATTACAGTAAGGGGTGATAGGTATAATATTGAAGCATAAATAATAGAGCCAAAGGACACAGGCAACTGAAACAAGTTTTAGAGGAGAAAATAGGCAATCACTAATCCAGAGAGTAAGAGGTTCCATAAAAAGAACTCAAAAGAAAATAGGAGACATCATATACAATAATTATTCCGAATTCTTAATTATCCAGTATGCATAAGAGCCAGCACATAGTGTCAGAGAGAGCCAGATCTGCATTAAAGCTACAGACTACAGAGCTGCCACTACCCCCTTGATACTGCCCCTGTACAGATTACTAAGGAAATATAGTGTTTCTCCAAATGGATACATTTAAATTAAACGTGTCATTCTTTGTCATGCGAAAGGAATGTGAGCAATCCCAAACTGCATCTTAACAACTTAGGGCATGACTTGAATTGTTTTTCATTTCAAAATATTCACTAATGAAAGGAGCTCATTTTATTTGCTTTTGCTGTTCAGAGGAAAATACATAAATATGGCAGATTTTTGTAAGAATAATCAACTGGCAGAAAAAAAAATTTTCTCAACAACTAAATGGTGTAAAAATTGATCTCTGCTTCCCTTCTTGGATTACAAGAACTACCATGGGAATAAAATGTAACCCAGGAGGGCCGGGACAGCGTCAGACCATCCCTGACACACAAAGTCTCAGGCCTAGACGTTGAAGGTTTACATCAGGAAAACTCAGCCTGCAGCGAGCAACTCAAAGCCAGCTATCGACCACACCATTGATTTTGACTAGGGAAACCAAGAGGGGAAAAGCACCAGAAAAGATAGAATTTCCTTTTTCTTTTTGCTCCCCAACTTAGGGCTGCCAAACTCAGGTCTTCCCAGGCCTGAGCCCTGCGTCTTGCATTGCAGCTAGCCAGGATGTCTGCCTGAGATAATTCAAGCTGAATGCAGACAGTTGGCAGTGGAAGCTGCTTCTCCGGGGACTCGCAGCACAACCTTGCATACACAGAACACAGCTACTTGACAGAAGGGATCAGGAGGGGACATGTGACTTACCAGGTGATATCTGACCATTATCCACTGCGAATCAAAATTAAATGCTTGACTCTACCACTTACAAAAAGTGGTTTCTTTGTCTCTCAGACAAGGGGTCACAGATACTCCCAAATTCCAACCCCATATCACACACACACACACACACACACACACACACACACACACTCTGCCCTGCTAGTTTGTTAAGAGTTCGCTTTTTAACCATTCACATACGTTAACACCGACAGGATCAACACCAAGCTGAAAAGAAGCAAGGCCTACTGCTTGCTCTAGCTCCTTGGGGTCTTAATCACATAATTTTGAATTGGTTGAGGATCATTTACTTGGATCATTATAATCATATCCTACAAGTATTCCACCATTTAATTTGTGGAACCCGTGACCACAGAGCATGCACATAGAAAGAATTATTAGATACATTTATTTTAGTGGGAAATTCAGAGATGGCTCCAAGCCATTTAAAAATAATAACAATAGTAATAATGATTAATAACAATGCACTTCCGTTCTGACTCAGAACTCTCTCGAGGGGCTTCACCGATGCTCACTGATTGAGTCTCCTGCCTGCTTGCTAGGTATGCGAGTACTGGTAGGCCAATTCAACACCTGGGAAATCCCAGCACCGCAAGCGGCTCCCAGGAAGCCAGGATCCTTAAGGAATTTGTAGGCAAAAAATAATAATGAGAAAAAAATTAAACAAAATTAGTGAAAAAAATACAGAATGTTTCACTGCTTAAAAAGATTATAAAGCATGGTAGGCAAGGGGAAAGATCATACAACTAATGTAAAAACAATTTGACTTATTCTGGTTAATTTCTTTCTAAAAAGTACATAATAAGGCGTTTTAGTTCATATTTATCTGTTCTACTTAGAAGAAAAATAGTTCATTAATTTTCTGAATTGGCATTTTAATATAATTGAGTGTAATATTTTATCCTATATAGACACAAAGTGTTTAGTGATCAGTCTATTGTCCAATTAATTCATATACTAGCTTTGGTTTCATAAACCTATTCGAAAATGCTTATCTGAAGAGCTGTGAGAAGGCTTTTTTTTTTTTTAACTTCAGACACTGCCTGTAAGTCTAGGGTTCCCTAACGCAGACTAGAAGCGGCCACATCGCTGTTTTGGGTTAAGAAGTGCTTTGCTTTCCTTCATTCAGCGCTGTGCAGAAGCCTGGGTTAGGCAGCTGTGGAGAAGGAAGCTCCCGGGTATGCACTGATTCCCTCAGGTATCGTGATCCACCCTCTGCACCAGCAAACGAGAGCGTCGGTCTTGCTGCCTACTGTAACCCCAATTTAAGGAGCTGAGGCAGGTCACAGGTCTGAGGTTGGTGTGGACTAGCAGGGAGGGAGGCTCTGTCTCCGGACACAACACAAGCAAAATTGGATGAAAGCAAAACAATGACTTCTTTGTAGCCTTGGACAATGCTGTCTTCTTCTTTTCTTTCTTTCTTTTTTCTTTTTTTAATTTTTTATTTATTTTAATCTACCTAGACCCTCTTGGCGAAGATAGTGATTTGGAATTTGGGAGCAATGAAATGCACTTAAGAGAATCAAAGAAATAATCCATCGAAGAAATAAGGTAAAAATCACCTGCCTTAAAGATGCAAAGCACGCAGGCTCTCGTGCTCCACGTTGTGAAATTAATTCCCGGCACCCTCCGGTCTAGCCTCTGCCTTGAGCCTCTTAGGCAAGGAGCTCCCTCGGGTGACTACCCTGTCTGTCAGCTCCGCACAGCCGGCTTTCACCGGCTGACTCTCACCTAGGGAAGCTCACTACTCCTGTGCTCTCCTCCCGCCATGGCTTTTACGATAGACCTTAAAAACTGAAATGCCGACTCTACCCTGAGTTGGATTTCAATCAGATGCTCGTTACCAGATGTCTTTCATGTGCTCTGTATCCATCCATCCTCATATTCCCTCATGAGAAGAGGTCTAAGGAAGGGAACTCCAGGCCCAGACACCAGGCCAGGAGAGAGTAACACTCCCACTGACCCATAATTTTCATCAGGCCTGGGTCAAGGCTCGGTAGGAAAGCACGTGCCTGGCATAGATGGGCCCTGGGTTCTATCCTCAGCACTGAAAATGGAGCAATGACGGAAAAAAAAACCCCACAAAAAACTGCTACCAAAACTTCAGTGTTGAGCACAGCTCTACAAAAGCAAGGAGTCTCTGTAATAAGAGAGCTGAGCCAACCTTCTTTTAAAAATCAATCACAGACCTCTCTCCCTTCACTTTTATTTATTTATTTATTTATTTTTATTGCTAGGGATCTTATTCTTTGTGCCCACTCACTTTAAATCAGCAACTGGACTTTTTTTTTTTTTTTTTTTTTGGTGTAAAGCCTGGTAAAGGGAATAATGCCATAATCAGCATCGAGATGGGACCTGTCCGGAGAAAAGTAAAGCAAGGAAACCAAAACTAGACATTTAATGGAATGGTATGGCTATTACAACCATTGTATTCTAAAAAAGTAACTCCCTCCTAACCACCTTAGCAAACAAACAAACAAACAAACAAATACACAAACCATTAAAATACACAGTAGAAAATGCATTCCTTCATGCCTTTAAAGAGAAAGCCCTTCTGGAATGGCTGGGAGTCAGTCCTGAGTTATTGGAGTCCTCCTCGGGCACCTGACCAGGAAAGCAGCCTGTCAAGACTGGGGCTGGGGGGAGCTCCTGACAGCCTCACAAACTGATTAAACAAAAGGCATGGACTTTCCTATTTTTTCCTTAAATACCCCATCTGCTGCTGAGGCTGCAGCTAGCCACTGGGCCTGTCTGAGGGATTAATTTCTTTTACATGCTTCCATAGGCTACTACAGGCTACTAAAGGCAAAGTGGCTCGGGAGGGATGGAGACAAAGATGGGGACACGTATTCAAGTCACAGAAGAGCTGTTGGGGAGAGGCGGTGCTTCCACACCCGCTGGATGCCGGACAGGCCAGCGCCAGGTGCACAAAGCTGCCTGGGGTGCTTTCAGAAACATGGGAATGGAAGCTCACTGCTTTCCTTGCCCCCTGTCCAGGCTATGCCTTCAGAAACATGGGAATGGAAGCTCACCGCTTTCCTTGCCCCCTGTCCAGGCTGTTTTACAGGAGAAAGACAAGTTCGGAGACTATTGCACATCTCTCTGGTATATTTACCTACGGATTCGCAGAGGAAAATGATACACCATGCTAAGTGTAATGGGACTGGCTGGGACTCCACTGGCCCCTGCCTATGTCCATCCTTGAGTAGATCCAAGAGTCCCAATTACACCTGAACTCCCTCAGGCCAGCACAGAGTCTCTGGAATATAGTCACTGCGATCTTGATATTACAGAGGAAGACACCAAGGTTCAGAAAAGTTCCTGAACTGGCTTCAGAAAATAAAGCCCACCATGTCAACTGCTTTAGTCCAATGCTAGATTCAAACATTCATTCTTCTACTCAGATCAAGGGCTCAGGACATTACTCCTCTGATTTTCTTGGTCCCTGTACATGCCACTGCACTGGGATTCTTAAACACTTGGGGTGTATGGATACCAGTTAACTTCCACAGTAGTATCTCACTGTAATGTCCAATCCCCTGTAAACTGTCTTTCTCAACACAGGTAATCCTGTATCTGGCACATTAAGGGTACACTTTGGTTACCTTGCATTAGAGGTTTGAAAATTTGCTCCCTAAACAATTTCTCCCGAGTGACCTGTATGCACATAGCAGTTTGAGAATAAGACGGCATCTTTGCTGGTCTGCCTGTCATCTCTAATATACAATGGATAGCTTAGAAAAAGCCAGGCTAGCTACCTCTGTGGGAGGCAGAGAGGAAGGAAAAATGAAATCCAATCATAATGCAAAGGCACTGAATGCTTGCTCTAGGAGCCTGGAACTTATTTGGAGAAGAAAATATACACTCAATTAAAAGTTTAGCCGTAGAATTTAACAATTAACCAGAAATGAAAGGGTGGGTGGTGCAGTGGTTAAGTGCTTTCATTGCAGGTGCATCATACTTGGTTCAAACCCAGCCACAGCATAGGAAGGAGCCTGGTAGATTTATGAGAAAAGGCAAGAGCTTAAAAAAAGACCAAATCTCATTGACTTATACGCAAGCCCACAAAGGGCTTGGGAGATGAAGCAAGCCACAGTTTCATGTTGAGAAGAGGAAAATATATAAAAACTAAATGTCTTATACTTAGGACATAAAAAATGGACTAAGTTTCAAAGAAAGATGTTTTTTGAAAAGGTCCTCTATTGTGATTTTTTTTAAACAAAATGTTGGGTCATAATCAATAGGATAAATATTTATAGGCCAGCAAGTTGGAGATACAGCATCAATAAAAAACTTTTGCCACTCTAGAACAATTTTTAAAGTTGGTTCCCTGTAAATTTGTTGCATAGGCAGAAGACTGGACAGTGGTATAGAGAGAAACATTTTATTGACATTTAGTTGAGATGGCCTGCCTAACTCACTGTGGCTTTGCCACTTAAGGCATGCCATCTCCAGCTCGTGGCAATAAAAAGTTATGCAACGTTTTTCTATTTTGCTTTACCTATATATGTGCATATATAATATATGACGTAATTCCCACTTTTAGTTTAAAGGAGTATAACCTAATCACTCAGAAATATTTGTGAACTTAGACAAGGTAGTGGTCATGGAATGCCTGCAAAATATGAGTCAGCCAATGACATGTTTAACCATTCAAATATAACCTACTTAATAAAGTGAGGGGACAGCTTAAGACATTACCTCAGTGATAAACCTTCTATTTTTCCAATTCTTAAAATTTGTATGTGAAACTCCAAAACTTGGTGAGGAGAGTGAAAACCTTGGCCCCAGAATCCAACCATCACAAGTAGCTAGGATGTGCCAGGAGAGTGCTCGCTCAAACTCGAAAACTCCGTTTCTCTTCTATATGCAGTGGAGAATGCCACCCTGGGCCTCCTCAGAAAGCCCTGCTGTTTACATGCTCGTGTCCCTGAAAGGCGAGTGGGTCTTTTCCCTAGGCAATCTCCTCAGAACCTGAGACATCTTATAACTTTCTGAAGTACAGTTGTACCAACTTGAGACCTGAGTAAATAAGAGAACCTGAATAAATATTTTAATAGATCTGAAGTTTATGTATTTATGACTTTGTATCATTTATTAGCTGATGTAAAATCTTGTTATATGATTGCAAATGTCCGCAAATAAACTGATGGCCCAACCTAGTCATAACATCTCAGAAAGACATGATCAGCACAGAAACACAGACCATACCTTAAAACTGTCTTACATAAAACTTTTTCTCGATGAAAAAAGCATTACACATTCGTCAGGCTAAAGTGGTAACACACACACAAAAAAATGTGTAATACTAAAGTTTTTATCTCCAGTCACTGTGTAGAACCCAATAGGGCAAAACAACCAAGAAATTATAAAGTAATTGCCCCTGAAAATGAGTAGATAGCAGCACATTTTTCTGAGAAAAGCAGTTCTGTTTAGGAAAGGATTTTTTAAGTATAAATTTCAACAACAACAACAACAAAACTTGAATGTCAACTGAGTTCCAGTCTCTGAGTCCTGTACTAGGGACACAGGGAGCTTCGTATTCCAGTGAAGATCCGACGTAACTACAGACTACTGTAATAAAGGTTGTGTTAGAAGTTTAAACTAAAAAAGGCAGAGGCGCTGGAGTCTTCCAACTGCAGAGAGACAGGAGCCATCCGAGCTGTGGCTCCATCTCAAAGGAGATCTTTCTGAGTGGGAGAGCAGGGACACAGGCAGGCACCACCCTGATTCTTCAGGGCCAAGGCACTGACACCACAGCACCTTGGGGAGACAGAAGCATCCCAACAATCCCAGAACAGACAGCTAGAACGTGGTACTCTCAACCACGGCATTGGAGCACCAGGTTGGATCCTATACAGCAGACGATGAGAAGCCAATGGAGGGTGCCAGTGGGAAGTGATAATTCCTTTTTGGAAAGATCATCTTGGCAACAGCGTAACAAAGAGATGAAAGGCATGGAAAGAACGGGGGCAAACAAAGGAGTCTAGAAATGGTCTAGGCTGGGAGGAGCATAGAGCCAAGGACTTACAAAGGTGGGAGTTCATTTCCATGCTCGCGAGGGGGAAGCTTGGCAGAACTCCATGGTCATTAGATATAAACCTTGAAGGAAGAGTAAGAGATACCTATCGGTCTGTGACCATGTTGCAGGTGGTATCATTATTTGTCGCCTGTGTCCACTAGTGTGACCCCCTTACTTCAGATCCCCCACTGCACAGCTGGCCTTTCAAGCTACTCCCCGAATTACTAGGTTTTTCTGGATAGCTTCTGTTTTTATTGCTTTCTTGATTCACATCTTTTCTCTATCAAAGCTTTTTAGTGGCGATGGCTATCAGATTAAAATTTACCATCGGGGAATTTGCTTTTTAACTAGATATTCTGCTATAGTTTCTAATAAGACTCCAAAAGGTTAAGCCTTTTGTGTCACTAGTTTGTCATCAGGAATACAGATAACCACTTTTTTCTAATGTGGTGCTGGTTAACTGTGATTCACTTCTTATCAGTAAAAGCCCCAGATGCACGTTGAACATTAAGCGTCGTCTTTGTCCTCCTCTTGGTTTTAGGGGGTCAGCGGCAACTGCTCATTGATGGAATGTAGACGGTGGTAGCATAGGTGTCTAGGCACTTTGCTCCCCTGTGACGGGATTTCAAAGAATTTTTGAGAGTTTGGAATCAGTGTGAGGTTTTATCAAATCCCCTTTGCCTTAAATGGTTTCTAACAAGGTCTCCGTGCCAGTATTCTTGGTTTTGGTAGAAAACATCTAAAGCTTTTTGTTTTCTTCCAGAAAATGAGACCGCAAAGCTAACAACCAGATGCTGCTGACGGAGGAGTGCCACAGGGCTCCTGATCCTGACTGCGGCCACCTACAGGCCTGTGTGGGGGTTTTAGGTGCTCAGTAACTGAATCAATAACGGTTCCTCAGTGAGACAGTGTGTGGATGAATAGTCTATGTTTAACAGGACAGTTAATGAGACCGAAGGTGCTTTTTATAAAACAACACTTCCTAAGGGTCTTGTCTGGGGTAGCAATGGTGGTTCAGGGACCCTGTGTTTGGGAAAATATTGAAGACATAGATACAAAGTTCCCTGCACTATACATGCCTCACAAAACTTTGAGCATAAATTCAAAAGTATTTCTTTCTTCTAAATAATATATGACAAAGTAAGTGGGAGGCTTTATAGAGGAAACTGCACAATATTTTTCCATGAATATCTCTGTTATGTTTAGCCCTGTAAAATCAGTACAGCTGATTTCTACAGAAATTTCTACAAAATTTCTTACAAAATTAACCACACAACCTTTTGAAATACCATTTCTAACTCTTACTCCATTTATGATTTGTTTTAGACAGTTCTGACAAAATATATTTACTCTTCTCCTATATTTAGCAGGAGGCAATTTTGCATCATTTGTGAAGGATATCTGCATTCTTGGTTATAAACAGATTCTTATCAGGTCCTTTTAAAGGTCAAATAATTACTCTCAAAGTAGTAGCACTTAACAGCCTTTTTGTTGTCCAGAATTATAAAGCTCATTGTTGCACACAAATATTTTTCTGAGAAAAAAATATATCCTCAGGTAACCAAGGCGATATTTCTTAGGAGCAGCTTTACAGAGGAAGCGTCTATCACAAGGTCAGGATATGAACAAGGAAGGCCCTGTAAGATGCTCCTCTGGATTTAGTATATGACAGACTTTAGGCATCTGTGGACAAAGAGGCTGAGTACTACCAATGGACAGAGACGCTGAGGGCTGCCCATGGACAGGGATGCTGAGTGTTTGCTACTCCTTTTCACCAGAATCAAGGAAAACAAGCAGTAAGAGCTTTAGGGTTTTAGATCTGTCGAAAGGGTAAACAGTCTGTGGACCCCAGGAGCCTTTCTTTGCAGACATCACCTCTTGTCACATTGGGGGCCTTATTATTTGAGTGATACCATGGATTCTTTTAAATAGCCTTCCTTGGGGTAAGTGTTCAACACTGAAGCGTGGTCCAAGCCAAGCATGCACAGATGGGTGGTTACAGCTGCAGCCCCTCTGACAGGCTGCAAAAAAACCCTTGGGGACACTTCCCCCAGCACCGACTATCCATCTTGTTTGCTGGTGCAACTCCACCTCGCTCCAGCCTTTGTTGAGTGTATCACAGGACCTTGGCCAGAATGTTACAATCTGAACAGGCCTTATTAATGGGATGAAAAATGGGCTCCCAAAACACACATCAACAATGACCACATGCTTTTCCTGAAATGTCTGATAATTTTAATCAAAAAAGGACATATGATAATATTTTTCTAAATCTCAGAAAGAGCAAGTGGTTTGAAGCCTCTCTCTAGAAGAGTGGATAAGTCGGGTTACTCAGTAAGATCCATTCAGGCTGCTTAAACTGGAGCCAAAACAGATTTTCAAGATCCAGGAGATGGTGGTCACTGAGCTGCGAAAAGGAAGGTATTTTACACTAAGTGGACTTACACACACACACACACAGAGTAGCCAGGAGACTAACACGTCCAGGCCAAAGGCTATTGCAGAATTTACATCACATCGTCACAGACCCCTTCATACACCTACCCATCTTAGAAGAGCTCACTGAAACATAGCAGTCAGGGCTAGCTAGGCCAAAGCTTTATTTACTTATCTACCTTCCGAAAAAAACAATGAACAGTGGTTCACAATCATGATCATACTAAACAAACACATATCCGAGTTATAAGCACAAAAGGTGGAAGTATAAACAAAAACCGCAAACGTGAAGGAAGAGATGGAATGCATGCAGAAACTTGCTGAAACCACTACCAAGGTAAAAAAAAAAAAAAAAAAAAAACAACCTAAATTTAGGTCTGAGTTTCTCGAGAGCCAGGGCAAAAAGGGAAACAAGAGCTTATGTTCCGATCACAGAGGGCAGACCACCGTTACTGTAAGCCTTTGGCTACCGTGGCTTTTCAAAAGAGCGAACCAGTCTTCAAGTTTCGGTGCCCAGATCCTGCCCGTCCCTGGCTGTGGCCTGACCTAGATTGCCAAAGATTATGAAATCACGCTTGATAAATAAATTGTGAAACGACTCGACCAATTTCTATGCTAAACAAAAAGGGAAAGGCAAATGAACAAACGTTTCCAAACATTTAAAAGTCAGAACCACTCAAAATAAAAATTGAAACCAGCGGCAAATAAAACCAACCCAAATCTTGGCGAAGCTACCCCAGGCCCTGTAGCTACAGGCTGGGAAGCAGAGCAGCCAGCCAGGCTGAGTCTGTCTCCGGCATATGGGGGAAGGTTCCAGCAGTATCTCCAGGCTCATCTGATGGCACGGGTTCAACACCAGTGAATGGGCCTTAAACAAAGGGAGAGCTCGTTGAAAATGGGCGTTTGTGAGTCACCGGTCAGTGTGGCTGCGCCGTTTGTGGGAGTGGGAACCGCTGGCGGCGAGGCGAAAGCAGCGCAGCTCAGGCCTTCGGAGCTCCTAAGCCCTGAAAGGCAGCGAGGTTCGAGCCGGCTGGTCACAGTGGCACACTTGGCTGAGTGCGCGGCCAGGTGGCTTGGGCATATTGGCAACAACTGGCAACCTGCCCGATACATATGGCTCAGATTGCTGCGCTCTTCCCACGAAGCCTTCCTAGACTCTTGAGCAAGCATTCGCTTGCGCACAGAATGCGTCTGCATGTTAAATAAAATCTTTTTAATAATATCTGTCTGATGTAAAATCCTTTCACTAAAAACGAAAATAAAAAGATGGAGGCAGGTGGCTGCCAAGCACATAATGAAAGCATCTCCTGAGAGGAGGCGCCTCGGCCGAGCCCTTCCAATTGGCTTGGCCCTCACTTCTTCGGCCCTTTCTCTTTCACAAGGCTCGAATCACCCCCCCCCCCCCACCCCGAGCCCTGGGAAGCAAGGTTTGTGTGGGCTTTCAGAAGGCTGCCAAGGGGTCAAGTGACCATGGATTCCTCAAAGTATAAAACAGATAGAGAAACAATAAAGATGAACACTGTATCAAGGAACGTTATTAAACCATGATTGACAGAGCCCTGAAAGGTGTCAGTACAGTCTATCATGTTAATACATATCTGGAGACTTGTTAAAACACAGCCCAAGTGTTAACTACTGAGGCACACATGCTATTTCCCAAGCGGTGCTAATGGTCCATAGCATGAGGCAAGATTTCGGCTTAAGATGCCCAGCCCAGCCCACTCCCCGAGTGGTACCATTCACCACATTAAATATTCCACAAACGGCAGTTTCCACCACAGTTGGATTTTTCCCTGCTAATCATATTTGTTGTGTGTCTAATATTTCATTGCTTTCGCTGGGTGAACGAAAAGCGTTGATGGCTTGGTGCTGAGGAGCTCGGTGGTAGAGCGCTCGCTTAGTCCTGCAGCTCCCACGTCCAAATCATATCGCCAATGAGTGCATTAGCCGATGTGATTGCAGGAATTACCACCAGGACCTTGTTTCACTTTTAATAATTTGCAAGTGTGTGTGTTTGTGGTCTGTTAAAATTGCGAGCCATTTTTTTCTAATGGACTGCGATGAATCTTCTTGAATTACTACTGTCTACTTGGTAGGAAGATCAGAACCGATGTTGCATTTATACATTTAAAAAATAATATTCTCCAGCATAGCACAGTTCATGCATTAAAATAACTTTATCTCTCACACCAGCAGGGACTGTACACACTCCAAAGACACAGACATAGATATTTGGTAGAAAAGAACCACTGTGTTTCCCCAGTTACTATGACATCAGCCTTAGATGAGAACAAGCAAACCTTTTCTTTTGACGACAAAAAAAAAAGAAAAAAATAAATAAAAACATTGCTATAGCTGTCCACGTTTCTTCCATGCTACCCCCCCCCCGAAAAGATACTAAACACGTTAAAAAAAATATACAATGTCATTGTAGTAAGTACTTATCTTTAGGTTTAAAATAAGTATTTTAGGTTTTAGGTTTAAAACCGATAACTTTTTTTTTTGAGACCACAGTCCTCTCTACAGCCCAGAATGGACTCTCCACAGCTGAGGTTTGCCTCAAACCTGTGATCTTCCTGCCTCAGTCCCAAGGATGACAGACAGAACATAATATCCAACCTGGGAACGTCCTGAGAAACTTAAATGGGAAGTGTTCGGGGAGGTCCTATAACATGAATCTTGACAATGGGAGTCTGAGTCTTAGTAGTGGCAGCAAGATAGAGGGAAGCCCGGGATTGGAACTCCCAGTCCTCAGAACGGCAGGGGAAGGGAATGCAGACCTTAGGAGAAGGGGCTTTGGAGCCCTACGAAATGACCTATGCGGGTCACACTTTCAACACCCTCGCCCTGTCCTCTTGATCAGCAAGTGGTGCCACTTGGAGCTTTATTAGAACACCCTTTCACCAGCTTGGCAGTACTCCAGGCACTGCTGTCTCCAAGGACACGGTGTGAAATCCCGAGAGTAACTCACGGTGGGCTGTCCAGAGGAGCAGAGGAGCCCTAACCCGGTGTGCGCACCTGGTACCCAAAGGGAGCCTGAGCAGACCAGGGGTTGGAATGAGATGGGCAGCCGTCAGTAGGGAGTGTGTTTCATCACCCAAATGCAGATAAGAGGCCAAAGGGCAGAGTTTCTCAAAGTGTGGTTTGGGAGGTTAATAGGGGTTACAAGCCAGAAAGGGCTCTGTACCCAAATAAACGCAGCCACTGCAGCGCTTCCCCGGGGTCTCAGACCCTTTGACACTGAGACTGCCTGAGAGGAGGGCCATAGGCATGCCTTTTAAATTTAGTTTAGAACAACAACAGCAAAAGGAACACTCTCTCTGCCATTGAGCATAACAAAAGACAAAAATGTGAGAAAAATACTCTGGTCAATATTAAGTGAAATGTCAGATTTAAGAAAATGTTAATTAAAAGTTAATTTTAATAAAAATTGAGAAAAACACTGAAGAGTTAAGTTCAAGACAACTCATTTAATACCTTTTTAGAAAATTTAATTAAAACCTCTGATTTTCCTGTTTTAAACACAGTGTCTAATTGCCCTTACTGTTTTATCTCTCAGTAAGGAAAATGCATTTTTTTTCTCAGCACCAAGGTTCCTTCCTCCCCCATACAGGCTCTACCTCAAGCTTTTCTCTTCATCTTAGGCAAGAACCATCTGGTAGCTTGGAAGGAGAGTCCCAGTTTTCAAACAGGAGGCTTTCTGAAATGGGCTGTAAACTGCTTAAGATAAAATATAAAGTTAATTTTCCTGAAGTGATTTTTCTGCAGTGAAGTTTTAGTTGGTGTCCTTGGAAAAGCTAGGAGGACCTTAGATGGCAGAGTTGACTGGGTAGAAAAATGTGAATTTGAGGAGTAGAGGGATGGGGTAACCATTGCCTTTCTAAATAAAAATGGTACATAATGTCAAGTGAGAATCACATAACCTCAGAAGGAAAATTGGAGCAAATAACTGCTGTGTCCTATGGACTCTGAAAGTCAGAAATAAGACTGGAAAAGTTTCTCAACACAATCCGAAATGTTCACCTCATATTCCAAAAATAAAAATGGCCAAATCTGCAAGAAACCTCATTTTATATTATCAATCCCCTTTGTCAAACTTGAAAAACTATTTGGACAGACACGGGGTTAAAATCCGAGTTTCGTCTCCTTCTGGAAGGACAAGGAAAGACCCTTCTCTGAGAGCCAGAGATGGTACCTTTCATAAAATCACCTTTAGAAAAAAACAATAAAAAACACGCTTTGATGTTAGCAGATTTGCCTGGTAAACACTTACTCAGCTCCATTTTTGCCTTCAGGATCTGACTATTTCCTGCCCCCAAACTAGTCTTGCCTAATGGTAAGAAAGGATTTAGTTCTCAGTTCCAACTCCTGAAGAAAATGTTCTCTAAGTGGGGCAATTTCATTGAACTCAATTTAAAAAGTACTACTGCTAAAAATTTCAGTTACAAAGAAAAAATAAACTGTTCTAAAAATAAACAATATTTGCTTAAGCAAATACACAGATTTAAAGCATATGGGTAAAAGCGAATGTTAGTATAAACACACTGCAACTTTTTTTTTTTTCCTGCAAAGGGGAAAAAAAAAACTCAGAACAGAAACATTTAAAAAAGTTATTTGGGTTTAAATTGTGAGCCCATTTTTAATAAGGAATCATTGTGCAGCCTCAGAAAGTATTTCATTTCTCTGTGTGTGAAACTATACGTGAAAAGTGTATTTATAAAAAAAAAAACAAAACCCAGCAGAACTGAAATTCTCTTTGTCGCTGCAGCATATACATAACAAGTGAAGGCTCACTGGGCAGAGCAGAGGTTGTTCTAAGACTGATTCTAAAAGTTCTCTTGTCTAACTGAACCACATTTAAAAATCTTAGAAAACATTACCAAGTGTGGATGCTTTATCCATACTACATTAAAAAAAAATAAGATGCAGCTTTTTACAGGCCTTGTTAAAATTAGCACACTGAAAAGTCTGGGCTGGGCTTGGGCTCGAAGCTCTTGTCCTGCATTAAAGAAGTTACTAGAACGCTCACCCCAAGTGAGAAATGAAGCTGCATAAACCTGTGCTTCCCAGATGTTTCTAGAGCGAAAACAAACAGGTTGAAAATACACTATTGAGGAGAAAAGACAAGATACACAGCTGCCCAGAGGCAGGACCCTAACTGATGACGCAGTAGAAACTTACAAAAAGCATGTAAATTGCTTTGCTTTTTCACAATTGGAATTGCCTCAGTGTTTCACATCATTCCTGTGAGAATGTGCTTTTAAGGCATTGCTTCCCTTAGCTACATTTTAAACAGACATATAAGAAGGAACACAGGAAACTTTTTAGTTTCACTGTAACAAAAATAAATAAATAAATAAAAGTCCTGCTGTCCCAATGCTACAGCAAAAAAATCAAATAAATTATCATTTTAAAACTTCTTCTAGTGGTGGTGTTTGATATAACTTTCAAAAAGTATCTTGTTTTAGGGAATATTTTGAATTAAAATGTACTGAGTTCAGAATGCTTTTGAAGCCTAAAGACCAAATGTTCAGTTTTAACAAACCAACAATGTCTGTTCATTTTGCCCAAATCTTTTCAGCTTAAATATTCACAATGTGCCATTATTACTGAATCATTATCTGCCTTTCGCTCTGACAACACCATCATACGGGCTATGAAAGGCTCCTTTCTTCTCATGATTAGTCCCTAAAACATTTCCTCATCTTACAGTGCTTTTCAACTTCCCAGAATGCATTGCTCAATTACAGTGCTGAAATTAACTGTATGCCACTCTTATTTGTTGAGAAAAGAATAATCAAGTACTCCAAGCTATGTCATGGGTTGCCCACAATTTTATATCAAATTTCAAGTAATAAAAACATTAACCCTTTCAGGCTGCTAATTTTCAACGCGTTGTTTTTTAAAGCTTAATTTGGGGATAAAGAAATCCTAAGTGTCCATGAGAAATTATTCTTAAGATACAAAATGGCTAGAAGTTATTTTAAGTGAAGTTTCTGTCAGAGCTCTTCTCTTATTCACTTAGTAACAGTGAAGTTTCTTCTCCTCTGCCTGCAGTGCGCGGCTGCAGCAAATTACCTTCCTGAAAGCAGGTGGGAAGGGAATGAAAGGCTGGCATTAACATGCAGCAAGGTGCCAACTGCAGAGTGATTTTTGTTTATACCACTAGATAGTACCTTTTCCTCAGTAATAATAGTAATTTTATTAAGTAATTTTGTTAAGCAGATGAATGTAATTTTTTCACACATGCTTTTCAAACCGTTATTCTAACAGGTAGTATTTGAACTCAACATTATAAATGAAATTTGTCAACCCTCAAATATTAAATTTATTACTACATTTTACAGAAGTCAGATTCAAAGTCCTTAGTAAATTTTAATAGATTACATACCAAATGCTACAGCTGAGATACACTTAAAGATATGTAGCGAATAAGCAAAAACAAGAAGCAAAAAATAATGAATTAAAGCTATTATAACTATATTCATACTGCAAGCACTTGTGTGAAAAAAAAAGATGGGAATATTTAACACATGGGTTTTTATTTATTTGTTTTTTTTTTTTTTTTTTTTTACTTTCAGCCAAAGAGGAATGTAAATGAAAACACTTTAAACCCCACAGATACTTCTTAGCCATGCATACATCAACCATTCATAACCTGTGATTATTGTTCAGTATTTTCTGAAATAAGAAATTGGAGGGTGTGGGGGTTATTGTGGGTTTCAGCAAACCACAGTCTATTTAGGCAAAGCCAAGTATTAAAGAAAGGCCTAACTTGCCAAACCAAGATAAATACATGCCATTATTATGATTACATAAAAGCCACTGTTCTCAGCGTTACAATTTCTCTTATAATTGGCACTATTATAATTAAATGGATTCATATGTTTACAATACTTCTTTGAATTGTGAAGTGATTTAGCAATGATAGTGTCTCTAATTTCTTTTAACTATACTGACAAACTTCACTTAATCAATGGTCTAAATACCACATTTCCACAATAAATTAGGTAAACACCCAGTAAGGCCTGAATTGCCATTGAGTTTAAGTATGTTATAATAAGGTGGCAAGCAACTTCTCCAAAGCCTGTTGCTGGATTAGCCCACAAACCCACAAATTGGAGGGGATGGCTTAATGCATGCTAGTAGCACTTCAGATGTTCTGTGATGGACAAGGAAACAACATGGATGGGGAGAAATGCATGTACATGCAAAAAGACAGTTGCAGGAACACACATATGCCACCTGTCATTGGTGTAAAAGACCGACGGAACACCCATCACACTCAAAGAAAAGTTATTATGGTTGGTCCCACTGTTAAAAATAATGTGGAAAAATTGGATGTGGCACACTATCATAAAATTATAATCATTACCACAGTGTCTCCCTGTGGGTCCTAGGAATTAGACCCAGGTCCTCTGGTCTTGTGACCTTAACTGCTGAATCATCTCTCCAGCCTCCAAAACAGTATGTAAACAATGATTAAAATATTGCTATTAATTTGATATAATTTAGTTTCATTTAAAAACTTTTCCGAAAGCACAACTTAATATTTTTTTTTAAATAAAAAGTCCTGCACTAATAGTCATGAGTACAGCATGGACAGTTGTTGCCACATGAATTAAAAATCAAAATTTTACAAACTCCGTGTCTGCCACGGAATGAACTTCACATACAATTGAACACCCACATCATGCTACGTTACAGTCACTGAGGTAACCCGAGAACAGAGAAGGGTGTCTGTGTGACGAAGCGTTGGAAGACTAGATCCACAAACAGCAAACTTTTGATAAATTTATTCCAAGATAATTTTACTGTTTTCTTATTGTTAATTTTTATTTTCTTCTTCCAATAGGATGTACACTGGAAGTCTGACCTAATGAGGGAGAATTTTTGTCCACTATAAACATAGGCCACGGTTTCTTTCTTTCTTTTTTTTATCATTCATTTAAAAATAGAGCATGGTACAACTCATCCCTGCAAAATTCAACACCAATAGTAATACATTTTAGAAACAGCACTATTTTTGTGTTTGTGACACTGTTAATTGTTACTGAGTAAATTCTGTGATAGGCCCACGTGTTTTGAGGAACTAAAGAGGCACGCAGACACACACACACTGTTAATAAAATTGTGCTACAAAATTCTTTCTTAAAAGTTACTCTTACCATGATATTCTTGTAAAATCAAGAAGAACTATCTAAAATTACAGACCATTAGTAAGTATACAGAGAGTCAGAAGACTGTGCAACTTTGCCCAGTGGATGAATAGCTGACTTCACCCTCCTGGATGAAACGGCGGTGTATTCTTTCCTCAACGGTTTCCTAAGTAACTTACTTGTAACAGAGTTCCTAAGAATGGAGTCAAGCCAGTTGCATTTAGAAGATATTTAAAATAACCAAGGTATAATGGGTATGTAGAATACAGTCAGTACTGGCTTTTTCATGCTTTGATTTTTGGTCTTCTAAGGGACAAATGAGAGTTCAAAGCTGTCTGAGTTGGTTTCCAAGTTTTCAGTGGAGACAACCAATGTCCAGCCAGAATGAAAACAAAATCCCTTTAAATCCTTTAAAATACAAATCCATTGAAAACCTTAAAACATGGCTTAGGATAGCAACCCTATTGCAGACCCTTATAGTGTGTGCTTCATGCGAAACCACGAGAGATCGTGTGGTCTGGGGAAAGTATCCCGGACCAGCATTTGACATTCATCATTTCTGATGCCCTGGACTGCTACAGAATCACGGAAGTTCCTTGATCTCTCTCACTTATTCATCTAGATGAAGTGGGAAAAAAATAATTCTAAAACAAAGCTGGGCATTTACTCCTTGGAGCACTGAAATAATACTCAGAACCCGTAACTGCCGTGAGCATCGCAGTGGCCTACTGCTCACGGCTCACACGCTGGATGGTCAGGACAAGCAGAAACTCTCAGAACTGCTTAAGAGGAAGCACAACTTCTTTGGGTACTTTATTTGCACTAAGAACAAGAGAGACTATGTGGAAACCACCGTGAAAGCTAACTTTTTAGCAATGCTATGCCTAGATGAGCAGTGCTTCGAGTGTAACGGACAAGAACATAGCCCAGGTATGAAACATCTGTTTTGTTGGGAAGAGAAATGTCTTTACAGTAAGGTTGGGCAGTTTAAGAACAAAAAGCACTCGACCTCCAACTGCCAAGGTACGGCCATTTCAGCCTATGTATAAATCATGATGGGTCCATCCACCAGCACAGCAAGACTCTGCTGAGATCCTGCGTTAAATAGCTATTCAAACTGACCGGGGCCTTCCTAGTTTTCTCGGATGTAACTGGGACACTTCAGCATAAAAGACCGTCTGCCATGGGTTTTATGCCCAAGCGGATTCTTCCACAAACACTGGCAACAGGCACATGTGCATTCACACACAAAGTCTCACAGAAAAGAGGAAGAGCAGGTGACCATGCAGCCTTCACACCTGTCATGATAATCAATAAGACAGTCCTTATCCATAAAAAGCCTTTGGAGTTAGCGGTCTAAGGTATACCCCACACGGTGAGATTAAGGAAACAATTTTAATAAAATGCCCTTTTAATAACATATCCTCTAATACCTTCTCATGGCTGACCAGTAGAAAAGCATGGCCCAATTATTAATTAACAGTACTTACATTATTTAGAGTTATTTGGAAAGTAAAAAATAAATTTTGTTAATTGCTGGCCCCTGGGTCTCTTATGCTATGCCTTGACTTCCTAGTCCTGTGTGCTCTCAGGGTTCTTTGTGGAGTGGAAAGCTTGTACAGCCTTGGTTTTCAATAGAATAAAACATAACCTTGAACTCCAGCCACCATATCAATGTCTTCAGTGAATATCAAAGCAACATTTACATAGTAGGAGAGGTAAAAGAGAAGCAGGAAGCCTTCACTAGGCCCAATAGTAAGCTTTCAGGGCCCCGACCTATCTCTCTGTGGAACGATAAAGACATGGCCTATTTTCTCAGGAAAGGAAATATACTCACAAATATAAACAACCATGTGTTGTTTTAGGGGGGGGTCTCTGGTTCCTTGACGTTGGTACATCAGCAACAACAAACATTTTCATAAGAACATCTCAGCAGATCACCCCAGCCTACAACTGCAAAATACTCAGAAACGGAGCAGCCACGTGTAAGCTTTCAAGGCACCCTGAAACAGGGGTAAAGTGAGCACTGAATGTGTCTGCACATTTGGTATGTCTGCATGCTTCCGACCTCTGTGGTCTTCTCTTTTAATTAGTTTAAACAATGTGGTAAATATCTTGGGCATGGGAGAGTGAAGTCAGAAACTGCACAAGCGTCCCCAGGGGACTGCTGTGGCAGCTGCTGAGCATAAAGGAGACCAGCATTTACTGGGTCTCCGTGTGCCAGTGATTGTGTGGAAACACCTCACACATTACCCCAGTGCTTCTCCATTGCAGTGCTGCTCCGCATGCACTGTACAGACTCGCAGGACCTGGGGTTGCCGGATAAGGTGCATGTTACTGAAGTTCCAGAGTTCTGGAGGAGACTCAAGAGCTCAAGCTGAATACAATGTCCAGTATTAGGCCTACATTCCGTCACATTTAAAAGGTGTTAAATCACAGAGGAGATGAGTGTTCTCGGGATGCGGTATGACTCCGAGGCCCGTCCTTGCAAAAATGCAGGCTACTCAGGGTTGTGGGGCAAGCGTTTCATAGCTTCCTTTGACCTGGGCCTGCCAGAGTTCCATTTCCCAATCTTGAGCTTTTCCCAATAGGTCCAGTGAGACCTTCCCTCCTGACTGCAGCTCTGTCGTTGGATTATTAACCAAAACTGCTATTTCTGAAACACAGCTAAAGGAAGGCTATTCTGAAAAATAGCGATAGCTTCTCCTAAACATAATGTTTATAATTACTTACAGTTTATTGTAAGGGCATAATTATGCATGTTAATAGAAATCATAGGATACCTACAACTGTTTAAGAGCGGAATCAGTCTTCTCTACGAAAACACACAAAACAAGATGGCAAACACAACTGCTACTCTGCCAGAAGACAATGAGTGATGGCTCTCACCTGGGTGACCAAGTCATGCTCAGTTCATCGGTTTATAAAACAAAACTCCTAAGTTCAGGTAAAACAAAGAAGATATGTTTTTTTTTTTTCAAGAGCTATTTGCTGCCCTTGACTCTCCCCACAGTTCCAGAAGGTGGAGAGAAGATTCCAGTCCTTGAAATTAGTAGTCTGGACATATCCTTTGCAGACATTTCTTTATTTAGGACCTGGGAGGTTCAGGGTGCAGAGTGGGATTCCCAAAGAAGTAGAAAGATATCAGAACTATGCTGGTGAACCTTTCAGGAAAAGATGACATGACCACCATATTGGGTGACAACACTAACTCACAGCCCTTGATAGGTGTGGACTACTTGTCACTACAAACAGCACAGTGACACTCAGACCCCACCCCCACCTCTCCAACAGAGATGGAGAAGTGAACTTGACAGTCGCCATGACTGAGAGTAACTGTGCCAAGACATCACTGTCAGCACCCTGAGAACATTCAGTATTTCTCCTCACACTCAGTAACATCAGCAGTTGGGGAGTTATCTCCTTCTTGGGAAATAAACAGCTAAGCTTGTTGAGGGGTTATTAATTCAAACCAATATACATGGTGCTGAACACATGTGCCTACTCTTTGGTACTTATCTTTCTGGCTTTGCTTTGCTTATTTGGGTCACAGCAGCCTATGTATATGATGCCAGGTCACAGAGCAAGAACAGAACAAGCATTGAAATGCTACTGTCATGTTGTAGAAGTCAGTAAAAAAGTCTTTTATGTCTACTTGCTTTCCATAGGCACTTAAAAGTTAATTCATTTAGAGGTCAAAAAAGCTCATCTTTGATAGGTATAAGATTGCTTTATTTCACATACCTGAGGAAGTTACACTTGTAATGGTAAGGTTTAAAAGTCTTTTCTATTTAGCAGTTTGCATTGGAAAATGGCATGTATTTATTGTATTTTTCTACTCTCCCCCTTCTTTCATAAGATTCCATGCACTCTGCCCAAAGTTTGGCTATGATTCTCAGCCTCTGCTTTGATACCCTGCTCGGTAGAGTCTTTCACAGGCCTGGAGGGGACAGGAGCTCTACAAGGAGATCAACAGAACCCAAAAATCTGGACACAGGGGTCTTTTATAAGATTGATACTCCAACCAAGGACCATTCATGGAGATAACCTAGAACCCCTCACAAATGTAGCCCATGGCACCTCAGTGTCCAAGTGGGTTCCCTAGTAATGGGAACAGGGACTGTCTCTGTCATGAACACAGTGGCTGGCTGATGGGGGAGCAGCCTTACCAGATCACAGAGTAAGACAATGAAGCCAGTCCTGATGAGACCTGATAGACTAGGGTCAGATGGAAGGCGAAGAGGACCTCCCTTATCAGTGGATTTGGAGAGGGGCATGGGAGGAGATGAGGGAGGGAGGGTGGAATTGGGAGGGGAGGAGGGAGGAGGCTACAGCTGGTATACAAAGTGAATAAACTGTAATTAATAAAAAAAATAAATTTTAAAAAAGAACTTCATTTTTATCAATGGGCTAGGCTTCTGCTGTTTGACTTTTCCTTTTAATACACATTTTTTTAAGCTAGTTCTTAACATACTTAAGGCATCATAATTAAGTCAGTCATTTGCCTTTAATAATGAGTGAATTTAATATTGTTTTTGTTTTGTTTTCAAAACAGGAAAACTAGGAACATTCTTATAAAAGATTACAGCATTATATAATCAGTAATTGCACCAACATTAGAATTTTTCAGTTGCATTTTACACAGTACAGAAATATTCCCGTAAGCCTCACAAAGGATTTTACACCTTGAATAAAAGTGTGATCACTTCCAGAAGTTTGACAAAGTTGACAAACCTGTGAAATGTACTTTGTGTGCATAGCTATGCACATTTGTGAGGCCGATGTGTGTGCGCAAGTGTGGAAGTTGGAGGCGACACAAGCACAGGCTTGTGTCATCTACTTCACTTCTGTTAAGCCAGGGCCTCTCACTGGCCCAGACCTTGCCACGTAGGCTAAACTGTCTAGCCAGCATACCCTGGGTATTCACTCCTTCTACATCGAGATAACAGACTCACACTACCAGGCCTGGCTTTTCATATAGCTCTGGAGATCCAGAGTCCTCAGGACAATCGCTTTCCCAACTAAGCTATCTTTCCAGTCCCCGATCAAATGGATTTTTAAAATATCTTCATTAAAATACAACTCTTTTGGTACGTTGATTTTCTTCGGTTTTTAAAGAGATGTATTCGCTGAGAAGCACCTGAGAAAGTGCTCCTATCTTGTGCATTGCCATTCGTTAGCTGAAGACTCCAGGCATGCCAAGGTACTATGAGATGCTATGCAGGTAGAAAAAAAAATGTGTCACCGGATGTTTGTCAGGCTTTGCAAACACAACGATAATGTTATTAAACTCAGAACTAGGGCCTATTTCGCAAATGGCCATGATTTTAGCATGTAACTTCCCTGCCACTTGCTGGCTGAGCTACTGTGGTATTTAACAAAATAAGCACTTGTAAACTATCTTCATTTCACCAAACTATCAAGCGTAACATAACAGCGCAGACAGGGAAGTCCCGAGAAAGCAAGGCTCAGCTATAGCATCAGTGAGTTGGAAGCATAGGATCTGAGGACACAAGAACTGTCTCTCAGTCAGATGAACAGATAGCACCTAAATACTCTGCAAGAAATCTCTTAGGAGCCTTAGTTTTCTCATCTATAAACTGGGAACTGGTAAGATAACAATGGTAATGGTCATGGTAATGGTGAAAGCCTTATTTCGCCAGTGAGCAGCTGTGGAGCTCCAGTACTATATGAGGCTTCCTGCAGACCGAGATGCATCCCATTTCAAGACCCAATTAGCCTCAAATCTCACGGCTGTCTATCTCTTATTATCTTGAAGAGATTCTATATAAGACACCAGCAAGCCACCTGCTTTCCAGGATATTGCGTTTTTATCCGAAAGAGCTGAGAATGGAGCTCCATTTAGCTACGTGGTCTAATCCAAATGGGAGAGGCAACTTCTAGCAAGGAAAAGGGTGATAAACTCTTTGGAGAACCCGAGAGAGCCCCTCATGATCAACAAGGTGGCATCTCCCTTGTGCTGGCCATTTGTCACCTGACGCCTACCTTTATGCGATTGCTGTACAGGTAGGTGAAGACAAAAGCAGCCCCAGTGTGGCTGGTGTCCTCAACCTAGGTTTGCATTGTGATGAACTTCCAAACTCCCACACTTCTGGGAAACTCTGCAGTGCATTTGTTTGCTTAAAGCACATTTTAAAATTGTGTTCACTGTTTACATTTCTTCAAGGTTTTGTACATCAATACGATTGTATGCGGAACCTATTAAATTATGAAAGTCAATAGTTTTCACTTTACTGGCATGCATCTTTCACTGCCAGAGCCAGGAAAGATACAACTGAGTTCTTTTGCATACATGAGACATTAGTGGTATTTACGCTTTCTGATCAGGGCCAAACAGACACACAAGTGTGCACATGGGTACACACATACACACAAACAGTGAGAGACAGAAACAGAGACAGAGAGACAGACAGAGACAGAGACAATAACAGAGAGACAGATACAGACAAACAGATAGACAGACCAACAGACATCATTTGAAAGCAGCGAGAAAGGCAAAATCATCTGGGAGAAGTTGAGTAAAGAGCCCTGACCATTACTCCAGGCCATTATATTACACAGTTGTGGTAAATCCTAAAGGGAAAATGGATTTTATTTTATGAAACCCTTGCTCTCCCTTCCAGTGAACTGCGTTCAACTAATAACAGATATTCTGGACACAGTATGAGCTATCAGGGACATTTTATCCAGGGAAAGCAGTAAGATAAGATCACTAGAGAGCTGAAGTTTTCCTAACTCAAGTTCAGTTTGAGTAGAAAGCCATATCCATTTGCCAGCGCAGATTTAAATGACATATCACCAACTGGAGATGAAAACAGAAAAGGAAGCGGGGGGAGGAACCAAACACAGGCCCCGTCATGAACAGGGTGACATATACGAGCTCATCCTTGGAGATGGGGCCTTGCAGTCTGTCCCACATGCACACATATCTTCACATCCCTCGTCTCCTGTTGACACTGCAACATTCACACATCAACTATATCAAGCACACAGAGCCTCCAGCTCAAATGGTATCCAAGTCTGGAGAATCAAGCCCAGCGCTTTAGTGGACTCAAATATCAACTGCCCCCAGAAATATTTAAGGGTCTGAATGAGAGCATGAGAAATGGGGGCGGGGGGTGCCCCCGCTCTCCACGGGCTGCAAACCAGACCTGGGGAAGTTTTGAGATGAAAATTTCATCTTTGTTACCCTTGGGTTCACACTTGTTTTTTCTCTTCTTTTCCTTCTCTTGCAGTAGCAACCACTGCCAGTTGCCCAACGCCAGCCACCATAACCAAATCGGGGAAACAGTGGAGTAGGCAGAGGGGAGGCAGCAGCAGTGGAGGGGAAGTAAGGGAAACTTCCTCAGATGTCTTTGCCAGACCACTAATGGTGAGCAGGCCACAGCGTGAAGAACCAGGAAAAACAGCTCACTCAAGTAAAAAGCTAATGCAGCTGCCAAGTTGAAAATAAGTATGGTCTACTTTCGATTATCCACAAGTGGTTTAACCACAGGGCCTCCATCTTCCTACACTCAACCTCAGTCTGGGCTGAAACCCAGACACCAAGCAAAGCAGGGGTCTGCGAGCCTGAACGCTGTGTCTGTGTCTGAAGGTGTGGGCTCAGGAGTACAGAACTGTGATGTCCTTTTATCAAGCTACTCAATAAACTTTTCCTACACAGGGACAGTGTGGTATATATGAATGACCACTGGTGGTAAAGTATGCTTGAATCTTTTTGTGTGTGTGTGTGTGGCGCTATGGAAAATGTCAGTGAAATCCACAAGCAGACGCTGAGTAAAGGAAACAATCGTGTCTTCAGAAATGTTGTTCCCTCATTCACTTATTCGAAGGGCTTTGTGGAGTCTTTACTGTTATCTGCTGGGCACCTTTCCAAACACTGGGACTACCTCATGGGGCTCACAGTCCGCGCTGGATAAGAAACACTCAGAACTCAACAGTGTTCGTGATTTCTGAAACCTAAACTATCCTGTAGATGAACACTGCAGTGCCTTGAGGTAAACGTAATTTCCTCCTCAGCTCCAAAGAACAATAAACCTTAGTGTATATCTCCAAGATGACATAAAAGAACATTTTCAGTGAGGCAGGAGGTGACACTTCAGCACTGAGTGGGATCTGTCTTTGATGGTCTACTCTGTCACCTGCTTACTTGTCTCCCTTTTAAGAGCAGATTTTTGTGTCCGTCATCATCCGTCCTTTCAGATCTCCTAGACAAATAACCTCTTTCTGCTACAGCTATGAACCTAACAACCCAATGTGCTCATAATGGACAAGACACATGAAGGCCCAAACCTTCAGGGGAGTTCTCTCTCTCTCTCTCTCTCTCTCTCTCTCTCTCTCTCTCTCTGTCTGTCTCTCTGTCTCTCTCTCTCCATCCATCCTGAGACAGGGTTTATCTGTGTAGCCATGGCTGTCTTGGACTTGCTTTGTAGACCAGCCTGGCCTTGAACTCAGTACTGCTGGGACTAAAGGCTTACACCACCATCCCCTGGCTTGTTCTCATTTTTTTTTTCTTCTTTTGTTTTTATAAGCAGGATTCTTTGCCCAAAATCTCTATCTGATATAATATGTCGGAAAAAAATAATTAAGGGGACTGTCTGCCAACGGTGTCCCTGACTGCCTCTAGATCGTTATCAACTACCTTCAAAATAAGGTGATTCAAACTTCCAGAAAATCAGATTTTCTTATAAAACATAATGGATAAAAAGACATAAAGTTTAAGTAAATTAAGTAATTCCTGAACTCCGTTTTTTTCCAAAGGCATAATTATTATTTAATATCAGCACTGAATAAACAGTAATTTGGCAAATTACTTCTGAACTGTGACCAACGGCTGCTTCAAAAACCAAGAAAACCACTGAATCTGAATTTCCATATTAAGACAGCTTCACTACATCTCATTGGAAAAAGGTTAGAAAAAATGGTAACTGGGTAATGGAACAGTGTCTCTCTTGCCCTTAAAAATGAGTACTGGGCGGGAGTGTGGCTCAGTGGGACAGCGCTTGCCTAGCATATCTGAGGCTCTTGGTCTGATTTCTGTCCCTGCAGGGAAAAGGGGAGGGAGTGGGTTGTCATTAGAAAGCTCCTAAAAAGCAATAGCTCTGGGTACCCTCAGCCTCTACAATGGTGCAGTTCACTCAACCAGGGGAGTAGGGAGGTTATACTGATACCCATGAGCCACAAGTGTACAAACTTCCTTCCTAATGCATCATGCTCCTGCAATCTATTTCCTTACTTGAAATTTATTGCTATAAATACAGAGAATGAAAAATGTGAAATGATGCCAGCTCAGTCATCACTCTGGCTCCAATCCTTGGCTAAATTTATGCGTTTCTCTGGTTTGTTGAAATGCCAAAGACTTAGGCACACTAGAAAGATATTACTATTTTCTCTTTGGTGAAGAAGCCCGACCTGCCCACTGCATACAGATGGAAGCACAAGAGAGCCAAGGGCAAGAAGATAAACATGTGCACTCAGCTGATGAGGAGAGCAGGCTTCAGATGCCCAGTCAGAAAGGCTCGAACAGGGTCATCTTTGAATACCACATACCTATCCAAAGCTGTAGCTATTTTTTCTAACCTTTTTCCAATGGATTCCTCCTCCCTTTTGTGTTGTAGTTTTTGACTTAGATTTTTGTAGTGCTGAGTATTTAAGCCAGGGCCCTACATTCACTGGTCAAGTAAGCTCTGCTACTGCCCTGTATTCTCAACCACAGATAACTCCAACAACAGAAGGGCTAGGGACATAGCTTAGTAGCAGAGGGTTTGCCTAGCATGCATAATGCCTTGGCTTTCATCCCGGACACCAAAGGAGTTTTTGTTACTGTTGATGTCTTGCTTTATTTTTAGTATTTTTTTTGTTTTAATGTTAATAGAATGAAGTGCAATTCAGCCTGAGAAACGTTGGAGACAAATGGGCCATACTAGAAAGTGTCCATAAAGAAAAACTCAAAAGAAAGTGATCTTCAGGACCTAAGACCAGGAGAAGTGCAACAAACTTAGCGCGTGTCTAAGAATCTTCCGTCTTCTTATGCTTTAAGTTAGTGATGGTAATGTGAGCCTTAAGGATAAGTATTCAAGTTTGCGGTCAATGAAAACAAAGGCTTTTTCCCTCCATCTCGGGAGACACACCACAGCACATCTGAGGCATTTCCTTGTTTGTTGGCTACCATTGGAGAGTATGAAAGTTTTCTCTTTAGTGCACTCGCTTTCCTTTGCAATCTACTTTACCTTAAGGGAAACCACCTTTCCTATTAAAGCGGCGAACACCCCGTGCTAAGAAATTCAAAACCACTGTACTCTGCCCTGCGATTCTGATATTCTTATTTTTAAATCAACTCACAGTGCTTGACTAACATCAGTTTCTGTCCTATAACACATTGATTTAGTATGAACAGACATTTGAAGTAGATATACTCTCATAGTCATAAATATTTATCATCATACTAACAAAAAATGCCTGGGAGTAAGTACTTTAGGATGTTATTTATTTTTGTAGGGTAGACTATTCATGACTTCAATTGCTTATATTCTGAAAATCTACAATAATCTTAGATGACATTTTGAAATTTGTTTAGGTATTATACAGATGCTCGAATGGCCATGTGTGTGTTTGTACTCATGTGTGCAAGTGCCCTCGGAGACCATGAGAGGGTGTCAGAGTCCCTGGAGCTGGAGTTACAGACAGTTGTGGACCACTGTGTGTGGTGTTGGGGATTGGTAATGTGGGTCTCCTACGAAAGCAGCAAGCACGCTCAACCAAGGAATCTAGCTTCCTAGCCTGCCCATATTTCTGTTTAAGATAAATTTTAAAAATAAAATTGCTTCTTCAAAGTTTATCTGAATAATCTATAACTTAAAGGCTACACAGTTATTATCTTCGCAGAGATTATATGGATAATGAATTTAAAGTGATACAAAATAAATAAATAACGCACAACACTAGTTCTGGAAGAAAAAAAAGCTGTTTAGCCTTAGATGGTTATTGATGGTTCCCAAAATAGTTAGTGTGTACACAAATTGCACTACTAAACAGGTTTTGTATTTCTAAAGCGAAACATGCAAATCCAGTAGAAAATGTAACTTTCCTAAGTATTTTTCTCTGAAAAAAATCGACTTTCACTCATACCATAGAAAGATATGGATAAATTTCTGACTTTTTATAAAAATACAGGTTTTAGTTTGTAGATCTCCTACATTTGTAGAATCTTTGGGGTTCATTTCCCAGGCTACTCCAGTGTGTGTGTGTGGGGGGGGTCCGCCTCCTGCTAGGAAGCACTGGGAGTGACTGTATTTCCTATAATTTGATCCTCTAATTAAAGGGGCTATTGCTATGGTGATCTTCACTGAGAGTTTTCTCCTAAATGTGTCAGAAATCAAGGATGTTTAACTGCCTGCTACCGAATTACCGAGAAGCCAACCTTTAAGGTCTTAGACTCTTGACATTCTAATTAAAATTTTAAAGCATATCTAATAATAAAGCTGAAAGTGTGTTTTATAAAAATCAACAAGAGAAAAGAATGCCAAGGTAGCCTGGTTGGTAGGAGATTGGAAAGCCCCTCCTTAAGTGAAGGGCCTGAGCTGTGCCCGGCAGCAGCAGCCCCGTGTGTTAAGATTCTGTGCTCTGTGCCCCACAGGAATCTTCCTGAGGCTCAGACACCCCAACATGCACCCGTCCTTCCCTTGATCCTTAGAAGAAAGTTAGCTTGTCTAAGCTCACCTTCCCCAGCTTCAACTCACATATTCCAGCTTCCAAAGACTGTTGTCCTTTGGACTAAAAAATTAAGAGTTTGGGTCTTTTCAAAACTGAAATGCAAACACAAAAACAAAAGATATACTGTATAATTTTTCTTCTTTGCATTTTTAAAAAAAAAAATCTACATAGTTCTCCCTCCCCTGCTGACCATACTGTAGTCAGAGTTCAGACAATGCTTTCCAAAGCTAGTGATCAGAAACGAGGTGGCAAAAAGAGTGACAATCTAGGTAGACCTGTTGCATGGACATTTTCAGGGAGATGAGAACAAGAGTCTGATCGTGACATTGTGAGCAGGAAAAGAGAAAATGGTCAGGTAGAGTGAAGGGTTGGAGGAGCCAAGTGGCCTTGCTTAGCTGAATGCTAATGGAAGCCCTTTCATGATTCTGCAGGAGAGGAGTTGGTATGCTGAAGTGTTCTCTTTGGGAGGCAGGGTTCAAACAATGTAGATAGGGCACGGAAAGCCACATACGGCTACCGAAGTCAAAACAACACATTTTGTCCAAACGATAACTTAAGGGAAATGAACATAAAAGTTTGTTCTAGCCTATTTGTTTGTTTATGAATGAATGAATAAGAAAGCACCTGTTTCTAATGCAGAGGAGGCAGGGAAGGTTTTTCATGCACGAATGGGCTAGTGATGTCAGAGTCCCACTTCACACAAGACAGAGCCTTAGGAATCCTATCTGGCTACATCTGAACGGTGCTTTTGTGGTCAGAGAGAGTGTCCACAACTACATATTCCCTGAGACTCCTCCCACCCATAGACAATCAACTGAGCCCTGAATGCCTGCTGAGTACGTGTCTGTTTGCAGTGAAAATCACCAGTTTAGGTAGTTGGGAAAGACTTACCTATAAATGAAATTAGAATTTTTTTCTTAGATAAAACCATTCAACTAGGGATGGGGCTATAGCTGCACTGATAGAAGTGTCTCCTTAGAGTCCATGAAGGGATCGGGGCCCCGGCTTTTCATAAAGTCGTGTTCTAGTAAACATTTGGGTGAGAACTCAAGGTCATTGTTACATAGCCAGTTCAAGGCAAGTCTGGGCTACATGAGATCCTGCCTTTAAAAGACAAAGAAAAAGAGAAAGAGGAGAAAGAAGAGAAAGATGAGGAGGGGGAGGGACAGTAGGTGAGGGAGGAAGAAGAGGAGGCAGCTAAAAAAGAAACAAAGAAAACCATATACATAAGTTTCTTGTGCACAACTTTGAATTGCCCTGTGTATTTTTTTCCTTAGTTCAAAAGCCATGTGACTAGACAAAAATTTGCATATATACATATGTGTGTGTGTATATATATGTATATATAATGTATAATAAGTGTTGTTTGTTACCCAGGAATAATTTCCCATTGTCAACTTAAATTTGAGAAAAAATATAAGCAAAAAAGAGTATCATTTTTCACTCAAAGCAATAATTCATTACAGTTTATTTCAAAACATTTTAGTTATGCACAATTTATATGTTCTTATCCTGTTTTCTAACTACCCTCAGCTATGAAATTCAAAACCACTTCAGCACCCTCCCTCCCTCCCTCCCTCCTTCCCTCCCTCCCTCCCTCCCAGAGACGGAACCCCAGCCCCTTCACAGTCCATACCACCATTGGTGGCCTTTTTGATTTTCATAAAGATCTTCACACTGAGTTGACTCCTGTGTCTTTCTCTAGCTCTCATTAGTCCTGTATGCACATCTAAAGACACGCTTTCAGTAACACTCAAAATAGCAAGGGTGTTGATCTAAAACATTACACACATTACAGAGTAGTGCAAGCATGTGTGTGTGTGTGTGTGTGTGTGTGTGTGTGTGCATGGTTGTGTTTGTGTGTGTGTGCAATTGTGTGTATGTGTGTGTGTTGCCCTGGGTGGGTTTACAGAGCAACAGTGAACAGAAAATAAGAACTCCAAAAGTCAGAAATGGGCAGTTTTTATACTCCCCTTCCCACTGCAGTAAGTAGCCAATGAATCTGTTACCTGGGACACGACATACATCTTTTTTTCTGGTTTTGTTTTGTTTGTTTTGAGGCAGTCTAGCTCAGTCTTGAAATCCTGGTTTGAGCAGGTCCTCCTAGTAGAGGAGCTGACCAAGTGGAGCGGACTAGAGCTACATATTACCATGAGTACCCTAAACCTTGCATCTTAAAAATACTTTTAGGTAACAACCCAATGTTAAAGAATCTCCAACTGACCAAAGGAGGCACATAGAAAAGAGACAACATACATCTGTGAGGCCACCTGACAAGAATGAGCATGGTTGTGAAAGAGAATCTTCAGACTGATTTCCAAACATGAGAGCTAAGATGTTGGCCATAGGCTTCAGAGCAAAACCTGAGGAACCCTGTCTGCCAGGGTCACCGCGGGGAAACCAGCCTGATAAGGGGTCCTGTGAACATAAGGGTAGTCTTTGTGGCTCTTTCTTCATGATAGGGTTGTTGCCAAACCATGGGTGCTTCTCAGGGAGAAATTCTGCAACCAATGTGAAAATATTCAGTGTGCTGGCAAGACTGTTTCCATGTGAATATACATTAGAAAAGAAAAGGTTTGCATTCCTTTTAAAGCATTATATGAATGAGTTCTGTATTTTAAAAAGTTACAAAATAAAAAAGAATAAAACCTCACTGTGAGGCCCTTGCTGAGTATCATAGAACTAGGGTCCTAGAGAAGACTTTGTGGCAAGGCTGAGCCTCCTGAAGAGGCGCCAGCCCACGGTCACTTGGTTCTGCCTCTTTTTTATGTGTACGAGTCTATGTTATGTGTGTATTTATGTGTGTCTGCGCATGTGTGGGCATGTGTGTGGAAGGCTGCGGTTGAAGTCGAGAGCTCCCTTCATTGCTTTCTACTTTATTTGCTGTGTCGGGCCTCTCAATTGAACGCAACAGGCGGTCTAGCTGACCAGCTTGCCGAAGGATCCCTGCCTCTGCCTTCTGCATGGTGGGATTAGAGGTGGGCTGCTGTGTCCTGATAGCGTTTATGTGGGTTCTGGGGATCTCAACTCTGGTCCTCACAGTTGTGCATCCAGCACTCTCCTGCCATGCTATCCCCCAGCATGACCATGAGCCAACTCTGCCTGATCCCACAACTTTCTGTGTTCCTGCCTTCACTGTTAGAAAAAAAAAAAAAAAAAAGACGCTGGGTCCAGTAGCAAGCTCATGGCCAAGAGCTCCAAACAGTCTTGGTTCTAAAGTCTTCGACGCTTTGCTATCATAATAAGTTCTCACCCCTGAGCTTCTTAAACATGCACTAAGGCAGCGGTGCTTTGTGATAAGATGCACCCACCTCTAAAAACGATCTGTTCAGGGCACTAGACCCACTCTATATGGCAGCACCCTAAACTGTGGGTTGCCCACATATGGTTACATCAGGAGGTGTGGGGATCACAAAAATTTGGCAACAAGCAAAAAAAAGAAAAAAAAGATTGGAATCCACAATAACCAAAAATTAACTCAAAATCAAATGTGTCAACACGGTTACCATCTGAGGCATTTCTAGCAGTGCACACACGTGTGGCACCGAAGGACTTCACAGCAGCCTTGCTTCTGATCACATGACATGCCCACTTGGCCCTGCATTATGGCTACACCACATGTCATCAGTGAACGCTGACTATAACACTACAGCTCAGATTAAAGACTACTGTGTGTTATAAATCCTAACATTCTTTCTGTGCATACAGATTTTCCATTCCTACAGAAACATAGTGGAAAACAAATCTGAATCTCATAAATCATTTAATGAATTTGACTTAGGATTAGGACAGAATTACCAACAATTTCTAAAATGGTCCTCAACACACTTTTGCCCTTTAACGTGTGTATTTATGCAAAGCGGCGTTCTCAGCGCTGATGATCATAAAACTAAAATCTTAATCAACTTGAAAAGCACTGAAGATACTCTGCATCTACAGCACCACACTCAGCAAGATTTAATTCTTTATGTAAAAGCACAAAAAGTAGTCCCATCTCATTAGTATGCAAATTTGATTTTTATCCTTAATAAATGTTAAATATTATATATATATATACATATATATACCAAAGAATTGTTGAAATTATGATTAATTGTAAGTGAGCATTTGGTTTTATACCTTTTTATATACTAATACAGCCAGATGACTTAAATTTTTCTCAGGCAAAAAGAGGCTATGAATGGACCAAATTTAAGGCCTTCTCTCCATCACTTAGGCCAAGCCTTATTAATATTTTTAGATAGCTGAATATACTATTAAAAGTACAGTACAGTACCTGGGTTCAAATCCACTTGTATGACCTATGTACTAACAGGATGATCCTGGGTAAACTCATCCATAAATTTGTGCTTTGGAATCCTCATTGCAGAATGGGCAGCCATTATAATCTAACTGAGGTGACAGCACTATAAATTTAATTTGGCCTTGGGATTTAAATCAACTGATATGTCCTAGTATTTGCCGAACATCACTAAACTTTCTCAGCAAAGTAAAGAATATTTGAGCCAATAAAATACAGGCATCTAGACCAGAATGGTGAGGGCCAAGAAATAGTGATCAGAGTGATGGAATGAGCAAATTTTTAGAAAAAAAAAAAAAGAAAAAAAGCCTGGCCTAAATGTTTCCAGCATCGCTGAGCATGTTTCAGAAGTGTTCACACAGCTACAGGATGGATGGGAAGCAAGAAAAGAGGCCGAGTTTGTTCTACTCAAGTCAAGGTCAGTGTCCAATCTCCAAATAGCTTTTTTATCTTCAGTAACCGCATCAGCTCAGGGGCCACAGTGAGCTACGGCAAATATAGCACAGACACTCAGCGCTAGAGAGAAAACCAAATGTTAGTGCGTTTTTGGTCCTTTGCCATCTAAGGAATGAGGATGGAGCCTTGTATCATGAAACTTAGCCATCCAGGATTGCATGGAATGGCTTCTTAACATTTTCTGACAGAAATTTCTCCTGAAATGTCATATGTCAGGTAGTACATATGTCAGGATTATTTTACATGCACAGTTTAACTCCAGACAGATGCGTGGATGAGACTGTGCATGCAAACTTCTATATTCCAGAACTGCTTTTTAGAAACTGGATGTGAATCAACTTGAGTCAGGTAACTTCTAGTGCCCCAGCTAACTGGACCTAGTTTAGAACCTAATTTTAATTTTGGTTTTTTGAGCCCCTGTTGAAGTGAGAACCTAAGACAGCTGAAAAACAGAAGGCTCTTCTGAACCAGACCCACTTCACAAATGCCAGCAGAAAAGTGGATGACACGTTAAGGAGGGCAGTCCAGACAGAGAAGAACTTGTACTTTAGTTCACCTTAGAAACTTCCCATAGCTGGTGTCAGCAATTATGGAAATACATATTTTAGAGAGCACAGTGGTGGTGATAGTGGGGACAAAACATCAGTGGAAAACGGGAGGCTCTCTTATTGAAGTGGATATTCTCAGCCCACAGCAAGTGTGTACCCTTAAAACATTTCCCGAATATAGGAGGTTTCACTGTTAGGTGGCCCAACTGGAGCTTGGCAGATGGTCAAAACATTTGGAAAAGATCATTTTTCTAAATGTACTTTAACCATTTAAAGACCTGGGTCCTACCAAAAATACATTTTTTTCTTTTCATTTTTTTGTTTCTTTAAGTCATTCTGAATAACAGTTATTGAGCATTCACTGTTACAAAGAACTGTCAGAAGCACTAAGAAAACATGGTCCCAGTGTTCAAGAAAACACAGCCTGGTGGAGATGATTTCACACACAACTACCATGAAAGCCAGACATAGCTAGCATAAGGCAACGTAAGCCATGTGTGATGGTGAAGGAAGAGGAAGGAGCAGTCTACCCAAGGAAGGATGGACGGAAGAGCAGGCATTCCCTTTCTTGTTCCAGAAAATCTCTGCTAAGGCTACATGGGGTTTCAGTAGGCAGAGGAAGTACTGGGCAGCGCAACATTCAGCCTACAGCAGGAGACAGACACCCTGGGCACAGAGGTGCTTGTTTAACATGGAGTGTGTCAACACTTTTGTGGAGCTCTGTGCTTTTCCTCTGCCCTGCACGCTGGGCCTCCAGAGCATCAGCACCCATGCTTTTTCATTTAAGAGTGTCACAAATAGGCTCAAAAGATTCTTAAGGGTTTTTTTCCCCCCAATATAATGTTTGCCTATAATGTCTTCTCCACAGATTGACTCTTTCATTTAGACAGGGCAGGCTTTAACATGTGACTTACAGAGAAAAGTGAAACCACAGGCACCAGCAGAACTCAGAATAAAAAACACATTTTGAAATAAAATAAAGGTTAAGCTCTCATACCAACAGACCTTGCTTGATCAGCAAAAATGTAGGTGTTAACAGGAAATCACTATATTCTGTAATCCCCATTTCACCCTCCACAAAATTGCACTGCAATTCAAAATAAGTGAAGCAACAATTGGATGGATGACCAGTTTTTGTTGTTTACATAGTTTAATGCACAAATGTGCAGCTTCCATGGCTTTTGGAATGACGTGATTTACATGAAGCTCTAACGATAAATAAGCTGAAGGGCTGCGTTATAGTTAGCATATGGTGAAATTTTAAGCAAAGCTCTTTCGCCCACTCCCTAAAAGACATTTAAAATATTCTCCCTATCAAGAACTTTTATTTTTTTTATTTTACACCCTACTAATTCTTTTCTTGTGAAAACATATTTTTTATCAATAAAGAGTGGAAAATAAAACACAATAATCACAGAAAGTGTTCTTTGCACATTAATCAGAGGGTGATCGTGACAACCAAATAAACTTTACAAATGTCTATAAGCTTGTCATTTTAAAACGTAATTATGGATATTAAAATACTCCTGAGCTACCTGGTTTGACAGGATATCTAGACCAAGGCTAACAGGTCATTCATAAGAAATTTTACAAGCAAACCTTTGGGAGAATGTGTACAAATTAACCGAGAAAGATGTCTACCTCCTACAAACTCTTCCAGATGAGATTTGCACAGACAAGTTACAGTTCTGAGTCTTAGGGAACATCTTTTGTTTTTATTCATGTGTATATTTGTGCATCTCTGTGTGTATAGCAAGTGCACAGGTATTCATGTAGGCCAAAAGGAAGTATTGGATTCTCCCTGGTACTTAACTCTGCCAGCCTGAGTTAGAGGCAGTTGTAACCTGCCTAAAATGGTGCTAGGAACTGGCCCAGTAAAAACATCCTGATCTTGAGGATAAGGTCAATTTCTCTATTAGTCTTCCCGAAATGTCTTCACAGCGTCTCCTTTCCGTTTTTCCTACTTAGACTTCATTTAGAGGACCACTGATGACTTTTAGGACCACACATATATTAGGTAGGAAGGGAATAGTTAAACTCCATTTTACTGGAACCAGGAAACAAGGCACAGAAATGCACTCTCCACCTGGACAATTGACATTTTCTGGGTGCTACGTGAGTCCTGAATTAACATCTTCTCCCACCCCACCCCCCAAAGAGAGACAAGAGACACAAAGAGAGTCAAGGAGAGATGAAGCTGTGGATCAATTTGCATACCAAATTTAAGATACTGGAGTTCATGTCTTAAACAGACTATCTTAGACGTGAGAGTCATTCATTTAAAACCATCATTAAAAATACCAGTGCCTGGGTATTGGTGTGTGTGTGAGTCTACATATGTACATGCATGCATCACAGTGCATGTATGGAGGTCAGTGGACATCACAGAAGTCAGTTCTCTCCTTCCTCCATGTGGGTTCCAGAGATGGAACTCCGTTTATCAGGTGGGCAGCAAAGCACTCTTACTCACTGAGCCATCTCGCCAGCCCAGTACTGGTATTTTATACTGTTCTATGCTTTCTGTTCTTACTTGGGAAATTGATCATGGAGCCAGACGGCAGTTTTCATCTCTATTCACACCTACTATCAGACAAGTCTTTAACCTAAAATCCTCTGTGCAGAAACTCATTAAAATGCTGTCGTGAAAGGAGATCACGACACCACTGCTTTCCCTTTGCCTAATGACTCAAGACCTCGCTCATAAATACATTCTAATTAAATTATCTTCTCTTGGTACTTCCTTACACAATCCATGTGCAACTGAACCAAATACTCTTGACGGCTGATACTTCATTAAACAGCTTTCACTACCTGCTTTCCTTTCTTCTTTCCTTCACCCCTCCTTCCATCTCTCTCCCCAGGAATCTTGTCTGGCAAACCCTATTTTAAGAGTTTGTCCTATGCCTTCATCAGATTATGTTTTTCTTGCTATGATAAATAAAACATAAAAGACTCAAGGAAATTTGTCTCTTCGAATACTGGAAAAAGCTCTACTTCTTAGTACTTGGTAGAGGGAAGAAGCAGATCAGTTAATGGGGTATTTGTTTTGTCTCTGGGCAGGGATGCTGTTGAGGGGAGGATGCATCAAGTAAAGTTGAGCCATGAGTCAGACTCTTGCAAAAGTTATCAGTGAGGAGGCTCTGGAGAGTGGTAAATGATACTGATTCTTTAGGCTGTCGGGTGTATGGCACTCAGGGTGCTGATGAATAAAAGTGAGACATAGGAAATAATTTGAAATCTTAGCACATATCATGGCTTATGATGTGATTTCCACTGGAATGTCATATTTTTAAATAAAATGTAGAAGTAGCTGTGTTCCCTTTCACACTTTGCTGTGTCTCTCAGGAGTTTTACAGAGTAAATGAGAGCTTAACAGAAATTTGATCGTTTGTAGTGAAAAAGATTACAGATGATAGAATTGCATCACTCTGCTAAGTCTGAAGGTAATTTGTCTAGCTCTAAGAGAGACAGCCTGGACACTGCTTCTAACTCCTCTCATTCACACTGCCACTGTTCCAAATATTGCCATTAACACTATAGCCTAGGAAAAATTTGAAGGCGCTGCATTTGAATGTTTAGCTTTCCTTCATTATTTCTGCCAGTACTTCAAGGTGACTATATGATTAACTATGCAGTTGTGATAATGTACTGGACTGGTTATGTACTTGTTGAAATATAATGAAGTTGATGTATTTTGTCTACCCAATACAATTACCATCATGAATTTATGATGCTATTTATTTTAGAGATTCCATTTCGTAGCAGAAGCTCACCTAGCAACTGCTAACCAACATACCAAATCATAAAGGAGATCCATTTTAGTAAGTCAGAAGCTATTTTTAAAAATGGCCAATGGTTTAACATCAGAATTTACAACAGAACGGATTGGCTTGATCATTCTTGATCATTGGGACCCCCACCTTTTAGTGTGAGGTGTAAATGTGATGGTTGATTTTATTCATTTATGTGTGTGTGTGTGTGTGTGTGTGTGTATGTGTGTGTGTGTGTGTGTGTGGCACTGGGCCTCGTACACAGTAGGAAAGTACCCTGGCACTAAGCTACCTCCCAGCCTTTTGCAGTTAATTTGGGCTAACATCAGTTAATTTGGGCTAACATCTATCAGGTTCTTCCAGTGTTCCAGAAGCATCCTAAGTTCATTACACAAATTAACTCATACTTTGATCCCTTTTACACAAATAAGAAAGCCACGTCCTGGAAAGGTTATGTTGTTTGTTCAGGGCTGCAGTGCTAATGGAAGGACAGTTGGAGTCGGAAGTCCCAGGCGGGCTCTGGAGTCTGGAGCACTACTGACCATGTTGCTTTCCGCTCACTCGACTCTCAACAGTTGAGATGGAAACCAGAAGTTCGATTTATGCAGTCTATGTCCCTACTATTATTAACCGCAACGTGCTAAGTAAATAAATATGTTCCACAGCACGCATTTGATCAGCCATAGGGGCCATCCTGACAATGGTGTTCTCAGAGAGAAGAATGCTGGATTGCATAAGAGAGTTAAAGTGAGCCACAGGTAAAGTTGGCATGGTGGCACACACTGAGAGTCCCAGCATCTCAGGAGGCTGGAAGAGGCGATAGTTGGAATCCCAGAGTTCAAGGTCAGCCTGGGAAATATAATAGGACCTCATTTCAAAAAAGCCACAGGTACAGCTTCTGCATGAGGCAGTACATTTTCAGGCTGGGTGAAGCTGAAAATACCTATTGCCATGACTCAAGTTCCATAGGCAATGAATGATATAATTCTAGTTTAATTTTTTTAAGCATATGACCAAAACTTACATGAGATGACTATTTCTAAACTTAAAATCCAAAATTTGAAGTGCTACAAAGCACCAAACATTCTTTGAACTGATAAGAGTCACAAGTGAAAATTTCTACACCTGATTTCCTATGTTGGGCTGTAGCCAAGATGCATTAGCCTGTAGGGACCAATTAGTATAACCATATATAAAAAATAGCATATATATAAATATATAAACATAAACAAATTTGAAGTTTGGATTTGAGTTTTATTCCCTAAGATATCTCATCATGTAAGTGCAAATATCCCAAAAGTTAAAAAAAATACAATTTCTGAAACACTTCTGAGTCTGATCATTTAGATTAGGGATACTCAGCCTGTACATACAAAACTACATACTTAGGAAAGACATCACCTGTTTAGGAAGCTATGATTAGGACAAGTCAAAAACGAAACACACAAACCAACCAACCTCAGCATTCTTTTCCCATTAAGGAAACAATATAAGATGCATATTTTAAACAAACAGATCTGAGTTCGCATCTCAGTTTCCTCTAGGCTAAATGTTACTCAGGAAACTCTGCCCCAAGTAAGAATACCATAGAATACCAGTGTCCAAAATGAGGCTTTAAACAGCTGCTTCCAACACAGAGTACTGAATGGGGCTTGCAGGTACACTGCTCTGAAGTTTCCTTAGGGTTTTGCAAGTGATCAATAACTGATGACAATTTACAGAGGACACTGGCAACCAACAGCATATCCTCCTGAATTTGTACAGAGATCTATTTCTTTAGTGTTCTTTTGCTGGTATTTTCTCGAAGGGCTCAATCCATTTTTTTTTTTAAAATTTCAGATTTAAATATCTAATAGAAAATGTACACTAAAAGAGAAGACAGGAAGAAACACGCCTTCAGCGGTCTCCTCTCAAAATACAACAGAATCTCATATTAAACCCCTTTTTGTCTACTACGCTTAAGGGGCAGTAATAGTCACTTTTCAACTGAGAAGTCAGAGCCCAGACTGGAGTAATACGTGTGAGCCAGAATGGAATGGGAACCAGGAGCCACATGGCTGCTTGTCAGAATCCTAGTCAAGGGCACCATCCATGCTTATTCACACCCACCCTCTTCCCTTAAGATAGTAAGTAGTTTTACTTCCAAAGAGGAGGTGAGAGAATTTGAGAGCGATGTCCCCCCGCCCCCTGGGGAAAGGCCGTTTTCCAACCCATTCCTAAACATGGCAGGCATAATACCGCAGAAAGAAGCAAGGAGATTCTAGGGTGGTGAGGTCCCTGCCTTCGAAGCAAGCCAGCAAGCAAACACAAATGCACGCAATTTGAAATTTTAATTAGGGTACCATGTGCTGGTGACATATGGCGACACGCTGACAGCTGGGTGTCCAGGTTCAGGAACAGACCTGGGTTCTGAAGTCACAGTTGGCAGAAGCGAAGTTCTCTGCTTGTGCACTAGGTGCTAGTGTGCCTGGAAAGGGTGCTGCCAGCCTCCCTTGCTACCCTGCACTGCCATCCTGCCATTTACAGACGCCGTGTGGAGAAGACCACCGCGGTAGCTCAGATACACAGCGAAACAAAGACGAAAAGAAACAGAAAAGATCGAAACCCGATCCCAGGGTCAGAGTCCAGGTTGGACTACATTTGTACCAGCGCAGCCACTGATCTCTGGTGGAACTGGGACCCTCAAACTAGTCCTTGCTGTGGGCCCTCTCTCTCTGGAACAAAGCAGGAAAGAACTCTGTTACCTATTCCAAAGTGCAAATGCCAAATGCCAAATGTGATTTAAAAGTAGGTGGCATACGTCAGATGAATCATGTGAGTGAGGTATGGAAACTGAATCAAAACATTTTAAAAATAACTTGTTAAGCATTAAAAGTCAAGTTTGTTAACTTTTCCCTGCTCTTGGAATTTTACTTCTGTGATGAATTAATAGTGGTCAGTTTGACCTTTGAAGCTCAGTAGGCTGCCTGAAAATGTCTCTAAATGGGTTAATGAGTTGCCTTATAGTTCCTCCATGCCCCTCTGCCTGTCCTTCTCTGACTATTTACTATGTATGAAGTGGGAATCATTTGAGTGTGCTATTTCCAGGCAAGTCCAGGTTCCACCAGGAGCATGCTGAGGGTTCCCAGCCACACTGTGCAATACTAACAGGGCCACTCTTTGAATCTTGCTCTACATAGAGTCCCCTTCTGAAAGAACCTTTGACAGCGTGGGACCACAGTAGAGAAAAGGCCAAGCTGGCCCTCTGTGTTTCTCTGGAAATCTGAGTTTCTAATCATCAAGCCATGAAATTCTTCTGGAATACTATAAATATTGGCATCAAATCTCTCTCAATCTCTCTCTTCCTCCTTCTCTCCCTCTCCCTCCCTCTCTCTCTCTCTCTCTCTCTCTCTCTCTCTCTCTAAATCACTGAGTGAATTTAAGGTAGACCTACCACTGGGGTAGAAATTCAATATCTACTAACCAGATTTAAAGCAAGCATATTTTTACTGCTTTCCCCCACTCCCAGGCCCAGTTTTAAACAATATATCCTATTTTACTTTATTTTTCCTATCAGTATTGTTGTAAGGATACAGAAACACATGATATCACAACACAGTCTACGTGGAGTTAGTTTTTGGAAAGAAGCAAAACAAACTGAAGATAAACATTAGCCATTTCAGGTTTTAGACAACATTGCTGCACAACACAGACAACCAAATGTACACCCTTAGTCATAAGCCCAGTAATTGCCTTGCATAGCAAATATGCACGTGTATATATTTACCCTTAAGAACAAAGCATGCTGAGGGAAAGAGCATGACCTCTGGCCAGCCCCTCTGGCTTTCCTAAATCTGTCCTCCTCTAAGGAATGTGGCTGGCTCCTGTAAGAGCAGCAGAGAAGCCAAGTGCAAGTGTCTGCCCAATTCCAGATCCATTTCACATTCATCTCAAGCCAAGTTTAGTAAGTTCACATGAAGATTCTTTTACCTTGACTATGTGGTCCACAGCCATGATGCAGGAATTCACTAGATACTTCAGGATATGATACTGAGAGGCATACAATTCTTGCCATGCTAAAGTGCTTTATAACATTTTTTAGATTTCTATTTACATCAAGTCATGGGTGTTAGTTATCAATTCTATGACTTAAAAGGCAGAGTATAAGCCAGATGTGGTAGCAACTGCCTGTAATCCCAGCACTCAGGGAAGCAGAGAAAGGCAGATCTTGTGAGTTGGAGGCCAGCCTGATCTACAAAACAAGTCCAGGATAGCCAAGGCTATATATACAGAGAAGCCCTGTCTTGAAAAATGAGAAGGGGAAAAAAAAGCAGACTATAGCTATAATTTTTTTAGACCATACCTCCAAATTATTTAAAACACATTACCTCTAATAGTAGGACTAAGCTAATAAAAACTGAAATTCATGGTGTCTACAATAATACTATGAAGAAGTACACTTCAGAGAAGGATTTCTTGTGGTTCTAAAAGTCTACTATTAATGAAGCATACATTTCAATATGTATGTCAAAGGATGAAAAATATGTTAGAAAGCTTTATAATACATAAGCACTCTTTTTTGCTAGGTAAACTAACATTAGATAAAACAATTAATTTATCTGATGCAAAAATCAATTTCTCAAATGATTTAGGTATAAATAAAATAAACACAGCATTAAATTATATATTAGAACATCATAACTTTTAAGGATACAATATGAATAAAAATAGAAAACAGGACAACATACAGGAACACTAGGCTAAAATGGTCACCAGAACAACATTCTTTGTATGAATAAATTCCTAGTTAAACCCTGACATACAAAGAACTCAAGAAAATGAAAGTCGAGGTATAACGTCCTTTAGGTCACATTTCATGTAAGGTATAGCACTGTCCTGCCTGACTAACCTGACAGGAACTACCAAGTAATTGGATGAACATGGTATAAGATGCTTTTGACAAAGGAATCTCAATGAAGCAAAATTAACATTCCATGAAATACAGTAAAAAAGGTAAATGTTGTAAATGAATACCTGACATTTCTGCAAATGTCCACACTAGAGAATTAATGGAAAATATTTACATACAGATTCCTGGTTATCACTATTTGAACTTTAGTGGCTAAAGCCAGAGAAGCATGCAACAAGAGGCAGAGGTAGAAAGGAGTCAGGATTAGTACATCAGAAAGCTACAGAAAAAGAGCCCTGATCTTAAAAAGAACCAACTCGTGGGGATTTGTGTTGGGTCTTGGGCTAGACTTGCACAAGTATCTTTGAAACTGAATGGGACACTGTATGATCCGACTGTCTAGACTGATGTGGTCCCATTTGGTAAGCAGCTTTGAGAACTGTAGAAATTAAGAGCTCTGAGCGACCCATCAGCAAGAGGTCAGGAACAGGGCACTTTTAATTAAAGAGAAAAGTGACCAACCTGTGATAACTAGAAAGGCACTGGCTCAGGTCTTCTGTGTTCCTTTCCTGTTACTACACAAAGTACCTTCTTCATCTCTAAGACAATGGGATGAGGGCTGAAGCCTCCTCATTTCTTAATTATTTTTGTGAAAAAATTAAGGTTTTTTTTTTTCTTATAAAAACTTCTAGAGCTAGAGATGTACCTTACAGCGTTTGCCACATCACTGTAAAAATCAATTCATTCATTAATTAAAGGAACTATTGTTATGACATTCCCTAGGCATGAACAATGGAGACAGGACTGACTCAGCTTCAAAACGGTGGATAAAATGGGGAGAATATGGTGACTGTCATTCCTGTACTTTAGAAAAGAAACTGATTACTCATTGAGAAAAAAAAACATCACAGCCATCGGAGACATGTAGGTCTCGGAGAACACAGAATGAATTCCAGAACATATGGATAGATATGATTACCCACCAATGGAGTAGGTAGGGTGCTGGGCTGAGCATTCTATATAGTATAGTTCAAAGTCTTCACAGCAATTTTATGAAGTAGGTGCCTTCACAGGGCTTTAAGAAAGCAAGTGGGGAAATTAGATTCAATGTTTAAGGTCAAGGACACACAGCTAGCTAGTGAGGATCTGAACCCACATCTCTGCCAGATGCAAAATTATATTGTTAAACAAATTAACTAATTATCAAATCAAATCAATCTTGTTAATCTTCACCACCATATTATACTGATGCTGTTCCTCTCTACACAAGCACTCCTCCATTTTAATTAAATCTATCAGACCAATCAGTTAATTGGGTCAAAAGTTAAGTTCACTCTGAATGTACGGAGACAAAGCCCTGAATGAAGCATAAGAACGGTGTAGGTGAGAGCAGTGCATTAGAATATCAATCTGTCACAGAAGGAAGCTTGCCTTTTGCTACTCCCACCAAAGGCCATAAAACACAACTGAAAACTTTAAAGGGAAAAGCATTCACATGTAAAAGTCAATGTGTTAGCCATCACAACTGTTTTCTGGGATCCAGGAGCTTTGCAGCCTATTTAGAAAATGTCCTGTCTCCCTAGCATCCAGGCACAAATGATCCTTCCTCTTTCTACTACGGCTAGCACACGACATTTAAAGAGAAACATCAAGAGAAGCCTACGGTGCACCCTGCTACTAAGTCTAATCCTGAGTAGGTATGGGAGACACAGTTCTATTACGGCTAATTCATGAGAAATTTCTTCTTTGTGTGTGGAGGTAAATGGGCCTGAAGGAGAAGAAAAATGACTGACAGAGTAGGGTTTAATGACTGCAGTGGAAACTTCACTAGAGAGATTGTCAATATGGTAAAGTTGGAAACCAAAGGTAAAGTACATAAATGCACACATACGTAAATAGATAATAAAGGTCCTTGTAGTCTGCAGTGATCAAAAGAAATAACAGAAAAACTTCTTTTCATATTGTGCTTTTCAGGTCTATCGTAGGCCCCCCTGTTCTGAATAGCAGAGATAAAAAATTTTCATACGCACACAAACACTTCATAAATTGGTACAAACCAAAGGCATTGGCCACCTGCCAACATCGGTAGGTCTTGGAGGCACATTCTCTGATAATAGCAAACCCCCTCACACATTAGGGGTTTCTGGCAGTCTCTGCCTGTTTGGAACTCTGTGCTAGGCTAATCTGAAAAAACATCAGAGTATTTTAAGATGTGAGTAAGTGTTCTCAAGAGTGAGAAGTAGAAATGTTCAAATTTGGAAATGCAGATTAAAGACAGGTACACAGCCAGGCAAGGGCCTGTGAAGATGACCAACAATTGCTTAGGACACTAAACAGAACATACCCGTACTGACTTCACAGAGCTGCCTCCTTGAGTGAACCTCAGAATCACCTCAGCATTTCCAGCAAAGGCGGTCAAGAACGCTCACAAATACCTCCTTATTCTGATAGTTCAAAACTCAATAAAGGCTCAGTTCCACATGATGGCCTAAAATTAGGGAGTTTAGCAGACTAAAGAAAGAGAAGGAAGCTTTTTGTTGGGTTATTTTTAATATTCTTTAAAGCTTCTCCAGTCCATTTTCTAAGTTTTAAGTCACGGTTTGGAAAAGAGAAAGAGTCCCCTGAAGGGCAACAACTCCAAATGCATGTCCACAGTGAGAACTGAGATTTCCTGGCATCTGGGGAAACCACGCGGCCTCCTAATAACTCACCGATACTGTAAATCGAGACACTGCACAGTTATGCCCATTTTGTACTGTGGATGAGGTGGGAGGGAGGAGGAAGGGAGGCCGATGGAGTGCCATAGAGCCAACAGGCTACAAACAGATAAACACCTAAATGATGACATCACAGGACCCCCACCATGACTTCTAAACCCAGCCACTGTCTGCTTACCAAAAGCTGATGGAAATGCAGATCTTCAGCACTGACCCCTGCCTAGTTGAATTGGGGCCCCGTAAGCTGGTTCTCATAACTGAAGTAAGTGTTCCTGGGAAGAGGACACAGCCAGCCAACCATGCTAGAGATATGCAGAATTGGTAGAGCAGTCATCCAGTGTCTCCAGAAAGCAAATCCCAATGAGCACTTATCCACCCAGGTCACGGTAAAGCTGTATCCACAGCAACTTGTGATTTGAAATACTACTATTCATTTGGTCATTAGTTTTTCTTGGTTCCTTTCACTTAGCCAAAATTTTGATAGCCAAATCCTTAAAAGAAAGGGGAGACTATGAGAATGTTGTCAAATTTCAATAATGCCCAAGGGGGGGTCACCAGTCTCTTAATGGCTGGGTCCAACATTCTTTCTGGAGTTACCCAGTAACAGATTAATGTAGCTAAGCATTGTAACACTGGGCTGAAGTACTAAGAAAACATGCCTGAAATTTACAAGTAGACTTCTCTTGCTTGCTTTAAAAAAAACAAAACAAAACAAAACTCTCATTTTCACTGCCAGCTTCTTTCTTTCTAATTTATTATAGTGTCAAAACCCATGTTTGGTCCTGGAACATTTTTGGCACAAAGTTGGGTTTTTATTGTACCAGACCATTAAGGCTACCAAACCTCAATAACAAAACTACCAGAAGAGTGTAATAATCACAGGAAAACAAAACACATACAAGACAGAGATGGGGTCAGTGATGAATGCAATCCAAACCTTAGCCACATAGTTATCTGTGAATGCCAGGTGAACAAAAAATACTTGATGTCTGTGGTCTTCAATTCATATTTCTGGGCTCTGATACCTCACATATTCTAATTCCAAAAACGCACTATTTTCAGAAATCCAGAAGATGTTTTTGTTGTAGTTCAGTAGATGCCCAGTTGTTCAATTCCACCTAAAGATGTCCAAAAGCTTGAGTTTAAAACCTACCCTGAGACTAACTTCTACTCCCCCTAAAGTGAATCATTATTTTAAAGTATCCATAAAATGGGGTGAGGTGTGCGTGTGTTTATAAGCAAAGAACTGAAGAATCGTGGACAAGGTACTTTAAATTCTAATTAACAATCGCTCTCTTTGGGAAATGACATGGCTTCTGAGCATGGTTCACGCCTAGTGTCAGAAATAGTGGACATCTGGTGAACACCCATGGTGCTGGAGTCAAGAACTCAGTAGTTGAGCCGCTGGGGTTATGGTTCAGCCTTGAAGAGAACATACTGCTCTTCCAGGAGACGGGAGTTCAGTTCCCAGCACATACACCAGAAGCCATTTCTACTTCTGGCTCCAGAGGGACCCAACCTCTCTGCCCTCTGCGGGTACCTGAACTCATGTTCATATGCCTCCATACAGCTACTCATAAGCATAATAAAAATCTTATTTAAAAAAAATAATCAGTTGGAAATACCACAGCAATGAAAATTGTTCTGATACAAGCAACAACATGTGGTCACTGTGACTGTGGTCTCTGGATTCACTTGCCTGGTACCAATTTCTTGGCCAGCAAAATGAGGAACAACAGTACTATGCTCAAGGGGCAGTGTGAGGGTTAAATGAGAGAAATGATTGAAAACTGACGAGGCTTAGAACACCCCTGTCTGCTGCAAAGCACCATTCAATAATGCTATTAAATATACAGTTACCTCACAGCATTAATTTCATTAAACCTATTGATTTAATAACACCATTATTAAAATTAAATAGCCCTGTAATCAGAAATAGCAGTGTGTGGTATTTCCTCTTACCCTAAAACATAAGTGTGAGTTAAAGTTTCCAGAACCCAAGATGTGTCCTTTCTAGCCATCAGCCAGTATTTAGCAAGAAACTGAGACCCAGCACCCTAACACTACTAGCCCTTCTGTCCTTAGATATGGAAGCACAGGATCTTTCCAGAACAGGCAAATGGAATCTACAGAACAAAGCTTTGGTGGTGAGCTCACTGGCTTACGGATCTACGTGTGTGAACACTGGAGACCAATCAGGGGAATTTCTGAGAGCCACATGTTGGAACCACGTTGGAATCACTCTGCACCAGCAGCCCAGGTTCCTGTGTTACCAAGGCAAAGAGTGGTCGAGAGATGCTACCTAAAGTTCAAGCACAGCCCTGCTTTAGTTTCAGGGCTTGGGGGCCTTGTCTGTTTTGCCTTCTGTCTCCTCTGTGCTCTGAAGGCCCCTGACTAACCTCCAGCTGGCTATACTCCTCCTTGATGCTTCACGTTTGTTCCCTTAGTAGCCTGACACTCTGACCATCGATGGCGCCCTAGATTTCTATGAAGCGCCAAGCTGGGCACTTTCCTTTACAGTACAATAAGCCTATAAAATAAACACCTCTATGTCTGTGAAATAGACATTGCTTTCTGTGTTTCACAGGTTTGAAATACTAACTGTAACCTAATTTACCCCAGATGGAACTGGGCATAAAGAACTTTGAATTGAGTTAAGACTCCTGCAAGTATGGCCCTAAGTAAGGATGTAACTTGGAAAAATGCAAATTAAGTGTTATAGCAACAGTTAATAGTAAAATCGTGCCTAAAATTGTTGTTGAAGAAGGAAGTGTTCAGATACACCAAATGGCCAATAACAATCTCAGGAGAGCAAGCTTTTTATCTGTCATAAGCACCTAAGATTAATTTACAAAATTGACCTAAATGCCAGCCTTCCCTCCAGAGCACAGAGTTAAGTTATTTGCATCAAAACAAACAGTGTTTTCATGGTAGGGCCAGGACATGCACCCAGATGACTACATTATCCTGTTTGAAGAACCAAGAGCAATAAGCAACTCCTACAAGGAAGGCAAATTTTTTTTTTTCAAACTAAAATAGAAAAGAAAGGAGAAAAGAAGTCCCCTGCATTGGTCTCGGTTCTCTGTATATATCTTCCTTTGCAGCATAGCACACAATAGACACTTTGTTCAACTACCCCGGGCTATTCATCTGCTATAATTCTGGGTGCTTTGGTGGATTGTGTTCTTCCTTTCCTGAAACTGAAAAGACGGTTACGTAAGGAAGCATCAAGAGAAAGCTAACTGTTACAGTTCACCAACTGGCCAAACCAGACCCACCATCTCTAGGAAGCCCAGTAGAGGAATCAGACAATCAGACTGCTTGCATAGTCCTGCCTCTACCTAACCCTGCACAGGGAAGGGCATGGTCCACTACACTCAGATTGTAACCATGAGCATCAGGCTTTAAACAGTGGTAGTCTTACACTGACACTGGGCACACAGCCATGGGAAATGAGGATGCTATAGACTTCTGAAGTCCTCAAGGCAAGAAGACTATTAAATACTTTTTAAAACCCTGAACCACAGAAGGGCAACTCAGAGAAAAGTTGAGGCCAATAGGAACTTCTATAGGTAAGAAGGGACAGACAGGCTGGTATGTGCCACAGTCTCCAACAGAAAAACATCTTTCTGAGACTTGTGTTTGACATCACCCAGGGAGTGGGTGGAACATAGAGTCTGAGTAGAGCGTGTCTCTCTGCCATTGTCACAGTTCCTCAGATGGAAAAACAAACTGCCTCACAGACACATTGATTCCTAAGTTGAAATACAAAGGGCGGGGGGGGGTGATTTTTAAATTACTAAGGCAGTATGTCAGTTATATAGAGGCAGTGCCACAGTGATGCCCTTCCAAGTTATGGACCTGTTCTCCGGGAGGTAGATAGCTCAGTGCAGGTGCTAACACAGGGAGAGTGACTCCGGCTAGTCATGAAGGTCACAGATCTAATTTCACTGTAACACAGTAATAATGGCAATAGCTGTTAGTACAGCACACAGTTGCTTGCCATTTGCCAAGCGATAAATTAAGCATTCTACCTGCATCATCTCTTTAAACACTTCTATTAGGTGGGTACTACTACAGGTGACTTGTTAGCAAAACATCAACTTTTCTGAGTCCTTTTGGGCTTCCTGAGAGCCATGCACTGCACCACTGGTCCACGGAGTGACCACACACCAAAGAGAACCTATTCCAAGAGGGAGAACACTTGAGATCTGATATCCAATATTCACCCAATCTATATCCTGCTAGGTAGTCTTTCTTTGCATTAGTTTTCTTCCTTAGAAAATGGGAAGGACAGTGACTGTCTATAAGAAGGTTACCGCCAAGATTAAATAGAATAATATGTAAAAAAAAAACACTTAGGGTCTGATGCATTCAAATTACACAGGTATTAGCTGACTGCATTTTATTTTATTGCTCTAAGAAACATATCTTTATTAAAAGACCAATTAACCTAATCGAATGCAACAATAATTGCAATAGTCCTATGATGTAGGAATTACCTTTAAATTTCACTTTATAGATGAGAAAACTGAAGTTTGTACTATCTAATAAACCAGCTGGATTGTCTTGGCTAGTCGATGCAGGTTCCAGGACAGACAGACTGGCATCCACCCAGACCTTCATCCCCTCTGCATCAGCATGCACTTTCAAAGGGGAACTAGACACATAATCAAGGTACACATACTATACTAAGAGGCTTCTGTGCGCTGATGATCTATTGGATTCTTCAATGAAATTGAAGGTAAATTAATATATTTTGGAGTATTCCAATTTGGCCAACATTTCATTCCCTATGTGATTAGATCCAAGAAACAAAACAACAACAACAAAAAACCCACAGAGAATATCCATGATTTTCTATTCCTATAAGGACTGTCGTGGAGACAAAGGAAAAATATTTAAGTAATTGAACAAATTAACAGAAGCATTTTGGATTTTCATAAGCAATATTATATTTAAAAGTATGATTGCCAACCCCAGATTACTCCTTTATAGAGATATCATCTGAAGTGAGAACTGAAATGCAAGAACACATCACCCAAAGGAAAAAGGAGGGGAAGTCATTCCAGGCAGACAACTAATAGGAAAGGGATTGGCAGATTCCAAAACTCAAGAGGAGACGAGCAAGGCTAGAGGCTAGAGGGAAGTGGAGATGCCGGATCATGTAGGGTAGGCCATGGCCACCAGTTTGAATTTTCTTACAAATGCATTGGAAAACACTAAACATTTTAAGCAAAGGGATGACAGAAACTACTGTAATTCTTTAGACTGCTAGTCTGGGTGTTGTGTGAATGAGCAAAATGGTGAAGAGGGAAAGCCAGAATTTTTTGAAGTCATCTGATTAAGAATAGAAATGGAGATAGAACTCCTTTTTCTTTTTGACGAATTTCCATGCAAAAACTGGGGATGTGTTTTATATGGGATTCTGTTTTTTTTTTTTTTTTTTTTTTTTCAGACTTAGCTTCTAACATCTCTATAGCCCCGAAGAAGTTTAAGTGTCTCCTTTAATGTCCTCAAGGTGAATATGTGGAAACAGGCACAGGACTTCCAAGATTTGATAATGACATATCAAGCAAGGAGGAGCAGACTTAAAAAAAAAAGTCAGATGGGGTGGGAAGGCACAAAATTATAATAAAGCATGTCGTCTTTGGTTTGGGAAAGCTAAAACTTCACATTTGACATTTGTAGCTCTCCTGCTACTTTGAAATCTTTACAATGTAGTTAAATCTCACAGAATTCTCACACTGATGCCAAGTCGTCCAGCATTCAGCTCAGAGGCATGCAATGGACTCTGCGGGGTTAAAAGCAGCTCCGCGAACTCAGAGAACTATGTGTTCTCTCTGGGAAAAGTTCATGAACGTAATTTTAAGCTCTTGTTTTCTTTCAGTTCCTTCCTTCAGGTTTATGTACTGAACAAAAAAAAAAAAAAAAAAAAAAAAAAAAAAAACGACTCTTTAGGTTACATTTAGCCATTTTTTCCTACGAAAGCTCCCCAAAGTGACAATGCTTTAAAAAGGGGGGGAGGGAGAGGGGAGCCAGTGTGAAGTTCCTCTGGGTTCCTGCTCTCTTGGAGCACGGCTCCTATCACACAATAATGTGTTATTTTGTTGAATTTTGGCATTCATCTAGCTTGTTTGGTCAGAAGCCAAAAAATTAAGAGTGTGTCGGTCCACCAGTTTCTCAGCAGAGAAGCGCTCTTCTCACCCAGCCAGTGCGCGGTGCCCTTGGCCTCTGGCCAGGAAGGGAAATCCATTTTACATAAAGAATGCACCAAGCTCAAGTGCGCGGAGACTTTTTACCTACTGAAATAACTTTGTGGACAAATGCCAGTCTGCTAGACACATTCTGCGGGAACATTTGGCATGCGACGCAAGGCAAAGGACTCCACAGAGGTAGCTTTTTCGGAACAAGGAAATGGCTGTGCTGCCCTCGTGGCACGTCACGTGCCTTGGCACGGCCCGCTGATTGGCTGCGGCGGGTAAACACGGCGCCATGTACGGCAGCGTCGCCTCGCAGGTCGTGAAATGGCGTCGGGGCCCAGTCGGCTCCGGGCCCCTGGAGTTCCTTGTTTTTTTGTTTTTGTTTTCTGCTTTTGTTTTAATAAAAGCTCACGGATTTGAGTAGAAACAGATTTCTCACGAACTTGCTTCTCCGGCTCGATTTCACAGCTCGGCATACACTCGGGCTGTCACGAGCTTGACAGCGTTCCAGGGAAAATACTAACTGTAAACTTCGCGAGGAGAATTAAAGGAGCAGGCAGAAATGTCAGGAGGGTGTCCTCCCTTCGCAGAGCAAGTGCATCTGCCCCCATGGCTTCTGGTGCGGGCCCACCTCTGCATGCCACAGTGGGAAGGAAGGGGGAAAAAATAGATAATTCCCCTTTGACCAAAGGCATGAAGGCGCTCTCTTCCTCTCAGGCCTGACCAGTTGAACACTGCACACTCTGATGTATAAATATTTGCCTCTGGCTGAAGTTCAAGCCCTTATGTGGCTGCCAGACACAACAGAAAACCAACATCCAAGAGGGAAAGTGTTTACTGCGGTGATGGCCAAAGGAACAACAGCCAACAAATGATCACGTGTGATTGACCAGGCCTGCCTATGGCAGTATCAGAAAGCGCTAGGCCGCTAGCCACCGGCCACGGCGGTGTTCTTACCCTTTCGGTAGTGGCTATGTTCTTTAACACGTAGCCTTGCTTGTTAACACAAGACCAGAAGACTTACTGGTGGTTTCCCGTGTGTTCCTCTAGAGCAAGCGCCCAATGATACTAAACCATGCACTTAACTCTTACCACCCCAGCAAAACAAGCGATGCTCCTCCAAGTTAACCAAATCGGGTCTTAACCTTTTTGTACATTTCTACCCTTTCAGGCTCAGGGTAGGGCCATTTGCATGTCTCCTGATTCCCATCACTAAGTGTTCTACAATAGAAGTCTTTAATAATCATCATTTTGTTAATTTAAGCACTTAAAAAAAAACCCTCAAAGAAAAAAATGAAAAGAAACCCCAGAGAGGTATCTAAAAACTATTTATTTATTTTGAAAAATAGAGCTTGAACCCAGGGCCTTGCATACATTAATCAACTGGTCTACTATTGAACTATATCCAGGCTGGGCTGTCGTTGTTTTTCTTTTTATGTTTGTTTTTTTGAGATGAGGTATATATTTAAAAAAAAAAAAAAGTAGACTCCTCACATTGGCCTTGCATTCACTATGGAGCTAAAACTAGTTTCAAATTTAGGATCCTCCTGCCTCAGTTTCACAGGTATGCATTTCGGGTATGTGTTTCTACAACCTGCTAAGATATTTCAAAGTTAAGCCTCCTTCAAACTGCCTCACTCCAAACCAGAATAGTTCTAAAACAGATAGAACTAATAGAAGCTGGTCATCAATTAAGATCTCTAACTGGGATAAAGAAACTGAACGAAAAAAGAATCAGGAAAATCTTCAGACAAGTAATGAATTTGTGTTTAATATTAAGCATGACAAGCTTAGCTGACAAGGCTGTTTTTCATGAGTTTCCATAGGCAGGGGGATTCCCAATACAATTAAGGTATTTCATGAACTCTTCGTCATTGTCATCTCTATATTTCTGTCTAAAAAAACAGTGATATGAAACACACTTTTCCTTAGTTCTGCAAAGAAAATACGCTTAGCTGAACTCAAAAGTTGTTTTAAAGGTGCAGAAAAATTAATAAATATAAAGATATAAAAGGGTTTTTGTTCTTGTTGTTGTTTGTTTTATCCAGACAAGGTTTCTCTGTGTAACAGCCCTGGCTGTCCTAGACCTCTCTTTGAAGGCCTCAAACACACAGATTCTCCTGACTCTGTCTCCCAGGTGCTGGGATTAAAGGCATGCACTATCACACCTGGCTGATATAAAAGTTTTTAAGTAATTATTTTGATATGTCACAAAAAATTTAAGTAGAGCAATCAATGCTGTTAGGTTGTCTTTTTGTTTTTGTTTGTTGTTTGTTTTCTTGTTATTGATTTTAGAGACAGGGTTTCTCTGTGTAACAGCCGTGGCTGTCCTGGAATTCACTCTGCAGACCAGGCCGGTCTTGAAATCACAGAAATCTAATTGCCTTTTCCTTCTAGTGCTGGCACTAAAGTTGTATGCCACCATATCTAGCTCTGTTGTTGTCTTCATCTGTTTCAAATAAAACATGCATTTACTGAACTGAAACATTTTCTATTTGTTGAAAATGAAGATTTTTATGTCCTATATGATAGGTTTTAGCTTTGAAAGTTCCTCAAGATCTCAAATCTTGATTAATTATCCTGGGATTAAGGAAACTTCTACGTTCGATTTCATTGCAAAACTAGAATAATTTGTCAAGTGATTCCACTTTCAGATGTTTGTGAAACTTTTAACAACTACGCTGCCCTCCAAATGCAGCATTTAAATTTGGTCTGGACTGAACCTCAGAAGCCCAGGACTTAGTTAGTATGGAGTCCAGCTTTCAAGTTATCCCTGAGAATCATGTGCAAGGGGATCACAGAGGAATGTTCTGTTCCCAGCTGTGAACAAGACAGAATTAGCTCTGAGATGTTTCCTCCCACTGCCCTACTGGACGGAAAGGTCGAGATGGTCAGCACTTGTAGTCTCAGCATGAACCGTCAAAACAACATGCACGTTAAAAATAGATTGTCTGTAGCAACCAAAACACAAATGCCGAAAAAATTGAAAGTAAAAATAGTCTTAATGTATTTAAATTTCAGATCAAACACTTTCAAAGAATGTAACCTAAAACCAAGAGTGAAAGGATAGAGTAGTAAATCATTTTCTCATTTTATAAACTCTGGAGTTTTAAATTTTGAAAAACAATCATTCTGACCCATGGCTGACACTTTTCTTAGGAAATTCCTTGGCTTCACAAATAATTCACTGGGAATTAAAACACTAGGGGCAAATTTACCACTTATTTGTTTATATTTTGATAACTGCATTTTTCTCAGCACTATTTCTATGGAAATAAAAATGCTGTTTACTGCCATGGGAATTTGTTTATCTATCAGTGGGGATTACGGCTGAAATATTATGAGGTTCTTTTTAATTTAATAAAATAACCAGGATGTTCCAAGGTGCAATGATAGGATCCATTCAACCACAACAGTAAAGAGAAGCAGGGGGTAACTGCTGTCTTAGATGTAAGCAGATACTTAAGGCTCATCATAAGCAGCATGGCTAATAAAGTGTGTGGCATTTGTACGATAAAATGCTAAAACAATAAAACTAAACTGGTGATGAAAGCAATTCTATCTTAAGAGACTTTCACACTGAACAAAATGTATCTTCTAAATAAAAATTATGCTACAGATGTAAATATTCCTTTGAAAGCCTCTGAATGCACCCTTTACTAGCAGAGGCTTAGCTATGTTATTTGCAATTCCCTCATTGTACCACAATGTACATTACTGTCTGTAAGCTCTAATTTGGCATGGCGCATCATTAATGACCTGAATGGTGGCTGTTTCACACATACATATTTAATTACAACAGCTGAACAAATTACATATTTATGCTTTATAAAGGGGATTGCCAGTCGAATTCATTTGCTATGCATGCAGGTACAGGACTCCATCTGCAACAGCATCTGCACAACAAGAGCTGACAATTATCCATTGTACAGCCAGTAAGCATATCTGGGGAAACCTGTAAGGGAGGCCCGTCACATTAACTATTTCACTGCCTCTGCCAGCCCCATTTTAACCAGGGGTCAAGTCTTTTAATCGTTGTTGGTTTTTTTTATTTTTTGTTTTTTCTTTTTGGCGCATGTCCTTGCAAGTGCTTTACCACAGCCACATGCCCAGCTTTGGTATTTCTGAGACAATATTTTGCTATGTAGCTCAAGTTGGCCTTGAACACACAGCCATCCTGTTTCCACATCTGAGGGTATGTACCAGCATACCCAGCTTCAACATCGTTCAAAACCTTGAGCAATGACACGATAAAAACTGAAGCTCTTCATGGCACCCTAGTCAAACTTCTCATCCAGATTAATTTCTGGTGCATTTAAGATGAGCAAAATTAACCAAGATTCTAAATCTTATACTATTACAGTAAGGCTGTCTGTGGTTGATTCTGTGTCTTACAGGACCAGATATCCTCTTACACAAACAGAATGGGATTAATAGTTCCAGAACTCCAGCAGTGGTCCTGACCACCCAACAGCTGCTCCCATGAGACAACGCCCAGCCTTAGAGTCAACCACTGTAGAAGTTAACATTTTTGCTACACAAGGATACTCATAGAGGAGGTGAGTAAGGACTTTTAAAAAGAAAACACACATGGCTCCTGAGAATCCCTGGACCTCTGCAGAGCCATTCTGCTCATCAATTGCTTTCTCTAGCTAAGCCACAACTAAAAGCTCCTACTTTCTTTTGGTCTTTTTGTGATCAAGTCCCATTCCCCATGCTGCAAACTCATCTTAAATGGTCTTAGGACTTTCCTATGTTTAATTTAATATAGCCAAGGAGTAATATAAATGCTCTGAACCATCAGTTCTACTTCAGAACCCAAAGAGGAAGAGTCAAGAATCAGCCAATCAATACAGAGGTTTCACATTATCATTTAAGGCTTTTGCTAGGCAATAAAGAGGCTCCGGCTTGATGGTCCCTAAAAGCTCCTCACGGCATCTTTACCTCCTTAGGCCACAAAATAAAGAGCATGAGTCAGAGGTGTGGGTTTTCTAATGCTCCCTCTTGAGTGATAGAGTTCAAATCAGAGGCTAACTGTGTGGGGTTAAGGGACAGCAAGCCTGGCTGAGGCCCTGGATAGAGTAGAGGGTGGAGTTAAGGTCTGCCAACTGCTGCATGACTCCTGGAATGAGTAAGTAAAATGGTAGGACACGAGCAGGCTCCCTCCTGTTGGGACAACCAAATGAACTTCTCAACTAGAATCAAGGTCCACTTGGTTATTAGCAGCCAATGGCAGAGTTGGCCTTTGGATTGAAAATAACTGAAAGTGACAGAGATGGGGGCAGTAGTTGCTCTATGGGCTGTAAATCCAAACACAATGTTCAACAGAAGAAAAAACAATCCTCTCGATTCTTTTTGGGAACTACTGGAGAAACATTCCACTCTTGGTGCTTGATGGGGACACAAATTCCTATAGGCCAAAAACTAAGTTAAAAAGGAGCCTTGAGTAGGTGTGACCCTTGCCTCTCAAATGTATACAGGTGTCCTCAGATATCAAGACAACACCCTTCTGGCACCTCTCATAAAACAAAGAGCTGCCCCATCATCCCATTTGTTTCTTGCCCCTTCCCCCCCCCCCACCGTAGAAAGCACTGGAGGCAAATGACTATAATGTGCCACAGCTTTTCTGAAGGATAAAGTATTTCAATCTTGTCAGGTTGCTACATCTACTTTATAGTTAAGAAAACTGAGACTCACAGAAGTTAAAGGGTTTACCCCACAGCTGAGTGTGAGAAGGCCTATTTGGTGGATTGTAAAGCCCACCTTTCCACCCAAACTAACCCCAGCTTCAATGTGCCCACTCTAGGCATTGCTCATTTAATGCAGCTGTCACTCTCGAGTCTGGGTTCCAGCCTAGATACATACCAGCCAGAATGGGTACTGTCTTCAAAACAAACATGATTGCAAGTGTTGGTGCCTTCCCCACAGGCTCTGCTCTTGGGACCTTAGAGGTCACTGCAGCTGGAATGCACATGTTCCCATCTTAGGCATAAGTAGCCAATCTTTGCTCCTTGGGTCTTTCCTCTGGGGAATCTGGGGGAACAGGGTGGTGACATGCCTAGCAGCAAAGCTCTATTTCTCAGCTCAATAATCACAGGTATCCTTAGAATCCATCAGGATGGAAAGAGACTCAACGCGGCACTACTACTGATTATTTTCTCACAAAGGCTTCCTGTACCCTCTAAATGCTGTACTTTCTGGGGTCACTTCCTAAATAAACTATGTGGACCCAAACCTTCCTTGTGGAGTCTCCTAGGGAAGAAATAGGAGTTGTACGAACAAAGGACTGTTTCGATGGGCAATGAGGTCCTGGTTAGGGGCTCACTGCAAGGTGTAACCTCTCTGTAGAGTTCCAGGTAGTAGTTCATGCTGCCCTTCCAAACAGGTGGATGATTCCAACAAAGCTGTAGCCTCCCCATGTCCCCAAAGGAATTACTAGAGACACCTGTACTTGAAGCTTGAGTGGAGCCCGTGGCAGTTATCCTTCAGTGATTAATAACCTCAGTGATAGCCAGCTCCTCCTATGAGAGTAGGGAATGAAAGTGCCTATGCCACAGTAGGACTGTGGGAAAAGATAGGGCATTTGAAAAAGCATGTAGCATATAATACACAGTTTAGAATTAACTATGAAGCTGAAAGAAAGTCAGCAAGATTTACATAGATACTGAGGAAAGTATTTCTAAGACTTCAGCATTCTCAACACTTTATCTTCATTTTCGTTGTTTACTCTCTGCCAGCCTTTGCCTAGCCAGCCCTAACTCAAATGCTCTAACACATTCACTCCTTCTTGCTGTGGAGCATCACCTCTCAAGTTATGGGCAATAATCTGCGTCTCGTCTGACCTTGGTAACTTTCAAAGTAAAAAGCCATTCTCCACCGCATCCCTGCCTGCTTGCTGATGATCTAGGAGATGTGGGCAGGGCAAATAACCATGGACCCCCAGAAGATAGATGAGCTTTGGTGAGGTGCTGTACACCGGTTCACACTGAAGGAAGGGATGGATGGTGCCTGGGAAGAGCTGATTTACTGTCTGAGGATAAAGTCTCCTATAGATCTTCATTAAGAATGCTAACTTCCCAAGGTTGATTTGCAAGAGTGGCTGCTGCATGGGACAAGATAAAAAAAAAATTAAAGTTTGCAAATGTCAAGGCCTTACAGGGCCAGTGTAGAGATGGTTTATCAAAGCTCCTCTCCATTCACAGTGTCTCAAGGGAGTCTGGATAGCTGAAAGTGAGGAATTATGTCTAATACATGGTTTTCCAACAAGTTTCTTCTCTTACTATAAGCACTATGCAAACCAGTGCGTGAACGTTCATGATAAAGAACACATCGAGATATTTGGACATCATTTATACTCATTTTGAGATGTCATCAGAACAACAACAAATATCAACATCAACAACCCTTATATTTCTGCTATTATTGTTCACAGACCTACATTTTAGCTTTGATAGTCTCAAGAATTCTTAGAGTTCCCTACAGAGTATAGAAAAGGTTTGTTTGGACAAGAAAAGGATGGCTATAAACGCAGAAACAATAAAACTAGCATCTCTTGGATCTGTGGAGTACACAGGGGTAAAAGGAAGACCCTGTCAGGACTTGGTCTTATAATGTGCTTTCAAAGGCCCTTTCCATTCATGAATTGCTCCTTGCCTCTGTTCATCCTGTGAAGGTCAATGTTCAATTTAGAATAATATAAAAACAAAAATGGCAAAGTTTATAATGAGAAAAAAAAAAAAGGAACACACATTTCAGCTGTGTGGACACAGCACCGGCTGGGGTTTTCCTGGGTGGACTCTTGCCTCCGTCTTCAGCAAATCTGAAATGGGGCATTGGCTCCCTTACTCTGTGCTACCTGGGACGGGCCTCTCTATCCACCTCCATCTCCCCAACCCTTTGCCATTAGCTTTTCACTTGAGCACTGTCTGCTACGGAGCACAAGTGAGCAGCTGGAGAGATGGCTCGTTCAGGAAGGCATTTGCTGTGCGATATCTAGTGCCCGTGAAGAACTTGGGCAGGGCATGTCTGTAACCTCGGCGCTGATACCATAGAGACAGAAGGATCCCTGGAGCTCAGTGGCCAGCCAGTCTAGTCAACTGGTAAGGTCTGTGTTAAGTCAGAGAGACTCTTTCTCAAAAACAAAGGTGGAGAGCACTTAAGGAAAACACTTGACTTAAGGAAAACCTGTGGTTTACACACACACACACACACACACACACACACACACACACACACACGAGTGAGGCATATGCACATGTCCATGTGTACGCACATATGCTACACACGTACATCTTATATGCACACAAGAATGAATCGAAAGAAAAATAAAGTTAGATCTAAACAGTGTGCTTTTAATTCCGCCGGAAACCAGCCAGTGCCTGTCACTTTTCTGTCTCTCCGTTGAACTGGTGGGCTTCTCGGCAGCGGAAATATAACTAATACAGGGTTAGCATACCATGGGTATCAAAAACTGCTAACTGACTAATGAGAGAATGACTGGCGATAAAGCTGTATGGTGGAGGCAACAGAAGCAGTGCAGAAGATGGCCAACAAGGTGGGATTATCTTTGACATGAGTCAGGCTAGAACCTATGGCAAGCAAACGCACAACTACTAGCTTACTACAGTTTGACTTTCTATATTGCAGGCTCAGTGTTTTGTTTTGCTGCTTTTTCATATCTTTTCTTTTTCTTTTTCAGGATCGGAGTCAGAAGAATAAAAGATCCAAAAGTTTGGAAAAGCCACGACTAACTATCTGGTACTCTTCGCACTAACGGTAGGAACCTCATCTAACAAGACTTTCCCCCCATCTATGCTGATATGTTTCTCAAAATCTTGAAATCATAATAAACCTCAGAACAAAGAAATCTTAGTTTAAAAAGCAGCTACAGACAATGTTTGGTGATTGGTCTTTTAATGTGATAAAGTTTAGAATGTGTGTGTGTTTTTTTAAACATTTAACTGGAGCTGGGAAGGGGTCCACACACCAGTAACATCATGCAGCTATGGAAAGCCTACCCCATATCATGTCAAGATGCTCGCAGCAACCACATCATGTCTGACTGGGTCCCATCAAAAGTTTGCCCATGGATCTCAGCTGTCACACCTTAAAAACAAGACTTTAGTTTTCAGGCATGTGGCTCAGTGAAAGCCACATTCTTTGTTCTCCACCCTATCTTAGGAACCAGACTCCTCTCATTTCAAGGCCCTGACTTGTTGATTGGCAGGTGGGTGGGTTTTTGTTGTTGTTATTACTGTTTGGCGGGCGGGGGGGGGAATGCTGGCTTTTAATTTTTTTGTTTGTTGGTTGCTCTGGTTTGGCTTCTGTTTTGTTTTCTGTTTGGTGTGGGCCTTTTGGGGACTTCACTGTTTTGTTTTCTCCATTGCTGAGAATAGAACTGGAGAGCACGTAGCATGTGCTGTATCACTGAGGTACACCTCCAGGCAGCCCCTCACTGCTCTTCAACATCACTGCGATATCACAGGCAGCAAGAAAACTGCTTTTATTTTTCCCAGGTTTCCAAAGTGAAGATATCAGATTCCCAGCTGGTCACTGGTTTTGGTCCACTGAGGAGCAGATTCACTTATTCTGGCCTTCCGTTCTTGTCTCCATACCCCCATGCCAGATGAAACAGGAGTATCAAATTCTTCTAAAAGCTACAGTACACCCTCTCTCTGCTCCTTTCACGATTCATAATTGAATGTGGAATTCCCCGACCCATTTCATCAAAAGTCCATTTCATTTCAAGACCACGTGGAAAGCAAAAGAAACCATCTGCTTTGTGAAGGATCGGCATGCACAAGGCTTTCAGGGCAGGCAGTGTGCGGGAAAGGCCTCCGCAACAGCTCTGAATGCTACCCCAGCCTGCTGAGAGTGCTTGTGTTTCACAACCACTGAGGGTGGCTGGGAACAGACCCAGGGCAGGGCTTCTGTAACTACATTTAGCCATGGCCTCTCCATCTGCAAAATGCCCCCTCAACTCCTAAGTCAACTCTCCCTTTAGCTCTCACGCATGGGGGTGGGAGAGAAGAGAGAGAGGATGGGAGCAGAGCAATAATATAATAATGGGGCTTCAAGCCGAGACCAGATCCAATGCGCTCATTAGCTCTGGCCTGACTGCTGTCTCTATTCACTCTTGTGTAATACAGAATGCATTTACTGAGAATTTGTAGAGTTCTGGTGGTGGCATGTCATAAACTTCCTATGTCTGGTTCACCAGTTCCCTAAGGTACAACCTTACACCAACTTCAGAAAAAAGAAACCAAGGCTGAAAACAAAACAAAACAAAACAAAACAAAACAAAAAACCAGAAACCAAACCCTGCCTCCTGCCCCAAACTCAAAAGTCAGAAAGTGACTTGGCCGGGTTATCTGGCTGTGCCTCTGACATCCTCTCTGGAACATCTTTACAGCCCAGGCCAGAAAGGTAAGAAGAAGGAAATGAAGGGCAATTAGAAAGAGAGTGGTGAGGGACTGCCTGCCACTGAAGAAAATCGGTCCTTGCGCTTCTTTCCCACGGGTGGATTTCTAGTCCCTCTAAAGGGAGAGCAAAGGCACTCCACTATATAGGGAAAATACACAGACTGGGACCTCCTTTCCTTTGAAGATGTGTACCTTCTGGAGAATTCCCATACAACTTCCTGGTGCATCGTCTCTGCCACAAAAAAAATGTGAGAGACTTCTGTGGTCAGAGAAAGTGGCAGAAATCCCCGGCACGGCGTCAGCATCTTGCTCCAACGCACACACAGTGGGTAAGCAGTACAGGGGACCACTGCACCTCTCCAGCAGCTGCCCCTCCCAACTGACCTTCACATTCTTTTGCCAGAGCCAACAGTTTCTTTCCGAAATGAGCAACACAAGCCCTGGGCCAGCCCCAGTCATTTAGTAGTGGTGAAGCCTTGAGAAGGATTTACAGGCACTTGGGCTATAAGTCCCTCATCTGTCATTTGGAGGTAACAGTACCTATCCTCTCTACCACTTGGAATTGTCAGGAAAATCAAATAGAAAATGGATGGGAAGGATCCCATTGAAAATGGCAAATACTGTACAAATATAAAGAGTTATTATTTGGGATTCAATAAAATGTTCTCAATTGAATGAACCCTGGGTAGACTGATGGTCAAGTTATAATATCCAAGAAAAATGCTCTGATTCTTGAAACAATTTACAAAGCTGTTCTCTCCCAGGAATGGATACTGGTGGAGAAATGACTAACAGCACTCTCTGCTATCTTCTGGACATAAATATTTACTGGATGAGGACAGGTTCCTCATCCTTTGAAAATGGCTATTTTCAAAGGCATACAACCTTTGACTATAAAAGGCTAACCTTCTCTACTCTAGAACATGGAACACGGAGCAAGGTAGGAAAACAGAGGCTATTGGCATCACAAGAATTACCCAGCTAAGCAAGAAGGAGGACCCTGGGCAAGATGTTCAATACTCATTCAGAAAGGCAAGTGGGATAGACATTGGAAGAAGGTGAAAAAAAGGAAAATGACAGGAGCCTACCACAGAGGGCCTCTGAAAGTCTCTACCCAGCAGGGTATTAAAGCAGATGCTGAGACTCATAGCCACACTTTGGGCAGAGTGCAAGGAATCTTATGAAAGAAGGGGGAGATAGAAAGACCTGGAAGGGTCTGGAGCTTCACAAGAAGAACAACAGAACCTGGGCCCAGGGGTCTTTTCTGAGACTGATACTCCAACCAAGGACCATGCATGGAGATAACCTAGAACCCTTGCACAGACGTAGCCCGTGGCAGCTCAGTCTGTAAATGGGCTCCATAGTAAGGGGAACAGGGGCTGTCTCTGACATGAACTCAGTGGTTGGCTCTTTGATCACCTCCCCCTGAGGAGGGGGCAGCCATACCAGACCATAGAGGAAGACTATGAAAGAAGTCCTGATGAGACCTGGTAGGCTAGGGTCAGATGGATGGGGAGGAGGACCTCCCCTGTTAGTGGACTGGGGAGGGGCATAGGAGGAGATGAGGGAAGGAGAAAGGTGGGATTGGGAGGGGATGATGGTTGGGGCTACAGCTGGGCTACGAAGTGAATAATTTGTAATAAAAATAAAAAAATTATATTAAAAAAAGAATTACCCTAGACAGGTGCTGTTATCTGCACATAGCTCAGAAGACTGTACATGCCCAAGCCAGCTTCTTATTAAATATCTCAAGGATACTAATGGGATCAGATCAACTCTGTTTTACACCAACAGGCTGGCTTTATTCTGAAACCAATCATAAATAAACTTGTAAATACAGCCTGTTCAAAATATGTATTTCAAAAACTATGACCAACATTTTTGCCATCTCTCACCAACATTTACCTACCTCATTTAAAGCTGCCTTCTCTGGAGATAGGCCACTTTCTCATGGCCACTTGCATTTGGAAAAGGAGTTCATACAAGTCTTATATCTAATAACATCTAAAGGTTCCTTTTTCTTTAGGAAGCAGAAATTCACTGCCAAACACACTGCTTCCATTCACAAGATTATTTATGGCACAGATAATTGAATTCTGGTCACATGACTAAGGAAGACTAGGTGGAGAGTGGAAAGAACCCAACCATAATTTTTAGAGAGATCCATAAATCACTGCTCTCTTCCCCTAGAGAGTGAAGTCCTTGGAGATCTATGGATTCTTCCCTGGCATTTATGCCAAGTTTGGAAACATCACAGAAATTCCTTTGTATGTTCAGTGGCAAAGTTGGTAAGGTAGGCATACACATTGAAATTACTCTCTGTATTGGTCCCTGAAAATGTCTATGGGACTCAGAGGAAATTTACCCCCTTTCCGTGGACCAAATAGTCTCTCTAAAAACCCTCAATTCCTAGAGAAAAATCAGAATTGAAAGTACAAGTATATTTCGGTATTCCCTTTCCTCCAACAAGATAAGACCCTTGACAGACTCACGCTACAAACAGAGCACCACAGGCATGGAAGCCCATGGGCGGCAGGGCTCTTGGTCCTTCTCAAATCCACCAGCAGCATTCAGCAATCCCTTAAAGAAGACAGACCAAGAGCCTGTCCTAAACAAAGAATGTCCCCTCAGTTCTTCAGTCAGCACTCTAGCAGACTTGGGACTTCACTGACTCAGCTGGCTTGTGGTGCAGATAGCATTTAAATCACTTTGTACTTCCTGCTAAGACTAAGAAGTCACTAAGCTGTTTGGATATTTTCAAAACATTTTCTGCTTATTCTCAAAACACAAATGCAAGGAATGAGGTCCAGCTAGAAGGTATATGTACTTTTTGCCTAAGGAAATGCTTTCTTAAATAGATCATATTTCCATTTGCTTGACTTCTTAATTCAAGTAGATGGATAAACAGCACCATACTATCAGGATACTCTTTAGTCTGGAATAATTTTAGCATTTTAAAATTTCTCCACAGTTCCTTGTTTTCAATAGTTTCTGCGAACATAATAAATGGAATTTGATGAAAGACCATGAATAAAAGAAACTGAAAGTAAGCAAATATTTCATGGTTGAAATATCCCACCAACATGGTATGGATTCTAAGTCCTGCTATGAAATATGAACACAGTCATGTATTTGCATGCGCATGCCCACATAAACAGGTGAACACATCCATCCTCTGTAGACCAAAGGTGAAAGCACACTAATAACACAGGCATTGTCTTCTATAAGCTTTTTGTCCTTTTCTATTGAGGAAACAATCTCTCTCCTCCCTCTCTCTGTCTCTCTCTCAAACAAAGAGACCTGTTATTAACTAACAAAAGAAAGTTTATTTCTTTAAAAGCATATCAAGCCCTGACTCCTTTACCGGTGCTCCAATGGTGATGCCAGAACAGCCTTGTGACAAGTATCCACACATTTAGGAGGCAGTGAGACTAAATCTTGTTTGTTTGAGACCATCTTCTGATGTTCCCACTACAGCCACAAGGAATGGTTTTGCCAGAAAGAAAAATGTGGCGCACACATCCCGTAGTTACCAGAAGTATCAGTGGAGGAGGACCGTACCCTTCAGGCAAAAGCACCATAATCCTAACCGTCTAGAAACCCTGTTTGTCTGGAATGCTGGGATATGACAAATACTAAGGCTTCTGCATACTTGCCTAGGCCTTTACTAGCAGTATAGGTTTCTGGCCCAATCTAACAATAGCAGCCTTGGCTCTAACTTGCCCAGGAGCACTCCAGCTGCCAGAAGTACAACCCGGGCCATCCTCCACACCTACATTCCCAGGTGTCTCCACCCCTCCCCACCAGGCACACAAGTAAGTTACGGGCTGATAAGTTATGAACTTATCAAGCGGTGTAACTCTTCTTAATCAACCCTTTAGAGAGACAAATGTGAGCTCACTCGGCTTCTCTAAGGTCGGGGTGCCTATGAAAACCCAGTGATAACTATGGCTGATGGTGCTAGATACTGTGTGAGGGTCTCCAAGGTAACTCTATGGGGCCAGATGATGATGTAGCCAGCGGACTGTCTACTGGTTCTTGACATAGTTCAGATTGCATATCTATGCTAACTGTTCCCATGTTTTCCAAAGCCTAGATAGTGGGATAGCCTGCGTTCACAGTATCAGAGCAAATGGAATGAAGGAGCTGTGAGCCAAAAGAGACTCTTTCTCCCTTATGCTGCTTTTGTTGGGGTTATTTTTACCACAGCAACAGCAAAAGAAATGGAGCAAACCTGAAATACAAGGCAGAGGAATAGTGAGCCCAACCAAATGGCAAGCCAGAGGCTTGAGAGGAAACCATGAAACCCTTTTCACATTCAGCTGAGGAGCCCACAGAAACACGAGGAAGAGCTGGATGTTGCGATACAGGCTGAGGACAAATGGATTCACTAGAGAGAGAAGTGAGGGTGACAGAAAGAAAGACCACTCCTGGAGGGAGGCTGGAGGAGGGTGTGAGTCCCAGGAAAAGATAGCAAGTCGTCAAGTTTAACTGCAGCTAAGAACCCTGGGAGCTGAGGGTACACTAAATATTTAGAGTCCTCCAGTTTGTGCTTACAACTAAAGGAATCAAGCTGCGGATCTTCCATGTTGTTTTTTGTTAAGTTTGCAGTAGCTGTGGTAGGGATTTCAAGTGTTTTCTAAAAGCTTTTAAGATCTCCTGGAATTATTAATTTAGAGGAGGAGGGTTTTAGGGAGGAACCAACTACATTTTACAAATAAAGATCCATTTAACCAGGGCCAGGGATAAGTTTAACAAGTTATTTGTGCATTCAGGCTTCCTGCAAACAAAGGCCCGATATAGGGAGTAAACCCCGCTCAGCTTTCTCTGTTTTATGTAGCTGCATCTTCTCTCCGCCAGAATTACGATAAGATAGTCTGTGTTCTAAACAAACTGGGGACTTTCCATGAGCAAAGGAAGCCAGTCTTGTTGTGAAAAAGAAAATACTGATAAGTCGGTGAATGGAAAATATTCAACAGTGAATCATAATTAAGCTTAAAAAAAGAAAAACCCTATAATCAAATCTGAAAGCTCTATGAGACATAAGTTTTCAAACCTTAAACCTTTAGAATTTGCAGAACCTCTACCCAGAACCATTGAGTGATCAGGATATCCCAAACATGGTGCCACTGCTAAGAAACCGAAGAGGAGAATTGTGTACCGAACATCTTCAAGAAGCAAGGTTCCTAAGAACATCCCATAATCTCCATAAGTCTCTTGTTTGAGGAGATAAATCTATTTTAAATAAAGGCTCACTTGGGTGTGTATTAATAGGAGTTCATGTTTAAATAATACTCTTGCTTTATTTCTCCATCGCAGAAGTAAAAGGGCGCTTTACTGCAGAATTTTCCATATCAGAGCTAGTACCTTTTCACTTTGATTTCTTAATTCACACCTAGAGTATACATGGACACACAGAGGTAGTCCACTCGAGCAAAAGTATGATAGGTAACCCTGAAGTCAGTTCCCAAGGAGAACAGCATAATCATAAATCAACCTCAGGCCTGCAGAGAGCACTAGCTCTTCAGGACCTTACCACTGGCATTCACACTGTCCATTAAACATCCCTTTCCTTTGTCTGGGTGGACAAACTTCACAAGCCTGTATGACTGTGAATGCCCCAATATTTACTATAAATATATTTGTCAAATCTGCTTCAAAGCGTGCACGTGAAGTAACAAAAATCTTTTATAAAGCTCTGATAGCATTCTGCAGTACTGTGTTCAAAGCCCAGACCTCTAACCCTTTGGTGAGCACCATCCAACCTTTCAGTGTATGTGAGGTGTCAAACAGCACGGAGCCTCATAATCTTATGACATGTACAGGAAATGTACGTATGCAGAACAATTTGATAGGGAGTTTAAATAGTCTTCAAGATTTGAATGTGGAATACCCAGACATCAACTGGAGAAAGGATAAACTATAACATTCTTTCAAAATTTTGCTGATAAAGGAAATGTAACTAAACGAAAACTAAGCAGATCATAACATCTAAGCACTACAAATGTTTCAATGAGAAATTACTCTGTTTGGGACTTAAAAAACAGCAGGATTAATAGCTGAAAAGTTGTTCATCATACTAAGATCCTTTTCAAACTATTTCAAATTAATGAGGGAGAGACTGATTTTTAAACTCATGTAGATTCCTAGAGACAATGCAGACTGGCTTAATTATAATCAATAACATCTACAGACATAGATGCACCAGCAGAAATACTGCTGCCCAGAAGCACAGCATAAAATCACTCCGTGCTCCCCTGTACATAACAGTGATATGACCTTAATAAATATTTCATCTCTTTCAGTGTACAGCCAATCAACAAGAGAGCAATTTTTAATAGCTACAAAATATCGTGATGACTCTACAAAGAAAATGCCTCCTTTGGAGGAAAGTAAGCTTGCTCTGAAACCTGACATCTAACCTTCTCTCTGAAGCACGCTCCAGGTCGGTGCATGATAAGCACACTTACCCAGTCTTCCACACTCAGATTGATGTATTGCCGAAAGACATCTCACATAGCACTTCTCCCACTACACAACATTAGAAAAGTCATGTGGGAAAAGAAGTTCGTTCTCAAGTGCCTGAGCATTATCTTTCTAGAGCCAGCAAAGTAAGAGCTCCCTGAACACTCCCGGATCGGCTGTCTTCAGGGACTAGCCAACATCCATGTGTCAGGTCATCCTATAGAGGGATGCTCAGGTTTCTTTCATCAGGTATAATTAACAGCCATGAGTCCATATCCTAAAGCAGTTGCATTGTTTCTTTGATGAATGCATTATCATGCACTTAGCTACATTAAAGTCCACCTGCCAGTTTTCTTCTCAATTGCCCAGTGTGGGTAGATCTTCTGGTGGAGGGGAAATGAGTATGGAACACAGACAGGGCAGGATTTAAAACTCAACTCTAAAAGGTACAGTTACCAACTTTGGTAGGGCACTTGGGACAAAGACCCAAGAGACTGGGCATCACGAAGAGTAAATACAATTTTGATGCAGCAAGCATAGTGCCTCCCTGATCAGCGTATACCAGATGACAATATAAGCATTTCCCATGCAAATACATTCCTCTACTTTTTTTTTCCTGTCTATAAATTATATCTCACCAAACATCAAATAAGTGATTACAATTCTACCATACGGCAGATTTCAGAACTGCTCTGTCCTTGAGCTTTACTTTTCCCCTAAATAGACTGCTTGGTATAGTGGACTGTTTTATATATGTTTACCCCATTACATAATTCTAAAAGCATTGTCTAAACTTAGATCTGATAGACATTTGCCTTTTCCTCTCTATTTTGACTAGCCAATCATCCTAGTGTCCTGGAGTTCGAGTTTTATTAACATTCAGGTTATGATAACCCAAATTTATAGCCCTGAGAAGAAATGATTAAGATCACATTTGAGGAATATATCCTCTCAATTTATCTACACTTGGTGGCTTCCTGAATTTGTCAAGGACATTAAAGAACAGCTGACTCATCAGTAAGTGGCAGAAAGGTGTAAACAGAAATATTACATACGAGTAGAAGTACTCTAGTCAAACAGGTATGGTTTCCCTTTAGTGCAGTCCTGGCTGTGATTAAGAGTTCTTCAAATTCCATAGCTGTCGAGTTTAATTAGCTAAGTATACACTTGTTTCATGAGCATTCTAACTGCATACATGCCAAGAAGTACAGTTCTAATCAGCTTAAAATGGCCACTTTTGTAGAGCATTTTGGGAGAATTCCTCCGTGTTTGAGTTAAATGTTCAGCTAAATACAAAAGAGAATTCCTTCCAACATAGGTTTATAAAATCAAATATGAATTAATGTAGATAGATAGATGGATAGATGATGGATAGATAGATGTAGATTTATTTTAGGATGAAATAGTTAAAGAAGAATGTTGCTTATACACAGTTTAAAATGTTTAAGTAAATTCAGATATAAGAACAAAATAATAAACATTAAATGCTTTTTCCTCTGTAACTTCACTACTAAAACTATAAATAAAGGTTCCAAGAAATACATTTATCGAACTTTCCTCTAAATATGCTCATTTGAGGCAATAAAAATATCCTATATAATGCAAAGTAATTTAGTTTAAAAATAATACTCTGGTTACTTCTCTCCCTTCTTAACCCAATAATACTTTTTCTTTATAATGATGAAATCTGAAGGGCTTGGATATGTCCTGGAGTCTGCAAGATCGTCAGGCCCTGTAAGCTGACTTCCACACTCAGTTGCAATGGCAGACACACAGCATTCTCACTGCAGCCACCTGAGAGACTGGATGGCTAGCTAGTCACTGCCCAACTTTTCTTGCGGAAACTGCAAATGAATTCTAGACAGAACGGACCAGGATAAAGTGACGTCTGTCGTGTGGTTTCTGGGAAAGTTTTTACTTTGTGATAAATGGAGCAAATGAAGCTAGTCCAGCCATCTCTCCATCATCCTGCTATGGAGATGATATGATGGCAGCTGTGCAATGGTCCCACATCATCCTGCTGTGGAGATATGGTGGCAATGACACAAGCGTTTGGGCATTTTGAATCAAGAAGACACAAAACTTAGGACATTAAAATTAGAAAAGTGTCTGCATTCCTGACCGAATTGAGCAAATAGAGCAACAATGACTAACCTTCAGATTCACTGTCATAAAAGAAAAATAAGTCATTCTTTAAACTACTGATAAACTAAGTTTTTCTGTTCCTTGTAGCCAGAAGTATTTTCAAGACACAGCTGCAATCACTTAAAACATTAAAACATCGAGTCTCATAAAATTCCTATTTCTAGTTTCTTCAGGGCAGAGAAACTAGAAACACTGTGCCTAGATTTTTTCACACCACACTAATACAGAACATAAAAAGACTGTAGCTGAATTAGCACTGGGACAAGGACTCTTCATACCCATGTCCTCACAGAGGGCCAGTGTTCCGTCCCTCCTCACACCCACATCATGGCCCATAACCCCCTGTAACTCTAGTTACAGGAAATCTGATGTTCAATCCTGGTATCCTCAGGAACCAGCCTTGCACATCAGTCCATGCAAACAAATATTCATATACATAAAATAAAAATAGGTGTTTTAGAAATAGATGCTGGGCACCACTATTTTTCGTTTTGCTCAGTGGTATCTGCATGTCCAGCAGATAGTCATATCTACAGATGTGTTTTCTTTCTCTGACTACTGCCCTTTCAATCAGCACGCTGATTGAGGTTTTGCTTCCACATCTTACCTACAAAGAGAAGGAAGATACCACAACACCAAAGAAAGATGCAATCTTAGTTGGGGCCAAGGATAATGTCAGAGATAGTAATGACAGCAACCACTATTCGTTGTGACTGGAAATATAGACAATGTGCTTAAAAATGCCTTACAAATGCTATGACAAACAAACAACAAACAAAAAACACTCTCTTAAAAAACAGCTGGTAGGGCTTGGTTTTAATGTGGTCTGGGTGCCCTGAAGTTTCTGGGGTTCTCCGGAAGCAACTCTCAGGCTGCATGCATCAGCTCAGGGTAGAGCTCAGTGGAGAATGCTTGCCTGGCATGTAAAGGCTCTGAGATCCATCCTCCACAATAAACAAACAAATAAATATTGGAGAAAAGAATAGAACCAAGACTACATAGCAATAGTTACATAACTTGACTCTATGACTACGAAGCACATAAATCCTAATTGCATAGGAACAAAAGTTGCTATCTCAGGTCCTACATCTAATTCCTAGGAACTGTATCCTAACATAAATACTATGTCAAATATTTGATTTTTAATGCCTACTAATGTAAGTCTGAATTCCGGTATAGGATTTTTTTTTTTAAAGCGGCACTTCCTTCTTAAGTGTAACTGACCTGATACAGTAAATTCTTGAGATTCAAAAGTGACTCACTTCCAAAGCTCCACACATTAGCAGCTGGTATTATCCAATCTGAGATTTAAATTTATAATGTACTCTTGATAATGTACTCACAATACATTTTTCACCTCTCTATCTTTTGAATGACACGAGATAAAAGATCTTTAGGGTATAAATATTTTATATAAACGTTCACTCTGTTTTTCTTCAGCCATTTGCCATTTGCAAACTCCAGACATCATGCAAAAAAAAAAAGTAGTAAAGGTTGAGAGAGTTATGGATTGTGTCAGGGGAGAGGTGCAGTTGAGAACGGCTGCTCCATTCTGCTGTGGCAGCAGACACTACTGACACCTAATATAACCCTATTGGCCAACCAGATGGCCGGCCCTAAGTGGGGTCTGATTGAAAGTACTGTTTTTCATTGAGTAGAGGGTAGGCAAGAAGTAAACAACTTTCCACTATCATCTTTTTTTACAGCCTAGGCTTGTACAGGACACTGGCGGTGGCTTTGGGACCTGTGCTGGGTTATTTCACAGACCGGTAGGAATACAGCCATACTACCCAGGTGCCTAGATTTCAGAGATCCTGGGACAACTCTTTACATTTGAAAACCATGAAGGGTTTAACCACTCAAGGCTTTCTCACAGATTTCTCCAGAATGTGGTCTGGGTGCCCTGAAGTGCCCGGGGTTCTCCGGAAGCAACTCTCAGGCTGCAGGCATCAGCGGCTGCATAGAACAAGGCTTCCAGAGATTTCCTTGCTCCAGCAACTTCTCTCCCAACTGGGCCATCTTTGAGAAGGGAAATAAAAACAGGAACCCCCAAACTCAGAGATCCAGGACCTCTTCACCTTTGTAACATACACAGCTTTCCATGAACTTGGTTCTAAAGATACTCCTGCTTACAGATGATTTGGAACAATGGATAGAACCATTCATAAGGGCTTTCACAAATGCAGTTCTCCATGACTGTGAACTGGCAAAGCAGCTTACATTTTCTACTTTAACAACTTGCTTTCTACATGAACTCATTTTAGAGAGAAATCTCCTGTAATCTGTTACTAATATTCTTGTATGCAGAGACATAATTTAATTTTTTTCCTATCATTTCACTAAGAATACAAAATACTATCAAAATGTCCCAGTGCAGTGAGCACTTTTAAATTATTTAGGAATGTAAGTGTGTAGGATTTGTGCACAAAAATACACACAAATGTACATGCTTGTCCCGATATACATATATGTGTGTATATATGTAAGAGCATACACACACACACACACACACACACACACACACAAATACAAAGATTTTTAAGCCTTATGATCAAACCTCTACTGCTCTGACAGTGTTCATGTTCCCTTGTCCTCAGCTACCAGCTAATATCTCTTTTGTTACTACTTTCCAGACTGAGGGAATTGTCTACTCTGACTACTTGCTACTCTCAAACATTCAGAGTTTCATCTAGAACAGAAGAGATTCTAGACTTTAAGGGTCTCCTCAGTGCATAAAGCTTTAGTGATTGCACCTGATCAAATTTAATCATCGGAGGAGTAGAAGTTGGCTCTGCATATATATATAGGTATATATATATATACAGACACACATGCATATATATATGTTTAGTGTTTATATATAGTGTTTAGATATATTTCTGAATGCAAAAACAAAATTGTGATTCACGAAGTGTATTTGCAAAGGGCTATGAGGAAAATGTGCACTTTCTCAGCTCTCATCTCCACCGATGGAAATCCATTAGGATAGTTTGTGAAAGCATTCGAAAACTCTGAGGAATGTGAGTTGGTGCAGGCACCAGGAAACAGGGGGTTGATGAGGAAGACGGAGGAGAACCTTCTCCATCTGGACAGCCATATGTGTGGGCAACTGAGACAACCCCCAAGCTGAGAAACACTGGAGATGTGTGCCAAGGACAGTGCAGTCTAAGTTTTAGAGACCGGAGTCTTTGCTCCTGCCTGCACACAGGTGTTCTCCCTGCCAAGTGGTGACACACAATTTCCAGTACTGAGGCAGGACAGTGGACAAGACCTCAGTACCAGGAGCCAAGCACTCCCCAGGTCTGCTTCAAGATCCTATTTCAGAGTTCAGTGGCACGGGAGCATGATTTTGGAAATTTAGCTCTGGTCAGAATCCTGCAAATTCTCCTTACGAAGGGTGCTGAGCCCTCAGACCTTCCACTGCCCTTCTGTACCTGGGAAGGGGTTGGGGATGTACATCTTCAGAAAATTTCCAAACGCCAAAGCTACTGCCATTGCATTGACACTCTGGGAGCTGCTACCTGAGGTGGCCTCAGAGAAGAGACAAGAGGGAATCAGGAGTCTAATGATTTGGCCAGAGGCATACTTCCTGTACCAGAAAGAGTCTAGACCTTCTCTCTTGCTGGAAGCTTGGGACACTTCCCATTATCGAACAGCCCACGCTGATTTGATGAAGGTACCTGAGGAATGTCTTCATCCATGTAGACCCTTGCTGCCATGTACTTTAATAGCATTTTAGAATTTCATCTATCTTGCCTGATTTTATTCCCATAAGAACCTGATGAGATAGGCAGAACAAAGATAAACATCTCCACTTCAGAGATTAGAAAACTGAGGTGCTGGTGTGTTAGAAATATAGCCAAAAGCATAAGGTGGACAGCCCAGTCTGCTAGCAAGCTAGAGAGAAATGTTGCAGAAAGAACCTGTAGCTGGCAGGCACCCAAATTCAAAGGCAAGTCTGGAAAACATGCCACCTACCTCCAAGGTCAACCTTTGCCTCTGTCCCCTTTTCTCACACTTGCAGAGAGCACTGTTCAATGCCATGCTTTGATTTGTGTTCCACCATGACCTAATTAAGAAGTTAACTCTCACAGGTAAGAACATTTACAGTGTTTTGTCCTTAAAAGCATCATTCTGGCTTAGGTTACCTTTAGTACCCGTCTTGGTAACTCTGTGGCCATTTTCTTGACTAATGCCTTTAGGGCCCTATGAAATTATTTCCTCTGAGCAGAAGATGGAAAAAACAAGACAGTGATCAATGTATTCAATTAGTTACAATGTAATTCTAGCAAGTTGAGAAAGATCAGACACAAAGCAACTTCTTCAGGGTGGCTAGGAAGTTCAGGCAGGCCCAGAACAGATGCTCTGAAGACACCTGGGCAAACAACCACACTCAACCAGCAGCTTGCACACAAAGTATTTAAACAGTGTTGCAATGTCCAGTCTAGGCAAGAAAGACAACTGTGTTTCTTTACACACAGGAAGTCTTGTACAGAACAATTTCTCTAATGAAGCCCTCACTACATGTCAACCAAAGATTAACTCATATAGTTACCGGAAGCTTTGAAACTTGCAAAGAGATTTATTTTTTTTACAGTGCTTCAGATCAACTGGATTCTTTGCTAAACAGAAACCAGAATGCAGATATAGTGCACTTGTGAAAAGCTGATTAATTCAGCTAGATGAAATGTAAATTCAAAGTATTTCTTTTCAAAATATATTAATCCAAAGCAGTTAAAATAGTAAACACAAAAGCAAATACATGGAGCTTTAGGTTGTTTGTTGCTTTGAGTAATTTCAGAACTGCTTTGTGCAAATAAATGATTAGCTAATCAGAGTAGTAAGATTCCAATCATTAAAATTAATGCTCAAGATGGGGGGGCAACTATTGCTCACATCTGAGTAGACTAGTATATTAAGTAGGACTCTCTGTGATGCAAATACTTTTTTTTAAAAAAGAAATGTGAGTTTCTATTTTTTTTTAAAGATATTTTTCTAGTTTAAAAGTAATGTGAGCTGGATGTGGTGGCACACACCTTTAATACCAGTACTGGGAGAGGCAGAGGCAGAGGCAGGTAGATCTCTGTGGGTTTGAGGCCAACCTGCTCTACAAACAGAGTTCCCGGACAGCCAGGAACACAGAGAAACCCCGTCTCAAAAAAACAAAACAAAACACACAAACAAACAAACAATGTGGTCTTGCCGAGAATTCAATCATGGGCGCCACCACCATCCCCACGATCCTACCACTAATACTAATAATAACGTGGCTAATTAATAAAGCTGGTAAGTGGTTAATGAGAAGGCTTCTCTGCTGTGAGCCTGTAGTCCCATCTCTTAAGAGAGATCAGCTCTGATGGACATGGACGGTGACCTCCCTGCCTCAGCTGAGGTAATCTGCTACAGACAAATCTTTAATTTTCCTTGCATTTTGTTTGTAAGCTGCCCGAAGTTGTTGGCGGTTTATCCCTCTGGAACCTGGGGATTCATGTAAGTAACTTTTAACCTGGTATCTTGGAACAATTTACAGAGCTCTGCGGCATAATGCAACTCAAAGTTGCACTTGATTTAAAATGTTTAAAAGTCCAACCACAGTGCCAGCCTGCCTGGAGAAATCTCTTACAAAGTTTCCCACTCTGCTGGGTTAAGAGACAGTGGGTATTAATCCTATGGCTTCTCCACCAAGCTTCCTTTTTGTGGTCAGCAGAGAGGCTATGTGGTTGGTCTGAAGGAGTCCAAAGTCTTTTTTTCTGTGTTAAAACAAGGGAAAGTGGGCCGCTGACTGAGTGAAAGAAAAACCACAGCCAGCTTACTCTGCTGTAGCTTTCCCCTTAAATGTGGCCTGGAGCTATTCTGCTTTCCAAAAAAAGGTTTAATTTAAACCATACACAGGGCTGCAGGCTGCCACGTTTCCAAACTCAACATTCCTCTCAAATCTGTGCACTTCAGAAACAGTGTAAGGCCTCTCCAGCGCTACTCAGACATGCTTTAATAAATAAAATATCACTGCCCGCCCATTACTTAATTTGATAATAATATGCCCTTTCCCCTTCCTCTATTGACGTTATTCTAAGTGCTTATTCAAGTGTGTTGGGCTGCTGTGAGCATCACCTGTAAAGTCCAGTCGTGCTCTCTTTTGGGGGAACAGAAGAAAGGCAAGTAGAAGCAACAAAGTGGGGGAATGTAGGGGCATTAGCAAGTGGCCCAGCGTCCGAGAAAGCCACCATGATGTGAAGCGACTCTACGTGTCCCAGACGGCTTATTGTATTTATGTTTAAAAAAGAAAAGGAAAAAAAAAAAAAACAACTCTGTTTGCTTATTCCTTTGACATCAGAATGTATGCTGTCATTCCGAATGCCACCAGGAGCAATACCAGCCACCAGCGCTGAAAGCAACACAAGCCACATGCCCAACCCAAGTCAAGGCGGGAGCAGTGTGGCTGATCACCAGGCTGACCAGAGTGAACAGAATGAATACTCCCCAGTTGGGGAGCTTTAATTTTTTGCCTCAGTGTATTCACTTGTATGTTCATTAAGAACTCCAGCCGCAGCAGGCAGCCCAGAGCAAGGTTTTCTCTGTGAGCTGCCATGCTCTATTACACATGACACTTGTCAATTAAAGAGGAAGCCCTTTTAAAGCAAACTGAAGTTAAGCTGGTACTTTCTTCAACATCTGATTTACCGCTGCTGTTATCGTCCAAAGGGAAGTTTGTTTTAGAACAATGATAGCAGCAGTAATCCTCCCATTTTAGGAGTGAGGGATTTAAACACATTCAGGGCACTGGGGACCAGTCAAAAGGCTCCTTTCAGCAGAACTATGTATTTCCAGTGGCAAAAGGAAGGTCTCACTGATGGGATAACTGCCAAGAATGGACAATGTTTTAGCCTAACAGTTAAGAGAATATAATTTTAAACTACCTGGTATAATACAAACGTGGCACAATAGATCAATGCGATGAATCCTCTGTAGTCTGTAAAATGCTCTCCCAAATAATGGAATCCATTAATAATGATTATAGGCCCAGTGCTTTTGCCACAAAAGTAATGTCCAGTGCTACATCTCAACGGTCTCTAATAAATACATACAAGTCCTGCAAAAGGAACAAAATCATAACACAAGAACTGGATATAGATTCCAGCAAGAACACAAATTACAAAGCCATTATGTGGATTAGTCTCTACTCAAATCCGCTTTTTTTTTTCTGGTTAAATATGTTTTCCTTATCTGTAAAATGGGGCTTGGACCAGCTCTGGTTCCAACGGGGCTTAAAGTTTTTGCAAATGTTATGGTTCTTAATGAAGTCACTTTAATTTTAATTAATTAAAACATTTATTCATTTATTATTTATTGACCGCGTATGTGTTCTGTGTGACTGCATGTGCACACAGGCAGGCCACAGAGTCAGAAGACAAATTTTAAAGAATCTGTTCGTTCCTTCCAGCATACAGGACCTGCGGATTGAACTAGGGTCTTCAGGCTTGGCAGCAAGTGCCTTTATCTGCTGAGCCATCTTGCCAGACCAATAGCCACATTCATACTTTCACCAGCATGCAATAATAATTGGTGTCAGCATGGTCCGTGAGATTTCTGTAGTGAAATTTTAATTAAGATTTATCTAGGGGAAGAAAACTTAAGAGAAATAGTTTTGTTGTTGTATTTAGACAGTTTTGTTTTCTGAAACATGAAAAGCAATACATTTGGGACATTTGATGGCAAGCAAGAAAGTACCAGAATACAGCCTCCTGGAGCCATGGTGACTGACTCAGCAAATATGAGCCGTCTTCCGGAGACATCAGCTATGCTCTTTAAAAGAAAAATCTCACTGGGTACAGTGGTACACACTCATAGACAGCTGCTTGGGAAGCTGAGACAAGAGGATTTCTTGAGTTTGGTGATTCTGGGCTGTAGTGAGCTATGCCCATCTGGCATCCATGCTAAGTTTGGTATCAATATGCTTACATCTCAGGGCCATGGTCCACCAGTTTGCCTGAGACATACTGAACCAGTCCAGGGTCAGAAAAGAAAACCCTCGAAGCTCAGCAGTATAACTGAATTGTATTCCAGCTAAATGACGAGGAGTATTCATTGCTTGTTCTGTGGCCTACATGTTGAAAAGTCCTTTTTGTGAATCATTCTCATTTATTCCTCATGACAAATTATTATCCCTAGTGTATAGGCAAGGAAGTCGAGGTTTATGCCGAGTATCCTCTCAACACTGTCAGAACTGAGAGATAGGTAAGCCACAGAGAAAACCCAAGCCAGTCTGACCCCAGAGCCCAACTAGCCTGCTCTCTTAAAAAGCCCTTACTTTTGTGTGATTTAAGCATGCTAGGTTAAGTTTCAGGGTAAAGGTAATTTATAAAGAGATTACTTCTACGGTACAGATCTTTAACCTGATCTTTTTAAATGTTTGTATTTAAAAATTTCAAGTTAAAATATTTACAAGTAACCTGAGTTCAACAGATTGAGTTGAGGTAAAAGAGAGGATGAAGCATCAAACTGACTCCCAAGCCTTCAGAGCTGTGGTTCCCAACCTTCCTAATGATGTAACCTTTTAACAGAGCTCCTCATGTTATGGTGACCCCCAGCCACAAAATTATGTTTGTTGCTACCTCATCACTGAAATTTACTACTGCTATCCACTGCAATATAAACATCCATGTTTTCTGATGGTCTTAGGCAACCCTTGTGAAAAGGTGAAAAGGTTAAAACCTCAGGGCTGCGACCCCTAGGTTGAGAACCACTGCTTTACAGCAACGCTTCCAAAATGCTCTTGACTATAGAAAGAGACTGTAGCTCGCAGGCTTCTGGGTAAACTCCCACCAGAGTTCCCTTCATCTCATTGCAGCGAGAGGCGGGTTGAACAGAAGCGTCAGCAGCTCACCGGTGAGAGCGAGTTGCAAACATACACGAGACATATGTAGACAGATGAGGGCCCCGACAGTTTTGGAAAGAGTAACCCAAGCGCTAAGCCTCCGGCCACCACATGCCGACCAAGTCACAACAATCCGGGAGCTATACCTCAAGCAGGACCTCAGAGTGGCCCATCAAACAACCACGCAAGCTGAACTGCCCACCAACGACCCTTTCGCACTGTCCACGATGGTTCGGTATATTCAGCTACACGCACGCCATTATTTACTTTAAAGCAGAGAAAAAATTAATCATCCGTTGTTGTTTATCGATAAAACATGGAACGGGACAAAAAAAATCATAATATCTGAGATTCTTGAGGATAATAGGGTTGGAAAGAGAGTGACAGCTAGAGGCATCACCAGTGACCTGAACATCAGACTTCGAGGCCTAGTAACAAAAGATGATGTTATAAGAAAACACAAGAAATCATAAGTGCTTGAGGCCAGTATGGCTGACATAAAGCAGGTGTCTGATACACCGTGGTTAACAGTAACAGTGTGGTTATAGCAAACTCCACTGACATGTCTGAATTAAACATTAGAACATCCCTGCAGCATTCAACCCACAGAATGCCCTGAAGATACGATATTCATTTCATTGATCAGGGAACTTGTCTCCGGAGACTGCGGAGAGTCACCTAAACTTCTGCACCCCACCTTTAAGGGCGATGTCAACACAAGGAAGCAAGTCCCCTGGTCCCCATGGAGGGTCATTCGTGGAAGAAGCCTGGGGCTCACACTGAGAAAGCGCGGCTAAGTAAAAGAAAGGCTGGAGAAAGATCAGTGATACGTGATCCCAGCCCTGTCTCGTAGGAGTTACAGACGCAGAGTAGGACATGCAGACACAGCAGGACACTATAGTGCTGTTGGCCTTCAGAACTGCAGAGGGAACAGGTCAGCAAAGCCAGTCTGAGGCACACAGTGTCCACTCTTTACATGGCTATTCTTTGTGTGCAGACACTCCTATGATGGGGTTTCTGTACAGTACTCATATCTTCAAAGAAATTCCGTTTCATAAAAAGAAAAGAGGCCTCTGATCATGACACTCTTAGAAAGCCTTAGCTTGAGAAAAATGTTAAAAGCCTGGCTATAAATCTTCTGAAATGAGAATTTATAATAAAAACACAGAGAGCTCTTTAATTATGCGGCACTGTGGGCCTTGTATAATAAAGCCCACAGACTTGCAGCTTATGTTATTATGTATAGGATGCCACAGGAAGGGTCTGATTTGCCTGGGTGTGTGTGTGCGTCTGAATCAACGAGCTGAAGTTTTACACAAGGGACGGAAGTACAGCGAGCACTGCTTTGGAGACACGGGGATTTTCCTCCTGGGGCTCCAGGCAGTGAATGATGGTTCTGACTCCTCCAGTTTGTATAAAAGGTTGAAGTTCAGCCTGGCGCAGGGCAGCATTCCACAAGACCCGCTGCCTCTATGGGCAGGCGATTAATCTCATGATCGATAGACCATATGATTAGGCACTAATAGCTGATAGGAGGAGAGAATAAACAACCATAAATTTGCTTTGTACCCAGCAATCCAACTGTAAGCAGGGGCCATTTAATGGCCACACTGGGTCATGTTACCTAAGGACCCATATGGAATAAAAAATGGAAGACCAAAACATTTTAAAAGATCTTCAATTGCCATAGGTATGGGGGGGGGAGGGGAGTGCAGGCTCTGTTAGTGCAGTGTTTTTTTGGCATGAGATGCCCAAGGCTTCTACATTTGGAGTGAAGAGGGCAGATGCAGAGCAAGTGACAGAAAAGTCTGTTTGCTGGAACAAAGCCTCTATAAACAGCCTCCTCAGCACAGTGTAAGTGGTACTGGGTGGTCCAGCTCATCCCCAGCAGCTACCGGAGCCTGTGCCCATCGCGGACTGACGGTGCACTCCGCAGCAAGTGGAGCAGCGGCTGGACTGTGTAATTTCCTCTTTGCATGCAGATCACTGCTCTGTACTCGAGCTGTTTCTCAGCGTGTCATGAACTTCCAGTGTTGGGGATAGCTATGCGACATAAAAGCTGTGATCCAGGAGGTCATAAATCTCACTCTTTCTTCTCTCCCTTTCCCTGGCTTTTTCCCTTTCTAAGACTCTGACCTCCTCTATCAGGCCCCCGAAAGAAAGGCAATCAATCACCCTCTAGACTAAAATGAAAACCTGAGCCTTTTCTTCCCACTGGATAGTTTTCCCCAAGTGTGATAAAAATCAGGACAATCTCTAAAATGGCAAGTGCCTTCTATATGTTCCTCTTTCACTCAATGCAGAGCCTGGAAACAAAAAGCCCTCAAGCTCTTGTTATCAATGACCATGGGACAGGAAAGGAAGACACTTTGTTAAGCCAAAAGGAATGTGCTAGAGAAAGTACCAGATAAAAAAGAATTTGCAGCAGTTTTGCACTGTTTTTAGCCTCAGAGCAAAGCGCACCAGCCTCTGTTCTTTGAAAAGTATCTGGAAAACGACCTAACTCCAGCCCTCTCTCTCTCTGAGCATCTCCCAGCCCCCATGTTACCTCTCCCTCCTCAGGCTTGCCAGCATGGCCTTTGTGACTTCCCAAGACTTGAGGGAGCAACTGTTTCCAGGGCTTCCCTCTAGGCTAATTGTTCAACACTGCCCAGGACTCTGGAGCCCACAGGAGAAAGCAGGCGCTTCAGATGCCCTAGGGGAGACTGCGGGAGGAGGGGCTCTGTTGGAAATCCATTCCTTGTTCATTATCAACAATCTTAAAGAGGCTTAATGTAATATGCAGTTAATACAGCCAAATGAGATGAGAATTCTAAAGTTTGCAGGAAAAATTCCTTCTCTATTTACATTTATTCAAAACACTTCCACGCTACAGAAGTTTTGAGTTGAAAGACATCTAGCCAGGGGTACTGGCTCTCAAAAGAATGCCACCAAAGGTCAAACGTGAAGCATATTCCAAGGTCCAGGCACTGCTCTGCTAACAATTCTGGAAGCAACAAGCCCAGTACAAGGCCACAGTACTGAGCCCAAATGGGGCCACTGTACTAACTCCCAGTTGTCAGGAAGGGCTCAGTAGCTGGATGGCCACAGAAGCCCTTCAGTCTGCTCTGCTTGGCCCAGGAGGACAGGGGCAGAACTCAGGACAGAAAGGGACTTAAAAGGAAACACAGGGCCCAGAGAGCAGAGGCTGAGCCATGGGAGCAGAACATGTGAGCCAAGGCTCCATGCTATGTCACTCAGACCCTAGCATTCATGTGGTTCAAGGGCTTTCCAGTGACTAGGATCAATTTCTGCTCATCACTGAAACACTCGGAACACAGGTTGCTGATTCTCAAATCCCTTTGTACACTGGGCTAGTTTTTCCCCAGAGGAGAGGAGAAAATTTCCTTTGAAGATGTATGGAGGAGCGTAGGTCTGACTAAAGAAGCTGCCTGACCTTCTGTGGTTACCTGAAAGCGGCTGGCGCCTGTGACAATATCACCGCAGCAACAACTACTGTACACTCTCTGTCAGTTAGAGACTAGGCACAGGTAAAATCGTTCCTAGCCACCAAACCACCCTGCAAATTAAGAGAGTATCCCCACCCCCAATTTACATATGAGAAAACTGAAGTCGGGAAGGTAAGGAACCCACCCAAAGTCACATTTCCATTGCCAGAAGAATGAAAAACTGAAGCGAGGATAGTGGGGTTCAGTCAGTTTCTGCTGTCTTCTACATCTCATCATGTTGTTGGCTTCGGAGTGGAACGGCTTACTACCCCGGGGAATTAGCTGGCTAGCCCTCCAACCTTACATTTTTTTTCTAAGCCTTTCCCATAGATAACAGAGCCTATACCATTAAGCACTCAGATATAAGATGAATCTAGTTTTACCATGTGTAGACCAACATTGAGAACATGCAGTCACAGTGGAGGAGAATGGTCGTGAGCCACTAGCAGTTGATTTGTGATTGCTATAAGGCAACAATGAGAGTTGAGGGCATAAAGGATTTTTGTTTTTTGTCATCCATAGAAAATGTTATCTGAGACCCTACTACATCTTCCAACTACAATCTACTCATACCTTCCTAAACTGAATCACAAATGGAAAGGTTGGGCCTCCCACTTATTTAATTATTTATTTAGTCTTGTTAGGAACTATATGATAATCTACATGGAAGGTAGGTAATTTTCCCAGGGAGCTTCTTTCACTTGAGATTCAACTTCATGTGACAACCTAATATACAGGTATGGGGAGGAAACCTGCAGCTGACTTTCTTTTCCAAGTTACTGTAAAACCATGCTTTCTCCATTTCCAAACCAAAAGTACAATCCAAAGTTTGGCTTTAGGCAGAGTGCAGGGAATCTTATGAAAGAAGTGGGAGATAGTAAGACCTGGAGAGGACAGGAGCTCCACAAGGACAGCAACAGATCCAAAAAGTCTGGGCACAGGGGTCTTTCTGAGACTGATAACTCCAGCCAAGGACCACTCATGGAGATGGCCTGGAACCCCTGCACGGAGGTTGCCTATGGCAGTTCAGTGTCCAAGTGGCCTCCATAGTAAAGGGGACAGGGACTGTCTCTGACATGAACTGATTGGCCTGCTCACCTCTCCCTGACAGGGGGGAGTGGAGCCTTACCAGGCCACATAAGAAGACAATGCTGATGAGACCACTCCTGATGAGACCTGATAGACTAGGATCAGAGGGAAAGGGAGCAGGACCTCTCCTATCAGTGGACTGGGAGAGGGATACCGGTGGGGAAGAGAGAGGGTGGGATTGGGAGGAGAGGAGGGAAGGAGGTACGGGGGGGGGGGGTTACAAAGTGAATAAACTGTAATTAATAAAAATAAAAATAATTAAAATTGTAAAAAGTACTATCCAATTTAGGAGATGCATATATGACTGGTGAAGGAACCCATGCCCTCCTAAAAGTTCTAAAAGCATAGTTTTGATCACTGTTAGTCAGGTGCTTCTTGTAGCTTCCCAATGTTCATGCGCAGGACTTTAAGGAGACACCTATCATGACACTCCCTGAATACTCTCCCGCACCGTGCTAATAAAGAGCCGGCAAGAATTAGCCACATTCCACAGATAAGGAGCCTATCATTCAAAGCAGAGAGAATAAAAATAAGGTGATCTTGAAAGGAAAATGAAGAGATAAGAAATGGTTTGCTGCAGTAGAAGGTGTTGATGAAATTCCTGGGGGGGAGAAGAGTCGGGTGCTTTAAGGGCTTTGCAACTGTGACCATTAACTCATTTCAGACACACTGACAGGGGCCCAATGCACAGGAAGACACCCGTCATCTTCGAATGCCTGCTACCATCGTGACTCAACCCGAGCTGCAGCTGGTTAACGTTCAGTATGCAGTGAAAACCAAGACGCAAAGAACCCCACGTTGCCTTTGTTAATCAACCCACTCAGACTACTCATGCCTGCAGAGGATGAACTCAGTGGCATTGTGCTTCATGAGCATTAGTCAGCTCCCCAGGACAACGTTGGACTTCTGCCTACCTGTCAATATTAACTGCAAAATACACAGCCCAGCGCCGTGTTCCCCCTCATTCCGCCAACTTCAACCCTCGAACCAAGGTAGTTTCTTAATCCAACTGAGGTTTCAGAACACAACGTTAGTATGGCTGGAACTATGAAAACTCATATGGGATCAGTAAGAGCGCCCCGGTTAAAAACCAAATGAAGAGCACAAGTGTCCCAACAACAGTTCGAACATCATAGGAAGCTCAAGGTCCACTTCTACAAAAGGTGGGAAATGAGCCAGGGTGCAGAAAAGAAGCCAAAATCAATCATTTTCCAGTAACAAGCAGAAACAATTCAGAGCATGCGTGCATATGTAGACACATGGGCACACACAAAATATCTTGACACAAGAACCTTGTTACATCACAACATCCCTAAATGTTTTCAGACCACAGAATATCTTCTTTGATGACTGAGAGGAACTCTGAGACTTTAAGGATTCATGAAGGTATTCATTCACTTTGACTCCCATCAGGTCCAAATACTTGGGACCTATCTGGTTTGTGGTGGATTTATGGTACTCAGGCAAGACTAGAGTAGGCCTTCAGAACTATATTCACTTGAAAAGAACCTCCCTAATATGCACTGACTCACAGTTCTGCACAAGGTGAAATTCAACTTGGGCAAGCCACAGGATGGCAGTCTGTCTGGATCCCAGCAGGACCACAGTCCAGTTTCAACTTCTAGGAAATATCCTTTCTGTGGGAAATCAAGTAAAACACAAACTACAGAAAAAACAAACAAACAACAAACAAACAAACAAAACAAAACCAACAACAGCAACAAAAGCCTTTAGAGAACACAGGGTCCACTCACCATCATGAAACCTTTAATCAAGTACTCTCCCTGAACACACAGGCTCAGTCTCTCCCTGTAAAGTGTTTAACCCTTGAAGAAAAGTGCTGGGTGTGGTTAGGAAGCTTGGAAAGTCCAATTGATAAACTCCTGACCATGAATCTGAAAGAGGTGCTGGAGGCATTGATAGCAGGAAATACAGGATCAAGAATTGAGTGTGTTAAATAAGCCTTGGGGGACCCAGGAAGACATCTGGGAAAGGAGAGTTTTAAGCTGGAAATAAACCAGAATCATTAAGGACTTTGTCAGGTAGTTATGCTGTGTGAGTAGTTTTAACCAAAGTTGCAAAATTGGACCTTTGGGTGTCTCTATTGGGCTGGGCTTTTGTGGAATGGGAGAAACTCAGCAACAAAAACTAATCCTTGGTGACTGAATCCAAAGCCCCTAGAACTGCTAAATAATGACTGGCTAAATAATGACTCCCCACAATGGCCATATGGTAATACTAGAACCTGCGAATACCACAAAAGGAACTTTGCAGAAGTGGCTGAGTGAATCTGGGGGGGGTTCACAGCAGGGGGATGGGAGGATGCTCCCTGAGTGCAGCCCCGCACCACCTGATCTCAACCCAGTGAGATGGATTTGAGGCTTCATACCTCTCAAAGAGAACAAATTTCCATTGTTTTAACACCAAGTACTGTTAACTTCTTACAACAGGAAACTAAAATCTAGGGCTCACAATGACACAAGAAAAAACAAACAAACAAACAAACAAACAAACCTGAATTAAATCCGTAGACTGACAACCAGTCAGGAACGAGAAGAAAAGCAGTGTGATGATTTCCATTAACGCAGAGCTCAGCTTCATACACAATATTTAAAAACAAGAAGCCACAGGTGACCCAGATGGATTATACACAGTCAAGTCTGAGCAGTCTCCTTTAGTGAAAGGAGTTCATCCTGGAGGCCAATGTTCAAAGCTCCAGGCTCAGCCTCCCGGTGACTATGTGCCAGGGAGGAATGGATTTTTGTCTTCTTTCTTCATCTCTGTATCTTCAGCACCTACAGCAATCAATGTCTGGCCCATAAGGATTCAATGCAATATTCTTAGTGAATCTATGAATGTGTGAAGATTAAACTTCCAGAATCTATTTCTGAATGACCATTTAGTCACCCAGTGGGTAACATATCTTCCAAAGGACTGGCTGACTGGCAAGACCCCACAGAAACCTCCTGCTCACATGGGCACTGACGGTTCAAGTCACCCAGAGAAATGTAATAAAAATGGCAGGACAAAAGCTCAGAGAAGGGGAGCGAGATCGTGCTACAGGGCAGTGTGCACTCATACAGTACTTGAGGGAAGCATTAATTTCCGTGAAAGTCTTTCTCCCTGACTTAGTGCTGAAATGGCACAAAACAGACAGAGATCTGCCTATCTCAGATTTACTACTAATGCCACAAGCAATCTAAGAATAAAATATCTGCAGACAGATCTTGGTTGAATGAAACTTTCTGGGAATTTGAAAGAGTCCAAAGATAAAGGCTAAAAAGAAGGGCGATACAGTGCTTAGATGGGGTATGAGGAAGTAACAGTAGTATCTAAACTGAGGCAGATCGATACAATTCCAGGAGAGCCTTGATACTGAGTCCTGTCATTCCAGCTTCTGATGAAGATGAACCAGGGTGTGAATTAAACAACGCTGTCCCCTCTCTCTCGAAGACTCCCCGAGAATTGCACTCCCCATCACGCCCTGCATCCTGGGCTAAAGGCTAGAGCCTACAGGGCAGAACACAGGTAAAGCAGGGTTCCACTATCATCAGCCTGAAGAATGAAGAAAGTAAGGCTTGGCCTAGGGATTAGCAGCTGTCACAAGTTCACGTGAATAGGGGCTGGCAATGTTAAGAACCTAAATCTAGATTCATGAGACTGCAGGAACCACACAATTGTAATAGTGTAACCACTATTACACACAAATGCCCAAGCACCTCTTACCCGCAAATGCACACATCTGAGCTCTGCCCATCCCAACTTCTCCAAGCTACGGTGACAGAGAAGAGCATGGTCAATGTTGACTATCTGCGCATGCCTCCAGACTGTCCATCGCTCCTCTACAGCCACTTTCCTAACCTCATGAGGCTTAGATTTCTCACTTGCACAATGTGTTCTTGGGAATACCAGAAATAATACACATGGAGGAGTCAGATGTACGCGAAGCACCAATACAAGCTATTAATTGGTAGCTATTATTAATCTCATCGCGAATATATGTTTGTCAAAAGTGATTGCAGGGGCTGGAGAGATGGCTTAGCAGTTAAGAGCAGTGGCTGCTCTTCCAGAGGACCGGGTTCAATTCCCAGCACCCACAAGGTGGCTCACAACCATCTGTAACTCCTGTTCCAGGGGATCCGACGCCCTCACACAGACATACATGCAGTCAAACACCGATGTACATAAAATAAAAATAAATTTAAAAAGTTTGAAAAGTGATCACAGAAGTCTCAATCCTCAGCAGTCAGTCACTCAAGAATACTTAGCCAACCTGACCGAGATTGCCAACAACTGTCCAGGGCATGTTCGTTTCTGAGTCACAGTCAATAGTGAATAGGTTTCTTAAAATCCCCTCCCTAGGTTTCTTGCCACCACAAAGGTCTTGTTCTAAAAATACTATTGAGAAATGGCCTCAAAAAGCATTCTCGAAGAACACGGGGGCAAGAAGCAACAGGAGTCACACAAAGGCGAAGCCAGGTGTTTCTCCTGGCTGAGGAGGAATGAAGAGGGTTCAGTCAAGAATGCTGCTTGCTCTTGAGCCAGTCGCCCACAAGTGAGGCTGCAGCTGCCTATGAGTGCATCAGATGAGAAACTGCACTGTCTGCAAGCTATGGCAAGGAGGCTCCAACCCAGCATCTCTCTGTGTTCCCTGCTTCAGGCACAGACACGTCTATGGGCCACACACCTGTCATCATCTGTCTGTCTTGGATCTTCCTCCCTCTTCTCCTGAAAACTGCAGGCGTGCATCTTGCAGAATGTCCTTCTTCTGCAGCACTTCAGTGCAAGCACTGGGTGCATTGTTGCACGACTGAGAAAACTCACACTTGGGGAGGAACTCGAAAGCAGAAAACAACCTTTGTGATTCATACGCCTATGTTCATTCATAATGCACAAGATTTAGAAAGGTGCCCATGTGGACTCTCGGGAGCAGCAAAATCCTAAAACCATAGTTTACTATTTTCAAAGGAGATTCAATATGGGCAGAAATCAAGAATACTGTTCTTCAGTCTAAGTTTATATCCTGAAATATGCTTCTTGTAAGAAATAATTTTAAAATGTGGAATCTAAAATTAAGCAAAAATAACATACAGTATGTTCAGCTCTGAAGTTTGCCGGGACTCAGCCAAGTTTACCATAAACAGAAGGCAGAAATGTCTATTTTTAACTTTTCAGCCCTTGGGTGATTAAAATTTTGAGCCATAATAAACAACTTTTTTCTTCTTTGCAGCATAATTTCTCATCTGAAAGTGCAGTCACTTTAGTTGTTCGGGGGGTGTGGACTGAGCGCTTCATGTTTTTAAATCCTTTCTGAAAAGAAACTTTCTGCAAAGACTAAACCCGTGCGTTTACACGCCAGGAGCACAAACAGGAAAGAAAAGAACAGAACAGACCTTGCAAAGGTTCCAAACTGAACTGCCTTCCTTCTTGGTTTTAACTGCTTAGCCGTTAGGCCTGGGGTCGGTTGCCAGTGAGGAGCAGAAGCCAGGCCATTCTGCCTCTTTTAGTGAATTTGCCACAAAGACCTTAACATCATCACCCCGCATATTAGTTGGCATATTTGCACACCTATTTTGTCAGCAAAGAGTGTATCATCCCATCAGGAAAGACAGTTGCATATGCAATAAACCCATAGCCTTTGACAGGCCAGATAATTACATCAGTTCGCTACTATCTCCTGTGCACGATCGCAGTGCTAATGAAACTATTTTGGTGTGAAAATGAAACAGGTCAAGACAAGTAGATCAGGAAACAGAAGAGATTCAGGGTCGCTGGGAATGTCAATGTGCTGAGTCACACAGAACTTAGCCTTAGCCTCAAGAAAGGATGTTAGACCGTTCCCTCTGCTGTGAGGGGGTGCTGTGCTTTGCCTTTAGCGTTTCTTAGTGCTAACTATTCAGAGCTCATCAGAAACTATCAAGCTGGACAGTTGTGCTGTCCTGGCAAGTGTTACTTGTAAAGGAGCTACTGGAAAAATACTGAAGACAGGGCCCAGGTGATAACTTTGAATGTGTTTTCATCTTCCCGAAGGGAAATGGACCAAAGACATCGCCATTTCTCATTTGTAGGACAGGGTGAAGGATGAGAGCAGCCTCTTGTTTTGAAATGTAGGACGGCAAACAGATGTGTTGGGAAAATAAGTCAGAGACAGAGTATATGCTGTCAGTTCAAGTGCTTTGGGTGCAGTCTGCTTTCTGTGCCTTCTTTCTTTCATGGTGAGTAGGAGCTTAAGGCTCCAGAGACAGTTCCTCCTAGAGTATCAGAGACTGTGCATCTCCGCTGACACTGGACTTTGAGCTTAGCCCTGAAGTCCCGCTAAGGAACTTGCTTGCCTGCAACTCTACAGCAATTCTTCAACTGACTCTCGTGTAATATGGTTTTCCTCCAAAACTATCTGGGTTTTCACTCTCATGGCATTCTTCTAAGCATTTATGCCCCAAACTGGGCATTAAAAAAAAAATTCCAGTTGTGGTCAGACCACAGCCCAACACAGCATTAGCTTTTGACATGGTAATGTCACAATACTGGCCCCTATTAATCTTGTGGTCAATGCACATGGGTTATTTTCACATGAACTGCTGTTGAGTGGGACTCCTTCTACTCTGCTTTCGTGTGCTGAAGCTTCTAGTTCTAAATGCACCTTGCCTGTCTGCATCTAACAGAAAATAGGGGTTTTCGTTCCATTTTTACCTTGCCAGTTTTGTCCCAAACTGTGCCAGAATGCCCAGAGGTGAGGCCTTAGCATTTCCCCCAGGCTGCATTCCAGAAAAGTGCAACACTCCAAATGTGCTCACTCTCTCACTGGAGTCCCCAACGCAGGCTTCTTTAAATAGCACGTTCCTCTGCTGAAAATACATAAAGCCACTGGGAGCAGACTTCTACCCGTAAAAAAAAAACATCATTTCATCTTGGTCTTAGAACAACAATTCAGGTCCACTGGGAATTGTTTTCTTACTTATTGTAGAATATTAAATTCTCCCAAATGCCTCACCCCAAATAAAACCCAGCCAGATACTTACCTATATCCTGGAGGCCAGTAAGCAATTTAGGGTTTTTTTTTTCTTTCCTGTAGGCATTAGTAAAGAATGTTGATTGCATTTCCTTAGCTATCAGTATGTAGCAAGCTGTACAGCCTTCAGGGCAGGGCTACAGAGAAGTCCACAGGAGGTGTTTTTGTTTTTGTTTGTTTTCTAATGTACAATGGCCGATTTTCAGTACTTATCTCAGCCTTGCAGCCCTATTGCCAGGCTGTCTTGGGTCATATAAGGATTTTGAGTTTGGTAGTGAGTGGTCTCAAGGCATTTACCTCCTTAGATATTCCTGTCACCACTTAGTAGGCATCATCTGAGCTTCCTGGAGCCTAATGTCTGGGTTTTTACCAGGTCACAGATCTGCAGCAACAGCTATTCTACTGAGTTTTCAAAAACATCCTGTTAATTCCACCCATTAGCAGGTATTTTTTTTTTCTGTAAAATTTCCTAACTATAGAAAGCAATTTTCTACCTTCATAGAAGATGGCAGGAGTTAGAAATATGCTTATCAACACTGGAAATGAGAATGAACTTCTTAATAGTTAGATGCAGACACAGTCATTTCAAGAAGAATGGGAATACATCTGTTCAGGGGAATTTAGATGAAGCTGTGCCTGAAGGCAAGAGGAAACACAAGCTCCCTTCCCAACGACTGTACGCCTTCACTTACAGGAATCATCTACTCAGACTGAGACAGAAGAGAATATTGTGAAATCTCACAGGAAGGGAAGGCTGATATCATCGCCATACACCAGCTTTGAGAGCCGGTCCCCCAACCTCTCTTCTTCTTTCTCATAGGTCAATAAGAGTCCAGAGACCCCTTAGGAGGCAGAGGAGCCATGCACAGCTCCACTTTGGAACCCTAGCCTGTGTGACACTGTCTTCCGTGCAGGTCCTTGACCAGTGTCAGGTCCCCAACTGCAGGAGCTACAACGGGTGGCTTCTGGGCTCTGCTCTGAATGTTATCCCCCCCCTTAGTTTTATCTCCTGAGCAACCAAGTGAGTTAGAAACCGCTTCAGCTTTGTAGCTTAGGTAGCAGAGACTCAGAAGAGTTCAGAATGACCGATGGTTCATTAAAGAGTGAGACAGTCATGACTCAGGCTCAGGCCTGTCAGATCACAGATCTGTCCCACCACTCATGATAAGGCTAAGGACGTTCCATTTTGAAAATAATTTCTTTTCAATAAAAGGATTTGATTAAAAGTGTGCTGTCCATGGGGAAAAGTTGCTGTAATCACTTTTTATTCCATCTAATTTATTTTCCTTCAACATGGATCTTAAAAACTAAGCATAGAGAGGAACTACCAGTAAGAAGAGGGTATTTAATTTTTCAAGGCTAATTAATGAATGGAAAACATCTACCTCAACTGAAAAAAACAAAAAGGAAAAAAAAAGCAAAACAAAAACAAAAACAAAGCAAAGCAAAAAACCTCCCAGCTTCCATATTTCTTCCTCCAAACTAGCAAATGGATCTGAATCAACCCAGAAAAATCACTGCTAGGACTCAGGCCCACAGCTGCCCTGAGAACTGACCTCTTGGAGCAGACTTCTCTGCCCCAACTGCACAGCTGTAACCCCTGGGGAAGGTTTAACAGTAGCTGCTGATGCCCTCACACACCCTGACTCTAAATGGGCAACTGAGGCTGAGAGTCAGGATCAAGCAGGAGAGGGTTGAAAGTGGCACAAGAAATGGTTTTTTTAGAATTCATTCAGAGGTGTAAAGACGAAGGAGGGAGGTTTGCAGAGTGTACCAGCAACTTAGCATATCTGCACCTAGAGTTTTCTCTGCATGCCCCAAACTGGTCAGGCCCTGAATTCCAAATCTGATTCCTCGATATTCAAGTAAAACTCACTTAACATTCCTAAAACTTTCCTTGCCTTTAAAATTAGTCTAGCAGTACCTACTGGCAGAGCTGTTATCAATATTAAATGAGACAATAAGTATACAAGATGCTTATCTCAGAGTACAATAAATGTTTCAACATTTGCCACCCTGAAACTTTGTATATAGTTGAGACATCAGTTTTTGCAGAACACCAGCTCAGACCTCTGATCTTCTTCCTTAAAGTTATCGTAACCTTCAAGATATGACGTTTACATTTACAACACAGCTCTGGCAGAGTCGTAGTCAGCTTGCTTAAAAACTGGTGTAGGCCTGTGCATGTGGTTCAGTGGGGACAGTTCGCCTAGTTACCTCAACGCTCTCTCCTCAATCCCAGACCTACAAATAAAATGCTGCTCCCCCAAACACACACACACACACACACACACACACACACACACACACACACAAAACCAAAACAGAAAGGAAACAAAACTTTACAGCTACGTGGAGTCCCTTTACAGGCTCTGCTTCCAGTGTTCAGGCACAACTATGTCACGCATGAAAAACTCTGCCAGGCATTCTCCCGTTACAATTCTACATCATTTCCATCAAGACTCTTGGGGAGAGAATCTTCTCTCTGGGTATAGATGACGAAATTGTCCTTCAGAGGGGTCAAATATATGAAAAAAAAAAAACAGAAAACAAAACAAAACAAACAAACAAAAAAACTAAGAGGAAAACTTGCTAGAATTTGAACCTAGGTCTCTCAAAACTCCAGTGTGAGACCACAGTTATCTCTGGAGTTAAAGCTCCATGCAACATAGTGCTAAGGTGCCAAACATTTGAAACACTGAGTATCCTCTCTCTTCCTATATTCAGAAGAGCATCACCATATGGAAACGGACATCCATCCTGTCCCTGCTCGTGTCAGAAGGTTCCACAGCGCTGCCCCTCCCCCAGTCTTTATAGCCTGCTCGAGCTTTTTATTAGCCCTAATGTTGATTGCCTTCCCAGGACATCTACCAGTTTGCCTAGAACTTGTCTAATTAAATTTAAAGGAGAGACGTTTCGGGAACACTGTTTCGTTGTCCCCCCAACACACACACACACCATGCTGTGGACTTAGGAGGACCTAAGCCCCACCTTAGCCCGGCCTCACTTTCAGCACAGGTGAACTGTGCTTGTTAAGTTCGCCTTCAGTTGTCAGGGAAAAACAGCTTTATTAAGGTCATGGAATGTGGAGAGTTTGATTAAAGCTAATCAAGAAAGCAAGCCAGGCTGCAGCACAGTGAATCAAGCCTTGGTACATGTTTAACATAACTTAGCCTAGCCTATCGGTAAAGAGCAGACATAAGTAAGGGTCAGGTTTCCAGAAAGAATGCAGAGACAAGCGGAGACAGACTGCAGGCTGTGTTCTCTCCTCAGCCTGAGTGCAAGGACTCTCAACAAGCAGCATGTATCCTCAGCCACCTGGGCCCAAGGGAGGGTGGCGGCTGTGACGTTCTAAATTTTTCTTTCAGATTTTAAACCAGGGGAATATAATTACATTTTTGCAAGCAGGGCTAGCGACCTGTGATCCGTGGATAGAGCTGGCTAAGCACAGCACTTTGGTAGCACTTGGTCCTGACCTGCGCCTCTGTGGCTGTCATCAGCGAGTGTAACGTTGAGTCAGTCAACATAAACAAATCTTGGTGAGGTCCCTCCAGTGGATCTATAATATAGTTGTTCTTTTAATAAAATGGGCCCTTGAGGAGTCACAGTCCTGACTCTGAAGTGACTTGGGGTCTGCCCTTCCACGGGTTCCCTGTCCCAGGCTAGTTAGGTCTTAGTTCTCACAAGAATCAAGTGAGAGTAGTTAGAGTAGGAAGTCTCTCCAAGTCTGCTTCCCACAGTCTTCACAAAGTTATTGTTCATTCTGGCATAAGGTGTGCTGTTCACAAGAAGGACCACCTATCTCAGCACTAAGCTATGAATCCCAATTCACAGTATAATCAAGGAGCGTAAATACACATAAAAACCTTCAGGAAGTCTGAAAATGGAAAACAGCTGTCTTGAGGTTTTTGTTTTTGTTTTTCTTGCCAACATCATGCTATCTGTCCTTCATTACTGTCCCCTTCTAGGTGAGCTTTGGAACGTGTTATTGAATATGTAAGCGCCCACAAATACACATACATACATATATACACCACACTCTGTTACATGCATACACAGACCCTCATACACACACCTTTAAAAAAATTCTTATAGGCAGTTCTGTGACACTGACTTTAGCTAGTTTCTGTATCAGTACATGAGTATCAATTTACTACACTAACAACTAACACTTGAGTTATCAAAGAATCCTGAAACGGTCATAATTACAACAGACACTGAAAGTTCTTTTTACATCTTACATTGTTCAGCCAGGCAAACAACAGCCATGGCTACACACTCAAGGTTTCACAGGCTCTTGAAGTAGCAGGGACATGAGAAAACAGTAGGTCCGGGCTTTCACACAGGCCTGACTCACCACTCTTTCCTGATTTACTGGAGGTAATGGAATACAGAGGCTTAGTAGGAACAGAGCAGAGCTGTGCATAATGGGATTTAAATAATCTGATTTTCCTAAGAAAAGAAATTGAGAAGCAAAGAGATAAAGGATTTTCTGTACATACGTACATGCACACACACACACACACACACACACACACACACACATTCACACACACAACTTTAACAGCACCCTGTAGTTCCCAAGGCACTCTGTATCATTTGGATATCATGTAATCACTACAAAAAAAAAAAAAAAAAAAAAAAAAAAAAAAAAAAACAAAGGCAAAAGGAAGTTTCCCCATTTATTTTAAATAGAGAAGCAATGAAGCAAAATGTGGGTCAGCAAGATGGGTCAGAGGGTAAAGACATCTGTCACCAAACCTGAAGCCTCTAGTTCTATGTCCACACCCACTTTTTTTTTTTCTTGTCGCCATCATGCTTTCTGTCCTCATTATTGCCTGCGCCCTTCTGTGAGAGCTTTGGAACATGTTACTGAAAAACCTCTCTCTCTCTCTCTCTCTCTCTCTCTCTATCTTATCTATCTATCTCCCACACACACATACACACACACATACATACACACACACAAACACAACGTAGAAAGAGCTCCTGCAAGTTGACCTTTGACCTCTGTAAGCAGTACGTGCACACATACACACAGAGAGAGAGAGAAAAAGAGAGAGAGACAGAGAGAGGGACAGACACACACAGAAAATGCATACATATATACATACATACAAAAGAAACAAAATGACTCTGGCAATTTCAAATACTTATTAGTAGCAGGGATAGATGGAAACCACTTCCAGGTCTTCTGAACACTAGCTTAAGGCTCTTGTCATTTTATGATGCTGCCTGTTTATAATCATTGTTTCCCAGGAGCAAATATTTATTAGGTAGCTGTTACATGCCGGGCACTGCTCTTGACACTAGAAAAACAACAGTGAGGGAGACCAGTGAGGTCCCTTCCTCACAGAACATGCTAGTGGGCATACACATGTACCTAGAGTAACTACAGTTTCACATACATGCCTTCCAGAACGCTTTCCTGCAAAGGCCAGTTAGAGACTCATTAAGAATTAAGATTTTACATATACATATTAAATTCTAAGAATTTGTTAAATTTACTAAATAGAATTTATTGTATTCTAAGAACTGCACTTACTAGGTCAACACAAAACAAATAAATACCAGCTACTCTCACACCACTTCCTTTCCCGTTCCTCCATGTACCAGCCTTTTAAAACAATCTAGGCAAACACCCAAGAAGCATCTATTCATCATCTGCTGAGGAGGAAGAGGCTGCTACAAACACCTCTACGAGGACAAATGCAAAGTTCCAAAGAGGGCTGGTAAGGGCCACATCAGCACACACAGGGTCCTAAAGTGTGCACATGGGCATCTTGCTTGGAAAAGGCTGTGTTTTTTTTTCCTTTTTTCTCTCTTCTTAGTCTACACAAAGCACCTTCCTAAAAGCCAGAGAGAGAGGGCAATGTCTGCCCCCATCTCTCGCTCTGTTGCAGAATGAAAGATCCACAGGAAATCGACGCAGTGGTGAGGAGTTGCTTGCCAAGAGTACAAACTCTGAAACAAAAGACCCACTATTGTGTAGGAAAACCTGACGTCTACCCCACCCCCAATCCACCCGGCTTTGAACTTCAGTAATCCTTCGCTAGTATCTATCATTTGCTGAAAGTTTTTAACACCTGTATCTACCGTGTTACTTTTCCTCTTCCATCTGCTCCTGAGAACAGAACTGATTCTAGATGCTAGTGTCTTTGTAATCCACTCTGTCTTTTTAGGCAGCCACAAGCTCAGTGAATTCAGTGCTGAATCCTCTGCGGCAAGCACACCACTTTTGCCAGGCGCAGGGTGCCAGCAGGTTCCTGATTTGGTCCTTGCCACCCTTGCTCTGAGCCTGACATGGGAGATGTTCTTTTGCCAATGAATTGGTGAGCATGACATGATTAATATTTCTTCATTTCCAACATTACTGCCATGGAGAGAATAGTAAACGTGACATTGGAAAGCAGTGAATTGATAATATAAAATTAAACCAAGCCCTGCTCAGGTGGCTCCCTGCAGTATGATCCGTTTGTGGAATGGAGTAAACAAGTGAGTTGTTAGCAATGGTAGCAGGGACCTTGTTTGGCATCCAGTGCTAAACTTCTCAGAGGACTTTTAGGGGTTTTCTGACTTATCTATCTAGCTATCTAGCTATTCATTTTTCTAAAATCATATAACTAATCCTGGACATGTCTTCACTGTTAATTTGAAAAGGCAAATTAGATTTACTTCATTTCTATCAATAGGCAGATCTAAATTTATCTCATTTTTTACAGTGTATAAGATGATGACCAACACAAAAGTATGTTCTTCTGCTACTTAAATGAGTGCTTGTAAAGCCAAAAAAAAAAAAAAAAAAAAAAAAAAAAAGGATAAAGTCACCCAGTCACCCAATATCAGCCACAAAGTTAGTTTCTGGACACACTCTGCAAATCTACATCTGCTTGGCCATGATTCAGGAAAAGATTCGGTTACTCCTTTAACAGTTGCAGAGTGTTCCCAAGATGCAGAGGATGAAAACAGCTTGCTCTGTAGCAGAAAAGAACTCAACCAGATCTGAAAAGACCCACATACTTTTATGAGTTGTCAGTATAAAAACCCTCATCATAAATGGAACCAAAATCATCAATGGCATGGTTATCAAACAGGCCTAGTCATGTGATCTGAGAGTCTGAGTGGGAATATTTTTTTTCCTTTTCTTTTTGCAGCATAAACACTTAAGCATTTAGTGATAAAATATTAAAAGCCTGAGGCTCCAGACCCACTGAGTACAAGTTGCTGATATAGCATCATAGACCAAGGAAAGGTGTCAAGTATGGTAAAATATGGCTCCAGCTTAGACATTAGGGGCTCTATTCCTTCCCGAATATGCTTGCCTTGCTCCCACTGCCCACAGTTAAATGTGTGCAACGATAAAATGCATCAGCTTGAAGCCTACGGAGGAAGTGCAACGCATCCCTGTCAATGAACAAAGTAATTGTCGCATTTGTTCATCACAAACAACCTATCTAGACACTGTTTTTAATTATAACATTAATTGATCTTTTGTCACCACTAATTAGAGCAACAGCATCACAGCTACTGTACTAGCAGGAGTCAACATTTAGTTGTTGGAAGATTCTTGAGTGAGGAAGAGAGTGATGTGAGCAGAAAAGAAGAAAGGTCACAGGTTTTTGTTTGTTTTTTTGAGAATGAAATGCTTCGCTGCCATTTGGCATATATGATTTTTCTTTGTGTGTGTATGTGTGGCCATGAGTGTCTAGGTGCCATAAATGAGTACTGGGTTCCTTAGAGCTAGAGTTGCAGGGTGATTCTGACCCACCCAACATGGAAAATGAGAACTGAACTTGGGTCCTCTTGGAAGAGCACTCAGAAACTTCTGAGTCATCTTTCCAGCCTCCACTTTTATATTTTAATTAATCTTATTGTAAAAATCTTCATTTGGTCTCTTTGCAATTAGAAATCAAAATGGTATTTTAAAGAAAGGTTTTTCTTTTTTTTCTGCTATAACTTATTTTTATCATTTATTACAATTTATTCACTTTGTATCCCAGCTGTGCCCCCCTCCCTCATCTGCTTCTGATCCCACCCAGTTTCCCTCTTCTTCCCCTATGCCTTTTCCCTAGTCCACTGATAGGGGAGATCTTCCTCCCCTTCTATCTAACCCTAGCCTATCAGGTCTCATCAGGACTGGCTGCATTGTCTTCCTCTGTGGCCTGGCAAGGCTGCACCCACCAGGGGGAGGTGATCAGAGAGCCTGCCACTGAGTTCATGTCAGAGACAGCCCCTGCTCCCCTTACTAGGGAACCCACTTGGAGCCCGAGTTTATGGGCTATATCTGAGCAACGGTTTTAGGTCCTCTCCATGCATGGTCCTTGGTTGGGGTATCAGTCTCTGCAGGGACTAAAGGGCCCAGTTGTTTTTTGCTCTGTTGGTCTTCTTTTGGCGCTCCTGTCCCCTCCAGGTCTTTCTATCTCTCTGTTCTTTCATAAGATTTCCAACACTCTGCCCAACGTTTGGCCATGAGTCTCAGCCTTTGCTTTGATACCTAGATCAGTCCTTTAGAAGACCTCTGTGGTAGGCTCCTGTCCTGTTCCCTGTCTTCTGCTTCCGATGTCTATTGCATTTGCCCTTCTGAGTGAGGATGAGCATTTTCCTTGTTGTTTAGCTTTTTTAGGCCTACAGATTTTAGTATGTTTATCCTATATTATATGTCCAATAACCAGTTATGAGTGAGGTTTTTCTACTGTAAGAAAATTATGGGTATGAAAGAATAATTTGATGACCAAAAAAAGGCACCTTTCATGGCTTGAGATTTAGGGGGGAAAGTCTCATGAATCTGCCACAGTCCTACTCTGTGAGAAATGTAAGGGACTTTAATGGGTATCTTAGCAGAGCCACTTAAAATTAAGTGATGAATTGGAATGAGAAAAGTTATTTCAATAAAAGCAAACAAATTAACTAACCTGACCTTGGTCCACATAAAAGATTCATTTTCTTAATGGAAACAAACTCTCTAAGTCTAGCTGGAGTTTAACCACTGGAGTGTATGTGGAACTTAAATTAAGCTACAGAAGCTTGCCCCCAGAAATTCAGGCGCACATGCTCAAGTGGGTAAGAGAAGGTCTTGCAGCTGCAGGATGCGCCACGGTGTGGTCTAATATGACCCACTTCTACACTGATCGCCACACGAGTCAGAAACCTGTTAAGACCCAATTAACAAAAATGCTCTGCGTCACTGATGCATGCTTTGTCCGGAGCTTAATTCTACTGTTTCCCTAAGTAAATTCTGAGTTCCTATTCATTAACTTTCTCATCCCTTGGGCACAAGTAGCAACTTCTATTATTTTGTTTTAAAGGGTTACAGAAGATCTTAAAGTTGCAGCGAAATGGGTGTGTCATTTTGTCCATCACTCAGAGAGAGCAAGAGAGCTTCTGTCTTCATTGTTCCTTTGCTACTCCTGACAGTGTCTTTCTGACTTCATCAGCAGCCTGAAATTAAACAGCAGCATAAGCCAAATGGGAAAGGAGGTGGTTGCTTCTCTTCCTCCTGCCTCCACAACTCAAGCTGTGTCAGTGCAAAGTAGAATTTCTGAATTAGTCATTCTGGAATCAAAGAAAGTTTTCGTAGAAGTTTAGGCCAGTGAGACAGGACTGTCACATTTAAAGTAACAATACTGACTTTGTCTATTTTGCAAATAATAATAACAATAATAATAATTTCAAAGCCAAGGAAGTATCTTTATGCCAATACAAGAACCACCCTTATTAACTTAGGATTCTAACTCTGAGAGTGCTTACCACGGCGCTGCTGGAGGAAAGTATGACTGTTAAGATACTAGAGGCCTCCTAAATCCTCTGGTTTTTATCCATGATTTTTAGCATATTTCTAAAGATATATATATAACAAAAAACTGTCAGCTTCAGATTAGAAACCATGACTGTTGTCTGTGCATATGTCATGTGTGTGAAAAGTATCCTATGAAGTCAAGTTTTATGATAAAGGTTTGCTTGTTCTGTAAAATGATGGCTGGGGTATATAGAACAAAATAATCCCAAGACAAATGGGCACTTTATGTGATTTAGCAGTTAAATTAAAAAAAACAAAAGTAAACCCCATCAGCTGTTGGAAAGGACAAGAGCACAGTGCACATACTGTTCCAGGTGTGTGACCTTAAGAGAGTCGCTTCAACACGAGCGCTGGAATATTCTCATCCCTGGAGAATGTAAGATTGCACAAACTAACCTTGCTACACCATCAGGTTCAAATATTTTCTCTTTGCATGTTTAAAAGTCAGCAGTTCCCATCTTGTGAAGGCTATTGCCCATTCGCCACAGCATGTGAGAGGACGATACTTGTGAGCACTGACTTCACGTACTATAAAGCTCATCCTCTTTGACTAGGCACTTCCCTGTGCTGTGGGTCACATCTCACACTGGTCCATCTGTCCTCTTTACCAGAACTTTCTCGGTTTATTAATCACTCAATATGACAGTGTTTTCAAACCCTTCACCCCAAAGGGATGCAAAGTAAAGGCTGAAACACTAAAGAACATGCAGTTTCCTGTAAATCATTTTATTCAACTGAAGTCAACAAACCTTCAAAGTGTAGGACTTGGCAGGCGCTGGGCTCAGTGCGAGGGAGTCAAGCCTTGTCAGGGCTCCCGCCCTTGAGTGGCCATGCCCAAGGAAGCTGAGGCCTCCTACAGCAGGTCAATGCTGGGTGTGCAGAGGGTAGTTTTCAATAGTCCCATTTTGTAAAATGTCCCTGCAGACTAAAGGGTGAGGTTCTGATGAAAAAAAAACTTGGACTTATTATTTAACGCCCCCCCCCCCCTGAAAAAAATAGTAAAAGAAAATGATCTCTTTTACATCTATAATTTTAGCTTCTATTTTAAAAAATATTTGTTTTTAAAAGGCTTACTTCCTCCTTGAGACTACCAAGTCTCTTTCCATTTTAATGGCATAAATAAATAGTCTTTCTTAAGGGCCAAGGATATCAAAAGAATATAGATAATATTACAAACTTTGATTTCAGTCAGGCATCTTATAATGCCATTTACCATGTCTTATGGACAAAATAACAGGGTCTAGAGAAGGGCAAGGCACATGGCTGTTTGGAAGACTTCCCTAGCAAGGTTAATTAACTGAACCTGGGGGCGGGTACATTTGGTGTTTCTTAATGTTCAGGAGAAAATTTGACAATAGTTACTGAGCCTCTTTTCATAAAACTGCACAGGTTGAGTAAATGCTGCATCCAAAATCAGAAACCAGTACCTAGGTCATAAACTAATCTATTCTGTTTGCCCTGTTCCCTGTTTTTATGGATGGTCCCCATGAAGGAGAATAATTGGCTGCTTAGCCATAAAAATGGGATGAGGTGGGAGGGGATGCCTAGTTGTTGTCTAACACTTGTGTTTTCTGTAAATCCTGCTCCTCTAGGAGTCACTCGGAACAAATTCTCTATGCTAAATGGCGAACTGCAGTCAAGAAGGTAAGTTTGATTGCATGTCATTCACACATTTTTCATACTTTTAAGAAAAAAACAGCTACATAAAAGGGGAAAACTAACCACATAGGAAAAGAATAAAATCTATCCAATCCCTGATCCTCCTGAGGCCCGATCTGGACCAAGAGAGATGATAATGGAGGCAAAGTTCAGCTCAATAACAGGCAGCATTTCAAAACAATCTGCGGTATCAAGACAAAGGAAGCCGCTCTGTTGGGGAGAGAGCCCTCCTTCAACCTGGGAGGTGGCTCTCTGTACCAAGAAGCTGAACCTACGTTTCAATTTCAGTTTTTGCTTCAAGCTAGAAACATGATTCAAGGCAGGTCTCTTGTGCTCACATAACTCAGTTTCCTCCTCAGTGAACTGCAGGTTATGAAACACACAAAAGTCTAATGAGATGGCAAGAAATACCTGGCAGATATTAGGGACTAAACATGATGCCACCTTCATCCCTGCTCCCTACCTCATTTGCATTCCTCTAGGCCAGGAGGGTGTTACATAAGAGGCTCTCACTGAAGAAGGGATTTAAGTCTGGGTTTGGGTCAGCAAGACAATGAAAAGGTCGAATCTGCTCGGGAGTGCAAGTATCCAGCAGAAAGTGATCTATTTCCATCCGTCTTCCATCCCGGTCAACCACTTGAAAATCAGAATGACCACGCATGCTTTTCTTCTGGGGTATTACATGTTGCTAACTAATTTGACTGTATTTCAAAGAATTTTCCATAAGCACTTAATTGTTTCCAGATGACACCATATTCTTTAGGTAACCTGAGTTCATACCATTCCCCAAACACGAGTCCCTATAAAATGTTCCAGGATCTCTTTGTGTGCTCTGAATAGAAATTGTTTGGCTGCCAAACAATTCAGTCTTCTGCAGATAGCTTTGTTGTTCCAAACTTGGTTATCAAATTCTTTTATCTGCATATTCTAATCAAAGCCTTTCAAAACAGTCTAAGGGTTAGGAAATACCATAAGGTCTAAATGAGAAGGGAAGAGGGCAAAATATAACTACCAACTAGGACAAAAGCAAAGGGCCGCTGTGACTTTTCCTTCAGAATATAACACAGCAGCAGCTACTGTCATGTTGGGCCGAAAAGAATGCCAGCTCAAATGTCACATTCGAATAAATTATTGGCCATTCATAAACAACAAAAATGGAGATATCCAAACCTTATTTCTAACTGGTGGATTTATACAGATTCTTCAGCTGGAATTCTTTAGAAGAGAAGCTCTCCTCTGTCAAGTGATCATCATCTCTCAACTACAAATATGAAAGGATTAAACGAAGAGGATAAGCCGCAGGCTCCAAGCCCCAGCCACAGCTCAGTCCTACAGTGGTGGCAGGCAGACACGGGTGCACCACTGTCTCAGCTTCTAGAAGTTACCGTTGGTTCATTCTGTCCGTCCAGAAGCCCTACTACACACAGCCTCCTTCAAGAGGTCCCTACCTGATCTGTTACAGTGAAGGAAGGCCAGGAAAGCAGGGCGCCCTGCAACTAACAGGGAAAGTGGCCCCTCAACGCTTTTGCCACCTGAGAAGCGAGCTGATTGTTTAAGTGGAGCAACAATTACTAAGAAGAAAACTCCCATCCGGACCCAATTTTATCACTAGACATAATCACTGTTTCTTTCATTATTATTTTCTTTCAACCATGACAAGAAACATGTTTCAGAAAATAAGTCATCAGTGGAAAGCTATTCAAAGAATTCTACATCGATGGTGCTATAACTGTGGAACTGGGAAGGCCTTTGTTGATAGTTTGTTCTGAATCTCTCACCATTCAAATACTTGGGATGCCTGTTGCTCTGCCTGTCAAAATAGAAAATCCTTAGGAAGGATTCCTACCACAAATCCTCCTGTCTATTCAAAGTGCAAGCAAGGTGTCCTTCCTCTGTGGGGCCAGAGCTCTTATAAAACACTCCACTGTTCACCAATTGTGCCTTTGCACAGCAGGGCCTTGAAGAGGCTGCAAGCATTGGGCCCAGCCTACTCACCTTACAGTGTACAAGGCTAGCTAAATATTTGGCCTATGAAAAATTCTCACTTCTGCCCCCATAAGTGGTGACCAAATACTGATAGCCAAGGATCTAAACAACTTGGTACAGAACAACTAAATCCTCCCACCATGGTGTCTCTGCTTTGCCACACTGGCTACCACAGCAAAAATTAACAAAAATTAACAACAAAAATCTTAATGGCCTGCTTTGTAATTGCCTTTCAAAACCCAATTGTGGTGCTGAACAAACTCTCCCTCAGATAGAACACTTAGGATAGACTGAAGAAAAGGGGAGCCATTTTGCCTAGTATTAAATAATCTGATAAAAAAAAAAAGCTGGTTAAAAAAACAGTAAGGTTTCACACATGCAAATCCACCCTTGTACCCAATTTCAATTCTCTTATGTTCATGATCTATATTCCTGCTCTCCAGATGGACCATCAGCTTAACACCAATGCCAGTAACAGCTTGTGTATTGTTTGTTTAAAACAAAGATGATGGATTAAATATCATATGCAATGTGAATAAAGAGGTTAAGGGTAATATTGTTGGTTCTAAAATCCATGATAAAGTAAGTCTATATAGAGTCTCTCAAGTAGATGCACATAAATAAAGATTTAATTTCCTTTTTCATAGTCACAAGAGGAAGCATGCATTCATCTAGAATATGGAGCTTTTCCATGGCTCCAGATTTATTCTTGTTCTAAGGCATCATTACCCTCCAAATTACACAGACTTATGTCATTTCACTGAAACACTCATTCACCCATCACATGCCCAGATCCAACACTAACACTTTTGTTTTAAAATTATGCCAAAATGAGCAAACTTGAGATTCTTTCACCTATATTTGAATACTCTGCAAATCTTCTTAAATAAACTCCCCAAACCCTACTATTCCAGTGTGTACTATATAAACCAAAGAAGTCATAGTGAAAGTGTTTTCCTACCCTCAGCACTGTTACAGAAAGCTACCCACAGAGCAGTTGCCACCAACAGACTAGTCTGTGTCAGAACCAGCCCCACAGCAGCGGTTTCTTGCCTTGACTACTGGCTCTGACCTCATAACCATATGTGGTCTCCATTAGGAAAATTATTTAAGAAAAAAAGAATAAACGTTTAGAAGCCGGAATGGTAGGACTGAACAAAACACAACGATAATTCCATAAAGGGATTGTGCTGATAGGATGTCATATAAGAAGATTATCATCAGCAGAACAACGCAGAGTCTGACAGAATCTCACAGAGATGGCTCAGGAAAAAGAAAGCAGAATTAGAATGTCCCACAAGAGAGAAGGACTCATCCGGAGCAGTCAGACACAGCCCAGACCTAGGGAAAGTTCTAGCAGCGCACCAGTCCTACCAACTGGTTGGGTTAAAACTTTATTTAATCTGGAATTTGGCCCTTCACAGTTGCACCACAATGAGAAAAATATTTAAAGAAAGGTGTGTTGCAATTCCTATGTTTGGGATGAGTAATGAAATCCATAGTGCTACCAATGTTGTCTTGATGCCAGTTCATGCCATCCGTTTAGTCAGTAGGGACAAAGAGGCAGATAGATTGTCTCTAATGAGATCATCAGCCCTGTGCAAACTCTGGGAGGTATGCAAGCTGGTCAAAAACTTCAAATATGGCAACTTCACTGCCAAAGGCACAACTAATCCAGTAACTACAGATTGCTTTTTTCAGCTTACAATACTAGATTTTTTACATACTTTTATCTATAGTTGGTCAGCAAGCATCACACAACCGTTCAGAAAAGGAAGACAATAGCACAGATTGCTCCCATTGGTAACATTGTGGGTTAAGTCCATTCACAGTTACAAAACACACATCTTATCCAGGACTTGGAAGTGAATGTTTAGCTTAAACGAAACTTCAGGTCCCTCACACTCTAACATTCTATGACTTCGAGCCTATAGTTACTCATTTGTCCCCTTGAATTTTTTTTCTTGTGATGGGAGGTGGTTCAAGTCTCCATTTAGAATACATTTCCACTTTCATATTATCCTACTGCAACAACATGCACTCAGGAAAATGCAATCTATAATTTTAAGATTGAAAGACCATGGGAAGGAAGCCAGAATCCAAATTCATGCATGTTACCTCTGAAATCCAGACTTATTTCCCTCTGTCACTTCCAAGATCTAGCAAAATACTATCTGTTGTGTTCATGTTTCCAAACAGGTTAGATTAATAATTTCTTCTTTAGATTTCTGGAATAATAGTGACACAATCACTATTGAACATAGCTTGAAACGATGGTACCTATTGTGCACGTGACAGAATCTACAAAGCATGTGACTGGTACCTACTGTCAGAGTTTCCTTTGCACAGCTATTTAAGAAGAACAAGATAGGTTCTTTTATGTTAAAATCTATGTACAGGGTGAAAATTCTTCAGCCCATGATGTGAAATCTGTTTATGTTGGGTATATAGTCATCACTTTCTGTGGATGAAGTAAAAACAGAATCCAGATGAGTAAAAAAGTGTCTTCATACCAATGAAAATTAATTACAGGGGAAAAGTGAAAGTGCATTTGCTTGCATGGGTGCCTGTGTGTGCATGCATGCATGTGTTTTTTTGAGGAGAGAGGTTTGGGTAACCTAGCCACACTTTTTTTACATTCTGAGCATGGTTGGAAACTTTTAAACCAGAATCTGAAGAAGATAGTATATGCTTTCTCAGGGAAAAGAGGTCTTCCTTCAAGCAATAAAGTAACTTTATAGAAACTTACTTGAAACTAGCCATTCAAAACCCCCTGGCAAGAGCAGAGTTAAAGGCAGTCATCCGATCAACCTTAACTCACACTGGAATACTGAGCTATTGCATCACTGCAGATTACAAGTCACACACTGTCCTCAGCCTGCTCCATTGAGTAACAGACAATGCAATGCTTTAAATTTGATTTCCTAATGTCCTAGAGGTCAATTTAAGACCTTATAATTTGCTAATACAGTTATCATAAATTTATTTTAGATTTTAAAGCTGTCCCTGGTATTTTGTCTAGCAGATATCACTAACAAAATTTAGTGCCAGGCCCTAATTAGGTATTGTCAAGTGCAAAGCATGGCTATGTTCACTTTAAATTTAATAGGGAGAGTTGCAATTTAAAAGCCTCTATGCTCCAAACGTTCTTAAACTCCTTACTTTCAGTGTTTCCACTTTCCTTAAGTTTAGAATAGCAGATGTGTTTAAAAAGTGGTTTTCAGAGGTGCTGCCTTCAGTATAAGATGGATTTGGACTAAAAGCTGTTAATAACTCTCAAGAGCCAAACTACGGAGACCTCCTGTGTCTGCATGATGTCCTTCAAAGTGTTCTCAGGACTAGCATTGATATGGGTCGAAAAAGGAGTACCCTGCTTTCCTGGCGGCTCCGAGCAGACATGCCACTGTCTGTCACTGAAAACTGTCACTGCCGTGGCAGACATGAAGTCAGTGGACATAAGAACAACAAACCGGCCGGGGTTTGCCTGGGATACTCCCCCCTGTGTAGCAACAGACACGATTTTGATTCTAACAATATTTCCAAACAATTCTTAAATCTGGCAGACAGAAAGAATACTAATCACCTAGATAAATGTGTTTCTTCTGCATCCTGGAGGGTTGCCATAAGAATATATCCAGTTTAGTGAGCTTACATGAGTACAGTGCTGTCCCACTTGGCATGACTTATTGAATTTCATATTATTTTATTAGAATGTTGGTACAGACACTATGCAAAACTCCACAATTAAGTTAATTCCATCTTGTCGGCTCATATGATTATAAATATTACAGAGTCTAACTCAAACCGCCAGGAACACACCACAAAACTTAAACTGTAGAAATGTGATTTGGCCCACAGGAACAGCAAGATGAGGACAGAAGACCCTTTCTCATCATTGGAGACCCAAACATGCTGTTTCCAGAGGTCAGACTACCTCTGAGAAGCAGACGCCCTCTACACATAGGAAATGGGCAGCAAACTTTCTCTACGCACAAGCTTTTCCCTCAACATTTTATTTTTAGACTGATATCCAAGTTAACATAGGATAGGTAATGTGGACAGATGTGCAGCTGTTCCATCCAAAGGTATTAAAGACAAACGTCTGCTCATCAGGTATAACTCTGAAACATGATTTCTAAGTTTTTTGCTGAAATTTTACATACTCTCTCTCTCTTTCTCTCTCTCTATGTATATGTATATAATATATATATTATATATATATATATATATTTCTTCCTCAACAATTAAGCAAACATTATCATGAGTCCATTTCTTGACCATAACCTAAAGAATCATTTTGGTCAAAACACAAATTTTCAGCTCCTTTAACATGATGTACAAAGAGCTTCTGCACCTGTGTTACTTTTTTGTGCTAAGTAACTGAGTTGGTTCCTGTGGTAAAGCCACTAGCTATGTGCACCTGGTAACAATGTGTGTGGTCCAGGAACAGCCTTACAAGTCTATGGCAGGATAGCTTCAGGAACGGGGCAGAGTTTCTAAGTGTCACTAGGGAGGAGAATTACCCCCACCCACCCACCATGAAGGCCAACATTACCAGGTATGCACATAAATATTTAAGATTTTAAAAAATGCCAAGTATATTCTTTGTTTCAACTGGAAGTCAAAATAATCTATCTGAAATTTCCCCTGCTTGCATCATAGAAAAGACAGACTAATATCGCCTTTGATGCTCTCTACATTATATTAAACAATTTTGAGACTTCTTTTTTTTCAAGATTGGAATGATTTGCCTCTTACCTGGATACCTAAAGCTGCTGCATCCTCTAGTTGCCTCTGAAATGCACCATGACTTATGGTGATTCAACAGCCGTTGGTCCAGTCCCATAAACCTGGGTTCAAGTGTCCATTTTCCACCCAGACCACTCACTGGTGTGACCTTTCTGCCTCGCCATAATGTTCTCCCCTGGGAGATGCAGATGTTTATAAAGCCTCTTGGCATTTCAAAACGGTAAAGATAACATGTTAAGAAGATAACAAGAGGGTTGAAGAGATAGCTTATTGGTTAGAAGTACTTGCTATTCTGACAGAGGAATCACGTTCAGTTCCCAGCACTCCCGTGGGGGTTCACAACCACCCATAATTCCAGTGCTAAGAGATCCAACCCTTTCTTCTTATATCTGCAGGTACCAGGCATGCATGTGATACACAGACATGCAGGATGCAAACACTCATTATATCTCATATTTATATATGATATATTTACCAAACCAGCAGCATTAAGGGTGGGGAACATGTCACGTGTTTTTACCACTAGGATCAAAGATTCTTACATAGCAGCCACTCAGTACATGCATTTGGTAGCTTTAATGCCTAAACAACAAACTAAAGCCTATCAGCATAACAAATTAATCATCAAAAAGAAGCTGTTATCAGTGAAATATTTTTTAAAAAGGCTCTTAAAACATTTGTTATGCTCACCAAGAATGTTAATTAAAAATAAAACACAAAATTTGTGTGAAAAACACAAAATCTATCGATCTATCAGCATAAAAACTATGCCTAACCACAAAGGCGTGTGTTTCTCCTCTTGGCCTCTTAGTAGACTTCGCATCAAGGCATCAAGATAGGGGAAAATCTTAAACTTCCGGAAGAAAAAGAAAATGGCACCATGAGACCAGCGCAAATCCCACGTCATGACCTGGTCATTCATTACAAGCATTTTTCTCTCCAGGGCCCACGCTTCCCTCTCTATGGGGGCTCTATCCCCACAACCTCTGTTATCATTAATGAGAAGGAGTCACAGAGACTCACTAGAGGTTTACTAGAGAAGCAGGCCTCTAAGAAAATGGACAATAGGAAGAGCAAGGCCTCTGTTAACTGTCCTGGTGGGTGTAGTTGAGCCAGAGAGCGTAAAGGAGAAAGATTAAGCTAATTCTACTATAGAAAACACCACAGAAAATATAGTTCATGAGTTTATGTGAGTCTAGGATGACCCATTCTCAACGACATACTAACTTTGACACTCCGTTGTACTCTCAAAAGTAAATAATATTTTTAAGAATTTCTTGCCAGTCGCCCTGCTTCCTATGGCTGGCCCAGTTAGTCATTTTTTTAAAAAATTATTTATTTATTTTATTTTATGTACATTGGTGTTTTGATTGTATGTATGTTTGTATGAGGGTGTCGGATCCCCTGGGACAGGAGTTACAGATAGTTGTGAGCTGCCATGTGGGTGCTGGGAATTGAACCCCAGTCCTCTGAAAGAGCAGCCAGTGCTCTTAATCGCTGGACCAGCCCCTAGCCACCTTTTTAAACCACGTGGTACACATTGGAAAGATGAAACTCCCTACCAGATAAAGAGTCCATGTAAGAAACCAAGGCACGAGGCATTTCAGAAGGAAACAAAGTCTTCCCTCCCCCCTTTTCTTTGGTCTGTTTTTGAGACAGGATCTATCTACAGTAGCCCTGGCTACATAGTTGTAGAACTTGCTGTGTAGACCAGGCTGGCCTTGAGCTCACAGAGATCCCCCTGCCTCTCCCCGCAGAGTGCTGAGATTAAAGAATGTGATGGCCTGGGTGCCACATGCCTGGCTATGGAGTCCTGTCATAAAACTCCACACATGCAAAAATTGCTCACCATTTGTCAAGGATCTTCGGACTGCTGGGAGAAGAGGACTGGAAGAGGGCCCTTCAGATCTGACCAAGATCTCTAGCTGGACAGATTCCTCAGAGAAGTCTGTCTGGCAATACCCAGTCTTCTCTCCATGCATGTGGGGGAGGCTGCTCCTGCCTAGGTTGAATGGCTCTCCTGCAGTAGACAGGCCACATTCTGTCTCTTCCATTGAACTGTACAATTTCCTCACTATGTTTACAAAGATAAACGGTTTCTAAAAAAAAAAAAATATTCTTGCCACAAAAAAAAGCATGATTTTAGAAATAGAATGTTCTAACAAAATATACTCACACATGCAGGGAATAAGAAATTGACAAGACGATGCAAGGTCATTATTTAATTTTTAACTCGGTTTCACCTAACAAAGAAAACTAAGTCTTTCTTCATCCATTTAACAAAATGCTCATTTAAAATACTCCGTGGCTTAGAAAGCTTTGGAACAGATGTCGAAAATGAGAATTCAAGACCCAAGAATATATGAAACACACTTTGACTCTGCTCTCAAATGATCTGATAAACAAACAGTCTCATTGGCTGCAGTCATCACTGATAACTTATTTCCAGAGCCTGACAACTACGTGGCAATTCACTTTGCTGATGAAACATTCTTTATTTGGGTGGGATGCACACAGATACCAACTTAACGAATGTCATTCTCACAAGATAATAGACTGTAGAGAAGATGTGTGCCATCAAAAACCACTTTTCACCTATCAGGAGATGCCTTAACAACTGACAGTGTTTATCAAGTTCATGAATCCTCCTTCCCTCTAGGCAAGGTTCCAGAGCCAACCCTTTCTTCATTAAGACCATCTCTGCACTGTTTGATATCCAGGCTGCCTGCACAATTGCAGTTGCAAAAAGCCCTTACCTTTGCAAGAGCTGATAGCAGCTCAACAGTGGCAGAGATGAACCACAGGGTTATTTGTATTCCGTTAATTAACTATGGGTCTCACTTTCACTGTCAGCAGGGGTTTCCTCAAATCCATACAATAATTCTTCTGATAATGAATAATTCCCATACACCAGGACTATTTTGGAATCTCTAACTTAGGCCTTGCTTTTATTTCATTAAACTTTATTAATAGCTGAAGAGGCCCTAGGATGAGCAGGAATTGCCTCTGATTTAAACTCCTAAGAGAGTAAAGGGGAAGTCTCGGATAGGAACAAGACAGAAGACAGGCCTCTGCTGCACAGAAGGCAGAATTCGGCAGTGCATGAGGAAGGGATCTGCACAAAGAGCTATGCTCCACACTACCTTCTTAGAGTATCCGAAGCTTCACACTCAGAACAAGTCAAGGGAACATGACATTTAAATGTACACTGGAGCAAAACTCCATGTCTGCCAAGGGCTAGGGTGTCAAAGGTACCATACGTGGCCCTTCTACTTCTTTGGGAAGGGTCATGTGGGCAAACTCTTTCACCTTTGCTCTTGAAGTTGATGAGCTACCTGCAGGTAGCCTTGCTCAGTGGTTGGCCCTGGATAAACAATGGGTTCTTGCTGAAAGAACAAGGGCAGAAATCAGGCGATGTATGTGCTTCACACTGTGTGCTGTGCACAGACCTCATCTCCATTGCTTCCATGTTATGCTCTGGCCTTTCTCCTGCTCCCCAGCCCTAGTCACTAGTACCCACCATTGTCCCTCCTGGCCATCTCCATGCCAACAGTCCAGAACTTAAATTAACTTCAGCTTTAGCCAGAAAGCCTTCTACAATGCCCAGCTCACTGTTCCATCCTTGCATGCTCCTGGCCAGCCCTTGAGGCACTGCTTTACTCTCATCCTCTTCATAGAGTCCTCAACTTGAATCAATACTGCTCACTTCTCCTGGGCCTCACGGCTCCTTCAGAGCCTGCATAGAACAGAGCACTTAACTGTTTTTCCCGTTCCCTCGCAGAGCTAGGAGCATCTGGAAGAGAAGAATAGCCTCTTGTCTTACTCTGCTTTTCTCCCATCAGTGTGTAACATGGCCCCTTACTTCTGCTGAGTGATTATGATATATTTGTTGATGGTTTGGAGTGAGTAGTTTCAAAAGCCGATGCGCTGGGCTTTGTCTTAGGATGTTGTGACCAGCTCCAACCCACATGGCTGCCTGAATCCCAGTCTCTGTCTCCCGAAGGCCTTGTCAAAGCAGTGACAAGAGGAATGAGGACAGACATTCTGCGCCGCGCCCAGCCTTATCAAAGATAAGCTGTTAAAGGAGAAGTCCAGGACTTCGCTAAGTAACTGACATGAAGCCAGCTTCCCATAAAGAACAAGTTTGGCAATACAACAGTTTAGCTGCACTCAGGAGAGAGGGAAATGTGAGGTGTCTTGTTGTTGGCGCTTGTGCTTTTGTTTTGTTTTGGTGTCTGGGGCCTGGCACACGTCACGCTGCACTGAGCTACTGCCCCAGCCTAGACACTGAACTCCCCTTCAGCTTTAGCCACCAAGCCTTTAGGCAGCCCAGTTCCTTTTGAATCCTCCTGATCTTTATAAAATCTGTTCTTCTTTGATACTTACACATCCACAGGAAGGTACACTTCATAAAGTCAGGACTACAGTGTGTATCTAAGATGGTGCCATAACCGGGGACAGTGGTTCCCTTGCAGCTGCCACTATGAGCTTTCAAGTTAACTCATCTATTTCAAAGGTAATGGTTTATCATAAGCTAAACAAGGAACACAGGCGTAATGGTGATTAAAGAAAAAGAGGCCATGAATTTGAAAAGAAGCAAGGAGGGAGAATTTGAAGGAAGGAAAAGGAAGATAGGATGTAATTATATTATAATCTCAAAAATAAAATAAGAAAGTTTATATCATGTAAGGTCAAACTACAAAAGATATTAAAATCAAGACTCTAACAAAAAAAAGTGTAAAACTATGTATTCTACACAGCATAAATAAACCATATACTCTAAAGAAATAAGAAGCACAAATTCACAGGGAAGATTTCATTCCCAACTTTGTCACATCTTAAGGCCAATAAACCATTGGAAATGTTGTAACTTCAATGTCAATGCAATGCAGCTTCCTGTCTGAATACAAAATCCATTTTTAAGCTGATTATATCTAAATTAAGTGTAGTATCCAAGAACAAGACTTTTCTAGTCTCTTCGAGGCATGATCAGATGACATACGTGAACAAGGCCTGTTCATTCTCCTACCACAGGTACTGTAAAAGTTAACACTATATCCTACAGGTAGTGCTTGTTTCCAGGCACCCACCACGCTTACTGCAAAACCCAGCAACTCTGAATACTTAGGCTAAAAAAAAAAAAAGAACACATCAGTTCACGAGTTAGTATAAAAACTTAGTCCCCTGTATGCAAATGTCTAATTTTAAATAAGCCCTTTTTCCCTTTGTCTTTCAGACAAGCTCACGTAGCCCAGGATGGTCTCAAACTTGCTATGTTTCCAAAGATAACCCCAAGTTTCTTATTTTCCTGCCTCCACCTTCTGAGTGCTGGAAATGCAGATGTGCACCGCCATACTTAGTTTTAAATAAGTCTTGAAAACAATATTTGGCTTTACCAAATCACCTACAGGCGAGTAGCCATTGAAAACAATTTTCAGTTCTGGGGGTGTAGCTTAGTGGTAGAGCCCAGGTTTATATTATGAATACATACATATATACACATATATGTATAAATTTAACTCCAAGCAAGGCCCTAAAATGACGTTTTCTGACTTCTAGTAAAAATGTCAGCTCACATATATATGCAAGCTGGGTAGTAACTACCTTCCTTAATCTTCAACAACAGCAAAAACACAATCGCAAAACACCTCAACAGGCTAAAAGAGACAGAAAAGAATAAAGTTAATTAGCTATTGATAACTACCAGCGAACTTCACAAACTCCTATATCTGCACACATGTGTACGTACACATACATACATACATACACACACACACACACACACACACACACACACAAACATACACACATGCACAAGCCCTTCGCCTGCCTGCGGATACAGCCTCATACACACACAGGCCCTTCGCCTACTCATGCACGCACTCTCACATACAGCTCTGCCTGTCCACACAGTCACAGAGAAAACTCTTCACTGTGACATTTCACATAGCCACTCACACTCACCTGTCATCAAGAAATTTAGCATTGCTAGCTCCATATAAATGACACTGAACCTTGATTTTAAATCTTGTCAGCACTGATTTAGGAACTAATGTGTGGTTTTCATTTTACAAGGAGTGGCAGAGAAAAAAAACAGAAAAATATATTTGCAAATAAGTTGAAAGACATTTATTAAATGACAATGCTCAACACACTAAAAACATACTCAAGCTGCCAATTTTTAGAGCATGGTTTTTTTTAAAAAAAAATCTTTCTATTTTGGACAAATAGGATTAAGCTTCTTAGACAATTCCTTGTTGTTTTGACTTCAACAATTTATGCAAATGAGATGTTAATTAGTGTAATTGTAACTTAAATTATGCTTGTGTAAACCTCTCCATTGGAAGGAAAGTGTGGGAATCTACGCAACGGGTATTTAAAGTAGCTGCACTAACTCACTTCTGAAAGCCCAGCATCGCAAGATCACTTTCATGTCTTTACAATTTGTTTTTATGAGGTGATAACATTTTTACAAATACAATCATTTTTGGTTTTTTATATTGTAAGTGACAGTCTGACATTTTACAACTGGCTTATTGAAAACAAGAACTGAGCACTCTAGCAGTAACGGACATTAACTGCTGAATAGAGATTCAGATGCTAATGAGGTGAGAGGGGCTCCAGAAAGTTTTGATAAATGCTACACACACTCTAACTAGCTGTGAATGTGGGTTGACAAAGAGCATCTACACCAGGGTTCAATAAAATGTAACCCTTTAAATTAATCATACTGGCAGTGTTTAATAGAACGCACAACAATCTCCTTTTCTGCTAGCTATAAAGCTGGAGAATGCAAGGTCCTCACAAGCGAACGTTCCCACATTCCCACTCCACATCGCGACTTTCATTTGAACGCCTACAGCTGTTTCAAAAGTACTTACTGTAAATAGCAAAGGGTAAGCAGGTTTCGGGGCTGACTCTTCCACAACATGGAATGTAATCTTTTTCTTCGTCTTTTTTTTTTTTTATGCCTAAATTCAAATACAAGCTCCTGAGTCAGAAGAAACATCAACAATTGAATGCTGGAGACAGACTTTGTTGCACAGTTGGGTCTCAATAATGAGTTATTGTCATAGGAAAAATCTGAAAACTTATAAGAAGAAAAAAAATCTGCTTGCACAAGAATCTTTTTTTTTTTTTTTTAATTTAAATGAGGAAGTGAGGCAAGTGTTAGTCTTCAAGCCTACAAAGTTAAAGATCTCTGTTCTTCGGGGCCTGGGGGAACCACCTTAAAGGTTGTGTCCAGAATCCTTCTTGTATCAAAGGAAAATGGTAAATGGTTATGTCCTATTAAATGAAACTACACTGAGTATTCTCACAAATTTCAGAGAAACTTTCCTTATTTCATTTTTCACACTGACCTAACTCTACTAAGGGTCAAAACCCTACAGATTTCAACCGACAATAGACCAAGGAATCTCTTTTACTTAGCAAGGACAGGACATTAACATGTTATTTCTTCTAAAAGTGACAATCCCTAATATCCTTTGTGGGTTTTGCCAGTTTTGATCTTGGCAGGAAGCAGGAATCTGTGCACTCAACAACGCTGCAAGCTTGCTGGCTGTCAGAACTGTGCCTCAGCCAGTGCCTGAATGGTATTCTTGTCATTTCACTACAGTAAGAAACTTATCAGACTGACATATAGAGCCTCTAAAAGTAGTGATTGATGCCAAAATGCAGACTCACTTACCCACCACCTAAATTTCATTTTTATAACTCCCATAATTATTCCTCCAATTATATATAAAGATTATAGTCACAGCTTCTACAATGCCTTAAAGGGGGAGGGGAACAATTACGACTCAAATAACTTTAGGTTAAAAGACAACTGAACTTTGAAGAGCACAGAGTTATCTACTGATACATGTAATACACATTTTTTTAAATATATTTCCCTACAGATGCTGCAGAGTTTTAAAAAAAATCATTTAATGCCCATGTGACTTATATATTTTGAAGTCGACAGACTAATCAGCTCTTAACATACTGTGTAAAAAAAAAAAAGTCACCTTTACCCTGAGTTTTTAAGGTTAAAAATTCCCACTTTTAAAAAAGTGAACTCGTAGAGAAATGTGTGCTAAGGTTTAGAAACGGCCATTTAGCCAAATTGCATACCTGTGCTGTGTCAGCTCAGGCAGGGGCATCTCACTGCACTGGTCTAATGGATGGCAATTGAATTTAATTAGCAAAACTCCTTTGACTTAGCTCACACTGTGCTGGATGTAATGGAATCCTCTACACTAGTTGGTCTCTTTTCCTTTTTTCCCCCCCTCTCTTTCGCTTTCAACTAAAGAATGCCCTTAACTGCCATTTGCTTTGAGAATATTAAAGGCTGTACATATATAGCCATCTTCCTTCCCGTGACTTAAATTTAGTTACTAGATCATATAACATAAAATAATTTAAAAGATACTTTGATAGTGATACACAGTATAGATTCAATTACCACAATGTCTCCATTAAAGGCACTTTTATAGCATGAATAAAATGCAAATCCCTTCTGTGGATCAATACCAGAATATAATTCTATTCTGCCTCCTAGAAAAGGAAGTTATCCAGCGTAAATCATCTTCATGTGAAAATGGTAAAAAGGTACTCCTCTGAATCCCGGTATATTAACATGGTAATGTGCCACTTTAAAACTAAACCCCAGCAATCCTGGAGGTACTTATACACAGACACCCGTTAACTATTATTCTCATACTTTCTTAAATGTCTGACACTAAACTCAGAAAGAAATTTTAATTAATACAAATAATCTCTTCTAAATAAAATCAAGAACAAACTTTTTTTTTAAATGTTCCTATGGGATTCTGAGTCAATCTTAGCACCCCGCCTGCCTTTTGCCTGGCTGAGCACTCTGACCCAAGTTCCTATGATTGATTAGCATGCTATCTCTGAATGTTTGACTTTGAACCATAACCTTTTATGTGAACAATGATAGTTGGGACCTACCATTTGCCATCTGTAGAGATGGAGGGGGTAAGGAACTTCTCGAGCATTAATCACCCAATTAAGAATAGACTTAAATGAAACACTAAAGCATAATAAAGCCCTGGCTGTTTAATCACTTTCTACCTTTAACAGGCATCTTCCCGCAATCAGTTTGCAAGATGGGGAGTATCTACTTAAGCCTTAACAAAAAATTCCATGACGGAGGTGGGGGAGTGGAGAGAAAGAAGATCCATCCAAACCATACATTTTAACTTGTGAAAAGTGATTCTGTATTTCAAAGCAGAACTTGAGACTGGGGCCTACGGGATGGCTTAGTGAGTACAAAAAGCTCTTGCCTCCAAGCCTGGTGACTTGAGAGGATGCCCACAATCCACATAGTGAAAGAAGTCAAGTGACCTCACACTGTTCTGACCCCACCTATGTGCCCGCACACATGGACATACCATAACTACATAAACAGTTTTCTATTTTTGCAAAAAACCTGAGAGACTGGTGCACACAACAGGGTACCAAAACCTCTGGAGAGGGCGAGTAGCATGCCTCTCTTCACTGACTGCCTAAGATGGTTACTGTGAGAAATTAACATTATGCAAAAGAAATGTCAGGTGACTGTATGCTTAAAAGCATCACTCCCTGTTCGTAAGTACAAACTACAGCTATTCTGTGGAACACTTTTTGATCAAAAGTGCAGACCATACATTAGCATCCTCAGAATGGCGGTGGGGGGAGGTAGTCAGTCAATAAAGCAAGTTCTCTTTCTCTAATTAAAAACATTATCAGAAAAAGTAGTATTTAAGTGGTCAAGAGCTAACTTGTTTTATTCATGGCTAAAAAATTTAAATAAATAGTTGCTATATCACGGAAGGAACGAGACAAGAAAAGAGGACACTCACCCTTGAGGCAGGCATCCGAACAGCAAAACAGGAAGGGCTGCACAGCATGTGTGCAGGACAGGGGAGTCAACATAGGCAGACTCTGAATAGGAGATACGCAAACGGCGCTGTCCTCCTGAGGGACAGGTATTCATGTAGGGAACAGAAGACTGTACAGGTGTAACCCTGGCTAACATGGGGCACTAGAGCCAGGTCACCACGAAAGCTCAACTGCAGTTCTGAACCAGCAGCTAACTAAAAACAAAACAAAACAAAACAAAAACCCCTGAAAATACAAGGGATGGAAGTTGCAGGCCTGAAAGTTTCTAGGCCTAAATGAAAAATAAGTCAACGTAAGCATACAAGATGAAGATAAAGGAGAGACACACCATACTCATAGATAAGATCCGATAGGTTTTTTTTTTTTTAATATCAGTTTCCCTCACCTGTAGAGTTAAACTACATCTAAGCAAAGTCCCAACAGGATCTTTCCTGAAAGTTGACCGGATGATCCTGTAATAGAGCCATGAAGGGCTGAGGACAGAGCGAGGCACTTGTGAGAAGCAGAAAGGTGGGTTAGCTCCATCAGTAGGCCAGACTTGCTACAAGTGCTTGGTAACTAGGCACTGTGACAGTAACACGAAATAGGTTAGTTGGGTCAGAATAGACAACTTGGGAGCATACCACATGCATCTGAAAGCCATATAAATGGCAAGAGTAGTATGGAAGGACATTTGAGCAGCAGAAACACTCTTTCATAATTGGTGCTTAATAATCTGCTTATTCATTAGAAATGAATGAGAATAGACCCTACCTTACACTATCCACAAAGGAAACTCCAGTCCACTACAATCTTCAATGTAATGAAACACAAACATAGATTAAAAATACCATGTATTTCTGAACTTGGAATTAAGAACCATGGTAAATAAGATTTAAAAGATTAAAACACTTTGCTAAATAAAAATGACTGTTTTACTCAGCAAAGGTAATCTGAAGAAAACTGAAGGCAAGGCATACACTGTGAAGAGACACAGCTGCTGGAGGGTTTGAACTCAGGGCTGGCGGCTTCTGCGAACCGCAGAAAGACAGATGACAGCAGAGCAGAAAAACATGATCGAAAGGTGAGCACCCTTATTCACAGACAAGAAAGGGAACGTGCTCCCACAGGTACAAAGAGACAATCTTATCATTAATCAAATTAGAAACGCAGGCTAGCACGGAGAGGAACATTGCATAGCCTCCAGTTAGGCAAAAAAGCAAAATCTAATGATGTATATAAGAGAAAATGCAGAGATCAGCACAACCTTTGCTGCCCTGATACTGCTGGAGAGTGCAAATGCATTCAACTAGTTACGATGATAAAATATCATTATTTTTAAAAACCTTAATGTGGCATGCCTCGTGACAGGACAGTTCTGCTCCTAGGCACACTAAACATAGATCCCAAGGAACTGGAAAGAATGCGTGATCCCATCAAACACGGAATATTATACAACAAGAAACAACAATGAACTAGAACCTACACAGCAACACTAGAAGAACAATTTTGCCGGGAGGAAAGGCAATTTGGTATATATGTTAGTGCATATCATCTATCTATCTGTAACTATCTAATTTATAAAACTTAAAACAGGTAAACCTAAACAATATATTTTGCACAACAATATGTGATAAAACCTCTATTTTAATTTCAATTAAGCAAATCATCTCTTTTAAATAAAATCAAGAACAAACATCTTTAAGAAATGTTCCTGAGGGGTTCTGAGTTTTTGTCATCAACAAAAGTAAGATCCATGGGTGGGCTTTTCAGAGTGCTGAGACAGGAGAACAGGTAAGTGTGTGATGGGGCACAGGTTCTGATCCACATCTCAGGAGGGGACAGGTGCACAGGCTTTCGGTTCACCGAAGCCTACATGCCCCCAAATAAATAAGAACTAAACTTAGTAATGCTTGTTAACATGAAAATATTTTTTTATAATGTTCTACCTAGAATTTCAGAGAAGTAGGGTTTAAAAGAAATACGTTGAGATTTCAATTTCTGTTTTGAATGTTTTAAGTAACTCTATCCTTTTTTTTTTCTTCAAAGGAATATGGTAAGAGTCAAGGTAGAACAGAACAACCTTCACTCTTTTTTACTTGACTGATCAAAAATGATTATATGTCTAATTGAATCAAAGCTCCCCATGCCAACAAGGGGGCAGTGAGGGAATTGGTAGGTAGCCTCAGCCAGTTCAGATACAAACATTATAATTCACCCCATCTTTAGCCCACATCACACCCTCCTGCTCAGTTCAAAATAAACCTGTATCCTCAGGAAGGGCTAAGAAAGGATGAACAAGGCTTGCTAAAAAGTTGGACAGCCTGTATCTATTTGTTAAATGTGTGTTTATATTTATATGCACACACAAAACACATTATACGTGTTATAACTTCTCAAATGGGTGTGGGCCATATGAAGAAATCAACACAGTTTTGTGATCTATCAGAAGAGGCATTAAATAAGAGTTCAAATCATCCATTCCATGACAGTACTAGTGTCTAGTAGTAAGCATGGGATGCACTGTGTCCACACTCCCAGCTATCCTGGGGGCCACAACAGTGAGAACTTTTGAGTTCAGGATTCTCAGGTCAGCCTGGGAAGGATAGATATACAACCTCAAAGAAAAAGTAAATCTAGTTATAGAAGTAAGAATCTATAAACAAACACCTTCAAAAAATTTTTATAAAGGCACATGAATAACACATCGAGGTCAAAGGCTAATATTGCTATCGGGGTAAGCCCTATATCATTACAAATCCAGTGGGACCTAGGCTCTGTATGGGTATAGGGACAAACTTCCCTAAAAAGAGCTGCCTTTACCAACATCATTTATGGGGAAACAGAATGTTGTAGCCTGTAAATGCACACTTGGCCAGGATGAAGGTGGTCACAGTGTCTCAGACCAGAGAATAAAGGAATGGTGAGATGAGGCAGCATTTCACAGATAAGCATTGCGGGGGCCAATACAGAGTCACTGCCTACCTCATAGCACCCCTGCTCCTCTCTACACCCTTCAGACCTGACATTGCCCACCAGCAAGCGCAAACCAAAGGGCTGGCGTTACAAGGAAGGCCAGGCTTCCGTCGGCTGCAGCAAGTGGCAAGAAACCAGTTTTCTCCCAGGTGCTGCATTTTCACTAACTATCTTGCCACAAATCAATAAACACACTTGAAGAAATAAAAGCAAGTTATTAACATGTTTCCTAATTCAAATTATAAGTGTTAAATGTAATTTTGATATAATTTTAAGAACTAAAAATGAAGGTATTTTTATCTTCAATGACTGATTGGACTTTTTCCTTCCTGACATTTCAATATTGTTTTAAAATTGCTCTATGAAAATCTGTAGCTATGCAAAAAAATTGTTCTTCTCACTAACTACTTTAGGCTAATATGTAACTAGATTTGGGTGAAGAAACATATATTGATTTACATGATTGAGAAGAGAGAGACAATTCTCACGCAGGTACCAAAAACTAATTTTTCTTAACAGTACTTAAAATCTAACCAAGGCCCCCATGTGTGGCAAGCAAGCACTAAGCTACATCCCCAACCCTTAATACTACTTTTAAAATTCTGATCCTAAGTTTCTCAGTTTCATTTTGCTCCACACAAATTCACCTTTTGGTCATTAGTCACTGGCTGAACAAAGATGTTAGGGCATAGACACCAAATGCCAGGTCCTGTGCTGTCCTCTGTGCGGTATCCAAAACAACACAAGCACAGCCCAGTGTGGCAGAGTTTTATCGCGATACTGGATGGGGCAGTGGGAACTGAAGGAGTGCTTGTGAATGTCATGGCTACCCTGGGAAGGCTCTTTAGCTCAAGCTGGGCTGAAAAGAAAGCTTCCTTGAGGAAATAAGAACGCGGCTGAGTCTTAATAACATTGGCCAGGGTAAAGGTGGGCTGGCACGTTCCAGGTACAAGGAGCGGCATGGTAAGAAACAAAAAAACATGCTCCCTCGTGCTACAGTTGGAATGCCATGGGTAGAAGCCTGCAGCAGGCAGGCAGGAAAGTGGGGAGGCCCTGTGTGCGCCATACACAGAGTCTTTATCCCTGTGTTCCCACAAGCTCTCTCTGATTTCAAGGAAAGGTGGGTCCAACACTTAACTCGGAAAGGTCATTTTACCCTCTTTACTCAGCTGAGTTGGTCCAATTCCAGTTAGCAGTATTTAAACACTCTGTTACCCTGCTTTCAAAAGAACTCCATAGTAACAGCATCAGTAAAGGAGGTCTTGCCGCATGCCCAAGCTGTTCCTCAACACTGAGTTCCTTAAGTCCTAAAACGCTCTCCAACCCCAACTCCTCCCTTCCGAAGTTCAAAGAATCAAAGATCCTTTGGTTACTGAAATATCATCCTGGTGGGAATATATGCAGATGGGGATTAATTCCAATTTCTAAGACAAGCTATGCTTTTCCCAGATGTTGGGCGAAGCCTTCAAAAGGGAACAGTACTCTGAAACAGATTCCTTCTAAAGGCTCTAAAATGGGTGTCAATTGCATTATTACCAATTCAATTCCAACTTGAATATACATTCTTGGAAATACAAAATGTTAGGACATTAGCGAAGACTGTTTATCCTTATTCGGTGTTATTGGTACTACATGCTATAGGAGACAAAACAGAATGAAACTACAATGCTTTTCAGCATTAAGAGAAAACAAGAGGTGGGAGACAAAGGGTAAGATTCAAAAGATTAGGGACAAAAAATAGATTTTTCAAGTTTCAAGACTTCCATTATTTGGAAACAAGATACCTTTTAAATAAAGAAAATACAAAATATTGCTAAAACCATCAGGCACACTCTGTCATTTGTATGTACGGGTCATCTAATCTGAAGGCAATGTGGTTTTCTTTTCCCTGGAGGATCTGAACTGCTAACATCCCATGGACTGTATCAAGTTTGCTTCACTTCTCTTGCTGACTGTTGAACAAAGAGCTGCGTCTTGAGTTTCATGACGTCCCACGTGTTCCTGAGACTAATCCCCACCCATTTTTATTTACAGTGCCCGAGACAAGTTTCTATGACAATTCTGTGCCATTTTGTAAATGTTACACACACAGCATTTTCTGGGGTTTGAACCTAATTGTAGAACAAAGTGTTTGCACTTCGTTTTATACAGAGAGAATCACACATAGTAGTGGTAGAAACAGATTTCACTTTCAGATTAAACAGCAAGCAAATAAAATAGAGAAAAACAAACCCCAGTCTGTGTTATTGGGACCTCCAGATTCCTGCTGCTCTTTTGTTACTTCATATATGAGACCTGGAACCGTTCTCCTATTTCTTATCACTGTCTCCATACACTTTTCCACAGACCCTCCAGCCACCCTGTTACCACACCGACACACACACAGTCACAGTAGCCCTGGGTGCTCTCTATCCGAAGGCAACGCAACCGTGCACCTGCCATCTTTGGACGAAACAGAAAGGCAACACAGTTCCAGACGCCTGGCAACGTCAAACGCTCCAGTGAGGAAGTCTTGCCATTGCTGACTTTCAGACAGGGAGCAAAATTAGGACCGTAGGAGGCTGAACCACTGAAATCTGGCTGTTTTGGGAACCACCACCGACTGCCAAATGTATTCCCTGCAGCTTGCTCTCCAAGGCTTCCCTTCCTTTCTGTTTTCCACTCTAGCTCTCCCTCTGTTTTGTTTTCCTGTAACTCTATTTGTTTCATGCTTTGTCATTATAAGAGAGATGTTTTTCGAAGGAAGGAAAGAAAGAAAGAAAGAAAGAAAGAAAGAAAGAAAGAAAGAAAGAAAGAAAGAAAGAAAGAAAGAAACTTTGTATCTCAGTGGCTTGTTCTAGAGAAAAAATAGCGGTCAGCTTCTAAGTAACCGAAAGCACTGCCACCACTGTCCGTGTCTGGACTTTCTGAGCATTTACACAGACATTTCTGATACAAAAGACTCTTCAACACAAACTAGAAATAGAGTAAAATGTTACAGCCCTCCATGTACACAAGGGCCAACGAGAGGGCTCAGCTGGTAATGGTGCTTGCCGGGCAAACCCAGTGAGCTGAGCTTCTGCCCTGGAACCCATATAGAGGTGGAAAGAGTGGAGTGATTCCCCAACGTTGTTTTTATTCTCTCTCTCTCTCTCTCTCTCTCTCTCTCTCTCTCTCTCTCTCTCTCCACACACACACACACACACACACGCATGCACACTTACAGGCATACACATACACCATGAAATGTGCCCTTCTCCCTACATCCCCATCATGTAAATATGTACACGCACACACACATTTTTCTTTTAAATTAAAAAAAAAAAAATTTGGAGAACAACTGGCCCTACCCATGTTTAAAGACTCCACACAGCCTATTAATCGGTAGGATCCTCGTGTAAAAGTACCAAAAGCTTTGGAATCTTAATATCTGAAGAAATTACACCTGAGGTATGTAAGTCATTGTATGGTATGGTCTTCTATCTTGGGAACCTAGCGCCATGCCGAGGCCATGAGAACTGAAAATAGGTTGGATGACTCGGCTGCCAGTGCCATGGCGGATCTGTCGGGAGAGGCAGCCAAACTGACCTCACCGGCCGGCATCAGCCCGAGCATTCCCATGATGCAGCGGCTGTCTGGTTCGCACAGCATCTTCCATCACCGCGCTACCGGGAGGCAGGAACTTCGGTTGCCTGACTATAAAATAAAGTTCTGGGCCTCTGGGTTTGCTTCGAATGTACCACCATCACAGCCAACATTCTGGGTGCTTTCTCACTACGTTTTTTGTTTGTTTGTTTGTTTTGTTTTGTTTTAGGTTTCTAAGTAAACAATGACTTATTCTCAAGATTATCACGAGAATCTTGGAGAACTCTTTTTTTTTATTATTTTATTTTTAACCACCATAAATTCAGGAGCAGGACTTAGAGTCTGATGCGTTGTAGGATACCTCAAATAAAAAGAAGCCGCAGGAGTCTACTTACCCTCGTATGTGGGACAGGTTCCTCAGCCTGCTTCCTACTGCACACAGAAAATTACAAAAACTCCTCAACCCAAATACACAGGTTTATGCGGAGAGATGGTAGGCTAACACACGAGGAAAGACTAGATAAATATTGCATTTTAGGCGCGCAAGCATGGTATCTGAGGGACTTGGCTTCAATGCTCGCCCTGTTACTTCCTAATTGTCTGGTCCGAGTGTGTTCTGTCCCCGCTGCCTGAACAAGAGCCGTTGGTCACACACAGACTTCTGGGCACACCTATTCGCCAACGTACAACAGTGGGAACAATTCTCCCAAACTGGGAGAAGTCAGAAAGGAAACAAAGTAAAGACAAACGCGTGCGAAATCAAAGAAACCCATATCCACGATGTAGCAAATGTCACAAAGCCACGGTAATCAAATACACAAGCCTCTCCCCGCAGCCCGGAGTTGGAGTCTCCAGCAAAACGAGATGGTGGACCAAAGTGCGTGATCGCTTCTCAGCTAAGCGACTCTGCGGTGAGGAACGGAGGTGAATCCGTTGTGGCTGCCTCACCTGGCCCGCTACCCTCGTGCCCACCACACAAGCCAGCTGTCTAAGGACCCAGCACCACTTATTGTCACCCTCCACCCGATCGACTCCCAGGTTAAACTGAAAATGAGGCGAAAGCGAGGCCCAGCCAGTCTCCAAACGCTAAAACTCAAAACGAATCTCTTTGAAGAATCACAAAGCTTTTTGTTTGAAACCTCTGACCTTTGTACAGAAATCAGTCACTGTAGTTTAAAAATGTAGGTGGCAAAAGTACAAAGGATTGTATTTATCCATTGTGCATGTTTTTCATCTTTCTGTAATGGGGGACACATAGCTTTAGAACAATTATTTCTTTAACTGTAACATTTCAGCCCCCAAATTCTCACAAAAACGTGTGTATATATGTTATATATACATATATATATATATAAAACTTTATATGTGATATGATATATATTATTGGTTTGGTGAGATGTTATATTTTTAAAATTACATCCTTACTACATTTTATTGAAACTCTAAAACAAAACAAAAAAAATTAAAGACATTAAAAATAATTCATTAAAAAATTTAAAACACAGTAATTGTTTTCAGTTTGTTACTGTTGTGTGGGGTGGGGTGCGTGTAAGCAGGATGTGGGGGGGCACATTGCTCTGGCACAGGTGTGGAGGTCAGGGGACAATTCTGTGGAGTCGGTTCTCTCTCCATGGCCATGTGTGTCCTTGGGATCAAACGCAGGTCACTAGACTTTGAGTCATAAGCACCTTTACCCCTAGGCCATCTTGCCAGCCCAGAACGCTCTGCCTCTTGATTGAGAAAGGCGATGGAGGGACGGGACACGGCTGGGATACAGAGTTAATAAAATGTAACTGATAAAAAAAAAATAAAAAATAAAAAATAAAAAAATAAATAAAAAAAAGAACTCAAAGCACAAAGGAAAAAAAAAAAGAGAAAGGCGATGGGAGTGGTTTTCCAAAAGTACATTAAAATAATTCTTTTTTTTCTTTCTTTCTTTCTTTCTTTCTTTATTTATTTATTTTTTATCAGTTACATTTTATTAACTCTGTATCCCAGCCATGTCCCGATCCCTCATTCCCTCCCAGTCCCTCCCTCCCTCCCTCATCTCCACTGTACCCCTTTCCAAGTCCACTGATAGGGGGGACCTCCTCCCCATAAAATAATTCTTAATAAAAGTCCTTGTTGTTCATTGAGGGGCCCTAAGAGTACTGCACTGGTTGTCTTTCCCTGCAGACGACGCACACAGCAATGCCACCTGTTACACAGTACCATCACAAAAACTCCATTGTCAGGAGTTACTAGAAACGACATTATAAAAGAAAAACTTCTGTGCCTTTTACAAGAAGGGAAGGGAGGCCAGCCCCGTGAAACCACCAGCCATTTCAGGGACTCACTGATTTTATACGACACAATACTCATGCAAAAGTCCTGTCCCAGTCCTACAAGGACACAAACATTTTTCATGCAAACAAACTGTGGCCAAATTCTTAACCCAGATACCCTCCCTGTTCATCCTAAACATTTGTCAAGCACTTTGGTTTTCAATAACTTAATATTGTAAACACACTCTTTACTGCAGCAGTTTCTGTGGACTGAATTTTAAAAGCATGCTCTTAGAAACGAAACCCCCCAACATATGGCAGACATGATGGTCAAGCCTTCAGTTCCAGCTCTTGGGAGGCAGAGGCAGGCAGATCTGAGCTCCAGGCTAGCCTAGTTCCAGGACAGCCAGGGCTACACAAACAAAACAAAACAAAACAAAACAAAAAAAACCAAAAAAACAAGGAAATGAAAGCATCAGCATAAAAGATATCTGCAATTTTTAATGTTAACATGCTATCATAACAGAACCCACACCACCAGGCAATAGTGAGTTGCAGAGGTAAGCATGCAGAGCATCACACCTATGGCACTCCTCTCTATGGTGAACTTTTATGGGTCCCTATCCCACATCCATTTAGAACACTCCAAATTGGCATAGAGAAGGGCTCAGGTCACTTCAACTCTTTAGTCCTGTGTATGGCCCTCGTTTAACCTGGCTCCTTCTACAGTCAACACTATCATAAAAATTGATGAGACTTTGTCACCCTAAGGCCTTTTATGTCAGCTTCTTTGGAAGTCGGTAGCATATTTTAAGTGACAATTATGAATCATGTATGTACAGTAATCATTTTATGCAAGAGCTTAAAATCAGATAACTAATCCCTTTAAGATTAACATATACATAACTATAAAGGCCTCCAGCAGGAAAAGGGAAACAACACATCAAGACAGAAGAGATGGCTTCAACTTTCTAATATTAGGAAATTGGTCTCTGATTCTGAAAAGACAATGAATACTGACACTGAGATTCTACTGCCCCTCTTACGGTCAAATCCTTTCCCTACCAGAACAAGCTATGTGACTTACTGTAGATTCCTTCTCCAATAGCACAATCGCAAACTACTACCCAGTACTGGGCTAGCAAGAGCGGAATAAAATCACCCAGGACAGCAGCCTAACATGGCAGGTGCTTCAGTCCCAGAATTTTTTTTTTAAATATATTCCCATTCCTCTCTTTCTTGATCTTCTGAGAGAGGGCCTAGTTCTGTAGCTCAAGCTAGCAATCCTCCTGCCTCAGCCTACTGAATGCTGAGATAGCAGGGCTGAGTTACTGCACTCAGCTTTGTAGTAGCTTTTTTAAAGTATTGCAAGCGAGGCATGATGATGGAACTCCTTCAATCCCAGTACTAAGGAGTCAGGGGCAGGCAGGTCTCCGTGAGTTCAGCCTTGCCTTAAACAACTTTCACACCACTCAGGGCTATACAGTGAGACCCTGTCTCACAGAAAAAAAAAGTGATATTTCTGTTTTATTTAATAAAAGTTCAATTCTGCAGCTAATTTAAATACACCTTAGAAGAATGAATACACACAATGAACCAATGTGGTATAAATTGGAGTGGTGGGTCTTTTTTTTTATTCTATTTACAGTGATAAAGTTCACATTGGATGGCTTCTAGGTTTTGCATTGCATTCATTAAGAACTAATCTTGGCCAGGCATGGCAGTGCATGCCTTTAATCCCCTGGCCTACAGAGTGAGTTCTGGGACAGCCAGGGCTATAGAGAAAAATCCTGTCTCAAAGAGTGCCCCTTGCCCCTGAAATAAAAACATAAAACAAAAAACAACCTTGTCTAAGTTTCAAAGATTAAAAAAGGGTATTAAAATTAATCATTTCTGTTTTCATATTTTTCTATTTTAATTAAAAAAATTTTAATTAAAAAAAATTAAAATAATAAAATTTTTTGGAACATGATTTTTGTTTTCTTTTATTTTATTAACATAAAACCAAAGACAAATTTCAAAGCAAAAAATTTCTAAATTTTAAAATTAAATCATTACAGATAAAAACATTATTCTCTGTACATATATAAATATATATTAAAATTGCATACAAACATGTTAAAAACTAAATGTTTAGGTAATATTTGGTTTAATATTCAATGTTATCCCAAAGTAAATAGAACTCATTAATCTAACTGAATCTTTGAAGAATTATTTTAAACTTGTTTCAAAATACATTTGTCCATTTCACCATTCTAAAAACAAGAACGATAATTTAGTCCAGATTTTTGACCCTAACACTGACAAGAAACCATGTCTCTCCCGGCCAACTTAGACTCTTCTCTGGTTAAGACTTGAACTATTGAGAAAAATATCTCTATGGACAGGTTTAGATTTTGACATTTAAGCTCCCCTTTGCTTCTAGAGAAGTGTGTGGCACTGCATAGACGAAGTTTGAGTTACTAAGGTGCAAGTTATAAAGATGGATCTAAAGGGAATTTAAACGTTTTTAAAAGCAAATTATTTGGAATCAGAAGACCTGCCCCGATATTGCTCTGAGCAAGTAATCCTTCTGTGGGCTACCCTTCCGAGTTTTGTCACTGACAATACTGCTGTGAAGAAAGAGTTAAGGAGGGAAAGAAGGAGCAAAGGCAAAACAAACAAACAAACAAACAAAGAAAAAAAACAGACTGAGCATAGAGAGTACTCTGAGGTAGGCGGCTAGCTTAGCAATGTGGGGATGCCCAGCATCAAGGAAATAAAACGAAGTTAAAAAGAGCAAGCTCAGCATAAGGTGAGCTCAGTGTTGTGTTGGCTGCACCTTGGACATGCTAAGCTGTCCCCTCCGTTCTTCCAGCTCTGTATCTGTACTCTCAGTTGATGTGGGTTGCAAATATCTATCAGCAGGTTAAGTGTCTGAGTAACACATAAAGATGCAAAAGCCAACCTAAATTTCTCAAAGATGTTAAAGTAATTCTTCTTCAGTACACAGTCACTGTGACTGTCCCAGTCACTGGTCAGCTGGCAATGCGTTACACAGCTCAAAGAAGACGAAGAAGTGCCAAGGTGCATACAGCTGAAGGGCTTCTTTCTCTCTGTTTTGTCTTATGCAGCTTGTTTTGCAAACAGAACAGCAAACATGTGCCTGCTGCAGAGTAACTACCTTCATCATTTGCTGGACTTATCATTCCTTGCCTTCAAAGCCATGTTTATTTAACCAGAACAGCGATGGGAGGACTAGTTCCATTAGCTAAAACACTGTGGTGACCATAACAAAAAAGGAGTATGTGTTTTCCAACATGAGGGGTGAGGGGAACAAAAGGAGAAAAGCCATTTCTATTTAAGTAGACGTGAGAAAAGCCTGTCCAGCTTAGAGACATCGGAGTCTGGATCTGCAATGTGTGGGCTCCCATTACGTCAGCGAGAGGAAGAGAGAGAGCCTGACCGCGGCCAGCAGGCACTGCGAGCTACATGATGCAGAGCAACAGAAACCAGAAGCGCGGCCACCCTTGCCACGCTGTGTGAATCCTAACTGGAAGCCTAGACTCCAAAAGAAGTCTTTGTAAAGCATTTCTTTCTAAAGTTTTGAGCTGACCCTTCTGCAGCTCCAAGTAGCAACCCTGTCTCATATTAATGATACAAAAGAAAAAAAGTGGAACTATGCATAATAAACTTCTTCACCTGACATCCTCCTGACTGAGAACCTTTAACAGTTGCTGCTTTGGCCAAAACTCCTTCAGAGTATATCCACTTGCAATTAAGTCTATGGTTTTATATTTCCCTTAACAATGCATGCCTGTTTGTTCATACTTTTCCTCCTCCACCTGGCTTCCTTCTCTTCTCCCCCATCCCACAACGGTTTAGAATTTATAATATTTTTAAAAGCTAGCTCTCACCTCCAAATAACCATGCAGAAACTACTGAAGAAATGGTACAAACTAAATTTTAGCACAGTTGCTAAACTAAATCTGCATTTTTTTTTCTTCTCTTCTAATCCTCAGTATTGTTTCAATAATCTATATTGACATTTCAGAGCAATATTTTCTGTGAGAGATTTAAAAAGCCAATGGGTTGTTCTGCATCCTCTGGAAGCAGCTCCAGGCCCTAACCCAGTCCTACTGTGTTCAGCACTGACCACAACAAAAGCTGTGGTTTCTCCCACACTAGCCTTAAATAGGTTTAAATTAGTGCTATTCATCACAGGGTGGGAAGGAAGACAGGCAAACCATGCCAATAGCATTGGGAAATTTTCTAACCAACACAGTCAAACCTCTTAGCCATAAACAAACTGACCTCCACTGAAAAGCTTCCTCCCAACCAACTTTTGCTCTGTGCTCCTGTGAGATTTCTGCCTTTGAACTTCCATCTTTTCCACTATGTTCTAAGCACAGGATTTTGTTACTACGTTCAAGGGAAAGGATATTGTTACTATCCTCAGGTTACTGCAGAAACCACTTAAAGCTCTAAAAGTCATATTTAGTCTCATTTGCTGATTGCTAGAACTATCTAGCAACTATCTCTGGAATTGAGATAAAACTGTATAGATATAGCAGTAATTTAGTATGTATTCATAAAACAAAAATTCTGCCATGAATTTGGCTTAAGGTCAGGATTGAAATTTGTGATACAGAATAGGTCTCCCTTAATCTTAACTGTCACCATGTATTAGTCATATTTTCCAAACACACTCTATGACCACAAATCACAGGAACTATATGCCTAAGTTTCTTCTAGGAGTTAAGCTTCCAAAGAAGTTTAATTACATATGTACAGCCCGAGTCCAGAATATAAACACAGACACACATCACATATCCCCAAATACTGGCCAGCAGAGCATGCTGAATGTATGTTAGAAGTGCAAAACTCCCTCTAACAAATGTGCCAAGTCACCTAAAAATTAGTGCCTTGTAAAAATTAATTTGACATAGAATTATAAAATATAACAAAATGACTCATGTTTAATGTTTAAAATTATTTTATATGCACTGTAACCTTATGTCTAATTATTCCACACTTAAAACACTACTGAAATCATTTTGATGCCACTGCTACTGCTTAAGCAGCACTCTGGGTGCGGCCTGCGTGTGCACACATGCACACAAAGCACACACTCACAGGCACTCCCCATCTTACACCTGCTCTGAAGCAGTAGGAAGTGAATTCTCAATCTGTCAACATGACCATCTGGTCTATCTGCACATCATGGCTTTCTCTACTACTATATGAAGGAATGGCAGTCGTCGCAAAGCCAAAATAAAACGAACATGCACCTGAATGGGAAGAGCTCCTCTTTTGGCTGAAAAGGAAACACGTGAGTCACCAGGGACAAGCCAGCGAGTTTCGTGAGCATTCCTGAAAGCATGGCCGGAGGAAGAGTTTGGTACGAGCTGCGTGGTGTGGTGATGAGCAATGCTGCCCTACAGGTCACAGGATGGGTACCTGGCTGTTGGGATGCTGAAATGCCTCTCCCTGCGAGGGCGGAAACAGACCAACCTGCAGCCACTTCGCTGCTTCCCACCTTTCGCTGCTACTTACACCGCCATCGGTCCCTTTGTCGCTGGCTAATTAGCAGTTGCAGCAATTTGCTGACAATTTTGGTCACTTAAGCTTTTCCAGGTGGATTTTTAAGACAACTAAAAATACTTGCAATCTTAGAAAAGCCCTCACCTTTAAAGAGTGACAATGGCTCAGTGTGCTTCAGCTTTGAGCCCGTTGCCACCTACAAATTAGCAAGGGCCTCTGCTGAATTAAACATAATTCCGCTTGTTTAATTTTAGATTTCAAGTGTCACCACATGTAAAGACTATTTCAGAGCTGTTGCTCCACTCTCACATCAGGTAGCATCAGACATAAACAATGACTATCATTTTATGTCATAAATAAAGCGATCTACCCCTGTCCAAGAAAGAAGTCCTTTTAAAAGTCCAAACTCCAAGCAAAATTTAACTAACTTAACAGAACCCCTAGAATCTGATTACATTTCCAGAGTTATACAGGAGCAGTTTCAAAAAAAAGAAAGAAAGAAAGAAAGAAAGAAAGAAAGAAAGAAAGAAAGAAAGAAAGAAGAAAAGAGGGAAAGAAAGAAAGAAAGAAAAAAACTCTCCAGAAAGTTCTCGGTTGAGTGCCTACTAATGAACAAAGGTTAACTTTATCTAAAAGGTCAAATGCCTGGTGGCTAAGGTTATGACCTTAACAACTTAAATTGTGACCTTGCCACGTGCCGGGTATATTGTAGATTCTGATACAGATCATCTGGTAAAGGCTGGTCATAAATTAGCTTTACTGTTACACGCCCACAAAGAAAACCATTTGCCATGATACCATAATACCACCGAGTCGTTACATGATACGTGGAAAGACAACACAAACAGAGACCAAATTAAAGACATAAAATGGCTTTGTTGTTTCATGGACTGAACAGGATGAAAGTTGCAGGCTTATAGAGTCACTTGACTTCACTTTTCTTCTTACTGTTTATCTGCACAAAACTCACATGATTCTGGTACCACCAGATTCAGGGATGTAGTCAAAGGATTGCCTTTTATCACCTCTAAGCCTTAGGGGGGAAAAATCACCTATGCTTCTAACAAATATTTGATTATACATTTGCTTCCAGTATTCACATTTTAATGTTTGGCCAAAAAAGCAGCCACTGCATGAAGTAACAATCAATGTACATATTTCGAAAGGCTACGTAGAGGAGAGGAAGCATTCTGGAAGGAAAAAGAATACATTTTTTTCAAAGAAATGAAAATAAAAATGCACTACAGGTGCACAGGCCACAATGGTTTTGGCTTGGGTTGGAAAGCATGCTTCAGAGTCTCTGCTTCTTGCCAATGCTGGCAAGTTCTCAAAACTTTTAAGGAGGTTAAAAACATTGTTCAGTGTTTACAAATCTTCAGCGTTATAACAGATGCTTGTCAAATCAGCTGGACACAGGTTGACCAACCTACCTCAAATTGGCATTGACAGCCTCTCTTCTACAAATAAGAGGTCTCAAAATATCTTAAGTCAAATTTGAGTTGTTTTCTGATAAAAGCCCTTTACTATTTTCTTTTTGCAAGCTCCCTGTTGCGGGTACACACAGGCAGCCATTGCTGTAGTTCTCTAGATACCAATGGCCAGGCATTTGGCTAGTATTCAGGCCTGAGGAGGAATTCCGGGATACGTGAGGAATACCAAACCGAAGGTAGTCTGATCCATGTGGCTGTCAATAAATCTTTCATAAGCTGTAAGAACGTGAACCTTCCCAAGCAACCACCCAAATGTCGTTACGGCAGCATCATTCCTTCAGACAGTGTACCAGCCAAGCAACTGTGCTAGCTTAAGGACAGGAAGTAACTGCACAACAAAAAGCCACCAACAGTGAAAGGTGAACCAAGGAACAAGAAGAGCCACACAGCTAAAAGTCCTTAAAGGTAGTTTTCCCAAGATCCTCAGAGAAATGCTTAAGAGCCCAGAATGGGTCTTGCTCAAACTGCAGAGACTCCACAGACATCGCAATTTTGGTTCTTTCGCATAGGAAGCACGCTCTGATGCTGTGTTAATTGTTGGCACACTCAAGTCTCCAAGCTTCCCGATTAGAACATTCACTATCGTTAATAAATTCTTTTCCTAACTATCTAAAGGCAACACTCTATGTAAAGAGTATGCTAAGAAAGCACTGAGAATGCCTGTAACTGTTTTTTCACCCTCAAGCACTTAACACATACAAAGAAGAAGAAGAAGAAGAAGAAGAAGAAGAAGAAGAAGAAGAAGAAGAAAACAAAAACCTTTAACATTGCTTTTACTATAGACAAGAAAAATGGGCAGCAAGGTTAAGGAGGGTTAAGGAAAGGCCACTTATTCCTGTTTAGGATTTCTCCTGCCTAGAACTGGCTAAAGCAACAGGCATGCCTTATAATTGAGTATACATTTTCAAAAGCCCAAATATCTGAAATGTTTTCAGAGCACATCCTCTGAAACACACATGGATTCCCTGCCAACACAACACAAACGAGGATGTGACACGCTTGCAAAGTCAGTTTCTCCGGTGTCTTAAGTAAGGACAGATGAGTAACAAAAGTTCTCTTTCTAAATCATATATACATATATATATATATATATATTTAAAAAATAATAGAGAAGAATGTTAGCTCATTTATTTGAAAGTTAAAATTTTCAGATTTTAAAAATCTTTTGCAAAATAGTGCTGACTTTGTAGTAGTATCTTTTCATTGTGTGTGTGTATGTTTGAAAGAGAGACAGGGAGAAAGAGGGAAAAAGAGAGTCAGAGACAGACAGACAGACAGACAGGCAGAGAAAGAAACAGAGAGACAAAGGGCGCTTCTAAACAAGTCACTGGTAGGATTCCACAACTTTCCTTCTCCCGTCTAGCTTAGGCAACTGCTGTGAAGGCAATCTAGCAAGGCTGATGCGTACATATAAAAAGTCAACAAGTTACACAAGACCTGAGCTTTCATGTAACACAATGAGCCTTTGTCTAAAACAAGACGAAAAGAACACAGTAAAGCTGCATTATTTCACCCAGTCCTCCACAGTTGATTCCTGAGTGCTCTTGGAAATTCTGAAGCACACTCCGGAAAGACATGTCTCAGAATCAATAGTGAATCTCGTACAAATCAAAATAGGTCGATGGATCAATTACCAATAGCGATTTCTCAATGCATTCAGACAGGCTATGTGAGCTGGTCACATCTACTATTAACCCCTCTGTCGCCTGCTTAGAATTTAGTTGATTGGTTTCCCTTGGCCATTTGAAATGACACCGAGAATTCCCACATGCAAAGCTGCTAAGCTTGTATATTAATGTGATTATCTGTCTTTCATAAGTGACTGGCATTTTGATAGTAACCTTACCTCCAACTTCTTAACTGGCAGGGGGTGCAAGAGGTATCTGAGGGCTAGAAACCGGCCCAACAGAAAAGCAGCCAGCAACAAACTAAATGTATTTTAACAAGATCACAACCGAGTTTTATTACGAGGGTCGTCAGGAGGCTTCTCTGGCCATGAGTCAGAAATAACATGACCACAACTCCTCACCCATTGAACTAGCAAGACCTCTGACAGCATTACTTACCATACGTGACCTGAGTGGGAATTAATTCTCTGAGAGCTTTGCTTTTATGCCTGAATGAGGGTGGCACCTCAGACAGGGGCGGCAGGTTGTTCAACTGTTCTGACTCTGGTTTACTTCTGAAACCTCACTGGCCCGATGCCCTAGGCTTCTGCTATGGGGAGGTCGGGAATGGTGCAGCGTTCACAGAGGCCCCCAGAAGAGACATACACAAGAGAGCGGAAGTTCTTCCCGTTGGACTTACCTGCTGCGTGCACAAAGTATGCCAAATATAAATCGAGTTCCTTAACGGAAACCCCTATGTGGTGGGGCTGGACACAGAGCCCTGGATTGGAGCACTGCGGGGACTTGACAAGGCGCTCGCCATCAGTACTTTCCAGCGGAATACCTTTGAACAAGATCACCATGACGAGGTCCAACCTCCATACTTTATCTGCCTGGCGGAGGCAGTCAATTCTCCGCATCTTGCCCTTCTGGTCTGGGTTGGAAAGAACACAGCACGGAGGTTTTTTCCCTGTCACTGTAAGAACAAAATCCTCTCGGTACTCGGGTCGGATATCTTTCCGTAACTTGGCCAGAAGTCTGGAAGCCCATTTCTGCTTGACCTCCGGCTTCTCACTTAGCAGTTCATCCTTCACGGCCCTCTCCTCTTCTTTCGACATGCGCTTCTCATGCTTTTTGAAGTATTTCCGCTTTCGGGCCTGCAGGTTGAACCATGTATAGGCAAAGGCGCGGACGTGGGGCAGAAGTGCCTCGATGAAAGGATGAAACTCATCCTAGAGAAGGGAAATAAAAACGAAAATACGAATGCGACCAACACAAAGGGAGACAACTTTGTCTCTGGGAGCTGCCCTAAAGAAATCCCTCATTTCACATGAAATGTGGTCCAAGTATTCCATTCCTTTAAAAATCCTAATAAAATCCCTAAGAGCAACCGAGGGGAATGCGGATACACTCTCGGTACCATTGCTTACGATCTGAAAGGAAAAGATTGCTAAGAATTTTTAAACATTTTGGCACATTCTATCATGCGGCCTACTTCCCCAAATCCTTCCGATAGCAAGTGCAGTTCATCTAAATGCTTATAACAATCTATACCCTTACCTCTATTTCAAGGAGGCCATATCTAATTTTGTCCCAGCCTTGACCTCACCACTTGTAGTGCAGCCAGGGCCTGGCCTCCAGATTGGCAAATCCTGAACACTCAGGTGCCAGTCAATGTTTATGGAAGTCTAGGAGCGGGACCCATCTCTACCGTCTATGAAGACAAAGGCTCTCTCTCTCCGAAGGGTCGAGCTGCCTCTCATGTCTTTTGGTAATATCTTAATTAACTTCTAGTATTATAGTTACAGATAATTTACCAAAAAAAAATTTTTTTTAATTAGAAGAAAAAAAAAAAGACTGTCAAGTCTTTACAGAAAAGAAGGGAAGATTTTGTATTCAATCGGTTAAAATAAATGATCTATGGCCAAGAAATCATTATTGAACTATGGGAAGAGAACAAAAAGGGGGGGGGCATGCCAAACAAAGCAAAGCCCCATGCCGGAGAGTAAGCAGCTCGCCATGACAGCATTCTTGCAACTAAACACATTTAGTGTGCTGATAGGACTATGGAACGCCCTCGAAAGTAATCAGCCCCACAGAACATGTTGTCTCATTTTTTAAAATAGTGTTTCAGCCTTTTCCCCTCAGCAAACAGGAGACTCGGGGAAAACCTTCACCGATCTCTCTAAAAGTCAGATAATTGAAGAGAAAATTGAATTTAAAGCATTTGGATTTTGCTACCTGCTTTACTTAAAAATATGTGACTCTTACATGTTTTGACGTTGGTTAGGAAATTCAAATACAAAAATTAAAAAGAGTTAAGGAGTAACGTTCAGAAATGCTCAGAGAGAACAGCCTAACTCCTGACTAAACTAGACCACACCAATTCTATATAACGGCTTTCTGCCACAAACGCCTCTCAAGATAAATGATTTACTTTCAAATAAATGAAGATAAGAGAACTAGAGGGACGCTTGGTGACTTCTTAGGAAGAGTTCGAGGGAACAAGTATAAGACATGTTCTTTTGTATGTCTGTTACAGCAATCTAAATATATACATCCTCGAAGTACAAAACACTGTAATACCAAAAAACTAAAAATTGTTGAAAATGTAAACATTCAAATGTAAACTGAAAGTAATATATTTTAATAGTCAAATCTGTTGAATTTTTTTTACAAGTTTTAATCAATCAGGTAAGTATTAGACATAGCAAGGTAAGTAAGTGTATAATAACAAAACGTATATTTAATTGTTATAATAATTGGCCTTTTTCCTCTTTCTACACAAATTTTAGGCTTCATGGCTCAAGTTCAGTTTTGAAACTTACTCTTTTTCAAAAAAAGGAATCAAAAAAGAAGTAGTGAGCTTTGGTTAACATGTATGCATTCTTCAAGTGGGGAAAGAAAGAATAAAATACAAGAATTATATTATTCTTTACCCGTAAACCATTAGCATTTTAAAACTATGTGATGTTTGAGAATCCTTATTCCTTGGGGGGGGGACAGAGGGGGCAAGTCGCAGTTTATCCGCTAAGGTACATGCCAAACCACAAAGCATTTAAACATTGCTAAATTCTGAGCTCATCCTTGAAATGCTCCGAAATACATGCATTTCATGTATTTCACATTGACTGACATCCAGATGTAGACAGGATAGGCCAGAGACCGGGCTCTGGGGCATTGTGGAAAGAATCCCTGAAGTTGACCTTAAACTACACCGTGAGCCTTCTCCAAAAGGAGACTTTCATTTTAAAGATTCAGCTCCATCTCACAATGCAAACAGCTCCAGATATACCATAGCTGTGCTAAGGCGTTGCCTAATTAATGACAATAAACATGTTAAATAAACATTCTAGTGTGGTTATGCTGTGCATCCAAAGATACTCCCCAAATACTTCTTAAAAACTGCAAACTCCCTCAGTTCATGCTCGGAATCATTGCATTCACCTGCCAACCAAATGTCTATAATACCTTGTCATAAAAAAAAAATTGACAATAAGGTCAACTGGTCATCATGGACCAGTTTTACCATCATCTCTGTCCCCAGTTTTACGTCAGAGGTATTTATAATCTATAACTCCCCAAAGGTTTCTAGAATGTGAATAAAAGTACATAATATTTTACATAACTTTACTCACGTGACGATTACACTTAGTCAATTTATTGATAGAAATATGCCCCCAAAGCATCCAAACTTTAAAAAAAAAAAAAATTACAGGGAATGTCCAAGAAAAGCATAAATGTTTCGGGTCTGGGGGGGGGTAATGTGTGTGTATGTCCTCATAAGATATGTTGCTGAACTTTGTAATATCTCAAAAAAAATTCCAGAGAAAACAAGTAATATTTTACATACGCAGTTGGTGAGAATGTCACAGCCCACCAACAAAGCTAAACCTGAGGACCTGCTTCGAAGCCGCGTTACTTTGAATCAGCATCTAAACTGTGGCTCTGTCTGAAAGCAGGCCAAGTTTAAGAGCCACAGGATAGTGGCAGTACTGGAAACTCGTCCCCCCCCCCACCCCGCAAAAAAAGGGGGGGTTTCCTCATAAATTTCTGCTGAACTGTCAGTATTTCGGCAGGTACATGAGTTGGTTATGATATGGCCATCCTCAATCAGAAGACAAGGCCCAGCATTCTCAGGGTGAAGCCCTCCAAAGTGCACGCCAGCCCCTGAGCTTACTCTTTCCGTTAGAGTCCATTTATCACCATGCTTACTGGATCTTTTCATTTTTTTAAATGAGCAATAAACGACCCAAGTTTTTCTTTCTGAAACCGGCTCTAACGTATTATAAATATTCCAGAAAGTTAAATAAATTGTAAATCAACTTTTAAAGACCGTCTCATAAAACAAACGAGCCCTTATTCCCTGTTTATTGTACATTTTTTTTTTCACAAACTGCTACAGCAAATAAGCGTTTCTCTTAGTGATGTGAAGGCCTAGTGAATGCATCAATCAATGTTGCCAAGTCTGTAGGAGGGGAAAGGGGAAGGAAAAAAAAAAACTTTCTTAATGTGATAATAACTCAAGAGAAGCCAACTTTCTTAAATACCTGACTGCGCCTGGGGCCTACATGGGCACACAGGTATGCTCCTGAAATACACAACCCCAGACCAGAACTTTATCTTTCCAAATCTCACTAGAGAAGACACGCTGTGTCCGCAAGGGTCTTTCTCACTGTTGCAGCATGCTGCTATTATCTACAAGTTCTATGTGTTGCAAACTTTTGCCAGCTAGAATTTCAGCCTTCGAATCTCAGCACTTTCACTGCAGACCATAATTCATTCAAATTATCTTACACTTTGCATCTTATCCATATGCAGTGGTGAACCTTGCCAGAAGTGACTGGAGAAGTTTCATTCCATACTTCCACGAGTTACTAAAATAGTAACTTTGGAAGTTGCGCGCAGGGAGAGGGGGTGCTTTTACAATAACTAAAACAACTGCTATCCATTATTAATGTGAGGCCTAAATCCCAAACAGACCATCTCCACATAAAAGATGCATTTAAGAGTCTTCGGAGATCAAATAGCCAGTGTTAATACTGTTAGATACTGCAGTAAGAAGCGGAGTCATGTGGGAAATAAATCCAGAATCTAGAGGGGAGAGGAAAAGCTACCGATACTTTCAGCCTTCCAAAATATTCCGGGGTAAACCGTTAGCTCCAGCTCATTGAAGGCACAGTGGTAGCAAGGTTTTGAGGGGACTAAAGCTGGTGCCCGGACCGTATAACTTCATGTAGGTAGTTACTGGTCAGGGTGCAATGCTTTAAAGCCGTATAAAGACTCGGTGCTCACAGAGGGGAAAAAAAAAAAGAGCGCAAATCACTCTGACTTTCTGCCTTTTAGTCAGAGAAAATAAATAATGTATTCAAACGGGACGAGATCCGGAGCCGCAAAATAGCAGCGTCTCCTCGCCGGAGGGCTGGGTTGGGAGGCTCGGGCAGGAGGGGCGGAGGGGCTCCAGGCCCCACGCTGCCAGCGGGGGCTGCAGAGAAAGTTGCCGGGTCCTGCGGGCTGAGCCGCCGGGGCTGCGGCGGGGCAGCGGGCTCGGGCTCCGCCGCTCGACCTCGGGCCGCAGCCCCACGCCGCGCTCGCGGCGGCCCAGCCCGGCCCGACCCCGCGGCCTCGGCGGGCTCCTCGGCCTGCGCGGCTTTGGGCACGCCCGACCCCCCGAAACTTTCGCCCCGGGGCCGAGGGCGGGAGGCGAGGACGCGGGGGGGTCCCGGGCCGGCGCGCGGGGCCGTGCGTCCACGCAGCCCACGGGCGAGACCCTCGAGCCGCCCGGCGAGGGAAGAAGGGGCGCTGCCCCGGCCCGGGGCCCGCCAGCTGGCACAAAACAAAAGTAAGAGAGTTCGGGGCGTCGGCGGGGGAGGAGGACGGGGGGGGGGGGGCGCGGCGGCGCGGGAGCCCAGGCGGCGGGCAGGGGCGCCCCCGGTGCAGCCGGCGTGCGGGGCTGCCCGGCAGGGCTCGGCTGCCCCTCCCCGGAGCGGGGGAACGGCGGGCACCGCGCTCGGCGCCGCAGACGCCGAGTCCAGATTGCAGCGTGTCAATGGGGGGCTGCAGCCGCGGACGACACGTGCGGGGCGCTCCGCAGTCCGGCGCCCCGATATTAATTAACGCATTAATAAGAGGGCGCCATTAGCCATGTGCCCACTACAAATGGCCGAGCAGGAGGAATGCTCCCGCATGGAAACAAAGTTACTTTCTTAAAGCTGCAGCCCACCGCCGCGGCGCCACCACAGCCGCCGCCGCCGCCGCCGCCCTCCCCCCCGCACACGCGCGCGCACACACACACACACACAGACTCACACTCACACGCAGGAACACACACAGAAACACGCGCGGACACGGCTCCCGCCGAGGCACACGGCCGCCCCGCGGGGCCCCCCGCAGCTGGGCTTACCTGGGTGAGACAGAGCGGAGAATACATAACTGCCGGGCGGCGGGGGGAGGGAGGGTGCGTGCACGTCCGTGTGCGGGCTGGAGGTGTGCGTGAGTGTGGGTGCGAGAGGGAGAGAGAGAGAGAGAGAGAGGAGAGAGAGAGGAGAGAGAGAGAGGAGGAGAGAGCGAGGAGAAGGGGTGTGGGGGGGGGGAGGAGAGGAAAAAAAAAATCAAGCCTGCTTCTTGCGTTCACATTTCCAACTCGGCTCAACTGCAGCAGCCCTGCGCTCTTTGCCGCTCCACGCGCTGAACTTTAACCCCGCCTAGAGTTTCCCTACACTCCGGCAGACCGTCTACTGTACGCGGGCGTTAAAGGCATAGCGCACCCTTTCCCCCACCCTCCCCGCTCCCGCGCCGGCCGGCCGGGTGCCCGCGAGCTGGCCCGCGCGCCCGCCCTGCCTGCCTGCGCCGCGTTCTGCACCGCACCGCGCGGCCGCCGCCCGCTCGCTCGCTCGCCCGCCCGCCCGCCCGCCCGTCCGTCCGTCCGCCCGCCCGCCCGCTCGCGCCGCCGCCGCGGGGTGTGTGGGGTGGGGTGGGGGGGTGGGGGGTGGGGGGGGAGGCGGCGAGGAGGGGGGGGGCCGGGTGGGGGAGGGGCGGCTGCGGCGCTGACACCGGTCCCCGGTCTGCGCGGCCCGCTCCCTCGCTCGCTCGCCCGCCCGCTCGCTCCGCGCTCCGTGCCTTCCCGCGGCCCCCGCCCCCCCCACCCCCCCACCCCGCCCCGCTTTGGCGCGGTCCCGGGAACGCGGCGGCGGCACGGCGGAGCGGTTTTCCAGCGTGTCCTCCGGGCGGCTATAGGCTGCCACAGGATGTGCTTAAGCAAACAAAACTACTTTTCCTCCTCCCCATCCCCCCCCCAGCCCCGCGCCGCAGCCCTCCGCGGGCGTCGGGAGAGGATTGGGACAACTTTGCCGGGGCGCCCCGCACCCCCCCCCCCCTTGGCCCCGCTGCCCCTGCTCCCTTAGGAGTCCCGCAGAAGGGCGCGCGGGACATTTGCATGTATGCAAATTTCTCGTAAAAACCAGACCTTCTAGGTTACTTTTCCTCCCCCCCCCCCATCCTCTGAAATGCGGTAAAGCTCAAAGCACTGTAATCTCTCCTGCGAATCTCTCTGTGGGAATAGTGTCCTCGGCAGAGGTAATTATGCACCAAAGCCCCACTAACTTTGTGCAGCTTTGGCCCTATGGCAGTCAGAACCCGGATACTGGGGAATGGTAGGATCACCCCCAAAGATCCCCCAGATTGCGGGGGAAGGGGAGGGGGGTCTGGAGAAAGGAAGGCGGAGAGATCCTGAGTGACCGCTCTTCTCTCCAGAACTCTGGAGCTGGTGGGTTGGAGGACAAATGCCCAGAAAAGTTTTGTCATGTCAGAAACAACAGCGGTTTCGCTGGGACATCTCTCTGTAGGTTGGGAAGGAAAACTGTGAAAGGGTTGTCCCCTTAGGGAAGGGATAAGCTAGTATCCCCAAGTGGGAGCCCAGAACTAGACGGATGGGCTAATGTCTGAGTCCCGGTTCCCCAGACACACTCTCCAAGGGTGCATTTTGTGAGACCCCGCTCTTTCCTTCCCCCAGGTAATAGTTCTCAAAATGGAAAAGAGCTTCCTGCAATTATTTTAGGTTTGCTAAAGTATTGTTTTGGCAGAAGGGGGGGGGCGGTTTTAGGGTTTGGCACCTTGCCAACAAGCCTGCTCTTCCAGCTTTCTTTTTTCCTTTTCTTCTTCTTTTCTTTTCAACTTAATATTTTCTCTCTAGACTCTCTTTTCTCCTGGAAGGGGGAAAAGTATACCTGTCTCCTGCAAACTCTCATTTCTCTCCTCCTCTCCTTCCTGAAGTTTTGCCGCCTTCTGTATTTACAAAATCCTTTTCAAAAATTCCCAGATTCCGACACTGGCACCCAGAACAGGAATCTGCGTTCTGCTGAAGGTGACAGGGCTAGAGTCTGCAGGCATGCCCACCGGACAGAAGAGAGTGGCTGATGGTGTGTGGGCACTATTCATTCAGATTTTTTTTTTTTTTTTGGAAGTGGCAAAAATGCTAGTAGAGAAGGCCAAAATAAAACGTTCTGAAACCGTCGGCTTCTCTAACGTTTTGTTTGTTCTCCAGTCCGTTTAGGGCTAATGCTCAAGAATCCATTCTTTCCCACTCTCCCCTGTTCCTGCATGTTCTTGGAAACCTGTCTGATTACTTATTAAGGATTGAAGGAAAGTAATAACGTCAACCTATAGTAGGACGTCCATTTTCCCCAAACCAAGCAACCGCCTTTCCTTGATTCCTCGTAGCATTCAGTAAGGAAGAAATATCCTCCAAGCTAAGAGGAGTTACAGAAACATTGCTAGCCAAGAAACCCTTTGCTGGGATCTATAACGTCAAGACTCTCCAGATTTCCTCGACAGAAGTTTCTGGCTGAGGGACTCAACATGTAACTGAGGCACAGTGACTTGTTATTGTCCCGTGTGTGTGCTCTGGGGAAGCTCTCTTCCAAAGTGTTTCGTGTGTGTACGTGTGTGTGTGTGCATGTGTGTGTGTGTGTGTACAAAGATCCACTTCGCATCTGCCTCTTTTCAAAACAGCAAAGATTCTTACTTTTGATTCTCAAGGGGATTTTTTTTTTAAGTAACTGGCTGTCGGCGCGCCTTCTTTTTTTAAATAGGGGAAAGTAATTGAATGCTGATATTTCCACTTTAGAAACTTCTTTTGTTGCGGCAGTGGCTGTGCCCGCGATTTCCAGCATTCTGCGGTTAGCAATATTATCTTAAGTAACTTTTGGCGCCCTTCGTAAGACTTTTGGATATGGGACGATTGTTTGCGCCCTCTAGGCAAGGGCTGGATCCAAGTTCAGCACCAAAGCCCTCCACATCCGCTCCTGCTTTCTCTCCTATCTGTGCCAGCTCCCGCTCCCTCCCCCGCTCCGGAGGAGGGTGGAAGGCGGGGGGAGCACTACAAAGCCCAGTTCCAACTACAGCCTTTGCAAACTAGACTTGAGAAAAATACCGTAGAAGAGTTACAGTTACAGAATGGCTTCTGGTAACTTTCTCTCCAACAGGCATAAATTTAAACACACAAAGAAACAGATGTTCCTCAGAGGACAGACCCGGGGTAAAAAGCATTTCCAACTTTCTCCCTTCTTCTGGGTTGCAAAAGTAAATCCTTGTCTAGAGTTCACAAAGATAGTACGGGAGGGAGAGGGAGGAAGGATAAGGAAAGAGGGGGGAGGGGAAGGGGCAAAGAGAAGGGAGAAGAGAGGGTGGACGAAATGCAGGTGATATATGAAAACTAGTGTATTGCAATCATATAAATGACCCATTGTTAGGAAGGGTAAACCCCTTATTGGAAACATTACTCCAGTCGTTTATTTTGCAAGTGGTAGGAGGCTGCCTTGAAACCCGATTGTCTTTGCAAAAAGGAGGTTCCTGCCATGTTCTCTGCTATCCATATTCTTCCTGGCACAGAGCCCAGCCTTGCATTTACTGTTTTATTTGCAGAAACGTTACCTTGCCAGCTTTAGTGAAATCCTCTTAGATGTATAAATTACGTCAATAAAGTTTCACTTCTACATACATCTGAAATACCTCTCATTTCTAGTCTACTTAGTTGGGAAATTGTATTAATGTGATTTAGATTTTAATGCCCAAAGTAGTGAAAATGGGAGTAGTGGCAATACCATTTGCTCTATAGTTATTACCAAGACTAGATCTACAAACTAGCACTTACCAGCATTTTTCTTCACTAGTCTCTTACTTGCTGGTCTCTTATTTGCATATAATCCCAAACTGAGTCATATTGCTGAATTGAGCATACAAGTGAATTGTCCCATCTACTTTCCAAACAAAGTCTGTCTGGAAGGCCCAAAGCCTCAGGAAATAATTGGATGAGAATTAAATCCTCATTTTTTTTTAAAAAGTAAAGAATCCATATTACTTTCCATGTATTCCCTTCAGAATTAGGGGGGTGGTTGATATATTTGAACCAGAGGCTGCAAGTTACATCCCCAAGACAAACTAAGGCAGTTGGTTTCCACCATGCAGATGTCAAGGACTGGAACTACAGGCCAGACTCCAGCTAGCAGGAGTCAGCCATCTTCCACACCTGTACAGTCCAGTAGGGTCGTTGTGGTAACCGGAAGAGATACGCACTGGAGCCTCTTAAAAATGCTCTTTGCTACCACCGACCAGAATCTGCAACAGCAGAACTCAAGAAAATCCATTTTCTCCCTCCTCTTCTTCAGATCTACAGAACAGCTGTCCAACTACCTAGGAAGCGTTCTCTTTCTTTGATATGCCAAATATCCTAGAAGAACCAGTGACGAGTTTTGAAAAGCCCAGTGCACGTTCCCAGATTGAGGAATATTCTCAAAGAAGTTAGATCTCTCCTTCTGCAAGCAACCAACTTCCCTGAGTATTTTAAGAACAATAATTAATGCAAGGTTAAATATTACTCTAGCAGAATTTTCCAGAAGAGCAAAGTTAAAAGGCACACAGGATTTACGCAAAAATCCTCCCAAGCAGCTTTTTCTTCCTTTAGAAAGAAAGAAAGAAAGAAAGAAAGAAAGAAAGAAAGAAAGGAAGGAAGGAAGGAAGGAAAGAAAGAGAACTTTTCCTATTGTGGTTGCTAAATCCGGAAGCGCTGGCATCTTTGACAGCTTGAACTAAACACCATCCCCTTTAGAACTGCAGAGAACTTCAGATCGCCTTTGCCCCGCCCCCTATGTATTACGAACCATTGTATCCCAAGCTTTCTCATGATTGGACAGAGCTTCTGTCAATCTCGCATGTTGTCCCATTGATTAGAGGATCGAATCGTCAATTACTCTCGGGTCCAGACATTTCTTTTCGGGTTAGGTTGACTGCAGAGGCCAGACGTCTTTAGCCGAGCCGAGCACGTACAGGATCCCCCCCTTCCCCTCCTCCCTATTCTGGAACCGAGCAAGCGCTAGGAGGAAAAAAATCTGTTAAGCTCAGCAATTTTTTCAAATCCTGAAAAAAAGGAAAGAAAGAGAGAAAGAAAGAAAGAGAGAGAGAGAAACCCAGTCTCTGCTGCACATCCACAAACGCCATCCACAAAGCTGCATCTTTAAAAGAAAACCATCACAATAGACATTTACCCAGCAATCACTTAAGTGCATATTCCAGCTAGAAAAATTTTAAAGTCTTAGCCATTAAGCATAACCATTCTACCGTTGTTTATATAACGCACATCGTATAAATGTAAAATAGAAAGTTTAAGATGTACCACGTACCATTGCAATGTAAAAAGAGTACGTGAGAAACTTTAAAATGCTCAGACGAATTGCTTCATAGCTTGTCCCCTGTTTTTTTGCATTTTAAAAAAAAAAGCTAAATAAACTTGGAACCGTTGAAAACCCGGAAGAGCTTTTTTAAAAGCTGCTGGCCAATTGCAGGCTTCTTGGATAATTTTTTTTTTAAAACTCCAAATCAAAAGGCTTCTGCCATGGCAGAGCGCTCTCTCTCTCTCTTTCTCTCTTTTTCTCACACAATCACTCCCTCTCTCGCGGTCTCTCTCTCTCTCTCTCTCTCTCTCTCTCTCTCTCTCTCTCTCTCTCTCTCTCTCTCTCTCTCTCTCTCTCTCTCTCTCTCTCTCTCTCTCTCTCTCTCTTCTCTCCTCTTTGAAAGCGATCCAATCTAACCCGGGCTGGCTGCTTCTCAGATTCTCTCTGGATTTGCCTGGTGTGCTTGTAAGAGACTTTGCAGAAGTTGCGATCCTTTCGGCAGCCCCTCTTTTCCTCTCCCTACCCCCTTGTTTATTTCCGCAATCGCTGCAATTTGCATAGTAACCACGCACAAGGCGGAGGGGCCGGAGGGGGCAGGGACGGGCCGGGGCCTCCCCTCCTCCTGCTCGGCACAGTCTCCTCCTCCCCCACGGCTTGTGGCCAATGGGAGCCCCGGCCTTCAGCGCAAGCTCGGGTAGGGACTCCGGGCTGCGGAACGGCCCCTCCGGTGGTAGGCCCGGCTCCTGGGATCCGGGTTTTGGCGCAGGGCAAGTTTCCCTGCTTGTTGGAGCTGGCAGGAGGCTCTTAGAGAAGGGACGTTTGTCGTGCCTTTGCCCGCAGTCAGGACGGGTTTGCATGTGTTAAACACGCCTGTACACCTGCTTTCTCGGCTTCTTTTTCCAGAGCCTCTCGTGAGTTAGTAGGCTCGTTCCTGACGGTCGGTGAGAGGTTTAACCTTTATTTACCCCGATGGAGATCGAGAGTTAAAGGCCCTCTCTGGTGCATTAAATCAAGATGGAGCAAAATGTCACAGACAACTTATGTGAGATAAGGATTTCGTCCTGGGTTCAGAAGAGAAGAGAGCGGCCCTGTTCTTTGTAGAGGACTCAACACGGAATGGCTAGGTGGGCTCCTGAAAGAATGCGGCTCCTTTAAAGAACTGATGCTTTAACAACATTCCGATTCGGTCGCCAAGCTCCTAATTTATCAATATTCAGGCAAACCCTGGATTGTACAAAGTCAGGAGTCCCCCCCTTCCCCCGCTTCTTATCCCCCAAAAAGAAATGACCAGGGGAGGGGCACGTTAGTAACCGGTATGTGAAATAATTCCTTCTTCAGATTGACCTTCTCATTTCACTAACCTAGACTCTAACGACTGTGTCGTCATCTGAATATTTCACCGTCAAGCTTGTTTTATGTGTTTGTTTATACCATGAGAATAGCCTTTGGTGCAGAGCATGGACCAATGACATTAAAGGGAGTATCTCTTTAAATGGGGGGAAAAAACCACATCACAACTAGACTTAGACTTTTTGTTACTGTGTTGTTGTTTAATGTGTTTACTTTGTGTCCCTTCACTACTGGAAATTGCTCACCTGACTTTAAAAAAAAATATCTAGCCAAGAGGACTAAGAAATATCCTAGTGTTCTGGTTTCCATAACTGTCTTTGGTGAAAGATCTATCCAATTAATAAGACCCTTCACAGTTAAAGTAAAGGCTAAAGGAGTCTCACATTTTATCTTGAATTACACTTTTGGCATCAGTCGTGCACTTAACAGCTAGCCTGCTGGTGCAGCATTGCTGGGAGGAATTTTACTGTGGCTGCCCTCGGTGTTAGACAATTCTCATAGACTAGGATAAGTTTTTACTCTACACAGCCTGTGACATTTAATCCAGCCTCTGCCTACCAGCATCCACATCCACTTGGTATATTTCACAGAAACAAACTGAATAGAAAGACTTAGGTAATAAGGATGTTCATGGTGACAAATGATAGTTTAAGTAATAAAAAAAAAAAAAAACGTCCCAGGCCGAGTGCAGCCGGAACCAGGCTCTGTTGCCATCAGCAAGTTAAAATAACACCTATAGAACAGGATGCTGACCTGTTAGTAAGAATGAAGAGCCATTTAGCCAAGGGTTAGAACTTCAGATAAGGGAGCTGGAGAGATGGCTCAGCAGTTAAGAGCACTGGCTGCTCTTCCAGAGGACCTGGGTTCAATTCCCAGCAACCACATGGCAGCTCACAGCTAACTGTAACTCCAGTTCCAGGGAACCCAGCACCCATCCATACCTATACATACACATTAAATAAATAAATAAGTCTTAAATTTTTCAGATAAGAGATGGCTGGGTAAGGGGAGGGCTGCCCTCAGCCCCATGCAGCCTGTTACAGGAGAGCTGACCTGACCCTGCCTGGAGAGCTGTCCCTGTACCTCATCTGGGCAACACAGTAGAGCTGGCTCTGGTAGAGGCAGGCGAGGCAGCCCTGCTGGGCATGAGCACAGGAGAGAGCTGGCCTACCACTAGCCTGGCATGAGTTGGCGTTGGTGAGGCGGTGATGCCCTTCTCCTTCCCCCATTGACACCTGGAGTAGCTAGGAGAGCAGACCCTGGGGGCACGAGAGTGGGAGAGCTAGCCCTGAACCCCACCCCCAATGGCAGTAGAAACCAGAAGAGTGGGCCCTGCACCTCACCCGGGCAATGCAGTGGAGCTGGCTTTGATGGCAAAGGCCCTGGTGAGCCAGCCTCAAGGGTGTGAGCAGAAGAACTGGCCCCACTCATCACAGACTACAGCTCCTGGGAGAGGGACCCCGGCCCTGACTGGGCAGCAGAGTGGAGTCGGCTCTGGAGGCATGGGTTCTGCCTGCCTTGAGTACAGGAGAGGAGGAGAGCCTATGCTACCTCCTGCCAATGGTGGCATTGGGTAGCCTAGCCAGAGCAGTGCTGGAGAGCTTGGTGTGGGGAGCCAGTGAGCTGACCTGAACAGCTACCACCCAGCCTCTGAACTGGCCTAGTCCAACCTCCATATAATGTGTGATGGTTGGGGCACATTAAAGGGCCAGTCCTGCTATCCCAAAGCTGCAGGATCTCCATGGCACAGGGCAGCAACGGGATAACCAGGAGGAATCCTGATGAGGATCCAATATGGATGGGGTCACAGAAGCCAATATGTAATTGACATATTACAGTGAACACAAGTGAAGGTGTGTGGACAGAAGGGTATACTGCAGGACACACTGTGACACACTACAGTTTCCACAATGAGAGGTTTTCTGTGTTTTGTTGTTGTTGTTGTTGTTGGTGGTGGTGGTGGTGGTGGTGTGTGTGTGTGTTTTATTTTGGGGAGGAAGTTGCAAGGGTGAAAGGCAGATATGAGAGGAGAGATGATAGGACTGGGGTGAATGAAAGAACTTCAGATAAGTCCAAGAGGCTCTCACTGCACTGCCATGGTCTGAATAATCCATACTGCTAAGCAAGCCAGGCCTTGTAAGTTGTTGGTAACTGAGTTTTCTTTGCATTGTCTGTAGTTCATAATCCTGACTTAATGTGGTAGGTTGGGGGCATTACAAAAGTGATCTCTTATATGAATCTATAGTCAACAATACACAATGCATTTCAGAGTCCAACTTGGGTATTAATGTTGCTCAGACCATGTGACTTCACACAAATTATTTAGCCTGGGCAAGCATTAGCTTCCTCATTTGGAAGATGAGAAGCATTCAAGTAATATGCATTAATTAGCTCAGCCATATTAAGCCATGTTCTAAGAACATTGATGTGTTAAGAGCTAGGGATGGAGAAGAATATGACATTATCTCTGCCTTTAAAAAGCTTTTAGTCCAAAAGTAAAAGCTGAACAGTAATATGCATATGTATGTATGTATGTATACACACACACACACACACACACACATATGACAGTAGTGATCAAGTCTACATGGCTATGCCAGTAGAGTCATGAGGGTTGGGAAGGAATAAATGACATTTGTGATGAACCAAAAGTACACATTTGTCAGACAGGGGAAGAGCAGGTCATTCCTTTCCAGGTAATGTGTAGCAGTGCCTGACGATGGCTAATTAGTTTATATTGACCTGCTTTGTAGTAACCAGAGGATGGGTTAGAATGGCAGGTTAAGACGAGATCATGAAGAGCCTTATGAGCAATTTAGGCTTTCATTTGCACGATTGGGACAGAGTCGATGCTATTTAGCCAAAGAAAGAAGTAAAATAAAATTTGCCGATTAAGAAGCTCACTCTGGCCAAAAGAGCCACGTGGGGGCTGGGAACATGAAGACCTGAGCTTAGCTGCAAATCATGACAAGGTTCAGTGGATGCTGAGGTTAGGTTTGGATATGGAATTTGCCATATTCCCTTAGTCAGTGGCGCTATTTTAGAAGGTTCTAGAAGGAGTTGAGGCTGAGATTTAGGGAAGAAAATTACTGGAGGTCTGTCCCTGTGGCTATGTCTGATCTTAGGGCTTCTGTGTGTGTGTGTATGTGTGTCCTGGACACCATGAATTGAGTAGCCTCATTCCAGTGGAACACCCCCCCCCAACACTCATGCGCATCTCTCCCATCCCCTACCCCTACCACCCTGGCCCCAGGCCAGGAATCAGTAGGATGAAAGCTCAGAAATTATGAACCAAAACAAATCACTTTTTAAAGTTTTTTTCTTTCTATTTTGGTCACAGCCAAAGATAACATAATGGCACAGAGATGAGAAAGCAAGGGAAGGCACCATCAATGGTAGTTTTCAAGGAGTTAGATCGCCAGGGACAATTCAAGAGAAAACTTTTCTTGTTGTGTAATTGCCCACCTATAAAAATAGAAGAGACTCTGTCTCTGCTCACAAATCATCACTTCCATCATATCCTTCAACGTAGGAATTGACTCAATAATATTAAAATGGCACCAGTAATGGCAGTGCTCATATATTGGGTGTTTACACCCCGACTGCTTTGTCCTAAAGCTTGGGTTTGCATTCAGCTAACTTCCATTTTGCAACACCAAAAAGCAGGTGCTCCTCAAGAATGGTCACTCTGGGTTGATAATCTCATCGTGAGCCTGAGGTTCCGTGTAGTTTGGCTTCATGCCTTGAAAATAGTCAGCTCTTCCAGGAATTCTGCTTTGTTGACCCAAATAGAGCTCTAATCTTTTCATAAGATATTGACATAGAAATTAGAACACCAAAGCCTTATGGAGTTAGAGTTGCAATTCAAATCTGTAGTATGCTTTAATAATTGGTTTATTCTAAGTTGTGAACAAAATGGATTGTTAAAATAAATGTATCTTTCTATTTTCTCAGTTTCCCCAGTAAGTCGGCTAATGAGTTTTTAAAGCAAGCCAGTTAACACGGGCATTTGAAAGATTAACATAGCATCATAAATGTTAACTTTTATAAGCAAAATTAAATCTAGCAATTCATAAGGTACCTAAGTAAGCAAGTTTGGGCATATGTTTGTCTCCTTCCCAATCCCCAATGTGCTAGTCTTTGATATATAAATGAACAGTTTAGGGCATATATTTTCCATCCCTCCTTTCAGGGAAATAAGTGATATATTAAGGTCTCAGTGACACATGAGTAGCACACAATTCTTTTATCACTTGTTTAAAGAAAATTTGCCTTCCAAAAGGCTAAAGAGAGGACATAACTTTGAGTATGAGTGCCAGGACAATTCCCGGGATGCAAGAGAGCAGCGAGATGGTAGAATGCAGATCTAAATGACTCAGTGGGACAGAGCCACTTCCTCCGTGAAAGTTATGTTTAAGCTTCTGTGCACTGTGCTAATAACCAAGAGTGAGAATGCCTGAAAGTGCCTTTCAGTTGTTACTCTTGGAAACACCACAGGCTGTCCCCAACTTGGCATTTCACACTGATTTTTATCATATGCTTTCTTTTTCAGACTTCCCTTTTGCTCATTCTCCCCCTGTTGTCTTCTCATCCTAACCAGAAGTAATGCCTCACTTTTCTTTTCCTTTGCTTTTATAAAATCACTTTCTGACGTATATAAGCTTATCCCTCTTTTTCTTGTGTGCATGTGTGTGCACATGCATACGTGTGATTTCTTCTGTCCAGAAGTCCCTAACGTTTTTTCTCCTTATTCCATTCAGTTTTTCACCAGCTAATATAATGTGACATCTCACTCTCTTCAAACAGATTTGGTCAAAATCTCCTTTGCTCTCTATTATCTTACACTCCTCTAAAGCTCCATATGTTAAATGTCAGTTATTTATATACAGATAGACACTTATTTTATTCATTCTTGTGCAAAGTACCCCGAGGAAACCCTCAATAGATAGCTGTAAATATTTGGATAAATGCAGAAAATGGCTACCTTTCCCAGGCTCAACGCTCTGGGAGTAAACAAAGTCAGGGGTATGCTGCTGCTAGAGAGGCCTTATCACAATTGTGAGCATGAAGACAGACTCTGGATTTGCCTTTCTGCTCACCATACTGCTCACCTTTGACCTTGCTGGGTGGGTCTTATTCCCACTGCATAGACAAAGACACTAGGGTTTAACAAGATTTGGGGAGATACTAAGGCTCCTTTACACACAGTCAATACTTGAATAGACTATCTAGTTCATTTACAATTTCCCTTCAAAGCTCTAGCCTGTGATGTCTCCTTTGGGAAGGAATATGGACTTCATATTTCTTAAAGTAGAATTTTGTGGTTACAGCCTGTAATCATATTGTATGCGAACTCATCCTTCTCATCTTGGGCACAGCACAACAACTGCAAGAGGCTGAACAGAATGTGTCTAAGTGAGTTGCTGGGGTCCCCAGGGAGGAGGGAACTGGAAGGGAACTCACGAGGGTGCAGGCGCCGTATTGTACAGGTGATAAAACTGAACCCGGAAGAATTAAGGAAGGTGAAAGCAGCAACCTGAGGTTAGAATGCCGGGTTTAAAGTCGTAGGCTGTGCTCTCTACCGTTGGTGACTTTGGAGGGGTCAGTTTCTCTGGCAAGACCCTCTTGCTTCCTATTCTGTAAAACCAGAAATATTACCAGCCTTACTTTCTTTATAAAATTTGATGAGGATTCCGTGAAATCAGGAGTGAGGAACGAGCAAACAAAACAATTCCTGATATTCTGTTCTGTGAGGGCCTGGACTACCAGTACCTGTTAGTGTAGAGGCCTGAAGTCAAAGAATGATATCATTTAGTCATGTTCATCTCTCCTATATTTTTTAGGTTTTGGAATAGTGGTATGTATCACACACACACACACACACACACACACACACACGTGAGATCAAAATGAAGTAAAAATGAGAACAGAATCTCAAATCCATGCAATGAGATCCTGTGTCCTTTATTAAAATTTGACCTTAAGGGCTCACTGTGCATGAAGGCCTGAGATTGAATCTCCAGCACTCATATAAAAGCTGGTTGTGGTCCCATATGTCTATAACCCTAGTGCTGGGGTGTTAGGGAGTGGCAGCTAGAACCTGGGAGCCCCCTAGCCAACCAGCCAGCCTCGCGGACACCCTCCTCTGCCCTCCACATGTGCACACAGACACACGAACCTGAACACACACATACACATTCCTATGCACATACAGAGAACAGGATTTTTACCTTGAGTTTCTTAATAATCAAAGAGGAAACAGTGGGAACTTATGGCAATACAACATCCGTAAAATATTATAAAGGTCTAAAATGGTTTCCCAAGAGCAACACGGGTTTTCTGGTGTTGGAAAAGTTTGACCCATACCTTCCACCACATCCCCACCACGGTTGCTCTATGCAGTATGGACAGTGTGGTCACAGAGAGGCCAGTCTTCACTGTGATGCTCTGGGTGCGGGAAAAGGGTGGATGGCAACCATGTCTAAGGACTCTTCACCCATTGGTCAACTGCCTGGCCTAATTATATCAGCGCTGCCCTTGTGGCAAGGAAGACCTTACCTAGTTTAACACACGGATATCCGTAAGAGCAGACAATGAACACTAACAAGCTATAAGAGCACAGCTGGAGTTTGGCACCTCTGACCCATGGCTTTGCACACTCACGTTAAGAATGAATTACACCTCATCAAAAGTAGACAGAGAGGAAATGGGAACTGAGACCAGGTTGGCATGGCTGATGGCTTCAGTCTCTTTTCCATTTGGGTTCCAGGAGCTCTGCAGCCTCTCTTAACTTTTGTTTATCACAGATTTGCAAGGAAAACTCTAACAATGGGTGTGGGTGAGCTGAAGTTCTTGTTCTAATTTGAATCAAAGCAAGTAGGGATGTCAGTCTCAAAGCTTAGTAAATAGGCCAAGATCTCAAAAAGCATTATAGGAAAAGGGCAGGACAAGATCTGGCCCTGCCATGAGGACAACTAGGGGAGAAGCAATCTTTTCATGTTTATTTATGTATTTATGTAATAGTTATGTATATATAATATATAGCATAGTGTTCAGACTTTACCCACGTTAAATGTGCAGTTAGGCATTAAGTGCACTCACAGTATGTACAGCTTTCTCTGCCATCCACAGCCAGAGCTTTTTCTTCTTCCCAAACTGCAGATCCCTTTTCTCTTTTCCTCTTCTCAGGGCCTGGTAATGTCATCAGATTCTCTATCTCCAAGTATCATATTATAAGTGGAGTTATATAGTGCTTGTCTTTTGGTGACTAGCTTATTTCCCTTAGCGTGGTGTTTTGAAGTTTCCCTTGTGTCAAAATGTCCTTTCTTACTAAGGCTAAGTAATATAAACAGTGTCTTTGTATGTGTGTGTAGTTGTATGTTGTATGTGTGTGTGTTGTAATTCATTTGTGGATGGATACTTGGTTACTTGGGTTGCTTCTAAACTATTGGTTTTTGTAACTAACCCTGCCATAAGTATGAGTGCATTACTGTAATGTGTAGTCAAGGTCCTGCTTAAATGCGTTATGATATATGCCTAGAAGTGGAATTGCCTGATCATATGGTAAATATCATTTTAAGTTTTTGAGAAGGAAAGCCCAAGCTTAATTTTTCTTTGGGGAAAGATATCAAACAAATTCTTTGACAACTTTTGTCACTTACAGAGTTAATTTCATAACTCTCTGGCATCTTGGATTTTAGTTCCATGTGTTTAAGCTTTGAAAATTATTTGATTTATCAGGACCGCCCTCAATATCCTCCTCTGAAAAGAAAAATCTTTTTACTTTCAGTGCTGAGGATTAAAGCCAAGGTTTCATGCATGCCAGGCAAGTGCGCTACCACTGAGCTCAGCCTTAGCTCTGAAGAATATCTTCAGAAGTACCTTCTGAAGAGTATTGTTTGGTATCTAAGCTCTTTTGAAATTCTAAACATCCATTCTTCTGTATAGTAGAAGCACCTACATTCATTTCATTTCGGAAATACTTTCTGAATGCAGGAAACCAAGAAGAATGTTGGGATGATGGTTAGCAGAAGACAACAGGCTGTTTGCTAGGAGAAGAGGAGCTGGAAAACACAGACAGAATCAGCACAGTGACCTGTGGCTGGGCCATGATTTCATCACAGGGGTAGTCGAGAGCCACTAAAAGATGTAGTGAAGTTGGTTTAAATAAAACAAGACTTTATTTCCTAGAAAAATCACCATGAATCATTCTCCAGGGTTCTGTAACAAGCTACCTGTCATTTTCCTCCCTCATTATATTATTTTTACCGTTTAAATTTCTATTAATAATTTAAAATATTAAATAAGATCTTATATATTCCAGGCTAGTATTGAATTTTCTACGTAGTCAATGTGAGTCTTGATTTTTTTTTTTTTTAATCTTCCTGGGCCTACCTTCATACTGCTGGGATTACAGCCTTGTGCGGAGGAGTTCATACTCAGTTGATGGTGTTCTGGGGGTCAAACCTAAGGCTTAGAACGTTGAGATGAACACTCTAGCAGCTGAGCCTACCTTTTGTTTAAAAAGTAGGAAACAAAGTGACCCAGAGGCTAATTTGGAGCGGCAAGATACTTAGTGAACAGCTTGGTTAAAAAATGTTACATTGTACATCTCTGCACAGTGATGGGGAAAGTTGCTATTTCTCTTAAAGTGAACTCTACGGCTGAACTGTTGACCTGGCTGGTAGCGCAGTAAATCCTTTAGGTTATTGCTACGGTTGGTAAGGTTGTTTATGTCCTTTAACTAACACTTTAGTACCATTAACACTAGAGCAAATTAGAACATCTCTGACTGGAGATTACTATCCCTTTGTTACATAATAATTTAAACATTGTTCTGGGGTGTAGCTGAATGGTGGATGGCTTGCTGGCATGAACAAGGCTTAAGGTTCTATTTCTAGTCTGTGTGTTTGTCTGTCTGTCCATCTCTGTCTCTCCGTCTCTCTCTCTCACACACACATACACAAACACACACGAATAAAATATCACATACTATAATATTTTATTAAATAATCAGAAAATGTATACGTCATTAAATGGAACTTTTCCTTGATTGAGCTAGTTTATTTTTATTTTTGACTTTCTAACTTATTCTTTATAAATAGTCTCCGGTTGAAGCCTCAGGGTAGTGCTGCATGCCTGTAATCCTAGTTCCTGGAGGCTAAGCCTAGGAAGGTCACAGATTTGAGGCAAGTGTTGTGTGTGTGTGTGTGTGTGTGGGGGGAGACAGAGAGAGAGAACTCCAGCCAGCCAGCATGGAGTAGATAGTTCATATTTCAAAATGAGTAGAGAGCATATAGAAAACCTCAGAACCTGAGAGTACTACTGTCTGTCTCTCTTTACTCCGGAAGTTATAAATATGCTGCATTCACAGGGTTTTATAACTAGGAAAACAGTGAGTGATCTTATTAGGCCACCGCTTTAAATAATAGGTCAAGAAACAACTTGTTTTTTTTTTTCTCTAAAAATGAGTTATTTGGAGGAAATACTCCGGGTTTTAGTATGCAGAAGTCCTTGCTGTAGTGCAGATCTTAGGAGCCATCTAATCAGTGAAATGAGGCTGGAAAGAACAGCATTTACCTTCAGAACATTTTGTTATTTGGCATAGCATTTGCTTTGTGTTTACCAAGGAAAGAAAACCAAAGGAGACCGGGGAAAGCCAGTTACAAAAGAGGCCTTAGTGTGACCAGCATGCTTGCAATGGCTGCTATGCTGCAAGCAGGGTCTGGCTAAGACTTGAAAAGTTCAAGTTTTTCGTGTACTTGGTGTGTGCATTGTATAGTTAAAAAAAAAAGTAGGATTTTTAGAGAAGCCAAAAAGTGGTGTGCGGTTCTGGCTTTACCACTATTCCTATTCGTCTGCAAGTCCTCCTAAGAGATAAAACATTGACAATTCATCAAAGACACTCTAATTTGTCATGAGACAGCCACTGTAAACAATTTAAAAATTCTTTCATGTGTGTGGGTGTTTGCTCTGCAATTGTGTCTATATGCCATGTGAGTGTCTGGTGTCCAGGGAGGCCAGAAGACAGTATTGGATCCCATGGGACTGGAGTTAGAGATGGTCATGAGCCACCATGTGGTTGCTAGGAATTGAACCCAGATCCTCTGGAAGACCAGCCAGTGCTCTGAACTGCTGAGCCATTTCTCCTGCCTTAGAAATAATTTTCTCACCAGCCTTGACCACTAACAAAATTTACATTCACTATTTTTTTTCCAACAATCAATTATCAAATAAATTCAAGTTTTGGAAATATTTACTGAATGTCCCTGATATGCCAGATGTTGCATTAGAGTCTAGGGATACGGACAGGATGAAGCCGTGACCTGGTATTACACTGTGAGCATTTTGAGGAGCTGTTGGGTTATCTTATCAGCCATAAGGCTACTAGCATAGTAACCTCCTCTAGATCACAAAACACATATGACATTGCTCCAAATAGTGAGTTGCACCCCTCCCCCATTCTTTTTTTCAGTCCTAATACTTTATAGTGATACTCTTTAAAACTCTTATTGAACAGCATAGAAAATGCATTATGAACGCTGAAGAGTATGTTCTAATTACTAGTGTTTTAAAATATTTAGCTTCTCAATGTCAGAATTTGTGGTGGTTGCTGCCTTTTATATTACAGATAATTAAAGCATATTGTAATATCAGTGTTATTTAGAATACTGCCCGGGTCTATTGAACTTTTTGTAGCTTGTCCAAAATAGAGTTTATAGATAACAATTACAGAGATACATATTGATTTCTAAATTAAACATCTTTAATTGGAGAAGTATTGAAGAACTTACAAAACTCACCCTTCTCTTCATATGTTTTTTTCTTTCAAAGCCAAATAGGACCTAGAGTTTTACTGTTGCCCATATTGATCTGATGTTGTAACTGTAGTCATTTCAATGTGCCCAAAACTTTTCCTTAAGAAATGTCCCATCATAGCGACACTGGTATAAGTTGTCTCAGGGCATGTGATAAGCTCAATGGCAACAACCTCCCCATTCTTTCTCATATTACAAAAAAACAAAAAACCAAACACACACACACACACACACACACACATAAACACAAACACTATAATTGCCAGGCCAGTGTTTATTAACTCATGGAACTGAGCACTCATTTTCCCTAACCAAAACTTTCAAGTCACAGCTCACTGTGACTCTTGCTAGACTTGTTCCACAGTAAGAAAGTTTGCTTTGTGTATGCGTACTTTTTTTTTCCTCTTTAAAAACTTTTTAAAAGCTAGTTTTCCTGACTGCCTAGGAGCTTCATAATAGTGAGTTATGTCTATGCAGAAGAAAGATGTTTTACGCTGTAAAAAGTCCTGAGTCTGATTTCAGGGCAGCATAGACAAGCTGAAGGCCACTGGAGTGCCTAAACCTGTTTGTTCTGTGTTCTTATTAGAATTTGTGTATATCAAAAAAAAAAAAAGAATTTGTGTATATCGAACACAGAGGTGTTAAGGCAGAGTCCTGCACAGTCTGGAGTCTTGGGATCTGGGGCTTTCAGAGATGAGGTAGCAGAGGGGCCACTGCCCTGGATCAGACATTCCCTGAGTGGTATGCTTTTATTTGGGTCTAGATGTTACCTTTGTATGTGTCTACTCATATGGCTGAGCTAAAATGCTCATCTCTCTCCAGATCATGGAAGCATGGAAACTGTGCACTGCCTAGCTATCATAGGTTGTGACCCAAACATGTCTGCCTTAAAAGTTAGAGTAAGTGAAAGTAATTGTCATGACTCCTATTATCATTAGACTCATGTGTTCCATTGCCACAACCCTGTTAGACAGCTCCATTTTGCTTATACCGAGGAGCTTACTCTCCTGGGCATTCACTCCCTGTGTGCCTGACCCGAGGACCAGGTGAACTGCTTCATTTGGTTCTTCACTTTCCCTTCAACAGGGGTGTTAGCTGTGGGCAACCCAACTGACTTTGTCGAGTAAATGAGAGCCATCAGCTCGGTCTTCTCGCCCAGTGTCTGGTCGCATACTGGGGGAAACAAGATTGCTAACTCTATACCTCTCTGTTGGAACTGCATGTAAAGACGAGCCTGAAGATCCAGCCTTTGAGTGCTGGATCACGCAGGCTTCCTTCGTAGAAAGCCACTCATTTGCAGTCTGCGTGGTACTTTAAAGCTACAAGCAAACTTCAGGAAAGTTACATCCGTCTAAACAAAGACAAATGCCGCCTAAGTTGTTATTATAGTCCGTGGCCTTACTTACACAACTACACATACATACTACAATTATCTTCCCAATTTGACAAATAAGATTGGCTCTGTAAATAGCTTTCAGGAAAGGTTAAGGGCAACTCTTTGGGGCTAGAGAAAAGGCTTTCTCACGCCTGATAAAGCCACTCGCGTTCTGACCTGAATCTAAAAACAGGGTGTCCCAAGTGATTGGGATCCCACCTTTAAAATGTAAATTATCAGTCTGGGGTGATCGTTTGCTTGGCTGTGGAGAACGCCAGGGAATAGTAAGTGAAAGTACTGTTCTAAATGGGTGTGCTTAAGAATTCACAGCCCTCAGGACACAGCTAGTCATTAGTTAATTAGCCTTCTCACCCTTGCCCCACTGGCTGTGTCCGCCACCAAGTGCTGTCCCCAGACCCGGCTAAGGAGTTTGCCCCAGCGCTCCTCCGCTCTATTTCGTGGTTGTTAAGCAGACACCAGATGAAACCTATTCTGGACACATTTTTTTTTATTTAAAAAGCCAGACAGAAGGATCACTCCTAGAGGGGAAAAATGGCAACTGCTTGTCAGAATAAGAGAGAACGAGGGCGAATGGTCCACGTCTGTGGAAGCCCATTTCTCCCGTGGCAGAAGCGAGAGGGTCAGAAGCCCACCCGGCGAGGTCTTGCCGGTCTGCAAAGGTTTGGCCTTCCCACGGCTGGGAAGCGCCGGTGGCCATTTTCTTTCTCCTTTTCTTTCTTTCTTTTTCTTTCTTTAGGGGAGTAACGGGAAATTAAAAACGGAAAAGCGAAATCTCCTTTCCAGCACCAGCAACTCGGCTCCTCCCCCAAAAGAGAGAAAAAAAAAAAATGAAAGCGCAGGTACTAAACCCAATCCATCCACGAGCATCCTGCGAAGCTCCCGCAGTCGACCCGATTCCCTTTGGCGAGCCGTGCCGAAGGAGCCGCGGTCCGCAAAAATCGATCGGGGCTCCCGCCCCGCGCCGCCGCCGCCGCAGTGGCCAGAGTCAGGGCCGCAGGGCGCGCTCTGCCGCAGTGCACGCCGGCCGGCCGCGACCCGCCGTCCAGCTCCGGCGAACAACGCCAGTGCAGCCCGGAGACAGCCAGGCTGATTTATCACGCAAGAGAACGCACTGCCTCTGCGTCGTGGTGCCGCTTTAAATCACAAATGCTCGCGCACACGGATCCATAGGCGCTCACACACAGGCACAGCGCACGTGTGCGTGCGTGTGCGTGTGCGTGTGTGTGTGTGTGTGTGTGTGTGTGTGTGCTCGCGCGTGCGCGCCAGGACCAAGTGGCAGGATTCAGCTCTGCGTTGACGAAGGGGGGGAAAAACCGAAAGAGCTTGTCACTCCAGTCCAGTAACCCCCATCTTTTTCAGCGTGGGCAAGTGACTTGTAATGCAAGTTGGCACAAAATAAAAGCCCGAACAAAGCTATAGTGTGAGCGTTTAGGAACAGTCTGTCAAGACTGGGGTCTTTTGTGGGCAAAGCAAAATTTCCCTTTTATAAAGCAGAAAGAGAAAGAGTATCATTAACGGAGGTCAGATCAGAAATGACGCTTTTCAATGCGGGCAAGTGTTGGGGCATGCAACGGAAAAGTTCCTGGCTGAACATCTGGTGAAGACATTCTAAGAACACATCTGAGATGAAGAGAGCAGTAAGAGCCTTCTCTTACAGATCATCTGGAACCCCCCCCCAAAAAAAAAGGGAGGGGGAGCTGTTAAAACTATGTTTTCAAAGTGAGTTTTAGTCTCAGGGGCCACAGGCTTTTTGGGCAGAAGACTAGCCCCAATGAACTGAAGCCAAGTCCTGGGATCTTTATTAGTCTGGGCCTGAGTAAGTCTCCCCTTCAGTGGCCCCCTTTGGTCTTCTGTAAAAATGCGGAAGGTAAAGAAGTGGTCTCCCTTGGCATTGTGGCCTCAGGACTCTATCTAGGTGGTGAGGTTTACTGAAGAGAGAGGGTACCTTCTTCAGGTGGCCTCTGTGTAGAAGGATAGCGGTGGAAGTGTTGGTCTGTTGGGCCTCAGTTCTTTCTTAATGGGGAGACCTAGCGCTAAGTGTGTTTACATATAATGAACACTCCTTGAGAATGATAGCATCATATGGCTCTGTTTCTGAGAAAGGGGGAGGAAGACTACCTAGATCAGCCAAAAGGATTTGCGGAGTGGAAAGTTTAAATGTTTTTATTAATAATCTGTATACAAAATGGACAGAGTCATTTGGATAATAAAGAGCAAGTAACATTTTAGTGGGTAGCAGCGTGCCAGGTTGGCTGTCTAGATTGGCCAAATTAATGGGATTAATTACTCCCTGCCTACTGTTTCAGAAAACAACTCCAGGCAAAGCAGAGTTGCAGGCAAGGACTGCTGTTGGATATTTTTCATCTGTGTAGTGAAGGCTAGGGCCAAACCACTTGCTAGTGTTGACATGTATTAGCTGAGCAATCACAGGCAATTACTTAGTTTAGTTTTGCCTCAGTTTCCTGCGTTTATGTGGTAGGGATTTTATCTGCAACTAATTCATAGAAGCAGTAGGGATACATCAGCAACTCATGCACAGAGGTACCATCATCACCTGAGTTAACGCATGCAAGTGCTCAGACCACAGGGCAGGTGTAAGAAGGAAGTCCGTGAATGCCAGAGGTTACTACCACACTCCTGAGTACACAGAGCAAGCAAGGGTCATATAGAATAATTAGATCTTTGAAGGACTCTTGGGTTTCAAAGAAGGTCTCCAAGCAGTTTCTCTTTTATAATGTCAGCATGGAGCAAGGGGCTCAGCAGTCTTTATTATGATTAAGAATAGACCAGGGCATCCCTCAAAAACTCAAATGCCATATGAGCTGGACTTTCCCACTTCACCAAATCAAGACAAATATGTAATATTGATTCCATCTATAGGTCCAGCACATGCTCGGTAATTTACATTTCACTATTCAGGTAGGAGCAAGGCAAGGTTTTCTTGGGAGAAATGCTGCCGAGGCTCCAATTCCTGTCTCTTCCTATTGTGGTGCTTTCTTTCCTGCAGAGCTTGTTACCTCGGGCCCAATCTCTGCCATTAAATTATAAAGCCAAAACAACCCCGAATCCCTGGTGTGCTCCTTTGTGTCATTATTAGTTTAAAGGAAAAGAGGAAAGCCTGAATTTCTCTCTCCTTTTAAGGATCCCCAGAGCACATCCTAGAACAAGGCTTTAGGAAGGGTCACAGGAATGGAATGCTTAAGGGACCAATTGTGCTTGTGTTTGCAGTTTGGGATTGCAGGCAAGCTGCTTTTAAGCTTTATAGAGGAAGTGAGGATTAGGTGTTTCCAGAACAAGGTAGGCACTGGCAGGCTTAGGTCACCCTTGTTGGATAGTAATGCCCCACTTTTTTTTTTTCTGCCTGTGCACTTCGAAGCCCCAGGTGCATGAACTGATTTACCAGAGACGGTGGCGAGACAGCCTGGAACTCCCCAAGTGGAGTGGATGGCTCTGGGACCTGCAGGAGGTAAATGATCTTCCTTGGCATAGTGGTAGCAGGACTCCATCTAGATGGTGAGGTTTACTGAAGAGAGGGAGGGCACATTCTTCAGGTGGTCTCTGTGCAGAAGGATGGTAGACTCCGAGGTTAAGCTCCTCTTTAGCCAGAAAGGGTCTGGCTGACTGCTTGGAGAGAAAAAGTTGATTCCTTCCAACTTGCTTGTGTGAGTCTACTATTCCACTTGGTCAATCTCATTAACAGAATTTCCAAAACAAACGAACGAAAATACAGAGCAGGGTGTGCCTGCCTGCCTTGCTTTTGGCTTTTTGGCCTGGCACACTCTTCTAGCAGCTCACTATCACAGGCACACAACTTTTCCCTTGAGGAGGTTGTAAGTTTTAGAAAGGAAATCCAGTATACTTATGCTTTTAGCATACATTTTTGGAAACCCAGCATGGGAGAAGGCTGTTTCCCCCATTCTGAAAGACGTGATAATCAGATGTTGCCCGGTGCATGGCCTTGCTCAGCCTCAGACTCCTATAGGGATTTTGTGAAGCCACAGATTTTTCTCAGTTTCGGTGAGAATTTGAGCATAAATTCAATTCTGCCTCTCCCATCGCTACCCATCGGGACTACAGGGATCTCCCTCTTCAGACCCAGAGACAAGGAGGAGTTTGGAGGAAAGGAGGCAAGGAGCTGGAAGCCTCGGCCAAGGTCACCACTGATTACTCTGGTGCTGAAGGAGGTGGCAGCTAGGCACCGCCCTCTGGCCCAGGAGCTGACCCAGTGCTCAAAGCCCGGGCTTGGCTGCAGCCTGGAGCATCACTAGGGGAAGGAGCGATAGCCACCGCTAAAGCAGCCCTGACCCTGAGGAAGCTGAAGCCCCGCTGAGTGCCTTCAAAGGAAGATCAGCTGTTGCGCATAGCTGAACTTTGAAAGTCTCCCCCCCACCTACTTCTTTCCCTGTTCGACGCATGAGAATTCCTAGCCCCAGCGTTTCTGTTCCCCCAACTCCCCAGATCCTGATCTGATTCTCTGTGGGCCCACCACCTCAACAGCCTGTCCCCGTGACTTAGGACGATGAAGCAAGTTTATCAGTATCCTCAGGGGGAAAATGTTGCACGGATTTGAAGTACTATAAGCGGTTAAAAACTAAAACCAAAACCTATCAGATATAAACCCAAATTGAAGACCATCCAAAATGCCCTCTCTTCGTGTCACTGAAGAGCAAGCAGCATCAATCTCAAAAAATCTTCAGTGAGTTCACTGGAGTCCTTGAACCCTTAGGAAAACACAGCTTTTCCAGGCCCTTCTGGAGAAGGACTTAAAAACACTGCAGAATACCACCTTGTTAAAAGGTTTTCCAGAGGCAAGGTTTCATAGAAACATCTTTCTCACCGAGGATGGGAGATCACCTCTGGTTACAGGGAGGGCTGCCTGCAGAAGGGGGAAAGGCGGGATCCTACCCAACTGAAAACTGGTTGGAACCACAGTTCTGGGTTCTGTGGGCCATGGCATGTCAGCCTCTGGACTGTCGGCTGGGCTGTTTCCCACTGCTTGCTGCAACTCTCTGACAGACAGACCTTTTTCTTTCTGTTTATTGATTGAGTGATTGGTTAATTGTAACCCTCACTTCTAATATCCAGAGTCAAGGTCTCCATCTCCCCCGTGTTTGGGCCTTTGGTCAGACTTGTTCCTTGCCTGTTTTAAGTGGATAAGCCCTTGCTCTCTAGCTGGCAGAATGTGAACCCACAATGAAATGTTGGTGCCAAGGCAGAACAGTCCACCACCTTTGTTCATTTACACTCATGGCTTTCTGTGGTTTACAGAATGAACTCAGGGCAAAGTTGCAGGCAGGAAAGCTCATGAAGGTCAGAACGTTTTGAGTTCACTAGTCTAAGACTACACAGTATACCAAGCCTCCACCACATCCCTCTTGGAAACCAAATGCACCCCAACATGCTTGGTACTCCAGTGGGCCCCACAGGGTTATATAGCACCTACTTAAATTATCTCTTTGAAAGAGGTTAGCAACGTTCACTAAATTTCATGCTCCTTCGTTCCTGGGAAGTTTTATTCATGCAGTACGGGCTTACAAGTTCGGCTTTCAACGCTTGACATAGGTTTCAACCCTGGAATAGGGAGTAAAGACTCCATTTATGCCTTCAGGGAGGAAACCACTTTTCATCTGGTTTCCTGAGGGAGGCTGCTGAGTGCAAAGTGGGCAGCTTTGCAGGAGACCCAGTCCTTCCTTCAGCTGTGCTAACACTAGAAACACAATCTCAACATGTTCATCATTCTCTGCCAGGGTTGGGTACCAGGACGCACTGCTTTTGGGGTTTCCTTCTCTCTCACCCACCAGCTCTGGGAATAGAGCGCACACCTGCCTGTTCGAAAGAGGCCAGATCCAGTTCCTGCCTCCCAGAGAGTATGAAGACCTTTTCTGATGGAACTACTGCTTGGAACAATTGCTTGCAGCCTAGGGGGAGAGGGAACGCACCGCATGCCTTTTGTTTTGTCTTAAGGCTCAGCGTCTAGGCCTGGCGACATTTCTGCTAAAGGTAATGCTGGAGAAGAGCTGGGATTCCAAGACCAGCGTGTTAAAATGCGTCTCAACTCCGTTTCCGTAACTGTATTTTCCATCTCATTCATTTCCTTCTTAAGGACCCCCACACCCCGAAGCCTAAGAGATTAATAGAAACACCGTTACTTTTCTCAAGACAAAAGCTGTCACTAAATTCAAGAGGTGGTGTTGCAACCAAGTGTCAAAACTGTAGATACGCCATCGCCCTTTATTGATTTAATTTTTTACCCCAACGGTTCTTTTAAGGACTTGGAAAAGTGTAAGGACTTCTAATTGGTGCGGGGAAAAATCTGAGTCAGGTGTATTTTACGTTTTCTAATCAAGGAAAAAGACGGAGTAAAAGAATAAGCATTAGGCAGTGTGTTTTAAAACACTTTTCGGTAGCTGCAGGCTTTCTCCGATAAAACTCTGGAGTCCTGCAGTTCCGCTTTCACTTTCCTCCCTCACTCCCTCTCTAACCTGCTCAACAATTCTCCCTCCCGAGGAGGCTTCAAGTTGCTAGCCGAGGACCCCTACTTTTCCCTCTGACCACAGCGCTCAACTTTAGAAGATCCCAGGAGAGAGAGAGAGAGAGAGAGAGAGAGAGAGAGAGAGAGAGAGAGAGAGAGAGAGAGAGAGAGAGAAAAGTGCTTTTCGCGAAGTGCAGACGGAGCAAATCATTCACCTAGTTCACTCCGGAGCTGCGGAAGGAAAGACTTTCGGCAGATCCTCAAGTCGGGACAGAGCGCACGGGGACCACGTCCGCCCCGAGGCCGCCGCCGCCGAGCAACCCAGGCCGGAGGCTGCGGGGCCGCCCCACGCGTCCTCCAGCCCTGCTGGGCATCCCGACGACCGGGTCCCTCCGCGCTTAGCCACCGTGGGAGCCCGCTCCCTCCTTCCCCGCTCCGCTGCGCCTGCCTTGGCCAGTGCTCCCAGCCGGGCTGCGGCGCGGGGCCCCTCCCCCATCGCGTACCTTTCCCCTCCCCCCTTCCCCCCCCCCTCGCGCATGAGCTGGGGTTAGAATCTGGGAACTCAACGTTGCGGTGAAATCGTTCAGGGCCAGGAAGGGACCAGAGGGAAGCAAGACCACGGAGAGACCTCACGGGCCACCGGCACCCGTCCTGGCCCCCGAGTCCGGAGGAGGCGGGCCGCGGGTTCCCAAACAGATCCTGCAGGTGCACCCCGCAGCCTTCCTGTCCGAGTCTCTTGGAGATCTGGCCCTTTGTAAAGCTGTCTCGCCCCGCCTCACACTCACGGGTCACACTAGGGGTCACACTGTCCCCAGCCCTCCATCCCCACTGCTGGCGTTGTGGGGAAGCGGTAGAGTGTGAGAGCGGCCTGGGCCGCGGGAAGACTGGGGTTCAAGGACCATCCAGGAACGCCCCGCCGGGCGGCGAGCGCTCAGAACTTGGTCGCCAGGCTCTGCTTCTCCGGAAGCACAGCTTAACCGCCCCGCTCGCCCCAGGGGAGCAGGAGGGAGAGAGGGCGGGGAGGGAAAGGACTATTTCTTTCTTTCTTTCTTTTTTTTTTTTTTTTTTTTTTAAGAGAAGGCAGCTGGTGACCCTGGTCCTCACCCTTCAAGATCCCCTAAGCGAAACAGGGCGCCACCTACAGTCGAGTCCTAACTAGCAGGATGGTGAGAAAGCCTGCCAAGTGAAGCTGATCCTGTCCTAGCAAGGCCCGATTTTGGATTTCGGGCAGAGCCATCTCATCTCCTCACTCAGTCCAGACCGACAGGGCTTTTGCCATTGGCAGAGCAGAGGACACCAGAAATGTGCGTTGGGGGAAACAGAACGGTAGCAGATCTGATTGGACCTGTTCGTACTCTGAAGGTTTGGCTGGATTTTGATCCCAGCACTTCCTCCAGGTTTCAGGCAAGAAGAGCAGCAGTCTGTTTCCTTAGGAAGAGTATTTGTGCGACCTTGGACGAGTCACTCAGCCATCCACTCTCTTTTTCCTCTTCCTTCAGAACTATAGCTGTGTGATGGGGCTTTAATTTTTATTTATTTATTTATTTATTTATTTATTTATTTATTTATTTATTTATTTTTTAAGAATGAGACAAAGTAGGTGAGAAACGCACGTGCTAGGAGCTTCCAATTATTTCTAAGATGGAAAAAAAAACCCTTTCGAGAAATAAAACTTTTAGGACATTGTGTATGTGCTTTCTGTTCTATGAAAGTTCAGGTCTTTAGAAGGACAAGGAGAGAAGGCGAGGCAAGTGGCTGCAGTGGCTGATTCAAAAGCAGACTATTTAAGCTGTCTTTGATGTGCAGTATTAAGTACGGGGAGAGTAGGTTGGGAGATTTACATAGGAGGTCACATGCTGTTTTTCATCACACCCCTGAAAAGAAGAACTGAAAGTTCCCACAGGAAGGAATGGGGGATCAGGGAGGTCAAGGGAATCACTTTTGTGGGAGGTAGAGAGTAAGGGCTTACAGTCCTAGGTAACAAACAGCACGAAGGGAAGGCAGGGCAGGAATTCAAGGTAGGAACCCGGAGGCAGGAAGTGAAGCAGAAGTTGGGGCAATGTTGCTGACTGGCTCCCTCTTGGCTTTCCAGCTTTTCAAGGGAGTCGCTCTCGGAAACGGCTGAGGAGGGTCCCAGAGAGCCCTCCTCTGACTACACATAAAGTGACTCTTGCTGGCACCAGTGTTGGGATGCTTGTGAAAGTGACCAAGCCAGGCAGGAGAGGTGGCTGCTCGGTGGTTTGCTATGCTGGAGGGGTGGCAGAGGCTGGCTTTTGCAGCCTAAGCAGTGGTGATTACTGCCGTGTTTTCTCAGGAAATATTGACAGTGGAAGAAAGAGCAGGGGATGCGGCAGTAGGTGAAGCCAGAGATAGATTGACGTAGACTTCTATTAATATAATTAGCCCACGCTTACCTAACGGCCCACACAGCCAGATCTCATCAAACAGCCCAATGAAAAGTTTAGTTTAATACAGCGATTGCTGTCCTGGCATCTGAGCCAATGTGATTGGGCTTTGTTGCACTTGTAAGAATAATGCCCCTACCTCAACCCTAGGACTTCATGCATGCTATGCAAGTGCTCTACCATTGAGTTATAGCTACATTGTTTTTTTTTTTTTTTTTGTACATCAAACATGTCACTGCTTTGTATCCTAGTAATAGTAGTGACATTTCATAATGAAAGGTTTGGATTACACAGAGAAGCAAATTATACTACTTTCAGCATTTGGGGGTTGCCATTGTGGAAAATTATGCATGAGTTCCTCTTCTTATTCATCAAAGCGTAAAACCCAAACCACCATTCCTATCCAGAGCACCTCCTTTACACCACAGAATAACCAGACTTATCCCAAGGCCTCAAAGTGGAGCTGGGGAAAATGGCTCAGCGTATAAAGTTCTTGTTGCACAAGTACCTGAGTCCAGTCTTCACAACCGTGTCAGAAGCTGGCAAGAGAGGATCCCTAGTTTGCTGGCCAGCAACCTAGCCAAACTGGCAAGCTCCAGGTTCAGCAAACTAAAGCTTTGTTATTGAGGGAGACACTTAACATTGACCTCTGGCCTCCACATCTCTTCTCTTCTCTCTGTCTTTCTGTCTCTCTCTTATACACACACACACACACACACACACACAAAAGCAGGCACATACACTCAATCTAAAAGTTAAGCAACAGAAAGTTTTTCTTTTTTTTTTTTTTTAAGTTGCAGCATTGTTTGTAAATACAGGCCTCCCACCTACACCCCCACCCCCACCAGCCCCAGCTATGATCCTTCTACTTGCCAATACATTAAACGAGAGCCCAGATTTTGGCAGGTTGTCTGCAGTCTCCACACAGTGACAGTGTTTCTAATAACCCAATAGAATTTCATTTTGAAACACATGGCACAAGAAATCCATTAGCAGAAGAGTCCTACTGGGCATCTGATTCTTTAAAGTTACCAAATTAAGGTCAGGCGGGCCAGGTTGTCGGTTTATTTATTTGTTTACTTTTTGGCGACTGGTTGGTAATTAAGAGGGCTTTGTAAGAAACAGCAGTTGACAGATTTGTAGAATGTGTTTTATGTGTTCTATGTTATTCTAGGTTTTAGCAGATCTAAGGGAGAAACAGGAGTGTGTCTGCTTGGAGTTTAAAATCTAAGTTTTAGGGTAGAACTTTCCTCTTGTCCCCACTCTAGGGTCCAGACCGTCATTTTCTAATAATAAAACAGTGCAATGAAGCTAAAAGAGAATGTCTCTCCACTCAGATATTTCCTTCCTGAAGTTTTTCTTTATCCTTGAATTTCAATGTTACTGATTTCATCTTCTCACAGTATAGGTCCATAAGTAGGTGACTTGAGAAAGCACTTTAGGAAAGTTGGGAGCTACAGTGTGTGACCTCATTTTATGCACAGCCACATACAGCCAAATTTACAAGGCAAGGGAGGGCACTGGCTCTGATGTCTAACGTGTGGCTATGTTTCTGCCTTACGGAAACACATACCAGTCGGGATAAATGACTTTGTGGCCATGTAACTTACTTTTTCGTCTCTTTGCTCCAGTGGTCTTAAGTAAGGAAATGTATTTTTTTTTTTTTTGTGCCACCTGTGATGTCTGCAAAGTCACTGCTGGGAGACCCGTGAACTGGTTCACTTGCGCCTTGCTGGTTCCGGGCTTTAGGAGGACCGATTTCATGGCACAGCTACTCAGAGAGTCAATTGTTGGGTGTGTGCAGTAGAAATCTCAGTGCTCTTGCTTTATTTGCTTGCTGCATAAATATCAACCTGGAAGGACTCCTGAGTCTCTGACACAGCAGAGCTGGTGGCCTGTAAACAAGATGGGCTCCTCAAGAGTCTGAGGAGCCCACACCTATGCTCCCAAGATGTCTAGAGATCTTGGCAATGGTTCTGAAATCATTTGGGGGGGGGGGGATGACAGTTATAATGGTCAAGGCCATTGCTCGTCACAATCCGTAAGAGGCATACACAGAGTTTAGACAGACCAGACTAGCTGCGAACCCCACGTTCCCCCATACTCTCTACTGATGGTCAGGCCTCAGCCCTCTCAGTCTGGACTTGATTTTCTCTGTGCAACTGTCTTCCAACAGGGTCTTGCTCCTTTTTCTTGGCACCTCAAACTTCATTCGCATTGCAAGTCTTGCCCACCTAGACACCTTCTGAGATGCTAGCCAATTCCTTGGTCCCATCCTTCTTTGAACGCACAGGCGGCACATCTATTTGGATACCTTATTTATTTCATCCCTAGTTTGACGTTTTCCTCTTGACTTGTGGCTTTTATTCTTTACTGTGGTGCTGGGGCCTGGTTTGGTTCTCACACAAGCTTGCTTCTTCAGAAAAAATGCTGATTGCCTGTCAGGCATTTTGTCTGGCCCTCCTCCCCCCTCCCCCCAGGTAAAGCTAGTGCCAAAGATGAGAGTCCGGTTTTCTGTCCTTAGTTTCTTTGCAGTCAGCCTCCTCCTCAAAAGTAAAAGGCGAAAGACTGGGAAGGAGCAAGAATGTCCAAACAAAAGCCTCAGGGGATGACTCTATCAACCCCATAAATTCAACTTTTTGCCATGAGCCAGTTGACCTCTTGGAACGAGCTAGGCTCTTGGACTAGCATCCAGACTGGGATGGTGGGAACACGCCTATCTAGGGCGGAGGGAGGGTGAAGCTGCGGAGACAGTTATGGTGCCAAGAGTCGGGGCGGAGGGGGAGGAGGAAGACGTTTTCCCAGGAACTCCAGAGCTATGGTTCCCAAGACTGACAACTCCCACTGTGCAGAGGAAGTGGCAGCTCCAATGTCATATTAGGTTGGCAGCACGGGGCCAAGCCGAGGCTAGGCTAGGTGCCTGCTTGGAGTCTGTTCCCCTTTCTGGGATGGTTTGGCCAGTGAGCTATTCAAGAGGACCAACCCACAAAGGCGGTTCCAGCCTGGGGAGCCCGGCCTCGGCTCTGCATCACTTGGCCTCTCCCCGCGTCCCTCCCCCAACGGCAGATGCTCACACGGGTCTGTGCAGCGCCCACCTTGACCCTCGCGCTTGTTTTCTTGGGGCATCTTCCGGGGGTTTGGGACCCTGCTCGTGTATGGGGAACCCGGGAGTTGTCTTCCTTGTTCCAGATTTGCTGGACAGCGGGGTGGCGCACTCGGCGTGCGTGCGGTGGAAAGGTTCATTTTAGTGTCGCAGAGCCGCAGTTTGGTGATCCCGATCCGGTGACAGCTTTCATTCTAGAGCTCGGCTGTGACCCGGCGGCCGCGAGCGGACACCAGAGGGCGCCGCTTTAATGTGCTTCAGCCAAGGGGGCGCAGACGTCGAGGCGGGCTGGGGAGCTCTGTAAACTGATGACGCGATCGAGAATCCTGAGGACCGGCCTGGGAACATCCTTTTCCTTTTTCTCCTTGGGCGCAAAGCGGGGGTGTAGGCGCCACGAGGCCAGGTTCTTGGTTCCTGCTCTGCAAGATCGGCTACAGGCGCTCATGCGGGGTCTCTTTCACTACCTGAGGGTTTCCTGCAGAGCTGACAGGGCTGGAAAGGAGAGGTCCCCGATTAAAGCTTCGCCCCCACTAACTGCTAGGGGACATGCCTGCAGGCCTTGAATCCAGAGCGACTAATTAATTTCCCAGCACTTGTGCAGAATACTTTAGAATGGAAAAACGAAGGTTTTCGATGAAAATGAAGCTTGATGGTGTGCAGCTGCCACTAATGCGTGGCGCACCGTAACTTCCCTCATTAGAGAGATGGCTTGGGTTGAGAACAAGTCATATAGTGAAAATCACTTCAACACGCGCCCGTTCATATGCATAAACTCCCGTGTACCAGATGGCAAAATATAATGACATCTTAAACAGCTAATTGCATAAACCTTGTAATGCAGATAATTGCTGTACCAAAGTAGGAGTTAATAATTTCCCACTGTATTGCCTGGCTTCAGAGTAATCCTTAAGGAAAGTTGTGACAATTCTAACACACTAAAGTTCACCAAGCGGTAATTAAAACTAGCACTTATATCATTTGACTTTCAAACCCTTAATTATGATTTGGAAGAACTGCTCTGTGGAAACCCAGAAGTTATAGATGGTTATAACATTTGATGCCTGTGATTCATCAAGTTTGCCTTTGCAAGTCTCATGTGGCATACTATTATAGAAGTCATTGGGGATATATTATATTCTCCAAAATTATTCCCGTGGGGGAAGGTCTCCATTTTGGAGCATGCGTGGTTAATTCCCATCCCCAGTGTATCTATGGATTATTGTCAATTTGCATTTGCTCAAAGAGCCCCTGCTTTGATAAGTAACTCTAAGATTAGCATGAGACTGAGGTTTTAAAAACGCTTTGTAGGTATCTCATTTAATCTTCAATACAGCTATCTCAACTGTACCATGACTTCTACAGTGAGGGAGCCTTAGTTGAAAAGATGGCAAGTTAATTCCTCATCAGTTGGAAGTCAGGGATCCGAAGTCATCATACTCGCAGAACCCACACTGCTTACCACTGTAGTTAATTATTCTATTAGTTACAATAAGACCTGAGTCATTTAATATTTCTATCTTATTTTCTAATAACACTTAGAAATAAAACTCAAATGCAACAACTGAATTGTTAGAGTCAGTTGGCAGGTAAATATCTTTGTTGAATTTAATTTCTCAGCTGTTTCCCTGAGACCCCTCAGTGGAAGATATCTATGGTTGCTATAGTGTGGTTTTCCGTTATTAAATAAGCCAAGGAGAGCACACCCACAGAATTAGGTTTTGATTTCCTCAATACCTAGTTTAAAAGGCAGGTGTACCTTACTGTTTCTCCATCTGACAAAGATTGAAATTAGCTGGAGGCATTTTAAAAAGCCCATAAAATAACACACCTAGAACACAACGCTCCGTACAAAACACACGGTATCATCTTTTCGCTCTCCATGTTGATATTATGGATTTTTCTCTTTTTATCATTTTGCACAGATAAGATGAGAGATGCCAGCTGTCTCCTCAGCATGGGGCCATCCTTGGAGACTCCCTTCTGTGAGTTGCGTGCCCATCTCCTCCGCAGTTGCTCCTACATTAAGTCCTTAATTCAGAGGGAGGAATTTCATCTTTGAGGTCAGGGTCCCTGCATGCTCATTCTTTTTCCACTATGACTTTGCAGAATGGCCTTGGACAAGACACTCAATGTCCATGAAATTCAGTTTCTTTACCCAAAACACAAAGGCCCTGGCTCGTTACACAAGTCCTAGTTCCATCCTTCTGGGATGTTACGCAGTTGTTTCTCATCTGACTTTTTTTTTTAATGGAAATGAAACTATTTGGTTGCTTTTTCCTTAATAAAAGTAAAATCTAAGATGTTTGGCCTAACCAGAAGAATGTCTACAGGGAAAAGACTTAATTTAGCAAGCATACTCTTTTTTATTTTTATTTTTTTTACAATTCATTTTATATCCTGATTGTAGCTCCCTCCCTTATCTCCTCTCAGTCCTACCCTCCCTACCTCTCCTCCCACCCCCTGCCCTAGTCTACTAAAAGGGGGAGTCCTTCTCTCCTGCCATCTGACCCTAGCCTATCAAGTCACATCAGGACTGCCTAAATCCTCTTCCTCTGTGGGCTCCCAAGGCCACCCCATCACGGGGAAGTTATCAAAAAGCAGGCAACTGAGTTGTCAGAGACAGCCCCTGTTCCTCCTATTCAGGAACCCACACGGAGACAGAACTGCCCATAGGCTACATAGGAAGGGGGTCTAGGTCGTTTCCATGCATGGTCCTTGTTGAAGTATCAGTCTCTGTAAGGACATCTAGGTTGTTTCTAGATTCTGGTTATTATGAATAAAGCTGGTATGAACATAGTTGAGCAAATGTCTTTGTTGAATGTTGGAACATCTTTCGGGTATATGCCTAGGAATGGTACAGCTGGATCAGCAAGCATATTCTTCGATAGCTGTTATTTTCTGATGTAGTGCCCAAGGAATAAAGGGAAATAGGATATAATCCTTGACATCACCGGTTCCTGACACAGCTAGTGACAGGCAGAGGAGTACAGCTATGCAATGGCACAATGGCTGTCGTGATAAAGACTAAATGTAGCATTATTATGAAGCAGGCAGTTTCCTAGCAGAGGTGATGCCCGAGCTGCATTTTGAAGCAGAAGTCGGAGCTGTATATCCGTGGGCTATGGGAGATAGGAAAACATGGCTGTTTGGGAGTGAGGACTCAGGTGGCCGTCAATGTAAGGTGGCAAAGGAGAGAATCCAGTCAGAAGAGACAGGCACAGGGCAGATCTCACAAGGCTTTGTTGAGAGGTTTGGGCTATACTCTGAATTTAACAGGGGATTAAAACTAAAGATTGACTTGACTGCCTTAGACTGTTCATGATCATTGTAATTATGGGGCCACCTGAATGCAGAACGTTTTCAGCTTGCTCACATTGTCTGCTTTCTACTTTGAGGGAACATGGCTACCCTACCTACAGAGGAGTCTTACTTTGGCCATGGGAGGTCTGGAAGTCAGTGCTCACCTCTGTTGATTTTCAGGAAACCAAGTTTTCTATGAGGTTATTTTCCACTTGCTTAGTTCTAGATCTCTATATTCTCCACGCTGGTGCATCTTTCACATCAAGAGAGAAAAAAAAAAAATCAAAGCTCCAATCATTATGCAAGCCAGGCTAGGACACTCCGCTTTAACAATTTTTAAATGATAAATCTAATTGATGACTGTTTGCGATTAAGTGCTCAGAAGCTTGAGCCTGTTCTTTAGGGGGTCAACAGCACTGCTTTCATATACACTGGTAGAAACGTGTATTAGAAATACTCTCTGGAGAACAACTTGGCAATATATGGAACCTTCTATCTTCTGTCCAGCAATTCTACCTGCAGGAAGGCTTAGTTTTTGGTCTTGGAGATGACCTGTCAAACCTTGTACACGCATTAACCATACTTCCCCATACAATCCTGTGTCTAGGAATTTACCTGCAGCAGCCCTCTTCCTGTTGGTTTCCCACTTGCATATTTAACCAACAGAAGATCCAAAAAGTGGGAGGTATATATACTAACATGTCTGGGGTCTGCCCTTGCTACAGAGCAACACCACAGCTATTTCCACAGCACGGAAGAGACTTTATATGGTATTCTCTAAACTTCTAATAAACTTTTGTGATACTCTCATAACCACAAAAAACAGTAAGAGAAAAGTGGAATGATTATCTATGTTATAAAACAGAAAGAATGAAGCAACCTTGTCGGCCCATCTTATACTGGATGACAACATAGTTTGGGCTGCATCCTATTGAGGACAAGGAAAGCTGATACAAGATTAAAATATATATGTAAGACTTAGGAGAATTAGCACGTTGTGAAAAATGACCTGGGCAGAGTGTCAGAGGGGAGTGTTTGGGTCTCCTTTTTCATTAGGAGTGTTTGATATCTACAGAGTGTGACTGCGGGGTTGGTAGAAGAAGAGAAATTAGAGATTGGAAACTGCCTGAGAATGTACACACCCTGGGTATACAGGTGAACTAGAAATAGATGGCACAAGAGCCAATTTGAATTACCTTCAAATTGGATTGAACTGCTTATGGCTTGAGATAAGGGTGAATATTCCCCGAGGAAGATAACGTCATCCTCAATTTCAAATTGATCCTATCAACAAACACTCAAATGCAGTGATTATTGTTTAATAACAAAAAAAAAAGCTAGACAAAAAGAAAAAGCTAGATTATAGGAATAATGTTGCAAAACTCATAGACAATGGAAACAGACCCATGTAGGCTCTGGATATAGGAATAATATAACACAATCTTCAAATTTAATACCCCTTACATACACTGAGGAGATATACCCAAACCACAGAAAGTGGAAAGGAACAACAAAAGGTATGAAAGAATGCTCCAAACACTATTATAGCTACAAGCACTATTACGGCTACCCACATTATAAGGAATTATTAAAGATGAAGAAGACACTTTTTTATTGAAGAAAGATTTGACTCGCAGGAAACTGTGTGCATCTCGTAATACGATGCACACACATCAGAAAAATACATAAAGTGAGGACTGAAAAATCTGAAGAGAGAAAAATGGGCTTATTTGTATTCTCAATGAGAAATTTCAACAGTCATACTTGTATCTAAGAGAATCTAAAAATCTTGAACCAGTAATAATATAGAGAACATGAGAAATATCATGATAAAATTTGGTTTCATAAATATTTTGAATGAGTCACCTTATAATGCCAAAATATGTATTTTTTTTCTCAATCATGTAGAAAGGTAACAAACTTTCCAAAATGATTAAGAAAATCCCCTTCCAGGTATTTAAGCTGGAAGTTAATACAAGTAAAATACTGTTTAGTTCCCTCAACTTTGCTTGTTTGTTTGTTTGAGACAGGGTCTCACTATGTAGTACTGGCTGGCCTGGAACTACCTATGCAAACCAGACTGCCTCAAACTTACAGAGATCTGCCTGCCTCATCTCCCTAATTCTGGGAATATACGCATAAGCCACCATACCTACTCCAGGTATTTTGAAATTAATAAATGCAGTTCTATAGTCTCATAGCTCAAAGAAGGAACAACAATGAGAATAGGAAGTAATTTAAATGGACAATAGTGAACAGATGTAACATAATATAGCTAAAGCTATGCTTAGTTTATATCTGTAGCATCTATTACATACATGAAAAGAACATGTATAATTCACATAGTAGAAAAGAGTGAGAACTGAAAAAGTAACACTCATTTCAGAAATTTAGAGAAAGACACACAAAATAAAATAAGTCACAAAGCAAGAGACAGAAAAATAATAATAGCAGCTAATTAAAGAAAAACAGAGCAAAGTTCTCCAAGTTTATTTCAAAAGCTAATAAAATTAATCATACTTCATTGAAAAAAAAGAAGGCAGTGAAAAAAAAGAGAGAAATAAAACAGAAAACACAAGTAGTCAATATCACTTATATCAAGAGGACATTATTATAAAGACTACATATATTAAAAATGTAACAACTATGCAAATATATTAAGATTCCTCTAATATGGATAACCCCCCTGAAACCACAACTTATTAAGTGGATGTTAAGAGAAAAGGGAAGTATGAATAGATTAGTAATTATTAGAGAAGATGAATCTATAATAAAACTTTAAATAAGAAAAGAAAAAAAAAAAAAAAAAACAATCCTGACCGAATGGCCTTCCCAGAAAATTTCACCTGTCATTTAAAAGAATAATTAGTACCAATTTTCTGAGAATTCTGCCAGAGAATAAAGAATATGAGGGTCCTTATGCTATTTGAGTTATATGGCCAGAAACAGGGAACAGGACAGGAGCATAGCACACAGGGCCTCTGAAAGACTCTACTCTCCTGGGTATTAAAGCAGAGCGGAGACTAATAGCCAAACTTTGGGCAGAGTTCAGGGAATCTTATGAAAGAAGAGGGAGATAGAAAGACCTGCAGGGGACAGGAGCTCCACAAGGAGAGCAACAGAACCAAAAGACTCTGGGCCCAGGAGTCTTTTCTGAGATTGATACTCCAACCAAGGACCATTCATGGAGATAACCTAGAACCCCTGCACAGAGGTAGCCCATGGCAGCTCAGTCTCCATGTGGGTTCGATAGTAAGGGGAACAGAGGTTATCTCTGACATGAATTTGGTGGCTGGCTCTTTGATCATCTCCCCCTGAGCGGTCACAGCCTTACCAGCCACAGACAGAGGAAGACAATGCAGCCAGTCCTGACGAGACCTGATAGGCTAGGGTCAGATGGATGGGGAGGAGGACCTCCCATATCAGTGGACTAGGAGAAGGGTCATGGGAGGAAGAGAGGAAGGGCGGGATTGGGAGGGGATGAGAGGAGAGCTAAAGCTGGGATACAAAGCGAATAAATTGTAATAAATAAATTTTAAAAAGGTGTAACCGCAATACCAATAATTCTCTAAAAATTCTGCACTAATATCTCTTAGGAAGACATATAAAATTGCTAAACAAAACAACCCTAGATAAAACAGTAGCAAAGAATCTTTAGCAATAATATAAAAAGCTAATATATCATTAACACTGTGGGTTTATTCCAGGAATTCAAGGTTGGTTTGGCATTGAAAACGCCACCAATGTATTTCATTAATTGAATACAGGAGACAGAATATAATCACTTAACTCTATACAGCAAAACATCAAACAAAATTTAATATGCACATGTTATTACAAATCCTAGCAAACCTGTTTTGCAAAGGAAAGTTGGAAGAAACCCCGTAACAAACACCACATATAATAATAAAATATAAAAAGCTGTTAGATTGAGAAGAACACAAGATTATCCACTAATGCTTCTTCTGTTCACTTTGTATTGAAGCCGGCTAATGTACTCAACTCACCAATATGCTGATGCTAGCTAGGGTATTAATCCTAGCTAGTTCCTCAACCTGATCTTAGTTAGTGCACCGATTCTGGCTGCGGTGCTGATGGTGCTGTTGCACTGGCTATTGAAGCACTGGGTTTATAGCAATAAAATGTATGAGTTTTTATAAAGGAAGATCATAACCCATTTTTTTGTTACTATGTTATCAAGTGTGTAGAAAATCCAGAATACACAAGAATTTCTTGACTTAAAACAACCAGGCCATGTTGGTACAGCCCAGCTGTAGGTATCCTACAAAGCGCACACTACCTTGACATGAACAGGAAAACCATAGCTAAAACCAGCTCTACCCTGCAGATGCAGGGATCTAAACAAAGAATTCTAAAGTTTTTGGAATGGAGCATACAGATGACAACCGCGATCTAGACTTCTCAGATCACGATTTCCTTATTTTTATCAAAGGGTACCTTGGCACTGTGCTAGATACTTGGGGCAAAGAGGACACTCACCATGGAGCTTGCATCTAATTTTTCAGACCCCTTCAGATGTGTGGGCATGCCGTTTTCCCTAGTTTCACTCTCTGCAACTATTCAGCATTCATCACGGCTGCCCCTTTGAACTCATCAAGGCTTCTTCTAGAATTATGGAAGGCACAGCGGGACTATGAGACATATTATCGGTCCATCATGTGCTTCTACGAAGTCAGGGTGTGGAAAATAAACTGCAGTAGTGAGAGTGCTGAATTACATGGTAGCTCTGTAGGGAGTCAATGGAGTCCTAAATAAATGTTTATTGTTGCCACGAACACAGCTATGTCAAGGACCTCCGTGCCTGAGACCCATGGGAATGGCAAATCTTCCACAGGTGAGGCTCAAAGCAATGGCAAAGCTTTCCACCGGTCCTGATGTGAATGTTGACACTATGTGCTGAAAATGCCCACCATAGCTTTCCATCCCCAGGATATGCATGGTCTGAGTATTGCTCCCCTACAGGGACTTCTGAGATTAGCTAAATCTGTCTCTTTGCTCAGCTGTATGCAATAACCCCACTTCCCTGTCCAATCGAACATAAAAACAATGCTGTGCTTTTAGGGTTCGGCGGGTTCTCCATCACAGAGCCCAGACCAACCTAGCCCTAGCTTTTGTGTGTGTCTTTACATGTGTCTGTGTGTATGTAATTTCTTCATTCCTCACCATTCCACCCAGAACCAAGGGGAGTATGGTGTAGTTTCACTTTCAGTTTTCTTAGGAAAACTTATACTGCGCTGACTTATGTTCCCACCAGCAATCTGCAATGGTTCTGGTTTCCCCCACATCTTCATCAATGCTTTTCGTCTCTGAACACGTGTCTTTCTTTATAGTTTAGCTTAGAAACCTGTGCAAAAGTGCTATACCACTGCAACTGCAGACACTGACTTGGGGAGGAGTCTCCCCTTTGCTTTCCTCTTACATTACCTTTTAGATTTTCAGAGGACTCATGATCCAAAATGTTATTTCTAGATACAAGACAAATCCCTCAACTTTCTGCTGCTGTGACACACCCATCATGATTGTAACCTAGACTGGTGTGCTGAAATAAACCACTTCTCCCTGAGTTGCCTTTGCTGGGATATGTTGTCATAACAACTAGAAAGGAAACTATGAAAGTCTGTGAAGACACACTGAGAGATGCAGGCTGGCTGCAGCTAAGAAGAGCCCTCAGCAGACATAACCGTGCTGGATCCTGGTCTCAAACTACCAGCCTCCAAACCTGAACAGATAAGCATTCCTACTTTCAAATTTACCCTGTAATATTTTGTGAAAGGGTCCTAAGTATACAAGGGCAATGTCATATGTTCTAGAACAAGGGAGTCCAGCCAAAGGTGAGGACAGCTGGCTTTGGCCTTCTAAGGCTTAGCTATCATTGTGCCTGGTATGTATGCTGGTGACCAAGGTACAGATTTTTTTTTTTAAGTAAGTGACCTGGAGCATCCATCCATCCAGGCTTCTGACTTATCCGATTGGTCTGAGCTCCATCGTAGGCATCAGACTGCTGTAGCAGCGGTATAGTTTAACGTCTAGGGATATGCATCCTGGAGCCAGGCTGCCTCCATGTTTGCACAAGCGACCTTAGTTAAAGTTTAGAGGGTCAACATATACATGAAACTGGGAGGAGGTCTTGTTGGGTATTAGAAGTGGTCAAAAGAAAAGGAGGGTAAGAAAAGGAGGCAATGGAGTGAGGTTGATCACAATACATTGTACATATGTCAGAAATCATGAAAAGTATGTTAAGTTCAACCACTGCTTTTCCCACAATAATACTATTGAATATTGTAATGAAAGTTATTAACCGTCAAATGAATGAAGGAGCAGAGAAGGTAGTGTATGGGGCTTAGGAAGTAGGGCCAGCGAGAAGGAGGTTTCAGGTACGGAGAGGTCTTCTTCAAAGGTCCTGGGGAAGAAATACACATTGAACATTACCTATAGAGCCCATAAGACCAAAATATCTAGAGTGTAGAGAGAACAGAAGGAAGGTGGCCAGAGATGACATGGAAGGAAAAGTGGGCTATTGTGAGGAAGTGGGAACTGAGCGGGAGCTCTCAGCGACAAGGGGAGAGACCACTCCGATGTCAGGGCCATCCCTCACACTCTGCTGAGAAGTAGACAGTGACCTTTTCTTTGGGGCAAACAGTGACACCGCTTAAGTAGGTAGTAGGGAGTGCTAGAATTCTCAGGCTAAAGGAATGTTTGCTTTATATTTTTTAAGATGGTCACTCAACACAACCTGAGGAGAAGAAGCTTGACAGATGTGGTTAAGTTGTGAGCAGCTGCATATTAACGCACAAGAATCAAAAGTGAAGAAGGCAGAGTTTCCTCATTCTATTTTGTTCAAACAGTATAGTATGCAAGTGCTATCCTAGAGCACCATGTACTTGACATTGGGAAAGATGGCCAGCATTGATGGAGACAATATCTGGAAGGCGGGGGATGTCAGACAGGCTAGGACCCACCAAAGACTGCCCATCTTTCCCTCTTACTGGAAAGACTGGCTATCCCTTTGGCTGAGTATGAGTGGTACTTTTCTTCATGTCCCTCCACTGGGCTCAGTAGGGAGAGGGTTGTGTATTTTAATTAAAACAGATCTGTGTCACACTGTTTCAACTTGAGGCTTTTTGAAAACACAGACACCTGGACCGTGCCAACCATGTGGTAGGAGTCATGAAGCCGTGTGTCACCATATTACACAAGGTGCTTTGGGCTTGCTTCTGTCAAACAAATTAAATGCCTGCATTTCACACACTTTACAAGGCCAAATTAAACACTTGTCAAGGGGAGATGCCTTTGCTGTGCAGGGCCTGTAGCCTCCTCGATGCTGGCTAGGGTCCTCGCAGACCTCAGGGTTACTAGGGAGGATTACGGGAAGATGGCATTGTATATCCTACGTGGTTGTTTCCAAGATTTAGGTCTGCCCACCGGGATGCTCTTTGTTCCATCTATTGTGGAATTCTAGTTAGTGAGTGGAAGAGATTCACTCCCGCAGATGGTTCATACTTGCAAATAAACATTGCTATGGGTGTCAATGATCTTTTATCACAAGCAATTTATAGTAAATTAAAGGTGAACACAATTTCAGCAGTCCTCCTCAGACTAGTCACAAACTGAACCACAGTAATTTACTGTGTGACCCCAATTGTTGACCTGGTCATTGTTAATTCTTTGGTTATTGTAAACCAGAGTTACCTAACTCTCTATTTAGATTGGCATCTAGGTAGTCATTGACAGAAGCCTACTAGGTTCTGGTGTCACCATCTGGTTACTGACCTTGGTTATCATCATCATCATCATCAATCATCATCATCATCATCATCATCGTCACCATATGTGTGTGTGCACAGAGAACAAGTTTTGGAAATTGGTTCTCTCCTTCCACCTTGTTAAGGCAACAACATTTATTATTTTCTGCCCATGCTAGCTGGCCCAGGGCCTTCCAGGCATACCTTGTCTCTGCTCACCATATCACAGTAGGAGTGCTGGGATCATTGATGGTTACTACCACATTCAACTTTTCACCTGGGTTCTGGGGATCCAACTCACATTGTCAGGCTTGTGCCCTGTCATGCACTATGGGTAATTTTTGCCAAACAGTAACCTGCCCTGAGTTACAGCCTCACATCCCCAAGACCATGTATCCATTCTAGAATTTAACATTACGAAGTCCAAAAGACAATGGATGCCTCAGATAGTTTTGGTCCCCTACCACCATCTTTTAGATTACTTCAGTCCTTGCTCTGGTCCTCCATCAAAGGATGATCCATGAGCCTTTTCAGTAGATGAATCTTTATGCAACACAGTTATTATATATATATATACTCTCCCTCTTGTGATTATTTAGGAGAAAATAGGCCGCCAGTTGCCGGAATTAACTTCACATTTTCATTCAGTTATCAGAGTTAAGTAGACATTACACTCCAAGGAAGAATAACTCGGTGTTTGAACCCAAGGGTAACAGAGAACTGGAGATCCCCGATAAGGTATAAGCCGTATCAGCACTTGTGATGTGGCAGCCTCAAATAGTTACTCTGCAGAAAACAAGCCCAAGGCCACCAGGAGAGGAAGCAGCAAGGTTGGGCGGGAGGTGATGCCTCATCAATCATCGTGACAGCCTTGTACGGGGTTTCCTGTGCCACCAACCCATCTGAGCACATTCCACCTTCAGTTGTCTACCCCACAGGCGACTCTTACACAGCATCATCATTTATTCTCGGCATTTTGACCAGTATGACTTTCTGCACTAAATGCTGCCCAGCGTGAGAGCGACACTGGTCTATGGGTGCACACATGCATATTTAGAAGGCAGTTTGTTTGTTACCCGTGTAACAAAAACAGTGATAGTAGGTTCCACTCTAAGACCTATGACCTCTTCGGCCATGGGCTTTTGACAAGGCCCCTACACGTACTCTACTCCAACCCAAACACAGCAATCTAAAATCCTGAAGCTACTACGCAAAACAGGTAGCTTGCAATGCTTGTCTTTTTGGGTATGGGTTACTGCACTCAACATATGATTTCCTAGTTTTGTCTATTTCATTTCATTTTTCTTTAAAGCTGGCTAAAATTCCATTGGGTAAATGTACCATATTTACATTGTCTATTAGCCAATTGTTGGACGCCCAGCTGATTCCATTTCCCAGCCTTTGTGAATAGAGCAGCAGTAAGCATAGATGATGTGCAAGAATCTCCCTCGCGGACTGTGGTATTCTTTGGGTATACGCCCAGGAGTGGTATTGTTGAGTCACACGATAACTATTTATAGCTTTTTGGAGAATCCTCCACACTGATCTCCATGCTGGCTGCACCAATTTACACTCCCACCAACAGTGACTAAGGACCCTCCCTTTCCACATTCTTGCCAGCATTTGTTGTCATTCTGACTAGGGTAAGATAGAATCTTAAAATAGTTTTAATTTGCATTTCCCTGATGTCTAATGATGTTGAACACTTGGAACACTTTTTTTTGTAACAGTTTATCTACCATTTGTATTTCTCCTTTGAGAACCCTCTGTTAAATTATACGCTTAACACACAGATAAATACAATTAAAGGCTCTCATTGCACATTCCTTCGAATGGAGGAGGAGTACAGGTTATATTTATGGTTGTGAGCCTAGCCTTTAACGGCTGAGCCATCTCTCCAGCCCTGGAGTACAGGTTATAAAACAATAAGTAAATTATGAATTATGGTGGAAGGTAATTTATATGTGAAAACAAGATGGGCAAAAGAGAGAAAAGATGCTTGCAATCTTATTTTATTTTAGAGATAGGGACTCTACAATAGAGATAAAATCATTCTATACTGCCTAGGATGACCCTGAGCTTTTGGGCCCAGATGTTTTTACTGCCTCAATCTAACAATTTTCTTTGTTACAATTTTATTATAAAATTTCCTCCGCAGGCTCATGTACCTGAATACCTAGTCCCAGATCCTAGAGATTTTTTTTGGGAGGCTGTGCAGCATTTGGGGTGTGTGGCCAACCACGCAGGTGTGAGTTTGTTGGGAGTGCGCCTTGACTGAGATAGCCCATCCCTGATTCTGGTCAAGCCCCCACTGCTTCTGCTTCCCACAGGTGAGGAGCTACTGTCTCATGCTCTCACTGTTATGGATGGAGCTGTCCCAGCTGCCATCATGGACTACGTCTCCTGAAACTGTGAGCCAAAATAAACCCTTTGTGCTAGTTGGGTAGTTTTTTTTTTTTTTTTTTTGTTCTGTTTTTCTCAAGTTGAGGTAAGTTAGAGTCATCTGTGAAAAGAGAACATCATTTGAGGAATTGCCTCTGTTAGATTGGCCTGTAGGGCAGTCTGTGGGTTATTTTCTTGATTAATGATCGATGTAGGAAGAGGCAGTCCTCTGTGGACATTGCCAGCCTGGCAGGTAGTCCTGGGTTCTGTAAGAAAGCAAGCTGATCAGGGAATGAGGAACAAGTCAGTAAACAGTGCTTTCCCATGGTATATGTTTCCGTTTTTGCTTCCAGTGTTATACCTTAAGTTCCTCCCCTGAACTGTCTCAGCGATGGACCCTGAAGCATAAACTGAAATAAACCCTTTCCTTTCCAAGTTGGTTTTGGTCACTTCAATAGAAAGCAAATTAAGATACCCTTCCTCCTGTAAGTTGCTTCTGTGAGGTGTTTTGTCACAGCATTGAGAAAAGTAACTAAGATAAAGTGCTATAAATAGTGTTAGAAATGTCTTTACTGACAGGATGGTATTTATATTAATTTTCAGGTCTCTGTAGAGTATAGCTCAGATTCATTTCCTTGGTGCTATTTTCCAGACTATGTCTCTCCATTGCTCTTAGGATGTCTGAAAAGGCCTTTTTCTGTGAGGCTCTCCCAGTACCCAGTGGATTTCTTTTATATCTTTTAATACAATTTCTCCCTCCATATTCACCTGCTCACTTGGTAATCAATGACGTATTTGTCATGTTGTAGCACTATGAAGACCAATGTAAAGTCCATTTTGATTACTTATCTATATTCAAAAGTAACTCAGAAAAGGGGCTTTCAATGTATTGAATTAATGACAGAATTTGTACAGTATGATTAAAAATATATCCCCAGGACATGTTAACAGATTCAATTGAGATATAAATGTGTAAGATTTTTGTAATATACATGTTATTTCTCATTATTTCTATGAATAAAAGATTCTCTTTTTCATGTACATATTTTGATTGGAAATGTTCCTACCAGAGCAACACATTTTGGAGACAATGGACTTCCTTGGTTTGGATGATGTCAGTTTAGAAAAGGTGGGAGCTGGAAATGATTCATACGATGAAGGTTCAGCACCTCATTGGAATGAGCAGCTTCACATGCTGCTCTTTCCACTGGTTTCAGTCTCCAGGATTTCCAATAATGTCACTACCCCTAAAAAGAAATAGTTCATATTGTCTAGAACTACTGTGACACCCCTATGTTCAGGGAGAAGAGCTTTATTTCTGATGGTCAAGTTAACTGCATCCCACCCTTTTTGTAAGAGCTGACCTCAGGGCTGCTGGTGTGGATTGCAATATGTTTCCTTGAGATTTTTCTGAAACATAATTTCATCTTTGGTTACAATTTCAGAAGCCCTCTTGTGCTGGTTAGTTTTTGTTGTTGTTAGTTAGTTAGTTAGTTAGTTTGTTTTTCTGGACAACTACAAGCTAGAATTATTTGGGAGGAAGGCACTTCAGTGGAGGAATTGCTTCCATCAGGCCAGCCTGCATACAAGTGTGAGGGGCATTTTTTTGATTTGTGTTTGATGGGCAGTGCCACCCCTGGGTCCTGTGTTGTATAAGAAAGCACACTGAGCAAGCCATGTGAAATGAGCCAGTGAGCAACATGCCTTAATGGCCTCGCTTCAGCTCCTGCCTCCTTTCCTTCCTTGAATTCCTGCCCTTGACTTGACTTCATAAAGGACTGTGGTGGGGACATATAAGCCACATAAACCCTTTCCTCTCCACGTTGCTTTGGTATATCTTCATCACAGTAATAGACAGCACACTCCTATCAACCAATACATAATCAAACAGCAGAAAAATCTGTCCAAATTAGAGTCCCACCATGTCTCTCCAAAAAGACACTCTTACCCCAGAGTGGTTATGTATTCACTGATATTTTATGAGCTCGAATCTCCATTATGGTGTGATTCTGGGAAAATTCTTTTTGTTTTGTTTTGTTTTGTTTTGTTTTTCAAGACAAGTTTCCTCTGTGTGGCCTTGGCTGTCCTGGACTCGCTTTGTAGACCTCACTGGCTTCAAACTCACAGAGAACTGCCTGCCTCTGCCTCCCTGAATGCTGGGATTATGGTGTGTGCCACTGAGCTCAGCTCTGGGAAAATTCTTAGCTCTGCCACTTACTCTTTGCACTCACTGTGTCTTTGGTTCTTCATTTTGACATGTGAGCATAATAGCATCATAGGCTTTGAGGATAAAGGTACTGAGAGGACTTATTGTCATGGCTGTGGTTGTGATAATTCTCTGAAAAGCTTTCAGTTGCAGTCTGGGTATTCACTTATTGGCTGAAATCACTCTTGGTTTTTTTAGAGGTGAAAAAGTGATTAATTTCTAGTTTGGTGGTGTGTCCCTTAACACAAGTTATGTAATTAGCAGGACTGTTTCAGGACCCTTTGTGGGCTTCAGCCTCTGATGTAGCACTGCACAAGTGATGCTCCTCTGACCTCGGTCGTACTTTTTCAGTGTCTGGCTGAGAAGGCTAGCTTCATATTCTGCCAACTTGCTGGATGAAGGATTGTTGAATAGAAACTAAACTCTCTGCAGTTCATTTTAAAAGGTCCTGTAGCTGCCCTCTGCGGGTCTTCTATGAAGACCGAATGAGACAATACCCACAGAGAACCAGCACTGGAGGTCTACAGCTAGTCTCTCTGGCTCCCTTGTCCTTTGCTCACAGCCAAACCTACATTTTGAGGGAACTTTCTGGAGAAACAATGTGGAATGTGACTGAGTCTCTCATGGATATTCTAAGCCAGGAACTCAGAACTCACTTTGTGGGCAGAGACTGGTGTAAAGAGCATTATTTTCACTCAATATCCTGTAATCTGGGGAAGCACTTAATTAAAAAACATTCTTTTCAGAGTTTTCACAGAGGTACCCTGGGTAAGTGGATAACTCTGCTCCCAGGGGTAATTAAATGGCAATCTCAGTACCAGATGTGGGCTACCTCCCTGTGAGTTATTGTTCACAGGGAGCCCAGAGACCCCCCAAAGCAATACAGGTCTATCTATTGCTCTCAGTTGCCCACAAGAACTAGATGGTATTACCAAACTGCTGTAGACAACACACACTTTGGTTGTTGGACATTGAAAAATCAAGTGAGAATTGAGTTGGAAGCTTCCTTCTGAGTGGTTGGCTAGGAAGTTGCTGAGGGGAAAACAACAACAACAACAACAACAACAGTCTTTGCTTATTTCTGAACCCTAATAGCTACAATATCAATCAGCCAGGCAAGATATGCTCATTGGTTACCACAGTGGCATGATTATGATAGCAGTAACCAACTACTTTCTGATTGGATCTGAGGCCTGATCCACTGCAGGTACTTCATACATGTAAACATGGTCAAAAATCCATGGATGAAGAGGTCATAGGCCTCAGAGTAGAATCTACTATGTTGTTTTGCTGATTGAGTACGGTATCAACCTGCTTTCTAAATATTTAGGTTCGTCCTCAAAGATTAGTGCTGCTCACAGCTTTGGTTAGAGAAGCTTCTTTTTGTACTGATGATAGTTGATGCAAAGACTCAAGCTGTCAAAATGCTGAGAGTGACTGCTGAATGCTCAGCCTTAAACAGGGCATCTATACCCCACCCACCCAGCCTAACCCCACCTCCAAGGCTCAGTCTACAGTGTGGAAGACGTAAGTGGAGAGAATGTGAGCTCCGGAAAATGGGAAAGAATTTTGTGAAGCACTCTTCTGGAAAGGACAGGACCGTTGCACGAATGCACTCCCCGCTGCAGTTATCTGCAAAAGACCTGTTTAAGAGAACTATCAACATTATCAACTGGGGAGGGGCTCACGAGGTCTGTCCTTTCTGAGGAGCTCTTGGAAGCTAGTGATTACTGGAGAAGAGCGTTACTTTCTTCTGCCGTGTAGCCCTTCAAGTCATTTGTGCTCCAATAGGTAACCTTTCGCCCTTGCTTGCTTGTCCAAGCCACCCAAATCAAATTCAGTAAGTAACAAAACAAACACACAAATAAACAACTCATGAAAACCAGGAGGGATGCTTGTTGGAGGAAGCAGGGTTCAGCAGAAGTGAAGAGAATGCAGTAATAGTTGATCAAAATACTTTATACATGTGTGAAAATTTCAAAGTGAAAAACTTGTAAAAAATGAAAGAAACCTAATTTTTTTTGTTATAATAATATATCCTTTTATGTACAAGTAACTGGACAGTGAGGGAATTTACAAAATAACATCTTGCTTTGGTTGAGAACTAATTGGGAATGTTTGATGGCATTGTTACTGTAGGTCTTAGCATGCTCAAGGAGACTGCTTGATAATTTCAAGTAGCAATTGCCCTTCTCTGCATGTGTGTTTGTGTGTGTGTGTTTGATCCTGGCAAAATGAAGAAAAACCCAAAGTACCTCCTTCATGCTCAGACATTTTAGACTCCCTGCCCCCTCTCTATAGTATGTCTTGCTAACCTTAGCTGATGATTTTTTCACCAACTGTTCATTTGCTAAATACACTTTTCAATATGTCACAGCTAAACTCTTCAAATTCTGCTTCACTTCAAACGAACTGGCTTTGCTTTCCAAATCCTCCTTTCTTATGCTTGGGTTTTTTTGATAACAAATGTTTACTGAGGCCCCACTGTGTAAGTGACAAGTTCCCAGGATGGCTTTTCCAATGCCCTTACTGTTCCAGATGTTGGTAAATTGAAAATCCATGAATCTCAAGTTAAGGGAGAATTAAAATTATGTGTGAACATGAACCAAGTGCTCAGCGGGCACCATGCTGTTTACCACTGGCAGCAACAGAACTGAAGGATTTATTTTCATCTTATTGACTTAAAATGTGAAATCTAGATGTGAGGGGCCTTGCCTACCTGTCCCTAGGGAATTTGCAAGCCAAAACTACTCATTTAAATTCGCCCAACATTCTTCTTTGCTTGGAAAATGCTCAAGTCACTCACTGATTCCAGCCTGCGCTTTTGATAACATTTCATGGCCTGTGAAATAAAAGTTGGCATCTAAAGCTTTTCACAACATGAATTCTGTTTACTTTTCTGTCCATGTTTCCTTTCATCCCTCCCCTGGCTCCCACTGGTCCAACAAGATAACTTATTGCTGTTCTTCTTTCACGAAGTACCTGTTCTTGGCCAAGCACTGCTTCATTAATTAAAAACATTTAACTCCCACACTTTTTTTATGGGAAGAGAGAGGAACATAGTGAACTTCAGAGGTGTCACACAGCTAGTTCAAGCTCAAAAGCAAGTGCTAGTCCAAACTCACAAACTAGCGTGCATGTATGCCTGTTATTAGAGCCGAGTCTACAGTTTCAAAGCACAGTAGGTAGTTGGTCCCCCACCCCATCCCATGATCCCTCCCTCTTCATTGTGTAACCTCCATGTGGCTATGGAATAATTATGCTCTCTTCAAAGACATCCATGCTACAGTGCTAGGGCCTGTGATAGGTTATACTGCATGGTAAAGGGAAGAATCAAGAGGATGATTCTATGCTCTTTAAATTACCCAGCAAAATCACAAGAATCCTTGACAATAGGAGGAAGGTAGAAAAACAGAGTTTGATCAGGAGAAGGTTGTTGTCTTCAAAGATGCCAAAGGGATCAAGAGACAGGGGCCATTTCTCCAGTGTCCCCTGGAAAAAGCATGGACGTAGATTCTCTTCTGGGACACTAGGGAAAGAAAGCCAACACATTGGTATGTATTCTGTGACACCCATGCTAGACTACTAAACTATAGAACTGTAAGACAGATCTATGTTAGTAATGAGCTATCAAAGTTTTAATGATTTGTTTTAACAACTATACACAACTAGTAGGTTTGAGGATAGGGCTCAGTAGTGGAGCCTGTGCCTGGCATTTTTGAGGCCCTGTGCTTGATCAACAGCACATCTTTTCTATATATCTTCTGTACCTGAATACCCCCTTTGCGATTCCTCCTTCAAAGGTCTGAAGTTGGAACTGATAGAGACTGTCTGAGCCAATTTCTTCACCTCAGAGAGACTGAATGATTCATGAATAATCAATCACCCATGAGGCAGTGAAAGGATGGGAACCCAAGCCCAGCTCTCCTGATTTCAAAGAAAAATCCCCCAGGAACACCAGAATTTTCTAGGGATAGTTGACTAGAAATATAATTGTTAATTGTCTGTATTAAAATTTTTGAAGTCAAAACACAGGTTGGGGGTACATTCTGTGAATTGCTTGTTGGAAATTTTCTTAAGTAGGTCTATAGAAATGCCATGACTGGTAGTAATCAGTCCAAACAAAAATTCTCTATTCATCCAACCAGTAGTTTACACCAGGTAGTGCATTAAGCCCTGGGAATTAAAAGTGAGTACGATAGGATATAGTCCACACCCATTAGAAAACATGATTTAATGGGTCAAGGGTAGGGAAGAAACAGGTAGAAAAAACAGAAATTGCAGAGTGACAGGGATATGGTCAAGTGCAAAAAGGAAGAGTCACCAACAACCCAGAGCAAAGGGATTCAATCAGGTCCTAGGCTCCTGAAGGAGGCAACATCGTGGCTGAGTGTTGGTACAAGGATCAGAGTTGACTTATGGAGAAGCAGAGACTATGTTGGCCACAAGTAACAGTGGGTTTGGACTGGTTATATCAATGAAATAAACTATAGAGCCCCAAAGGCCACCTCCAAATGATGTCCAGTAATTCATTAAATTCAGGAAGGGTCTGAGATCACTTGCGAATGGGGCCCCAGCCTAAGATGGTAGGTGTGCAGCTTGGGGGTGTAGAGGGATATCCTACACACAGACAGGCTCTGCCTCTATCAGGCTGATTTGACCACACACTGTATCCCTCAATGTCTCATCTTTGAGTTTATTCCTTGCAGGACTGCTAGGAAGGCTTAGCTGATGCACAACAGAGCTGACGGCACGGATGTAGTAAATGGTAGTTGTTAAGACTGGTGTGGGGAGCTCACGTCCTGTGCCTGAGCTCACATCCTGCGCCCTCTTTCTGCTGGGTCCTGTTTTCCTATAAGTACTGTGTTGTTCAGTTCTGTGGACTCTGTAGATAATTCTAATCTTGGTTTGGGGGTTCTCGTGGGTCTGTGGCTGATTCAGAGGTGCCAGTGAAGTTTGGCTTTGGCTATCTGGAAGCATGGAGCCTATCTGTCTCCTTTCCCACATGCTGGCTAGAGTTATCTTTCTGAACTGAAAACTGACTGTGCTGGCAATCTGGGGAAGATATTTTCTTAGTTGTCCCTGGCTGTGTGCATCTGGTATGACTTGCTTCTCATTCCTGTATCCCAGACACTCAGTACTTTTGCTGATCCTTGCTTCCAAGTGACAACACATTTGCATTATAACACCATGGTTATATTGCCTAGAATGCTGTCATCTGGACATGCAGGTCTGGACAATTCCTGCTTTGTCTAAAGCCCAGCTCAAAAATTACCCTAGAAAGCCTTCCCCAATCTTCTCCATGTGACAGCTCTATCTTCTGGATTAGCATGTTGTCTAGGGACACTAAGCACATCATACTAAATTAGTTATTCAACAACTACTCCATCCATCTGGGTGTCCATGGACAGCAGTCTTATATAACATTCATCTTAATATTTCTAGTGCATAATAGGGGACCCAACAATGTTTGTTGAGTGGCTGAGGAGTGAAATGAAGAAAAGGCAGGGTTTTCTAGGCACTAACACTTAGATAATGCACGGAAGTAAGGGAGCCCTATAAGTAATTACATGATCACATTTTGTAACGAATTGGTACTAGCCAGGGAATGACAGTATGTCCAAGAGGTAATGAATTAAAACCCAACTGTAGCATATCCTCTTTCAGAAATGGGAGAAGCCTTCAAGCTGCTTGAAAAATAGGCCTCAGTAAAAGTGTAAGAAAATATGTGCAATTAGATGCAATCAATAAAGTTGTCCTTGACTAATGTCTATATTTAAGGGAGTTTAATTAAATTATGAAAAATGCCTCTCTGACTTAACTGTCAGTCTGGTTTATCGTGTAGGCTCTTGAGCTCTATGTAGAGCTTTCTTTCAACATTTCCGGATGCTATGATCCAGATAAGTATCAAGCTTCAGAAAAAGGATTCTGGAAGGACAGTCTTGAGAAAGCAAAGGACCTGATGCACTTTGTGGGACATGCTGGCAGCAACAAAAATCTTGAAAATTCTGTTTCCCCTCATTCTTTCATTCATGCAGACGATACTTATTCAGCATTCAGTACATGTTTTGGTTGGGCCAAGGAACAGCCTAGAGGTGGCCATCTTGAAAATGGCCCTAGCTTATCAGGTCTCCTCAGGACTGGCTGCAGTGTCCTCCTCTGTGGCCTGGCAAGGGGGAGGGGTCAAAGAACCAGCCACTGAGTCCATGTCAGAGATAGTACCTGCTCCCCTTACTAGGGCATCCACTTGGATACTGAGCTGCCATGGGCTACATCTGAGCAGGGGTTCTAGGTTATATTCATGAAAGGACCTTGGTTGGAGAAGCAGTCTCAGAAAAGACCCCTGTGCCCAGATATTTTGTTTCTATTGCTCTCCTTGTGGAGCTCCTGTCCTTTCCAGATCTTACTAACTCCCCCTTCTTTCAGGGGACTTAGAGAGAGGCATGGGAGGAGATGAGGGAGGGAAGGTAGGACTGGGAGGGAATGAGGGAGTGGGCTACAGCTGGGATACAAAACGAATAAAATGTAATTAATGTAAAAATTAAAAATTTAATATATATATAAAAAAGAAAGTGGCATTCAGGTGCAGCATCCTTTAGAGATTCCTGGTCTGGCTACTTTATACACTCCCCAGCTGCCCTAGGTATTGGGGATTACTATCAAAGGCAGAAGCAGAGCCAATGCAACCAAGGGAGGCATAGCTTGATTTTTATATTTAAAATAGACAACACACATGAGACACATGAAAAAAGGTTAATGAGTCTATACTTGATTTTGCTGATTTTTATTACAGACATTTTAAATATTTTTGAAGAGGGTCACTTCATAAATTAACAGCTGAAATATGCCTAACATCATTTTGTTTGGTAGTATAGTCAACAGCCAGGGCTTGTAACTAGCCAGCGCAGAAGCAGAATGAATTTAGCCTGGGCATACGTTTTGCTGTCCAAGCACAACTGACATTTTAAAAATAAAAACTGTCCTTAGGTGGAGGAGGCATTCTTCTGTTCCCTGTGCTTCTGAACATTTTATACAGGTTGGCAGTGCCAACCTTGGTCCAGAAGGCATTAGGAATCTGAACTTCAGATCTAGGCTTAGCCCTAAGCCCTTCACTTTCAGAAAAAGATGCTCGAAGGGAAAAGTAGAAAAGGATATAGTGGATCTGTGACTAGAATCTCAGCTCTCCTGGAACCCCACCCTACCCCCACTAATTCCTGTTACAGGCCTGTTTCTCAGAAAGTCACTTTGTGAATGAATGCAGCAAGCTCCATCGATAGGAGCTTTCTGCAAGACAAAATACATTTCCCGGCCAACAAATGCAGGCATAGGATTCAGGAGGAGGCCTTGGCTGAGTTAAGCTCTGCACACACATAGCTGTTTGGTCATGTAACCTAAGGTAAGTGCCAAACTTCTCTCTATGGGGTGGGCACGTGCCTTGACTCCCTCTGGGGTTGGGAGAGATAGGGGACATCCGGGGAACAGGACGTGGGCAGGGTTGACCTGGGGATAATACACCAGTTTAAACCCTCAGAGCCAGGGTCACTTAGGAAAGCCTGTTTGCAAACCTAGATATGAATTCACAGGGAGAGTATGCACTATGCTTATCTTACCATCTCGCTGCCTTTCTGCAGTCCCTGGGCCAGAGGGCGGGGCTGGCAAGATGCTGACCCTTTTGCTTGGCAGCTCTGATTGACAAGTACTGTGTGTCCCCCAGCAGGGCTGTGGAGGGTGGTGACTGGGGGAGGTTAGGGTTAGGGTTAGCACTAAGGATTATAATGGGAGTTAGGTAGGAAAGAGAAATCAAATCCCAGACCCACATCCAAGCTTATACAGAACCACGGTCCAGCCCTAAGTACCATAGGAAGCCAGGCCCATCACTCTGGGAAGAATATGATATTTCCTCACGTGTGTTCTACTCCTGTCCCTCTAAGGTCCCACACCTATATCATTCTCCACACTGTCTCACTTGTAGCTATTGTTCAGGGGAGGGAGTCCTTCACAGGGCACTCACCTGTACTGAGGATTTGTGAGCCACTCAGTTCTCTCCCCTATCACCTGGACGAAGGCAGAGCTGAGAAGGCCTAGTGTCTGCATTCAACATCCCCACCCAGTGCAGGCAGCTGATTTTTAAAGGCTCCTGTTCTAGTTCCCTGGTATGATGCTGGAGATTAGTATTCCGTCCTGGTGACCTACTGCTTTCTGGGGAAAGTGGTCTGAAAGCATTTACTTTAGATTAGCAAAGGGCTTTGTGACTCTCCAGGGTAACACTCTCTTGTAATAAATACACTGTGGTATTCTGAAGGGGAAGAAACAGTGACTTACATGCCCGTGTCTTAAAGGGCCCAGAGGTAGGCCTCCCACACCAACTGGCTCTTGCAAAGAATTCTGGAATTTACAGGGTGGTTGCTAATTATACATTGAGCACCGAGCTAATAAAAAACAGATAGGACATAATCTTCCCTCACGAAGAGCTTCAATTTATTACCGAAAAATATGCAAATAATAATTTCTCTACAACCAGAAACATTCAAGATTTTGACACTATATGGACATTGTCATCTACACACTTGTTGGGCTTCATTCGTAGACATCTGGGGACTCATGAAGCTAGCCAATGTGTCATAGGTTGGCTCACCTACTTACAAAACATAGCATGAAGAGGATTTTCCTGACGTTGCCTGTCTGCCTAGGAATCTCTTTGATTCAGAAACAGCCACTTCACATCCTGAGGTATTGTCTCCCAGTAGAATCGTAGGATACACAACCCTCCAGCAGGGGCTGGATTCTGTGGCAGTTGGGCTCAGTTTGGCTCCGCCTGCCACAAGCGGTCACTCAGCCCTTGGATCTCCTCCTGATGATTACCCTCACGTTGGCAAAGCCGCTCGGTTATCTGTTGGAGCCCATTTACACAACGTGGTCAACCCGGCGTCCGCTCCCAGGTTCTGAATGAAGGCCAGGGGATGGGAGCATCGCGAGCCTGCCGTGGGTGACAAGTCCTCTGTTATGACGGGGGAGCGTTCTCGGAGCTATAAATAGCTCTGTCAATATTGTGGTAATGGCACTCTAAAGAGGTTATTTCGCAAGTGCTGCCGTAAGAGAGACCCCAGCTGCACTCATTAATTCTGAAGTGCGCCTCCTCGGGTGTACTACCTGCAGGTGTCAAGATAGGACAGGGCAGGTCTGGATAACAGTTAGATTAAGAAAGAGGTTAGAGGAACATTGTCAGTTTCGCCATTGTGTTTGGCATAATGAAAACAAATTATAATCACTTAATTGGAAACGGGGGGGGGGGAGGAAGAGCAAAACATAACTTTGTCACAGACTTCCCGTGCTCACGAATGGCTCCTCCCCCACTCAAGAGCAGGCATCATAATTGACAGCAGTAGATTTTTTTTGATAATTAATTGCAGTAAATTATCACTTGGCACAAAAAAGGCATAATTGCCATTAATTTGCAACCTTCCCAGCATAACACTGAATTGGAAATGGGAACTGCCACAGTTTGAGTGAGGAAGTAAAGGGTAGAAACAGCATACCTTTTGACACATGGAGTTCGGGCAAGATTTACTTATAATTTTTCTGCTATGAATGCACCATCTTAGGAACGTCTTGGTTTAGGGGGTGTTTGATTCCGAGTGTGCCTGTTGGATCTCCATTATGATAGTTACCCTTGGTAACTCGGGTTAACAGTAGCTCTGCCACTGTCGACCATCACGCTAGGCTTCAGTTATTGTTAACCTGTGTCTTTTCCTGACTGTTGTCTAAGTCTCTGGGGTGCTGGAAGATTGAATTCAGATAACGGGTGTAGTTTCAGGGAGGAATATTACATTCTTACTTTAAATTTCTATTTTTCGGAATGATTTTATTTTATGTGCGGGAGTGTTTTGGCTGCATGCGTATATTGCATCACATGCATGCGTGGTGTTCAGAGAGGTCAGAAGAGGGTACTAGGTCTACTGGATGGTTGTGAGCTGCCATGTGGGTGCTGGGAACTGAACCACGGTTTTCTGCAAAAGCAGCTAGTGCTCCTAACCATTGAGCCATCTCCCCAGCCCTTTAAATTTCTATTTTTACAGCTATATTGAGTTGTTATTGGCATATTAAAATTGTATGTGTTTAAGGTGTGCAACCTGATGTTCTGATGTGCACATACACTGTGAAATGATTATCATATTCAAATAATTAACATACATACTTAATGTGTGTAGCTACTACTTGTGTGCACTGAGATTTAACTTAAGATCCTGGCAAACTGTCAGCAGAGACGGTCGTTTTAACTCCCTCACTCCACTGCAGTAAATCTCTGGAAATTGCTGCTCTTGTAGAGCTGCAGCTTTGCACCCTTTGCTCAGTAACTCCTCACTTTCCTCTTCTATATTTTTGCTAAGTGGGATATTCAAGAGCCTCCCTCAAGATGCCCACCTTTCCTGGTGCTTCCCATTTCTGGTTTGAAGGGGATCATTGCTAAGATCTTTGCTCCTGTACAATTTTATAGTGATTCTCATCAAGTTCAATCCAATTGCTCAATAAGGAATTTAAAATAGGAATTTTCACTGGATTTGAGGGACCTCTTTCTATTTAATCAGAGAGCCCAGGAAAACAAATCAGGAGTAGAATTAAAATCAAGTGGGTTTATTAAGACAAATGGTGACTTAGAGATTATGGTGATGGGGTTGCTTTGCAGGACTGACCTAAGGCTCAGGGGCCTGTGAATCCTTCCTTGTCTTAGTTGTGCTTTGCTGCTTGGGAGAAGGAATCTGTGCAATGAGAACGAGAAACTGGGTCCCCAAGTTTTCTGCAGTTTTTGGTTATTTAAAAAAGAGATAAGGATCCTATTCCAGGAAAGACCTATATAACAAAAACAAGCCTTGCTAAATCATTTTTGACACTCTTTGAATTCTTCTTAGCCCTATTGTTATAGACACTAAAATAAGATGGCTTTACAGCCGGAGCCCTCCAAAGGGCTGCCCTGCCAGGGAACTCTGGCTTGTCCTATATGTAACACCTTCTCTGGAGGTTAATAAATCATTCAGTCATCATGCAAGGCTCCTTCCCCACGAACCAGTGCTCTCAGTAACCCCTGCCACCAGCATCCCCCCAAAAACTTCCTGCAGTTGCACTGAATTAGTCATGATGGTTTTACTGTGCAAGCTAATATTCACACGTGTCAGAGTTCAAACCACCCAACATATTTCAGGACACTTCAAACTGAACTCAAGCCTTAGCCCTACTTGCCAAGAGTCTGATTTTTTTTTTTTTTGGACTTCCTATAAAGACTTACATCACAGAACAAGAGGTGTAGATTCCACCAATGGGCTCTGTGCTGAGTGCTCTGAGAAGCGGGCCTCTTCACTGGACTCAGAGCTCCAGTTTCACAGTTTAAAACCCAAATATGATTTCCATGGAGGAAGAGATGGGGGTGGGAGGTCCTTGACAGACTCTGTAAATGAAGATGTAGCCTCACTCTGTATGTCTCCAGAGAAGGGGAGAGTGGCCATTTGTGAATGGGACCCTGAGAGTGGTGGACCTTGAAAAAAAGGGTCACTGGGAGGCAGGTTGGGCATGAGTGTCTAAGGTGTGGGGCTGGAAGTCCTCCAGCCTTGTGCTGAGGGCTTTTTAACTCCTGTTCACTTTTCAGACAGAGTCACTGATGAATTCATGGCCAAGCTGGCAATCATTCATTTCATCTTCCAGTCATTTGTGCATACAACAAACACCTCAGGAGGACCCAACACCCCAGGCCGTTTCTTCTCAGTTGTTCTAAAATTATTCAGACAGCTCCCCTCCCCAGGCTGTGCACAGACAGGTAGGTCTGCAGGCCTCAACACTTTGGTGTTTTTATTTCTCATGCTCATTGTTGTCCGACAGAAAGAGACATGTTACCCAATAAGAAGAATTTAAGATGACCAGTTTTCTCAATTTTCTACAAGGGTTAGCTGAGACACAAAGCATGGGCATTCCCTGGGGTGCCCCCTAATTCCCTCAAACTCTGACTCCCTGCTGGTCTTTCCCCAAGGCCCCTTGACTTCCCTGCTTTCTTCCACTTCTTTAAACACTCCAGCTTTCAGTCAAAAGCATGTGTTTTAAATGATGTACTTGAACCAACTCTGACTGTGAGGGGTTGTGTGTCCCTCAGGACACAATTGTGCAACAGCCAGTTGTTAGCCTTCAGAGCTCCTGATACTCTGCGAACAGAGATGGGCTCCTCTGTCACTGCTTCACACTGGGGCTAAGGGACACACACTGGGCAGGGCACTGTTCATTCTCCTCTCCTCTTTGCTTCCTCTTATCCCAAGTGCCCAGCTTATATACCTTCTGGAGGCAGGGAGGCTGAGTTCAGGCACAGGGGCGGGAGAACTGGAGCAGTGTGTTTGTGCTGAAAGAAGAAAGGGATTCATCCCGATCGACTGTAGCTCCCACTGTTTACAGACCAGCTCTTACTCTCTTACTCTCAGCACTCTGCCTTACCCACCTCTCCCTAGGGAAGCCTTTTTATTTCTCTCACCAAGGTGAGAACATTGACTGTAAGCTCCCAAGTTTTTTCTCTGCCCCTTACGGTGGCTGGTACGCAACTTTCTCAAACACTGAAGTGCTCTCTGCTTTGGACCTGCTTTTTTTATTTTTATTAATTACAGTTTATTCACTTTGTATCCCCCCATAAGCTCCTCCCTCCTCCCCTCCCGGTCACACCCTCCCTCCCTCTTCTTCGAGCATGCCCCTCCCCAAGTCCACTGATAGGGGAGGTCCTCCTCACCTTCCTTCTGATCTTAGTCTATCAGATCACATCAGGAATGGCTGCATTGTCATCTTCTGTGGCCTGGTAAGGCTGCTCTCCCCTCAGGGGGAGGTGATCAAAGAACAGGCCTATCAGATTGTGTCAGAGGTAGTCCCTCTTCCCATTACTATGTAACCCACTTGGACACTGAATCTTATGTAAGAAGTGTGAAATAGTAAGATCTGGAGAGGATGGGAACCCCACAAGGAGAGCAACAGAACCAGAAAAGTTGAACACCGGGGTCTTCCCAGAGACTCATACTCCAACCAAGTACCATGCATGGAGATAACCTAGAACCCCTGCACAGATGTAACCCATGGCATTTCAGTGTCCAAGTGGACCTGCTTTTAAAGCATATAGTACCCACATCTGTTTCTAGGTCTCTGTACTACCTCTGAAGTCTTTCCCAAAGACTGACAACGTTTCGGTTGCTGCTGTTGCTCTTAATTGTGACAGCCAGAAGGCTCAGGACCCCAGAACCTCTGTGGTGCTTTGCAGTAACACAGGTTCTTGCATTGGCCTGGAGATTCTTCTAACCGTATCTGGCCCTGTGAGAACCTGAACATTGAGTTTTTAGAAGGATTTCCAGTTGTTTTTCATATCAGGGCAAGCACACATGCATTGAAGAGAAGAAGGAAAGTTATTGCCAGTGTATCAAAACGCTGACTGGCCTGAAGTTGCGATTGTACCATGTTTGATTCTGCAGACTCTGCCCTTGTCAGTGCTGACAAACCCCAAAACTTTACAGTAATATATGCTCTATCAAGGAGGCATATCAAATTGACCTTAAACAGTATATCTACCTATTTAAAATGGAAGCAAGATAGGCAGACATAGCCTTCGTGTCAAGGAGGATAAAAGTACCATGACCTCCTAAGGGAGGGATTCTTAGTTAGTTGGTAGATCTTAGTGATGGACTCCGGTTTTAATTTAACCATCTCCCTGTATGTATTTTCTCTGCCCTGTCATGTGCTTTATTCCCTCTAGCCCCACCTGAAGTAGGAGACAGCCCGTTCTAACTCCTGCCAGGAAAACCACCCAGTCAAGGCACCAGGGATTGCTCAAGGTAGAACTCGAAAACCTCACATTGTTTGTTTGTTTTTGTACATAGCAAAGTTAACAAATTAGACGAGAGACTCATGACCCGTGTCAGCGTTTCTGTCCTGTCTCTCCTGTCATTTGTAGCAAACAAAACGACAAAGCAAATGCTGCCAATGTCCTCGTGCAGTTAAAACGAACTTGCTATGCCTGCACTCTCTAAACTGAGAACTGAATCAATTAAGATGTTGAGAAGGACAAACAGCCTTTCCCATAACAAGATGGCTCTGCTTCTGGAGGAGTATATAAATGAACCAAAACCTTGGTTTCATTTGGAGTCCACGTGCCTTGCAGGGACTAAGAGAAGGCTTGTAGTACTTACTAGCTGGCATGTAAGGCTGAGCATCTACCCAGGGTAACAGGAACAGAGAGGGTGGGGCGGGTCTCTGCAGGGCCTTTGCAGGCAGAGTGGCTGTCTTTTTTTTTTTTTTTGCTGACTCTGCATTTCAGGCACTGTCATCAGTTGCACTTTGGAAAAGGGACTGCAGAAAAACGTGCCCTGCTTAGAAATGAAATGCTCACCCAGCCTTGGTGAAGCAGAGATGGCTGCTGAGGAATAGGTATATCCATTCCAAGAGCCCTTGCCCAGAGCCTGTGCCCTGGGTCAGGCATCTGTCTGGCCACCACCACATGGGAGGGCTGTTCTGTGCTGTTCTCCTGGGCAGCACAGCCTCACTGCACCACTGCTAAGAGACAGGAGTCTGATGATGGCTGATGATTTTATGAAGAGGGCAAAACTGAGTGCCAGAAGCAGCCAAAGCTGATGGGATGCATGCAGTGTCAATCAAGAGGTACTGTTCTAGGTTGCATCAGCCTGTACTTACAGAGGTAAGCACCCTGGGTATATCAACCTTTGCCCTTTGGCTTCAACATGAGCTGCCCAGAGGTTCTGGGAGATTCTACTTAATCATGAAAAGCTGAGACATGAGTACAGCCCTAGTCACAGTTGCTATGCTAAAGCACCAAAATTGACTTCGCATAGAGGATTCAACCATGAAAGAAGTCTGAATGTTCATGCAATAAAGGGCATCCATATACAGTGTTCTTCAGCTCTGATGTTACACGAATCTAGACAGAGGCACGAAAAAAGAATGGATGCTGGGAAAGGAACAGCGCAAGAAAAAGAAATTCCTGCAACAAATAAATCCCCATCCAATCCATCTTAATCTCCGAAACTTTAAAGATTTAAAATCCGCTTTAAAAAAAAAAAAACTGCAGTTCTCAGCAAATAGACACTACTTTAAATTATTTAGGTTTGTTATACCCACAAATCACCCATCCGGAACATTTTAAATAAAAAGCCAATAACTCGCTTTGTAAGAAATGTCCTTCCAGTAGCCACATATAAGACATTAACCCGAACTTGAAGAAAATAGCACGAGTGATTCCCAATTACAGTCATTTTGTGAAATAAATAAGTGAATTTGGCTAAACACAGACAGCTTATTTTCCCTGCATTGAAATGCGTACAGATTTTTTTTCTTGCTTTCTTTCTTTTTATTTTTTGGCCAGCAACTATTGGAAACAAAATCACTTGGGCCCCAAAGTATATAAAATAACATCTCTGTCTGTAGTATTACCCCCAAATTAGTACATTTCTCAAGCATTTTGCTTAGAAGGGAGGCGGAGGGGGTGGGGAAAAGAGGGGGATAGAGCACTGCAGTCTCAGGGTTCCAGGTTCAGGGAGCTTAGCAGGCCGGTTTCTGTCTGTCATTTTGCTGCCTTCACTATTCCTGCCGGGCCCTCATCCTCCTGTGGCGGATAGATGTGGTTGTTGGGGAGCAAGTGGTACAGAGACTCAACGACTGTGAGTTAAAACGAATATTCTGCCCTTTGCCTTTACCCGTGAGTAATACTCTACTCTCTGAAGGACTGAGTGCATGGGGCAGCTGCTCTTCAAAGGCAACCGCAGGGTCATCTCTTAAAGAGGGTGGAGGCATGCTGACTGGAGAGCTGAGATGTTGCTGAGATGTTGTGACTCCTCTCTTCCTCTGTCAGGAGTGACACGGAATGGCGAGATAAAATTCAGCGTGGTCACTTGAATCGGAAAAGCCATTCCTGTGAAGTGTCAAAATCAGACAAGGAGAGATGGGCTGAGGGCTGAGTATACTATGGTAGTTGGGATCTGGTTGTAATCTTAGTTGGGGACCATCCCAAAGAGTTTGTTCATTGAGTCTGAGCTATTATCTCCTACACGAAGCATCAGGAACATGGTTCCTCTGTAGGATCCTGGTGAGGATTCGAGTCAGGAGCATTTATTGGATTCCTGTTCTGTGACCTCTAGCCATAGTGTAGTCTCCCTGTCTGTAAAGAGTTAATTTAAAGGAGAGAGAAACAACACATGGAGCACAGTGAGGAAAATGCTGGGGAAGGGAGAGTAGCGGAGATAGAGGGGTATCTAGGAGGAGCCCCCGCCCATCCTGCGGTAGGAGGTGGGCCACAGAAACCTTTTCCCAGGATAGAAAGATGAAGGGAGGGTTAACCGGGTCATGATCTGTGCTTGCAGGATGCAGAGTCAAAGGTAAATGCCCGACCAAGAACACAAAAATGTCTGTGTGTCATGCTAAGAACCTGAGTTTTGCTCCTGGTGATGGGAAACCGAGTTGGATTCGATCCAGTGGTGAGTCCTGTTGGCCTATTGGAAGGCATCCTCCGCAGAGCAGCCCCAAGGCAATGTCCCCTTGAGCGTTTTGGGATGAAGTACTTTTCTAGGCTATTATTCACATACACATGAAGAGATTCTCTCTATGTATGTCTTGGTATGTGTGAGTATGAGTACATATATGTACGCATGTACATATGTATACTTAATGCATATGTGGAGCTCAGTGGCAGGCCAGCTGGCCCATAAACTTGCAGGGATTTCTGCCTCCTCCTAGACATGGGATTTAGGCTCTCACATTTGTGTGGCAAAAACTTTACCGGCTGAGCCATCTCCCCAGCCCCTTCACACACAGCATTCTTGATAACGCTGACTTAATGTTACAAAAAGAACCCTGGGTTGGGAGCTGTGAGACACTGTCTAATGTGTACCCTGCCCACACAATGTGCGGCCCTGGGAAATTCGCTCAATATCTTTGATATTTGATTTTGCGACCTCTAAACGGATGAAGGCTATCTACTTCATCTGACCACAGAGCACTGGGTCAGCATCAGCCGTTCGTTTGGTGTTTTTGAAGCTCCGTTGAGGAAGCTGGGAACCTGAGGTCATGGGACAGGGAAGGTGCGGGCAGTCCCGGCGGTATCTTACGAGCAGTATCGCGAGGAGGTAGGTACATCCCTTACTCTTTCTCATTTTGTGCCTCCCAGGCACATGCGTCCTAAGCCAGCCAGCCCGACAGAGCGTCTGAAGCTGGAAACGGCTGATTTATAGGCAGGAGGCAGATTTGCTTTAATATCGCAACACGGAAAGTCAGTTCTCCTAAATAATCGGCTTGCAGATTTATGGCTGTGCTGCGTGCTCGGCTTGGTGCCGTCTCTGACCACGGCTGGTGTTTTACTCTGGAATGGCTGAAGTCAGCAACTTCCCTGACACCAGGAAATAGATCCCAGGGCAGTAGCCAGCCCACTGGGTCAGCCCTTTTCTGCTGGCTTTTCTCCCTCCCACCACTTTGTTACATACTATCAAGCCTCTGGGGACCTTCTCAGAAAGCTGGGGCTGCCTGGTTCCTGAGATGCCAAAAAGGCTTGGCGAGAGAAAGGCCTGGGCCCCGCAGGTCACTAAGTAGGAGACACCAGGGAGCTCTAATGTTCCTTTTGCCTGTGTCAGGTACTGTTATGTCCTCAGGGTTTGCAAATCAGGAACGGGGACGATCAGGCTCCCGGTTTCCTAATAAAAACAATAATGCGTTTGTTCCGTAAATATTTAGACGATACTGTAACCCAGTAACTGTCTGCCTGATTTACCGTGATTCAGTAGTTAATTTTCTTAATAATTCTCTAAGATTATTACTATCTCTGGAATGGAAGAGGGAGGGGTGTGTGTAAAAGCAACACCTTGCAGGTCACAAAGCTATTGAGAGGTGGAGATCTTGAACCTGTGCTTCATTGTAAATGACACACCAATTCATGCAGCATGCAGTTACCGACTAACTGTACATCTTGTGTGTCTTGCTTCGTCATTGCCATAATAATGATCAGGCCCGCTGCACAGCAGAGGGGTGGGGAGAAAAACCAAAGAAAGTGGGTGGCAAGTGACTCAGCCAGGATTTAGGTTCTGCCTGTCATGAGAATTGTGCTTGCCTGTTTCATTTGCTATGTGTGGTTCAGGTAGGTTATCACCAGGGACCTCATTCCAGTTTGGTGGGGGAAAGAGTGGCTATGGAAACTACAGGATAGATATAATGGGTGGCCCAGCTTCCGGAATACATCTTTCTTTTTTTTTAACGGGGACAGTTGGCCTCCTTTCCAGCTGCTGTGTTCTCTCCCAGCTCAATAGCTCCATCAGCTAGCAAGAGTCCACCCCGCCCCAGAGTCTACCATCCTGCTCTTCTCTTCTTTATTTTCTTATGCCTGATCTCACCTCCCTGGACTCAATTGCCCATTTAGATGGCCTGCCCATGGCTTATTTCCTGTACTCTTGGTCCTGGCTTTACCTCTCTAGGCTACAGAGCCAGCATGGCGGGGTGGGACACTTGCTGTCATTCCTTCAGCCACTTGTTCATTATGAATGGGGTTGAGAGGACCCCAACACAGCTGGGTTTACACTGATGCACAAGAACTGGTCTCGGTCAGAGAGAACTCACTGTTTAATGGGTGGAGACAGCACAGGTAATGTTGAACAATTCTAGTACAAGTCAAGGGGCTTGTTAATTATTATACAGAACTATAGCAACCAAGAGTGGAAAAACTATAGTCAGATGAGTGTGTGTGTTTGTGTGTGTGTGTTCTGCATGCAGTATATTGGCGACCAGAAAGGCATTGGGAGATGGAAAAAGCTCAGCTTGATTCAAGCCTTTTTTTTTTTTTAATGTCAAGAGGGCAGGTGTCAAGATTAGTGTTTTGTTCCAAGGGAACAGCAATTTGAAGAGGCTCAAGTCCAGGACTGTGTGGTCAATTTGGGTAGCTCTTAGAGAGTCATTATGGCTGGAGTATGGGGACCTAAAAGGAGACATAGGAGGATGTGGTTGTCAGGATTTGAGGGTTCATGGGACCAGGCATGCTTTATGCATGGAGCTACATAATTAGATTTTCTCTTTTTTTTTTTCTGCTGAAGCGTTTGTGTAGACAACTCAGTGTCACAAGAAAGACTTTTACAACTCTTCTCACATTCTGGCAGCTCTGCCAGCCTCTGGCTCTGTGGTCTGGACCAACGCTTGGACTATCAGATGCAAGGAAGCCAGTGAAACTGTTTTGAAGAGGGTGGAGAGGAGGACTAAGATAGATGGTAAGGAAGGAGACAGTGGCATATTAATTATTTAATCAATCAATCAATCAATCAATCAATCAATCAATTAATTTGTATGTGTCCACATGCATGTGCAGGCATGCCATGGCTCCAGCGTGAAGGTCAGAGGAGCTGTTTTTCTCCTTCTACCTTGTGACTCTTAAAGATTGAACCTGTCAAGCTTGGCAACAAGTGCCTCCATCTTCTGAACTCATGCTTTTATTGAAGTGGAAAAATTATGGGAGGTCCATTGATTGACACTTAAATGCGTGGTGGTTTCCTATTCTGTTTTCTGTTGCTGTTATAGAGTAGCTGAGTGAGTGATATGTTACGAAGACACATTCATTTATCAGTTCATTCTGGAAGTGCTTAAATCTAGGGGCAAGGTCATGGTTCTCACAAAGACCTTCAAGTTGTATCAGCCCATGGGAAAAGAGAAAGAGAGGCCAAGAGTAAAAAAAAAAAAATAGCATGAAGAGACCAAGCTGGAACTTATTATAACTCAGCCCCGAAATCATAGCCTCACTCCCTTGATAGCTGCCCCAGTCTGTTTTGACTAGAGCCCCTTATTGGGCACCATCTCCAAACTGTTGCGCTGGGGATGATGTTCTTAGCAAAAGATTGCTGGGGGGAGAGATTTCAAGTCATAGACGTATTAAGAACAAAGCAGGGAACTAGTAAGGACACTTTCGCCTAATCTAGAGGAGAGATGTTGGCAGCTGGGATGAGAAGAGGCAGAGGAGGCAGCTGGATTCTGGCTGTCTTACAGTTACAGCATGTCAAGCAGAGCTAGGTGGAGACTGTATAAAACAGGAACTCGAGGTGACCCCCAGGTCCATGACTGCAGCACAGTGACATTGTCACCGCACGAGATGAGCAAAAGCCTGGAGTTCAAACCTCTGTCTCCATGAGTCACCACTGCATTGAGGGTCACCATGCATAAAGGGAGCACGGTGAGGACTCTGCTATAGAAATCTAGGAGATTGTAAGAAGACTCCCCAGTAGAAGCGTCCATAGAATTACAGCTCCTGCCAGAGTCTAACACTTGGGAATTTCATTCCTGAAACATTACTTCCTGGAAGATATGAGTAACTTAGTCACTCAGGTCTCTTCTGTACCTCAGCATTTCTAGGCACCTGTGCACTCCAGCTGCAGCGCCATTATATCTTCCAGAAGGTGCTCTCTTCTTTGGCCCACTGCTAAGGAAAAGGATTTACTGCAGGCTCTCATGTCGGGCCTAAATCAGGCTCTGTGAGGCTGACGTGTTCATAAGCAGAAACTGGCACAGGATCTTAGTAATGAAAGGGTCTTTCCACATTTAATAACGGGTAGGTTATCCCCAAGTGATTTCCAGGGGAGTGGACCAAAAATTGCCTATCAGTCCAAATGAAGTATGCCACAATTTCCTCTGTTTTCCAGTTGCTTTCTAATTTCCACACCACCTGCTCCTGGCTTCACCAGAGCAGACCCTGCCAGAATCAGCATTCAGGATCTTGTCTTTCTGTAATCTATAACTCATCATGTTGTGGGGCCCATCCCCGCTCAGTGTAGCAAACGCTCTGGCTTGAAAGATAGATACTGTCCTGCCTTTCTCATATTCAGGTGAGACTTTGGATTTGTTGGCAAAAGGTACCACACCATCCTTGTGGGCATGTGGGTATACTTGGCATCAGGGAAGATCCTAAGCAGTTCTAGGAGATGAAGAGAACAGAGACGTTTTGATATCCAGTCTTAATATTTTACTTAACAAGCTGGACACCTCAAGTAAGTTAATTAGGTTGACCATATATGCCTTTGAATTAGCCAATAGTACCATGGGTCTTGTACTATTGTCTTCAGTGACTTGCACAGGAATCAGAGGGCACAGAGGAATACGAATACTGGCTTGATGTGTGTTGGTCACAGAATGTATGCTAATTCCTTCCGATGCCTCGGGTCTGTGACCCTGTGAGTTTCCACCATCTGTGACATGAGAGCGTGCTGAACACAGGTAGAGGTCAAGCACTTTGATGGCAGGGAACTTACTTTGGACTTCCGCGCCTGCCTCTGGCTGCCTAGGTGATCTTGGGAAAGAGCATCATCTCATTGTTCTTCGCTCTCATTTGGAAAGTGGAGATGACAGTCACACTAAGTTTCGAGGATTGTCATGTGGGACAGCTAGCTAGTCCCCTCCTGGAGAGCTCTTAGAATGGTACAGGACACAGAGTAAGCTCTGCAGCTTTTGGGAAAAGGTCCATTTTCCACTAAGATGATTATTAGCAGTTTGTAGTTAATAAGCTCTGTTACAATTTTGTGAAGTCCATTCACATACTTGATTTCATTTGAGTTTGATAATCCTGAGATTATGCATTATTATGTACTTGAGAAATTGAGATATAAAGGAGGAGGGAAATGGTGAGGATTACATAGTAAACTAAAGCCAAAATTCAGTCAGCACATGTCTCCCTGGCCCCTAATGTATGATGCTGACTCCCATCACAACCTAGGTAGAGAATATATGGGCTAAGTGGTGAGGGGCCTTGGGTCGCTGACACCATCCTTATCTGGGGTGACAGCATCACTGTGAACTTTAAATTCTTCCTTGTGTGTTGCATAACCTTGCATCCTTCTAGGCATAATTAGGTTCTACTACCTCGATTTCATAGATGAAGAAGCTGAGGTCCAAGGGGTGATAGTCACAAGCCCAAGGCTCAGCAACTGATGATTGACAGAGCTAGGGCTTGAAGGTCACATTTCCCAGTGTACCTTGCTTCTTTCCTTGTTTCCACAGCCCAGTGCTTTGGTGGCCACACCAGTCCCTCCCACTATGTGCTTCTTTTAGGAGGACATTGTTCTGAGTCAGAAGGCATTGGGCCTACTGGCAGCCCTTTTCTCATGTCAACTGTCCAGCTCTGATCTTGTCACTCTGAGCCTGCGTTCTTCCATCTTCTGATTAGGAATTAAACTCACCGCATCTGATCTCACATTAGGAAGAGAGAGGGCTGAATGTGACAATCATAGGAAAAAAATTGTGGACAGGGTCATGAAGAACATGCCAACTTATTAACATTTTAGATACAAGAATTCCCACGACATGGAAGTTCTTTTAAAGTACATAACTCAGTAGGTTTTAGTATCCATATTATTGTTAGATCTATGCAATTCCAGAATATTTTCCTCAGATCTCAATAGGGTAACTTAGGATTTACATTGCTCTGATAAACACCAAACGCAACTTGGAGAAGAAAGGCTGCCTTTCATTTATACGTCCAAACCACAATCCATTATCAAAGCAAAGTCAGGACAAGAACTCAAGACAGTAGGCAGGAACTGAAGCAGAAGCAATGGGGGGATGCTGCTGAGGGGCTTGTTCCCTATGGTTTGCTCAGCCTCTGTTCTTGTAGCACCCTGAACCATTAGCCTAGTTATGGTGTCATCCACAATGGACTGAGCCCTCTCATCTCAGTAACTAATTAGGAAAATGTTTTAAACTTGCCTATGAGCAATTTCATGAAGGTGTTTTCTCAACTGAGAACCCTTCTTTCCACGTCTGTAGCTTGTGTCAAGTTGACATGGGATTAGCCAGCACATAGGGTGACCCTTTTCAAATCACGGTTCTATGACAAAACTTCCTCTACCCTTTAGAAGTGGTGAAGGACATACTGATATTTGAATGCTCTCCCCCGGAGTTCCCATGTGAAACCTGAGCTGTGTGGTGACGGATGAGGATGTAGAACTCTGAGAAGGAAGGGGTAGGTCACAAGGCCCTCATGAGTGAGATTAGAGAAAGCTTTATATCATTTCCTTTCTATGATGATACAAAAAAACATCTATGAACTAGGAAGTGGCTTTTACCAGACCTTTGGTCTGCCAATCACCTTGGCCTTGGTTTTCTCAGCCTCCAAGACCAGTGAGAAAAAGAAAATTCAGTTGTATATAAATCACCAGGCCTGTGGGATTAGTTACAGGAGCTCCGGTGGTAGGGGTTCTATTGTTATGATAAATACTATGATCAAAAGACAGTAAAAGATCCTAATTTTTGGCTCTTCTTCCCAAATAATGTCTTAGAGACTTCAGAGAAGAAAAGGCACATCATGAGTTTCAGCTCTTTTCTCTCCCCCAAACACAAGGTTCCCCAAAACAGCGTGTTTCCTTCAGCTGTCTTCCTGAAGGAAATGGTCCACCATCCTCCTGATTGCAACCTACCCTCGCCCAGTTCAGCTCTTTTCCCATCTTCCCACCTCAAGTCCCACACAAACTTTCTGACATCTGCCTCATCAACTCTGTCCCCATCCTTCTCACCCCAGTCCCAGGTCTCTCCTGTATCACCTCTTCCCCTGACACCGCTGCTATCTGCCTTTTCTGCTCTGCTCTCCTATATCTAATGCCTAAGCAGCCAGATGAGATTTTGAAACACCAATCATAACGGGGACCTCCCTTGTGCAAAAACAGGCAAATAGTTTTCACCGAATTGAATAAAATACAGACTTCAGTCAGGCCAGGCTCTTTGCCATCTTGCTCCCTTTATACTTCCTCCTTGGGCTCTATTTGAATATGGCAAGGCGTCTTTGCTCTTGCTGTTGTTAACTTCTCACAATCTAGTGTGGCTCATCCTCTGTGCACATTTGGGTCTCTTTGGGAATGTCACATTATGGCTGCTGCCTACCCTGAACTTGCCTAGCCCTTTCTTTGTCACACTCTGTCTCCCGATTCTATTTAGCGGTTTTCACTAACGTATTGCTTATTTGATGGTCCACGACTGTCTCTGCATTAGAAAATCTGCTCCATGGATTTTATTCATAGCTCTAATGCCCAGAGCAGCATGATATATTTCCTTCAAATAAAACACAAGCACATGTGGCTCCAATCTCATTCTCCTGACCACATTCTTTTGCAGAGGCTGAGTTTGGAGGTGGTGATGAGTCACCTATGTCCTGCTAAGCTCATTTGCCAGCGAGGAACTAACTCATCATTAGCCTTCATCTGGATTGTGAACTCTACATGTGCCTTCTCTGGACACTGTATCCAACGCACATCATTTTCACAGAATCCCTTCTCTGTCTCAGCATCCTCTTCATTTCTTCCTTCACAGAACTCCTGTTTGCTTATTGTTTATTCCTTGCTAACTTCTGCAACTGATGCAAAAGCATTTTCTGCTAAGACCTTTGGGGGAGCCACAGAGAAGACGCAGTCCTCGCACTCAAATAGACTTCAGTGCTAAGGAAGCTGAGGAAACAAGATGGACACAGTGCTGCTGCTGAGTTGTAGCAGGGTTCCAGGCAGGGTCGTTTGTTATGGTTCATGGGTGCTACGCTGAATTCACTTACAACTGAAGGAAGATGTAGATAAGGTTCTGCCAAGGACTCACTGTCCAATGTCTCCTTGCCTATACTGTACACTGAAATAAGGATGAAAGAAACCTGTATTTGAATCGTCACAGTACAGTGCTCTGACTATGTTAGTTTTGCATTAACTTACAATGCTTGGTGTTAAAAACAAAACGCTTGTTTCCAGATTACGAATAAAGCTGCTATGAACATAGTTGAGCAGATGTCCTTGCCAGATCACAGAGGAACACAGAAGAAGATCCAGACAGTCTTGCTGAGACTTGATAAGCTCTTGATAACAAATGTATTCGGGGTGGTGGTGGTGGTGAAGGACAATAGGAGTTTGGGACTACAGAAGCTGCGAAGGTGAGTTCAGGGGGCAGGGAATGGGCACCAGAATTTTCAGCATTTGACAGGAAATTCTGAGACTTGATTTTAACTCATGGTCAGTGGGGAACCCCTAGGGTGTTTTGCTCAGAAGGATCATGCTTAGTGGCTAGAGGTGGTCTGTCTATCCACTAGAAGAGGAGTAGAAGAGGAGCTCTTGGGAAGAAAGACCTTCATCCCGGTCACCCAGGTGCTACATGCTGCTGGGTTCGTCCCAGATGCCAGCAGTGGAGTAGACAAGAGGCACACAGCTTTGGCGTCAGTGGAAGGCCCAGCCAGCAAGATGTGTTCAAAGTGATCAATGCTTAATGGGGCAATGTTAACTCCTGTAACCGTAGTGTCTCTTTTTATGACTTAGTGTCACACTTATTTATTACATGTGTGTGGGAGGGGTGGCTGTATGGTGTATGTGTGTGTGTGTGTGTGTGTGTGTGTGTGTGTCTGTGAGTCAGAGGACCACAGTGCTCTCCAGCTTGCAAGCTCAGATGAGGGGAAAGATCTGCTTTCAATCAGATTTACCCAAAAAGAGTGGGAGTGGGTTCTCTCCTTGACCCACATGGTTTCTGGAGATGGAACTTAGGTTGTCAGATAATACTTGATGGCAAGTATTATCTCCAATGGCTAAGGATTCTCTCTAGTCCATTTTAATGACTTCTATGACAGTTTGGTTATAAACTTAGTTTTGTAAGTAAGTTTAAACTAACCTAGTTCAGTTATAAACGAGGCTTACCTCCCAAAACCCTCACTTGTTTTGTGCGAAGGGCTAGCAGCCATGATCCAAACACCAGGACCACACTATGGAGTAATTGACTGAGCTACAGAACACAATAACCCAATCCTCCATCCTATTTTTTGTTTTTCTTTCCTACGTCGCTTGAGATCTGAGCTCTCATTGAACTATCACCATCTTGAATGCCATTAATTACATCCATCTAAAATGTCACTCAACAACATGAGAGTCCTCAGCACTAGGGAGGGATCTCCTGTCTCCCCTGAGAAACCCTGCTCCCCCAAGCCTCACCTTCTCCAGGTCACCCCTCACTCTAACACCATGATACTGGACTGCATTCAATCATTTCTTGAGCTCCCATTACCATCTGACCAAGATTTATGAGTTGGTAATTGTCTGTAGTAGGGCCACAGAGTATCATTTGTGTCAGAGGCTAAACTTCCTGGTGACATTTAGGATTAAAGGAAAAAAAAATCAAAAGTGTAAATTTCTGCAGTGCTGAACGAGGTAAAATGATCCATCATGGCTAACAGCTCCGACCCTTGGATTTCCCTACTGAAGACATGGGAAGCTGGGCACAGAGGACAAGTATTCTCGAAAGTTTGCGTCACAAATTAATCTTTGAAGGTGTCACAGCCCTGCGTTGCCTGTAGGTGCATTCTGAGTGACGTTTTCCAAACAGAAGTATGACAAAAGCTCACACCTCTGAGGCTTTTATTGAGTTATTTTTACACACCATTTAAAAACACTCTTTTCTTTTCTTCTTCTTTTTCTTTCTTTTTTTTCTTTTTTTCTTTTTTTTTAGTTGGGTAAATCTAATTGAAAGCAGACCTCTCCCCTCATCCAAGCTTGCAAGCAGGAGATCACTGTGGGTGAGAGAATGAAATCATGGAACTCTTCCCAGCTTAGTGGTGAGGCCTGGCCACTCACTTCCCTGGAGCCCAGAGCATGCACTAACAGTTCTTCTTCACATGCACAAACTAGGCAGAGACAAGGCAAAGAGAGCATTGCCTAAACCTCAGCATGAAGCTTCTAGCTCCCCCTGCCCCCGACACATCCACGAGACATTTGTGGCTCCCTGTTGGGGATACCTAACACTGTGTCACTGAGTCATCGGGCCACTTCCTAAAGGAACAGGGCTGCTGGCTTGGGCCCTGTGAAATGAATCATAAAATAAGAAGGTCTAGTAAATATGAAACTGCGAGAATGCCTTCCCACCACGCAGGCAGCCTTGGCTTACAGATCAATGCAGTTTTATTGTACCAGGCGCTGCGCTTGCTCCTCTAAAACAGTCTGTAAAATTTCAAGGAGTTCACAGACTGGAATGTCTCTCCCCAGAAAGTCCAGAGTTGGCTCGGGTCTGTTTGGGTTCTGATGAGGGTGGATCTGTTTGTAGCAAGGGAAAGCAAAGCCGTTGTGTTTAGAGACAGAAACTCATGACCAATAGCAGTCCTATAAGCACCAAAGCTTTGGGCGTTAGAATAAGGACGTAGAAACTGGAACCTTATGATGGCGAGGCTGTATTTCTATTTTCCGTTGATATATTCAGAATGCCCTGGTCACCAGAAGAGGTCTCATTATTGTTTATAGCCCTGCCTCACAGGCAATGCGACATCTCCGAAAGCATATATTATTTGCTCCAACTGTATGAACACTGCCTTGGAAATATGTGTTTATTTCACTGTGAATAGTTTCCTCATGTATTGTTAGTCCTCTTTTTACAATTTTAAAATGTCTCGATACACACCAGAACCTGTATTGCACAGCAGGGATAAATACGAGTTTCTCTCGAGTTACCACTGTGCTACGATTCTCAAGTGAGGCTGACTGGAGTGGGAGAGAGCAGTCTCTTAACTGACCCCAGTGGCCCATGTAGTAAAGGTTTGTTCCCCCCCCTCCCAGCCCGGGGATGCTGCTGACAGTTGGTGTAACTTTTAAGATGTGGGATTAGGGGAAAGTTCATAGGTCACTGGGGATGTTTGTCTTTGATGAACTTCATCCCTCCAATATCTTCAGTTCTTGGCCACAAGGTGGGCGGTTCCCATGGTGCTGTGCTGCCCTGTGACAGATGGAAACAATGTGACCAGTTACATGCAGAAACCTCCAAAGCTATGATCTGGGGTATGCCTCTTCGATTTCTACCTTGGTTATCTCCGGCATTTTGTTGGAGTGATGGAACACTGACCTACACAGCATGTGGGGCCTTTAAGACTATGTTAACATTGCAAGGTCTATGTTAGCGATTATCATTGTTATTCACTAGTAAATGAAAGTAGCATAGTTTTCACAGATATGCACCCTCGCAGTCCAAACCATCTTCACTTATTCCTGACCTTGCCTCTTTTTGACCAAGACTTGGCTTCCGCTCCATTCTGCTGTGCCTCATCTTTGTGGAGTCTGCTTCTTGTCCTTTTGATCTAATGTCAAGACTTTATTTCTCAAGAGTATGGCTTGGAGCTCACTGAAAATGTTCGCTTGGCTCTCTCCAGCTACTCCAGATGGCTGCAAGCAAGCTCTCAGTTCACATCTGGCTTCTTGAATCACCACCTGGAGTCCCTACTGTGGTTTGCTTGGTACCCTTGTGACCCTGTGTCCCAGAAATCCGCACCCAGTCATGCGCTGGAGGGAGCTGCAACCGTCTGAACTCAGCTACTAAAAGCGGCAGGAATTTGGTGAGGCAGTTCTTTTTAAATACGGGTAGTATCTCTTGCAATTAAATAAAGTGCTTCAAAAGCAGGGTTAGTATCTGCTCAAAACTCATTGCTTCCAAAGGCTCGCGACAGTAGAGTCTCTATCTGTGGAGAAGTACTGTAGGGAGGTGTTCACTGGGCATCACTTCCCAGGCTATTCTGTAGTACCACGCAGCACTTGAAACCAAATGATCAGAGCACGGTGGCTTCCTGGCCCAGGACAGTTGTGGGCCTAGCAGCATGTTACTAAGCGCAGCACTCCCACTGTGGCACACCACGGCTGCTCAGACACCTGACAAGCACACTACCTGCAGTCGCTACCTCAGTTTGGTTCCTTGTCGGACCATTACCAGTCGTAGGTGGAGGATCAGTATGCATTCATTTTTGGTGAAAATTCTTCCTTTCTCAATGCTGCCTCATCCCTAGCCTATTTGGTGGATGAAGAAAAGGATGTGGGTTTACAAAAAAAGGATGGCTTCTGGGAACAACCCTGATCTCCACAGTGCGGTAGGTGGAAAAAGTGTGCCAGCAGGATGCTGGTTTCCAATCGGGGTGAGTTCCTCAGGGCTCAGAGAGATGCGGCATTTACAACAGGTCTTGTGCTAGGCAGAACCTGTCAGCAGTAATAATCTTTTCAAAATGGAGTGGGCCTCTCTGCGTGAGCGTGAGTGTGCATACCCATGCACATGTGAGCAAAGGATTGTAGGTAAAGAAAGCTCAGATTTGGCAACGGTAGAAGGGAAAAGATGAGCAAGTAGAGAAAGGTGGCTTAAAAAAATCTCTTAAGGATCGAAATAGGCCTAAAAGTTTCTGGCAGGCAGGCTCCTCATGCCAATGTTTACATCTAAAGCTTTTGCCCAGCACTGGTATGTCTAATGGTGACTATCAACTGGTAGCGCTGGAAACTGCTGAGGAACCTAGAAGATAATACATGGCCCTGGGCTTGGCACATTCCTAAAGTTCGTACAATGATAACTAGTGAACACTTTCCAAAGGCTCCGAGGAAACAGCCAGCTTGACCGTTCACATTTATAACCCAGCTTCACACATTTTATAATTAAACTGCCTTCAAGTGACTTACAACCTGGGATTTTTCCTTTTCCTAACAGACTGTCTTGGCACCTTTTGGGTCTTGGCTGTTAACCTGGCTGCCTGTATTTCAGGAATACTCCTGAGTTCTGGAGAAAAAAGAGCCATTGCTGTGGTTACAAAAATAGCGTATTTTAAACAGCGAACCAGGGCTACCTCCATCCCTAGTGACTCAGAGGCGTGGCCCCGTACATCTCTGTCAGGAGTGTCACAGCCAGCCTGAAGTTTGTGCCTCTGAGCACATCAGAATACATTCAAAGATGAAACTGCTCTTCAGTTGAAAAGTCATTTTTTAGCATGAAATCTTGGACAACTGGGATCTGTAAGGCCATGGATCTGAATTTGTTTAAAAAAAAAATTGCCTCCAGCATGCTGGTGGCTTTATTTCTAAAATAGTTATTTTAATTGTGTAGCTGCAGATTGTGGACACATGTCTTCTGTCTGTGGGCTTTTTCACTTAATCAGAGCTAGCACTAAATGACCTCAGTGAAAACTGAGGCTAGCTCACTGTACTTTCTCTTCAACACGTTGTTAACAGTGGCAAGCATTTCCGAGCATGTCTGTGAGCAGGGCACTCTGTGAAGTTTATGTGTGAGATCATCATCCAGTGCTGACCGAGCTGGCTGCTATCAGAAAGGACAATTGAGGCTGAGTGATGGTAAGTAACTTGCCTGCGGTCACATGCCTCCTAAGTGGGTGTGTAAGGCCAGCTTTTAGCAGAGATCAGAGTAGGGAAGAGGGAGGAAGAGTGGATCTGGAAAAGCAAACGAGAAACCCAATCCAGGGTCCTATGAGGAGGGAAGCTTGTGTGTGTGCATGCGTGTGTGTGTGTGTGTGTGTGTGTGTGTGTGTGTAGAACACTTTAAACAATAGGAAAATGACAGGAGTGGGTAGTGGGTGGGAGAGGTTTCATCAGGGAAGTGACAGATTGCTAGATCAAACCTGCCACTTAGGGTGATGGAGTGGATGCTTTCTTTGAATCAGGGGCTTGGGAGAGTTTGCAGTGGAAATGGGGCCAAGTGTGAGAGTTAGACATTGCTCCTACTTCTGGGAGGACCTGGTACGTTTTGAGAATTACATCTGTTTTTCTTTGACCGGGGCAGGATGGCTTGGGAAGATGAGCTCAAAGTTGGGGCAGGTGTTTAGGGCAAGGGTGTGCTGTGATGATGGAGTCTAAATAGACCAGAGCTTGGGACACGCTGCCTGGCTTGACCTGGGCACTGACAGGAATATGACCACATTACAAATGTGGAATCATCTGCTCTTTGGCAGCTGAGAAGCTGTTTACTGATTGCCCGTTGTGTGCCTGGAACTTTGCCAGACTTGGAGACACAACGTACGGGGCAGACAAAGGGCGAGGCCATAGAAATAATAGAAACGCATTTAGTCAGGAGGGCAAGAAGCGATCGAAACAGCGCAGAATACACAATCCTAAGGGCCTCCCTCTGACGCTTGTTTAGGATGAAGCCGCGCTCGATGGTGAGCTCCACGAGGATGCAGAGTCTGTGACTGCTGCTTGTGTTCCCTGTTGCTGTGCTAGCATTGAGAGCAGTGTGTGGCCCCAAAGGGGCTCATTGAGTAGAGGTGATCCGAGGGTCTCTACTTGCAGCTGCTTCCCCATGTAAAAAAGATGGTGTATTAAAGATGAGCTCGTGGCATTAACTCAGGGCACAGCTGACACTAGGGAAGGTTGCCTGCCATTCTTGGTGATGCACGATTGCAGTATCACTATGTTGGGATTTGAGCTGCAGGGATGGGGCAGAACCCTGGGGTGGTTCTTCTCTCAAGAGACCTTTGAGACAGAGTAGTTGTCTTCAGACTTCAGACTATACATAACAGCCCCTTCATTAGGCATTTGCCCTGTGTGGTGAGGCTAATTCTGGGAGCTGTGAGGAAATGGAAACACCAGTCTGAATTTGTGCTTGCAGAATCTGTGAGGCTCTACACACAGGAGGGAGTAACAGCATAGAGAGCTAGGGCCTGTGATGAGCCTCTGCACATCTGAGGGGAGCCTTCTTCGTGATAGGCAAAGCCCTGGCACAAATGACAAACACCCCCCAGGGCCTCGAGGAGATACGAGAACCTCCCCTGTGCTGCTTGAGGATCCCCTTGCCATCCTGGCCTTTTCTTCTGAAGTCTGTCTTTGTCTGGTAGGTTTTTCGGCTACCAAGAAGGCTGGAGGGGAGACAGGGAGGGAGGGTATGGAAGTGAATGCTAGGTAAGCCATGTGCCTGGAAGACACAGCGGTGGGTCTCACCCTAGTCACACGCTGACTTCCCCACAAAAATGGTTATTGGTAAAGGCTGCTCTCTACTGAGTCCCTTGGGGCCATTTCTGTTGCAGGTTCTCTTGGAGATTGCCCTGAGTCCAGAGGCTGCCTCCTCTGACTCCTGTGTTCCCTTGAACAAAGGAGCTCCATGCCCGTGCCTTTATAGTCATGAAAAGCCACAGCTCCACACTGTGCTGGGAGGGGGCTCGCTGAGGTGTCTTCTTGCTGGCTGGTGAACCCCGGGAAGCCCCAGCTGCGTGGAGAACAAGCTGTTGAGTAGCTTGCTTTGGTTCACAGTGCTGACCCACCAGTCAGCGGGCCTGTGATTGATGGAGGTCTGTGCTCCGGGTTATGTGAACTTGGGATGTTTTCAAGGGAAAAATCTGGTCATGAGGCAAGGGCTGGCCAGGTTTGAGATAAGTGTGAAAAACACATTACAAAAGGAAACAAACCTGAAGTTTCCTGACAGGGGAAACAGCCCTGTTTAAGACGTCTGTGCATGTGTCCCTGCAGGGCTGAAGGCTGGGGATGTGACAGTGCGTGAGTAGGGAGTGTGGGTGTGCCCAAGTGTTAGAGACCAGAGGAGAGAAGAGACAGAACATGGACGTGGCTGGGGAAGACAGGATATTAATCATGTTAAAAGCAATCTGGCCCCATGGGATTTAGAAGGATCCAACTAAAATCAATGGGAAATTTCATGAGACAATTTTCTTCTTGCTGGCTCTGGGGATTGTTTGAAGTCTCATGGAGCTTAGGGGTGGGGCTGGCTCAGAGTCCCTCCAATTCTCACACCTGCCTATGAGACTATGTCTTTTTTTCTGTTGGCGGTTTGGAGGTGAGTCATCTTGGAGGACTGCAGGCCTGACCTCCTGACTTCCTGGCTCCTTAGCTCAGAACTCAGGCATTTTGCTAGCAGTCAGGGGGTGTGGGAGGAGGAGGAAGGGGGTTGGAGGGCTGCGGCCAGTGTGCTTTGTCTGTGGTGTTCAGATAGATGGGAAAGAACAACAGATGCACACAGGCCTTTAGGTCTCAAGTGGTGCCTAGGGCTCCTCCTTTGCTTCAGAAACTATCTGGATTCTCAATATGGTGGTTTTCTTTCCTTTCCTTTCCTTTCCTTTCCTTTCCTTTCCTTTCCTTTCCTTTCCTTTCCTTTCCTTTCCTTTCCTTTCCTTTCCTTTCCTTTCCTTTCCTTTCCTTTCCTTTCCTTTCCTTTCCTTTCCTTTTCTTTTCTTTTCTTCTCTTCTCTTCTCTCCTTCCTTCCTTCCTTCCTTCCTTCCTTCCTTCCTTCCTTCCTTCCTTCCTTCCTTCCTTCCTTTCTTTCTTTCTTTCTTTCTTTCTTTCTTTCTTTCTTTCTTTCTTTCTTTCTCTCTTCCTCTCTCCTTTCCTCTCTCCCTCCTTCCCTCCCTCCCTCCCTCCCTCCCTCCCTCCCTCCCTCCCTCCTTTCTTCCTCTCTCTCTTTCCTCCTCCTCCTTCTTCCTTATTTCTCTCATTCTAACCACCCAGGCAGCCTTCAGTTTCAAACTATTACGTGAGGCTCCTGGAGCCAGCTATCTTTAAACTTTAAACTATCTTTAAAGCTTCCTCTTTAAACTAGCCAAAGTGCTAGGGGGAAATCTTCATACTGTGATGGGTCTTGTCACTTAAACAGGATTAATTATGTATTACTTCAAACTGCCATTCAGAAAAGTACAGAAAACATTGGGTAGGACTCCAGTAGCCACCACTAAGCTTTGAGACACAGATACAATTTGTTAAGCAAGCCCCTTCCTCAATCCTGGAGACAAGTACCAGGTGAAGCCAGCATATCGTAACCCCAATGGTGCTTTTACTGTACATACTGTACATGTGTGTGTGTGCATGCACATGCTTCTGAGATTGCCCGCATTTATCTGTACATGGGCTTTGGGGAACCATTTGGCAAGGGACATGTGTCAGTAATTCGACTTGTGACTGTCAGTGCTGAGGAGTATAAACCCGAAGCACGTAGAAGGATGGTCTAAAAGAGCAAAAGTAGTGACTACTCCACTGTCCCAGATCACATTAAACCAGATCTACATAGACTATAGACACTATGTTATATAAAAAAGAATCAAGCTGCAAAACTGCTCATTTTTCATGGCCAACTTAAGGACACAATCTTTTCTTAAATGAAGCATCCTGTGAAAAATCCCATCCAAATGGAATCAATTGCCTTTTCTCTCCCATGTCTTTGCAACTTATATCCAACAGTACTCATATTGGATAGTAGCATACGACAGAGTTTCTGACAGTCTTTTGCTGTGTCATAGTGCCCGTTCCCTGAAATCATCAGATATTTTTTAAACTTTTTTAAAAATTTATCAGCATTTTTTCTTTATTAATTACACTTTATTCACTTTGTATCCCCCCGTGGTTCCCTCCCTCCTCCCATCCCAATCCCTCCCTTCCTCCACCCTCTGCATGCATGCCCCTCCCCAAGGGGAGGACTTCTTTTCCTTCCTTCTGATCCTAGTCAATTAAGTCCCATCAGGAGTGGCTGAGTTGTCTTCTTCTGTGGCCTGGTAATGCTGCTTCCCCCTCAGGGGGAGAAAATTAAAGAGCAGGCCAATCAGTTCCTGTCAGAGACAGTCCCTGTTCCTATTACAATGGAACCCACTTGGATACTGAACTGCCATGGGCTACATTTGTGCAGGGGTCTTAGGTTATTTCCATGCATAGTCCTTGGTTGGAATATCAGTCTCAGGAAAGACCCCTGTGCTCAGATTTTTTGGTTCTGTTGCTCTCTTGTGGAGTTCCTATCCTCTCCAGACCTTACTGTTTCCCACTTCTTTCCTAAGAGTCCCTCCACTCTGCCCAAAGGTTGCCCATAAGTCTTAGCATCTACATTGATAGTCTGCAGGACAGAGCTTTTCAGAGGTCCTAAGATTTCATCTTACACCCATCAGAATGGCTAAGATCAAAAACTCAAGAAACAACACATGCTGGAGAGGTTGTGGAGAAAGGGAACCCTCCTCCACTGCTGGTGGGAATGTAAACTTGTACAACCACTCTGGAATGCAACCTGGCGCTTTCTCAGACAACCAGGAATAGCGCTTCCTCAAGATCCAGCTATACCACTCCTAGGCATATAACCAAAAGATTCTCAAGTACACGATAAGTACATTTGCTCAACCATGTTTGTATCAGCCTTATTTGTAATAGCCAGAAGCTGGAAACAGCCCAGATGCCCCTCAGTGGAGGAATGGATGCACAAATTGTGGTATATCTACACAATGGAATGTTACTCAGCAATAAAAAACACGGAATGAAATTTGCAGGTAAATGGTGGGATCTAGAAAAGATCATCCTGAGTGAGCTATCCCAGAAGCAGAAAGATGCACATGGTATATACTCACTCATATAGACATATGATATAGGATAAACCTGCTAAAATCTGTACACCTAAAGAAACTAATCAAGAGGGAGGACTCTTGCTAAAATGCTCAATTCCTATCCAGAAAGGCAAAGAGGCTGGACATCAGAAGAAGGAGAAAAGCGGGAACAAGTCAGGAGCCTGACACAGAGGACCTCTGAAAAGCTCTTCCCTGCAGATATTTTTTTATGCTCATAGGGCCATTACTCACTCTGAGGATGTGGTTTGATTGTAAAGCCCTTGCCTGACATGTGTGAGGTCTTAGGTTCAATCCCTGAACTATAAAGTAAGTGAGTGAGCAAATAAGTAAGTAGATAAATAAATAAATAAATAAATAAATAAATAAATAAATAGTGTTTTTTACCAGGTTTGATGGTCCATGCCAATAATTTTTGTTGCATCTCAGAGCTTGGTGACAATAGATAGTAAGTACTTGTGTAGGGAGGGGTAAAACACATGTATGTGTCTCTAAATATCTCCAACTATTATTTTCAGAGATCTTGATTATCCTTCTGTTTCCAATGGAGAATTGACACCAGTACACCAGTGACTTTCCTTCCATCTCTGAGGGCAGTGAGAGACAAAAATCCAGAATCTTTTCTCATGGCCACCCACCCTAACAGGAGAGCTAAGAATTGAAGTCACTGTGCTTTTGTAGAAAGTCTGTTGCCATAAGCTGCCTTGCACTCAGCTGAATGAATGATGTCACTATGTCTATTCAGGGTAGAAGATGGATGCCTTTCTGGGAGTCAGGAGAGCAAGAAGTGAAGAATTTTAGAGATCCAGTGAGGAGACGGACACCCGGAGAAGGAGAGTGGGTTCACTTCAGCTTTGCATTCCTGCAGAATATATTTGCATATGTATTAGCCACCAGGCAATTGCTCAGACTCATTGAACTAGAGGTATAGCCAAGGAAGAATGAATGGGAAATCATTGGAAAGGCAACTGTTGAAATATGGGGACAGAATGGTTTGCAATAAATGCCAGTTCTTTTCCTTGTATAAGGAAAGGCAGAGCCAGGACCAAATTCAGGCATCCAGAGTCCCATCCAGCCCTTTCTAAACCTGGCAAGGTCAGTGTAGGGATGATGGGATCTATCAGATCACACCTACATATACTCCCTGCATAGAAGAATACTGTTTTCTTTTTTTTTCCTGACAGTTTTTGCTGTGTCACAACAGCCCCATCTGATTTTATGCTCACATGGCCATTACTCCCCATTAGCATACTAATAAATGTTTATGGGATTATGCTGTATAAACGATAACTTTTACATATTATTAATTAGCCTCATACATTACATGGGGAGCTCCTGAGCACTTACTGACTTGTAAAAGAGTATAGTGCTGCACAGAGAGACATGTTGGCAAATGGATCTTTGCTCTGTCTGGGGGGAAAGGATGCATTTTCATTTGCATGACCCTTCACTCAAACCTCAAAGACACTGACTTTAAAAGAGACTTGGTCCTGCCTCTTCTCAGCTCTGACCCAGGGTCAATATTTCAATCTCCCAAAGGCTATTTCCTTGCTTCCAAGCTGAGGGTGTCAACAGTAGGTATCTGTGGGGTCCTTGACCCATGATAGGTATGCAGCAGACACATGGTGAATGACATTGAATGATGCTGCAGGTTGATGAGTGGAGATGACAAGGAGTAAAAGCTCTATTTGTGTGGAGGAAAACCACAATGGCAGGGATTTCTAAGATTGGGCAGCATCTTTTCCAGGCAGTATGTTTTGGAGGTGTATAAGGAGAAGCCACACTGCAGTGAATCTGCATACAAAGGGTAGTCTTCTATTGTCATTAGGACGATTCCAAGGCTCTGAGATATTTAGGGCCAGAAAGTAGAGGGAGGAGGGTTTAGCTTTAAGTTAATTTCTGGCTAGCTTTGCAATTTGTTCTAAACTGACACATTCAAATGTTCTCCTTTTTATCCATCCGCAGCTACATTTGGGTGGTGATAGAGTCTATGATAGGAGGTTGGTCCAAAGAAAAAGGCAGGTTAGCAGTTACATCTAGTCCCCTGTTCTTGGTGTCTGTAGTTGAACATCCCTAAGATTAGTTTTATGAAAAGATGCAGAAAAGCCCAGGCTTGGGAGACAGGAGACAGGTCCAGTCTCTGTCACTAATGTATTATGTACTTTTAGTTGAGTGTCCCTCTCCTTTGCATAACAACTGATTGATCTCACATCTATAAAATGAAGCTCTCATCTATACTTCACCACTATTCTTAGCTAAATAAGAGTCAAGTAAGATAATAGATGTAATTTAGTTCTTTAGAGTCTCACAACAGTGTGATGCAGCTATTATCATTCAGGCCTTTACAGCCATTGAAGCAGGACATTCTCCCCACGCATGGTTGGCTACCATAAAAAGCTAAAATGTTACGCTCAGGATGCGAGGCTAAGCACTGCACTCAGGGTCAGCCGCTTTGGACCCAGAGAAGAGCATGTCTGATTGCATGCGGGTTGATGCCCCAGGTCCCGCCTCTGAGAAAAAGGTATCGGACGGGTCTGATGCTCTTTGGGTGGATGACACCTAAATGAAAATCGGTACAAAGTCCCAATTTATTTCTAATATCAGAGATCAGACCTCTACTCTTGCCTGATGCGTCTAAAACAAAAAGGGGGAACTGTAGAGAGCTGCGGAATGCTATGCCTTAAAGATGGAGCTGGTTTCCGCCTTCCACCTTCCCGATGGTGAGTGCTCTCTGTCACGAACAATTCCACATTTGGCTAAGGCTGAGGATCTGGCTTGCTTCCATGTATGTGGACCTATCTGCATTGCCCACGTGGCACGCCTGGGTGGGCTACCCAGAGGCTATTTAAGCTGTGGGCTGGCTTTCCCCAGGGTCCGAGGATTGTTCAAGGTTCCTGAATAAACTGCATTGAAAAAAAAAAGGGGGGTGGAGGTCACCTAGCTATAGGCACACTCAGAGTATTTTACCTTATTTCAAATGAGCTTGTGCAATACAAGGTGAAAGCAGAGTATAAACCAACATTTTAGAAGCTTTTCATTTACCAGGGCCCAGCAAAGTAAGCGCATTGACTCCATATACATTTATGAGAGGCTAACCCTAGTCCAGGTAAAAATGGCCTCTTTCTACAGGTATTTGTTTCCTAATTGACGAGAAAGCTCTAGATGTCTCCAGAACAAAATAAAGAAAGCCAAGCCTGAGATTTAATGTTCAAGATGATTTCCTGTGTATGACGACAGTCCTGCTGCAACAGGACGCTCTTTATCTGCATTGTTCTCTCCTGTGTCCAAGAAATGGAGTGGTTAATGGACCTCTCTTTTGATGTCCACACAACTGCTGGTTTCGAGTGTTTACCTGTTTGTGGACACATTTGGATAGGACATGCACTGGTGGCTGAGTTCAGGGTTTCACTGCTGACATGGCTTGATCGAAAAGATGAATGAAATGATTTAAATCCTACAGACGTGGGAAAGCCCCTGGGGATAAGAAGGTACTTTCCAAAGAGAAAGAGGATGCCTCTCACAATAGAATTGCTATTGATTACTGTCAGGTCCTTTTATCTAACTCCTGCCCGTTGTGTCTCTCTGCAGAGCTAGACGCTCTCCCTTGCCCTCTGCCTCATAATATCTCAAGTGCTTCTCAAGTGGATCCTGTGGAATCCAGATGATCCCTGAATAGCATTAGAAAAGTGTTTGCAGGAGCACCTGAAGCCTTGACAAGAAATGACCATTTCATGAGTATGACATAAGTAGAAAGAAAGGCTACCTGTCTTCAGTGGTTAGCACACAGTGGTGGCAGCAACAGCTGTATCAGGGGTCTCTACCAAAGCCCCTTAGTGACTAAGGGTTTTGTGTGGTGCTTTGCCCACAGCTATGTAAGTGAGGCCCGTAATGTATGCATCTAGCATGTATTCCCTTTGCTTTTTATGATAGGACCTTCATTCAGAGTTCAGATAACTGTACCTCCATGATTCTCAGATACTCTTTCTCCCCCCTCTCTGTGTGTGTATGTGTGCAGATACATACATGCTTGAGAGTACCTGTATATGTGTGTGCATATGTGTGTGAAAACCTTGACTGTCATTCCTCATGTATCCTTTACCTTTTAAAAATGAATTACTTAAGTATTGTTCTTGAGGCAGGCTCTCTCACTGGCCTGGTGGCTTGCCAAAAAGTTAGGCCACGACCCAGGGATTTGCTTATCTCTGTCCCCCCAGTGTTGGGATAACAAGCATGCATTACCACAAGCAGGCAGTATCACGGGCGTTCTCAGGATCAAAATCAAGTCCTGAATTCTATTCTTCCAAATGTTGTAGGTACAGAGTGCTTGAAATAGGCTCGAGTCAAACTATGAATTCTGTTCTGGTCATAGCAATAGTCGCATACTCTAGCTTAGGCCAGTAAGGCCAATGGGAGAGAGATTGAGGGAGAGAGCTCATTTTTAGGCTTGTGGAAGAACATACTGAATGACAGGATTTTACCTGAAATAATGTACACCTGAAGCTGTTGGGGAGGGAGCATACAGTGAGAGTCTGGGAATGGAGCCTCTTGGGAAGAGCAGGGCCAAGTGGTGCATCTTGCTGGTATCACTTGAATCCAGGTCAAGCTGTGTCTAAAGCTTGATCTGCTCATACACTTTCCAAAATGCCCCTTACGTTTCTCTTGCTTGAGCTGCTTTTAGACTGGTTTTCTGTCATTTGCATCTAACACATCCCTTATATGATATAGATGGTAATAATGAATGCAAGGTTTTTTGAACCCATCTGACTAAACAATGATATATTATCGTTATTTAAAATTAGCAGGTGAGCTTTGTGACTTAGTTCACAGGTAAGAGCTACAAGTCAAAGCAGAGAAGGCAGGTGACTCACCTAAAGAACACAGCTAGGAAGTGAACAGGGTAGTATGATAACACAGGCTTTTGAACGGCCTGGTTGCTAACGACACAGCTTATCTGAACCAGATACGTACAGAAAGGAAATGCAAAGGAAGTCAACAGTAGCTCTGCTGCTGCATAGGTCATATGCCACACCCGCAAGTGTGTGTTTCCAGCCAACATTGACAGACCCACAACCATGTGCTACAGCCATTTCCTTGGTCCAGCAGACCTTTGTCATTTCTCATCAAGGTTACTTGAGTATTTATTAGGTGGTCTTTCTGCCCCAGTCTCATTTACCAGCTCTCTATCTTCCATGCTTTCTAGGAGAAAGTTTTCTAAACACACTCGATTATGGCAATGCTTCCATGCCGGCTTTTTACCAGCTTGCAGCTTTTAAGACAAATCTCACTCACTTGGTATCCAAAGTACTTCATGAGATGACTTCTGAATATATCTCTGTGGCCTCATCATCTTCATTCCTTAAGTCAAAACCAATCATCTGCTTTTGTGCAGGTGCCGACTCATCCACTGGCCTTTGTGCATGCCATTCTGGCAATGTGGGCTCTGCTTCCCTGTAAGTCACCACCGCCCTTTGGTTATTTCCTCCGGGAAACCTTCTGGGCTTCATCCTTTTGTTTGGATACCTTTTCCCCACTTCTGCCCGTGTTGCACTCTGGTCATAGTTCTTGTTGCATTTTTCATCCTGAAGCCTAACTGTGTGTTATATACCAGCGTTTCCTCTGGATGTGGGAAAAAGAATCAACTATGCTCCAGGAATTATACATCAAGAGGCCCAGCAGACTGCCTGATACATAACAATGAGTAAACGTGTTTTGTGTGGATGAAGAAGAAAGAACAACGAGAGGTGAATAAACAAGAAAAGAGCTTTACCTTTTCCTGTTTGGCTCTTTCAACTATTATACTGATTGTGTAACATTTTGTTTACCAAAGTCATATGCTACAATGAGATACCTAGCTTTAACAGTTGAATCAGTTTGTTTTGTTCTTGTGGCATGAGTATTTTTCAAAGAAAGATTTAGGAACAAGGTGACCAAGTGGTTAAAGTGTTGGACTGCTAAAAGAAAAAGTTAATGGTAATCTAAAATTAAATTAAATGTATTTCCTATGAGCTGAAAAAATCACTTAAGAAAGGTTGCTTGATGAATTGCTTGGGTTGGGGAGCAGGTGGTGAAGACTTCATGAATGATGCGAGCAAAAGGAGATATTTAGAAGCCAAGAAGTGGGGTCTCTTAGTCCCAGTGCTGCTGAAGCCTTGGGAAGGATGAAGATGATTTATGTTGATGATCTCAGAAGAGCTAAGTTCAGTTTCCATGCACAGAAAACCTTTCCCTCCCAAATGCAGCAAGCTTTGGAATCTCATGTTAGTGAGGAGCCTCATTTCCAAGGACCCTGTGTTAAATTTGCAACTGAAACTCCCAACGGGGATCCTTTTCCTGGACCTTGTTATCCACTTTCCAATTATGGTGCTCACATGTTGTTTCTGATGAGTAGTGACATGTGTATGTTGAGCATAACTTTTCTATGCTGTGGCCATACTGTTGTGGAACTGAGCCTTGATTACCTCTCACACACTAATAGAAAATATAGCTACCATCTCTGAGGAATCTTGTGCCCAGTACGCGGAACTTTATTGTATCCAGACTGAGCTTTTGGCAAATTTATTGATTGATTGGGATATCCTGATGGAGTACCAACACATCCATTCATCCGTCTATCTACCCATCTATCCACTCATCCATCCTTCAATCCATAATAATATTTTTCCCCTGAAATCCCCTGTTTTTCATGTGATTCTCAGAGGTAATGAGGATTGGTGACTAACTCTGGGGTGGGAGGCCAGGGAAGAAAAGTCATGTTGGAGAAGTAGAAGGTGAATGAAAGAAGGGAATAAGGGTTAGCTAGGTTGGAAGATAGAAGGAAGAAGGGAGGGCTATCCTGGCAGATGGAGTAATGGTGTCCAGGGTCCAGGCACCCATACAGACACAGTGTACAGGTATGGGATGTATGGTGAGTTCCAGGAATGAAAACAGCTTTGAACCGGGCTCTACTGGGAACCTTTCTTGTTACAGGTATTAAGTGAGCTTTGCTCCATGACTACTACAGTGGAAGTGGAACATGGAAATTCCTAGGCATTAGGGAGAGTGGACTCTTTATAAATAGCTGATGACTATGGAGAGATCAGGAACTGCACTGTTTATCTTATATGTACGAGAAGCATTGTATAAAAATCCACTGTGACAGTCTATGTTCTGCTGCAGGGAGAACCCACTGAGAGATAAAGTTTCAGGAATTGTGTCCCTGAGCAGAAAGGCAAATGAATACAACCAGCTTTGGGGACTGAAAACGCCTATAGTTTTCCCACTGTACCATAGCACAAGAAAGGTTTTCCATCTTACGACTTCAGAGGTTGGGATCTCCTACTTCTCCTCAGTGTTGGAAACAGAGCTTTGTCATGTAGTCTATGGCTATTGGGAGGTTTTTTTTTGAAACAAAGACCTCCCAAATGGAGGTTGGATGCAAAGAGGCCAGCAAGAAGTCATTCACAGTGGTGCTTTGGACCAACTTTGACCAATTTTCTAGATCCATCCAAAACTTTTCCTCCGTTGGTCAGCTTTTGCTGAATGCCACGGCCTGTCCACATTGCAGCTCTGCTCTGAGTTAGAAGCCACCGTGAAAAGAATATAATCAATGATTCACTGTATCTGCCCCTGTGAAGGCTATTCTGTTGCCGCATGCTGATATTTCACCAGGTTTTATAATCTGTTCCTAGCTGTATACTTCCCTGATTCACTGACAAGCACCTTGAGGGCAGAGATGCTGTCACACTATAATAGGCACTTGTTCTTCTCTAGCACCTAGCACAGCATGGCACACAGTGAAGGTCCATCACCCCTATTTTCTCATGAGATGTAGGAAGTCCTGCAATAATTTCTGCACTAGAAAATTTGATAGAAACTTAAAGAGGAGTTTTTGTTTATCACTTATGACATAATACAGAAATATTATTACGTGACCACAATTTAAAATGACTTTCATCAAGAGGCAGAATCCATTTTCCTTGAATATGTTCTTGCTTTGTGTGTTTTTTTTTTTTTTTTTGATCATTTGAATATGGGAGCATTGATGTTCTATGAGATATACGCTCAGGTATGGCGAGCCCAGAAAAAGAAATGTTTAGTTGAGCTCAGGTCAGTTGTGAGTCCGTACAATCATGAACCTAAAAAACATGGCTGTTATTTATAAATAACAGAGCTTTGTGATAACATGTTAGGCAACAAATGCTAATGAGTATACAGGGGTATGCTCTGCCTTAGTTATCATACAAGCCTATGGGATCCTGCTTTACCAACAGGAAACAAGAGGTCGGGAAACTGGTGAGGGACTGCACTTCAAATCTTTGTGAGCTGTCACAGTGGGCATCTTTCCTCAAATGTCACATTAGGAGGCACAAGCCTTAGCAGGCACTGGGGTGTCAGACAGAGGACAAAGAGATGTGTGCTGGAGGATGTCAGGGAAAGTTCAGACCATGGGTTCCCTACAGTGGCCTCTGGGTTCCCTGTATTCAGGATGAAATGCAGTACAATGGACACAGGCAAAGAGGGAAGATGACAGTAATGACCACTAACTTCACCAGGCACCAGCTTCTGTGCCAGAAGCTGTTTTGGGTTTTCTAATCCTCAGTAAAGTCCTGCATGGTTCCAGAAGAAGTTAAATAGATCACAGAACATGCACGTGATGTGTCCAACTACAAAAAGTTGAAACAATAAGCAAATGGCTCATCCATTATGGTGTCTCACCTGTCACACCATTTTCTACATCTTAACAGACTGAATGGATGCTCTATTGTTACTGCAGGCGAAACCTAGTGGAAGCCTTGCAACAGTCACCTGTGGCCACAACTGCTGACTTACCTCATGCCAGCATAGGACAGTGACTTCTACAGCTCGAGACAATCAGGAGGGCTCCTATGCAACTTGCTTTGTGAGAATGTTGTTTAGCTTATCAAGTATTCTACAAACAGCTTTTGTAGAAGGTGAAGGCAAAGCCTTGAGCAATGGTCTCCAGAGACCCTCCTGAGATATTGTTACCCAGGGCAATAAACTCAGGATGGTCCCTTCAGTCTTTCTAATGTTGTAGGCACAGCCTCTACTGCACTGATCGGGTAGGATTCCCAGGGCAGCATGTGGGATTCCCAGTTTATTAACTGAGGAGGCCAAGACTAAGAAGTTGGTGGTCATGGTTGGTGTTACAAAGTTAGTTGGTGTTGGAATGGGACTATTTTGCTCCTACTCCCACATTCCCTGTGGTTGGGGCACAAGGCATAGAGAAGAGGTAGCCTGGTCTCTTGTTGACAGTAGCAAGGAATGTGTTCATGAGTGCTACACTGAATGCTTAGAGCTGTCAATCTAATTCACCTAACAACCCACTGAGGTGGCATGCACTTAGCATTCTCATGTGCAGCATAGGAAGGTGGAGGAATACAATGGTTACACAGAGCTGGGCTTCAAATATAGCCAGGCCCTTAGCACGACAGCCTGTAGCCTCTGTGCTGGGGAGAGAAGTGAGGTGATAAATAATAAAGGGAAGCCCTTACTGCCTTCTGTATTTAAAGTGCTTTGACCTTGAGCACGCTGATTAAATTTTCTGCATTGGTTTTTGATCTGTTAAATGGGAGTTTTGATGCCACCTGCTTCATAGTAAGAGGGATGTTGTTGTAAGTGTTAATTGGCTGTGTGTGTGCAGGTGTGTCGCTTCAAACACTCTCTCCTCCGACATTTAGTATGATTTGAGTGTTTGCTATTATCCTATTAAAAGGGGCCAGCGTGGGCAAATCTGCAGGTGTGTAGCACACGCAAGTGCTAAGGGTCCTCCAAGGAGAGAGGATTTCTTTTCAGTAGGGCTGCTAAGGATGGCTTCAACTGAGGAAGTGGGAAGATGCAAACCCAGAGACTCAGAGGGCAATGACAGAGAACGGAGGTGGAAGGAACTTCAGCATCTGTACAACTGCATGACTGCAGCCCAGAGGAAAACTCAGCCAACAGGCAGAGGCAGTCTCTTCATGTTCACGTACTCCAGGCCAGACTTTAACTATAAGCCAGGCCTCTCCACATCTCTGCCTGCTCTCTTCATGTCCTGCTTCTCAGCAGTGCCTGCTGGACACCATTCAAAGATAGCTACGCCAGAGACTATACTTCCTCAATCCACTGTGGGTCTGCTCATGTGATATTCCCGCCAGCCATAGTGTCGGATGGTGGCTTTTCCTTGCTAACCTTTTGGGAGTGACGGAACTGAGTGACATCACTTCCCAATGATGACAACACCTCTACAGAATTAAGGGACTTGCCAGTCTATAGACTATTTCCAGATACAACCACTGATTTGGAGCATGTCAGGGGCTCATGAAACATTAACCCACACAGAAAGGCTATGAAATCAGTGCTCTTATCACCCTCCACATGGAAATGCCGGAAGCCTGGGTTGGAGCTATTTTAGCTCCAGCAGCTTTGTAAGCTGTCATGGTGGAGACAGGATCTCAGCAATGGTCTATGAGATTGCACAGCCCACAGACTGAGGGTTGATCATTGACGGCTGGCAGTGTCTGTCTGTACCACATGCTCTGAGAGAAGCTCTCTTGGGTTTGTGGCAAGAGTGCCGTGACTGGATAGAGTTGTTCTGCTTAGAGAGAGACTTGCTGCTGCCCCTGACTTCCTCTCTCTGGAGAGCTAGAGTCTGTCTTAGTGCTATGAGGGGAGGACTCAGTTCCCACAGAGAGAAGCAAGAGCATATTGGTATGCTTTATTCCTTTATGCACTCATGTGTCTACTTATCTGTCACCTGTCTGCTCCTCAACTTTCTGTCCAGCTCTCACACCATCCATAAACCTTTATTGGGACATGTTCTTTGTAATGAGGCATGATAAGCAGATTTGAATGTTTCTTGCCCCATGGGTTTGAGTGGAGGCTTCCTGAGGGACACTGTGGGATGGTACTGGATTAAGGAAGGATGATGAAGTGGTTTCCATGGAGCCTGGGATTGAGGGAGCCACGTCAGGGAGACGCAGGAAGGGTGTTCTCACTGCTACTGTGCCTGCAGACAAGGTCCCAGCTGGCCAGCCGGTCACTGTCTCTTTGTGTGATAACAAGTGGAACCACACATGAGCCTCTCCCGCATGAGGCCTCTTCACTGGCAGCTTCCAAGCTGGAGGTTCTGTCATGGTGTTGCCTGAAAGTTGGAGTCCATTTGGCCTGCTGAGATGCCCTGAGCCTATGCACAAGCCTTCTGCATGGGGAAGGTCAAGTCAGGTTGGGCCTCTCTCTCTCTCTCTCTCTCTCTCTCTCTCTCTCTCTCTCTGTGTGTGTGTGTGTGTGTGTGTGTGTTTGGTGGGAGAAAGCCCTTTCTGCTCTGCACAGGAAATGTTCCTAGCGTGAGGAACAGAGCAGCTTTGTGTGCTCCTTAGAGTGCTCGATGTAGGGAAAGCACAGCCGCAAGCTACAAAGTCATCCAAGTTCAACCCTCAGACACAGTGTGCTGCGGTCAGAAATCACACGGGAGGAAGGAGGGCTCAGAAAAAAATGGAGATGGTGGACCTTCAGCAGACGGGAGGGCACTAAGCTGATTTTTCACGTCAGATTTTAAAGATCTTGTCAGGGTCTCCCTGTTTTTACATATAGAATCGGTAAGGTCCACGTTTCACTCTTAAATTTTCTTTGCAATTTATCGTTGTTTCCCATCTAGCATCTCTGTCAGGAGGAGGGGCTGGGGCAGGGTGGGGGTTGTAGGCACTGTTCTTTCTCCGTCTAAGGTTCATCTGTTTCTGGGAGCTGCTTGCTCTTCGCTGGCCACAGAAGACTACCTGACATTCAGGCTAGTGTCTGGAATGTAATTGAATTGCTGGGATGTGCTAAACAGGGCAGGGCTTTAAGCTGAGGGTAATTTAATGATGTGGCCTTTAGGATGGTTAATTAGCACTGTCTGTATGAGCATGTAACAATAACACCACCTACTGTAAAGCGAATGTTCTACACTCTGAACACGCATCTCTTTCGGGCTTCCTGCAGAGAAGCGCTCATTAACTCCTTGGGTGACAAAGGCTCTTGCCTTTTTGAGGGGTTCTGCAGGCTGCAAATTCTCACTCTCTCTAATCCCACATTCTTTTTCTCTGTGAAGCTATGACGCGGCTGGCAGGCAGGGACAGCTAGAGAACTGATGCTCAGGCCTGTGGTAGCGGTGACTTGGATTATCCTTCTCTGCCAAGCTGCTGGGTCACTCCAGAGGCCAGAGAGGCTCTGGAGAGGATGCAGGGAAAGTGGGATCCTGTATGCTGTTGGTAAGAATGCAAACAGTGTGCTTGTGCCTCACAAATTAAAAATAAAACTCCCGTGGGATCCGGCACTCTTGAAGATCTATCCCAAAGGCTTGAAATCAGGGTACCAGAGATGCTATCCCTCCTTAGTTCGCTACAGGCATATGCAAAGTGGGAAGGACACACAAACATTGTGTCCCCTGAAGGATAAATGGCAAAGAAGAGATGGCATCCGCGCGCAGTGGGATCCTATTTAGCCTTTAGAAGGAAGGCAGTTGTGCACCTACATGGGTGGATCCTGAAAAGTAAGTGAAGTAACTCTGTCGTAGAATGAGAAATGCCGCAGGGCTCCGCTCTTAAATATCTAAACACCAAATTCTTGTAATCGAACCGCAGATTGGTAGTTGCCATTATGAGTTGAGGAAAAAAAGAACGTGGCAAATTGCTGGTTCAATAGATCAATATCCAGCTGATCAACATGAATGGATTCTAGAGGTCAGCTATCCTGACACGGTAGCTATGCTCTACCAGGATTTACACGCCAAGTGTGCTTTGGGCAGGTCCCATGTCAAACGTTCCCACTGCCGTTGAAAAAAAAACTCGCGGAAGGTGAGGGGGTAGCACAGTGGTAGAGCAGTGTAGCCTGCAAGAGGCACTGGGGTCGTCTGCATACACACACACACACACACACACACACACACACACACACACCCTGCCGTGGGATCTGGCCACTGGAAGACAAGGTGTTATCTTGTTGACCCATTGGAGGAAATGCTCCATGGCTGGCTGCTCAGTGAGCTCAGGGGCTCAGTTGAATTGTGAGTTTAAAGGGGGCCTACAAGTGCTGCATGCTGCTAGTTTTGGGGAAGCTGCAGCAGGTGCTGACTCTGGTTTTTGTCGTTTCTTGTAACAGGCAAGGACTTTTTCCAGTCATCTACCCTTCTCTTTAGTAATGCGTATGTATTTCCAAAGTCATCTATACTCCCCAGTGAGACAAATACCAGCTTTATTTAAATATTTGGCTATTAGGCTATGGCTTGTATTGTGTTCAGCCAAGCCTTCCATGACCATCCTCTTGGCCATGAGGATTCTACTGTGGACATCTCAGCTTCCCCCACCTTCCTGGCCTGGCTTCTGACTCACTCTTACAGTGTCATCTGACCTCCAGGCTAGAGATGGCACACTGGCTGTGGTTTTACAGACTGATGGAGAACATTGCTGGCTGGCCATGGTCCTCCTCTGCCAAAGCCAGAAGTGCCTTTGAACTACTTCTCAGTGTAGAGCCTGTTGACTGAGCTGGACCTGAGACCAACTTCCAGTGCCAGCTTCTTGGCCCATGTCTTTTTCCTAACCTCTCAAGCTAACCCTCTTCCCAGGCCTGCCCTGCCAACTCCCTGCACTTGCACAACTGTATCTGCCTGGTGCTGTCTGCTGGCCATGCCTACACCCTCCCTGAGGCCCCTGTGCTGTCTGAATCTCTAGCTCATGTGCTTTTGCTACAGCCCACCTCTCGTTTCTTCTTTATTAGTGTCACCTGCTTTCCCCCAGAACAGCCCTCCTGCCTTCCCGCCTTTAAGCCCTCTCCCCAAGAACACTGTCCCTCCCTGACAACTGTAGTCCTCCCTCCTGTTTCCCTTTGGTCTCCTCTCCCTCGCCTCCTGCTCCCACCCGTGCCCGAGCTCCTCCTTAGCTATCTTTGACTTCCATCCTTGTCATTATTTTTCCTGAGCGTTGCACCCCTCTAATCTCTCTTGCAATGCTCACTTCTCCACAGTCAGCAAAGGGTCCTTTCCTTGGCCGTGCCTTCTGAGGTAAACACAGCAGAAGCAGGGATGGACATGCTTGCTTTCTCAGGGTATCTCCTACTAGCCACAGTAAAGTACTTATCTCATGGCCTGCCACTGATCTAGTCTGATTCTCATCTCAAATCATAACAGTGTCTGGGCTGTGCGGAGGATTAAAGTTTATTTATTGTATAAATGAACAGGTAGGTTGGGAACTTGAGGTATGAACTAGATTTTGTCCATGTCCCAGAAGCTGACATCCACTGTCTTCATGTTAAAGGTCTTGATGTGTGCTACTTTCCCTCTTCCAAACTGTAACTATCATTTTCTCTCGCTGGTTTTACTTCTCTGAACGGGTCTTGGCATTCCCATGACACTGCTGCTTCCTCTAGACAGCTCCACATCCACATCAAGTGTCTCTCCGAACACCAAGTCTTACATGCTGGCTCACTAAGATTTATTAACACTGAAATGTTGTGAGTTGCCTTTAAACTACTTCGTTCAGAATAAGATATACATATTAGTAAACTAAACCGAATTTAGTCTTTTGTCACAGACATGCCTGAATCTGTATTAGTATGCATGGAAATTTGCTGGATTGTAAAACTCATAAAACAAGGATGGTGACAGTTTTGTCCAATATTATTCCCAGAAGGATGATGGACAAAGATGGGACTAAATAAACACACACCGATGAAATAAATACAATTATTCTGCTTTTAGGAAATAGATGAACTCAATGGGCTAAAAATGATTTTTTTAAATAGCGTTTTTGTTTCTGGAAGTTTCTCAAAGTAGAAAAAAAAACCTCATCTTTTCCCTGAAAATATTTAATTAACGTGGGGTATCATCATTAGGATGGAAACAGGGCCTTCCCTCAATCATTTAGTGAATGAAATTTTGTCCAAAGCTATATTTGAAATATAATAATAATAATAATAATAATAATAATAATAATAATAATAATAAATAGCAACGACAATGGCCTCTGACAGTGTTTGTGTTTTCCAAATCCCTAGCTCAGGCTGACAGACATGGTGCTTCTCCCGTGAACACACTTTTAACGAGGTGGCATCTGGTGCCTCTCAGTACAGATCCGTTCCTGTGTGAGACAGTGGCCCCTCTGTGGTGATTGGATGGGCACTGTCTGTCAGATCAATTATGTACCAGGCTCATCTTCTCCAAGGTTCCCTCACATTTTTTTTTCTCCCTTGAGATTTCACCTTGTACTCAACCTTCTGTCTCTAGGAGTCGGGTGTGCCGACAGTTGTCTGCCCCCCAGCTGTTTCCCCTCCTGAGAGCATGGCGCAACGGAACTCCTCCCTGTCAAGTTTGGACTTCCCTTCCGGTGGGCCTTCCCTGGTTTCCAGACTGGATGCTTAGACAAGGTGGGATTGGTCAGGCCGTTCTCCTGTTTCCACTAAGATAGCATCAGAACGCCTCGCTCCTTAGCTGAACTGACATACGTGCAATGAAGCCTACTGCGGGTCTGTCTGTTTCCTGTCTGCCTCATTTTGTGCCTCTTTCCGAAGCCACTGCTTCTTTGACTACAGGGAATAGGGCAATGATCACAAGGTATGAAAAGCAGGAAGTTTTCTGTAGGTGGGGTCTCCTGTGAACACTGACCAGGGGGCTGCATAGCTTCCTAGAAGCCGTTATTGGTAAAACATCAGAAAATCCTCTCTTGGGCTCTGTGGAGATGAGGCATGGCATTCTGTTACTGAGGTCAAGTTCTCATGGTCTAACTGGCGGAGTCAGAGTATAATGAGAGCAGCTGGCAGGGCCGCCATCTGGGGTACCCAGAAAGCATAGCTCTTGTTCATTTGCAAAAGTGCAAGGTGACAGGAGGTCAGTCTGTTCTCAAAATACGTTCAGGATGTGGCGTCTCCTTCTATCTCCTGCTCGCACTTGTGGCAGCCGGCAGTGTTGCAGCCTGGCTCCTCCGAGACCATTCCCAGCAACTGTCCATCTCTGGCCTCACCAAAAAGCAGTCACGAATCTATTTAAAAATTACCACTCATGGAAAATGCTCAAAGCCCTCTTAATTCTGTCTGATGGCTTGCTGCCATTCCTTTAGGAGCTCTGACAGTTACTGGTTGTTGTGGCCATCTCCTTGCCACACAATCACCAAGCGGGGGCCTGGTTGTTACAGTGTTTGCAGTCTCCTTCCCAGAATGCATTTCAACCAAACCTTTGCATGCCTCAACCTTCCGTTGTTGTAGAGAAAGTTGCGAACAACTTTCTCTGGTGAGACTTCTCGCTTGTCCTTCTTTATTTTTCTGTGATTCTCTCCACCAGAACATTTTTATGTTTAAGTTGGGGCTCTCATTTATTACTGCCTGTTGCCCCTACAAGCATGGTAGTTCTGTATGACAGCTCTTCTTGCTCAGCTTGTGTCCCTCTTTCTTAGAAATGCTTGAGTTAAAGCAGGAGCTTAGCAGCTATGTACTAAGGATTGGAAAGGTTGGGAAAAATTCCTGAGGGGTGTGTGTGTGTGTGTGTGTGTGTGTGTGTGTGTGTGTGTTGATGACAGTATGACCACTTTTTTTTTTCTGTATGAGGCAGTTGTGGTTGTAGCTGATTGAAACTTAGAGTCTGGAATCTGATGATAACATGCTCAAGGTCCCGAATTGCCATCTGCAAGCTGAGTACACCTTGGACATGTCCAACCTCTAAGCCACAACTGACTCATCTCTATAATGGATATAATGACAGACAGACGGGTCAGCTCCTAAGCTGGGTGAGAAAACTGAATGACATTATGTTAGATTGGCTAAAGCACATGACAATTGCTGAAGAAAAACAACTGTGCCAGCTTCTGCAGAGAAGAGTAGATTCACATCAAAGCCTCCAGAGTGGGGAAAATACCTGCTCACAAATCCTACTTCCAGGAGAAACAACTTTAAATCTAGGTCTGGTGCTGGTTAAGAGTCCTCATGAGAAGTGCTCTTCACTGAGATGTAGAGACAATTGTATAACCCTCTTCGGCCTGAGCTGAAGAGGAGAAGCAGTCCCTAAGGAAAAACCTAAGAAGGCACAGTCCCTGGCTCAGTGTGCTCAGCTGTCTGGCCTGGCTGCTGGCTTCTGGTATGGGTGGTGGGATTTAATGATTTGGGAAGAAGAGGCCAAGGGCACAATCCAGCCATTGCTAGAAATTCACTTTCGGTTTTTTTTTTTCTTTTTTTTAAGTGAGGGCCCCAAGGTTGCCTCTTCTAACTTCCTCTTGCTCATTTTCCTGTTTAGTTGGCAGGATCCAGGCTGCGGCCATGCCATGGCCCCTTGCTGGTGGGTCAGGGTGCTTTATTTCCCCTCTAATGAAAAGCATTTGTGTCTAGTAAATCTCTCCTTTGCTCTTATTAAAATACTTGATGCTGCTTATTGAGGTCTGTTCCAAGTTAGGTGAGAATCAATAAGACAATCTGTTTAATCATTTCAGCAATCAACAAGCTATTTTCTTAGTTTGCACTCTGGCCAAGGCCAGAAGTCCAAGAGCTTATCAGTTCCCCATAACCCGCAGAACCTCATGGAGACCTCCTCTTCATTTCCTTTGTTCCTGTTCATCTCAGCGAGCCCCAAGTCCTCTGAAAAGCCATACTGTCTGCTTAGCCACAGGGCTGTACTTGGCAAGATGGTGGCCAACTCTAGATTTCTGGAAAGTTCTTTTGGAAGGAAAGAGTATTTTTTTTTCCATGACTCTGGGCAGTCAATACTTGATTATAAATGCTTTTGTCTCAGCTACTAAGTCTTTGCAGATTCTGTGCACTTGCTTTGGCTAGAGTTACCCTAACCCTATAGGTTCAAGGCTTTCCAACATCAATATTCACATTCTAACTAGTGTGGTTTGTTTAAAACAAGTTATACATTTTATGAAGAATTAGAAGAGAAGAGATAAAAGGTTCCCAGTACAAGGAAATGAAAACTGTGTAAAGAGACGGTACTTGTCTGACAGTATTTGTTCTGATTTGGTCATTCCATATTATGCATTGAATTTTCTCACTGTAACTCAGAAATATGTTCTGCTGTTACAGGTAAAAAACATACATGCTGTCTAAAACTCAAGAATAAAAAGATATTCAGGTTCTATCTATTCCTTGCTAAGCTGTCTGCAGCACACAGAGGGGTTAGGGGTCTTTGTGCTGGTTTGAACCATAGTTCTGTTGGTCCTTGTTTTTCAGCTGATTACTCACTTAAGGTATGAGTTCACGGCGTAGTCATCTCTGCATTATCAGGACCACCCTACTGCCTAGCACACAGAAACACACCCCACTCCCTGTACTTACTGAAAGAAAGAAAGGGAAAGAAGAAAGGAGGAGCGAAGGAAGGGAGACAGGAAGGAAGAAAGGAAAGAAGGGAGAAGAAAAGAAATAAGGGAGAAGAGAAGGAAATAATTATTTTATCTAGTCCTGGACAGCAGTGTGGATTCAAGTCTTGACATGGCTTGTAATTTCTGTGTGTCTTTAACCTGTTCTGGCTTACTTTTCTATCTGTGAAGTATTTTAATCCTCCAAATTCCCCCTGGCTCACACATTTCGTACTCACATGCCTTTAAGTCTATGGTTCAAAATTCTTTCATAGCCAAAGCCACTGTAGGTAACATACATTTTGAAGGCTTCCATTGCTAACATGAAACAAATGCCCCGGTATTAGGAGTGACTTTATCCAACTAGAAAACCATGTCTAACTGTAATAAAAAGATGAAATAAAAGGAAAATATTCAATGATACACTCTGAAGTATTCACGTCACAGAAGAGAGGCATAGAAGACACAATGGAGAAATCAGCCACCTGTGAACTTCTTCTAGCCAGCTTGAGCTATGGCACAGCTGCAGACGTGGACTAAAGAAGGTTACACTGGTGTCTCTTACAGTGTGGGAAGTATTGACACCAGTGACATAGTTATCCTGTTTATACAAGGTTTGTTGTTTATATAACTGGTTTCATGTTGCTTGTTACAATTTTAAACCACCAGCACGCAGCCTTTCTAGAACCAACGCAGTAGCCACATTGCCGGAATGTTCAGGGTGTGTGAAAAAAAAAAAAGATAGTATTGTAAAGACAGTATGTAATAACAATAGACATTTCACCTGGGAGACTGTCTGGCAGAACAGCACGTTCTCTGTAGTTCAGTACTATCCCTGACATCAAGGATCTGGTGAATCCATAGCCTCCACCAGTTCCCTACCAACAGGGCATCCGGTCACTGAACCAACAGACACCTTCCCGCCTAGCACATGATCAAAACGCTACCTACAGGATAATACCGTTTCTGCCAAGAGCCAGTGCCTCTGCAGTTTCAAACGTTAAAATGCCACAGGCAGTGTCTGTCCAAGGACACCTATGCAGAATCTCAAAGCTCCCCATGCACAGAGGGGCCCTGTCCTTCCACGATCTGGTGTTACTGTCTTGAAATGCTTAGTTATTTTGGCGTTTTCATTGCACCCCAGTCGCTGTAAATTCTGTTGTCACTCTCAGCTGTGTGTTGGGATACAGATGCTGTATTCCTAAGCATCTAAGAGATGCTTTTTGATTAAACGGTTACAGAGATTTGCATACCAATGCTTTCTTTTATTAGCTAGTTTATTACCAACTATCTCGTTTATGGATTGAGCAACTTGTGTATTTGTTAATTATTATATGTTAATTCTTTTATACTCTGGACTTAGAAGGTCTGAATTCAAGTCCAGAAAATGCTCATCAATTTTAATTTTCTCACTTTAGCACATATTATTTTTTCCACTAATAATAATCTTTGATTTTATACAGAATAACTGAATTAAAAAAAAGATGCACTTTATTTGGCAGTAACAATACCATATGATAATCCCTTAACAGGTTGACAATTTTCTTATTGTGTTATTTATCATGTATTAAGCATTTCCCTCAGCTATTCCCACAGAATGTGAAGCTCTTGAAGAGATATGAATGTCCCATCCAGGGTTTCTATCAACAGCGGATCAAAACAATTGAAAACTATTTCACCTGTACTGAGCATGTACAGACCTCTTCCTGATTATTATTCCTCACACAATATAGTCTAGCAACCACTTATACATCATTTGCCATTGAGGTTGCTTTAGTCATTGTAAGTGATTGTTAAAGTGCACAGAGTTATGTATGGATGTTATGTACAAATATTAGAGAAGAAACGAGTATCTGTAGATTTTGGTATCTTGGTGGTGGCGTTCTGGACCTATGGTCTCCGCACATGAAGGGCAACTATTAGTTTTGCTGTGGAAATAAGGAGACAAAGTAACTGGGTTCAGAAAAGAAATCTTTCAGTTGAATAGGCTGACTCATGAAGAAATTGTACCAAATTAAGAGAAAGATGTAAAATTGAGTTAATCACAAGAGCATAGAAGTTTCGGGGTTCAGATAGATTTTTAACGTTATCCAAGGCTTAAATCTGCTTCAGTAGGATTATTGGGTATTAAGAGAGACAATATTTTTTTTCTGGTGAAAAAAGAGAAATTTGTGTCCTAAGCTAAGGGCATGAAGAAAGTATTTTTATCAGCATGCATATGCTAACTGCAAATAATTTTTACATGACCATCAAAGCAGGACGAGAGAATACGTCTTCTAATACTTAATTTACTTTAAGTGTATATTATAGAAAAAAATTTCTGAAAAGATGCCATTCGCTATGCACAGTTTTCACTAACTCAGTGCAATCATAAGCAACAGCTGCACTAAACCTCATAGGGACTAAGTCTTAAAAGTACTATGGCCTAACTGCTCCTCCCTTGGGGGGTGGGGTGGTCAAGGAGCCAGTCATTGAGTTCCTGTTAGAAATAGTCCTTGTTCCCCTCACTGTGGGAAACCAATTGGTTACTGAGCTACCACGGGCTACATCTGAGCAGAGGTTCTAGGTTATATCCATGCATGGTCCTTGGTGGAATGTCAGTCTCAGAAAAGACCCTGTGCCCAGATATATTTGGTCCTTGTGGAGGAGGGCTTTGCAGCCAGTCCTGAAGATACCTGATAAAACAGGATAGGATGAATGGGGAGGAGGTCCCCCCCCATCAGTGGACTTGGAAAGGGGCACGGTGGAGATGAGGGAGGGAGGGAGGGACTGGGAGGGAATGAGGGAGCGGGATACGGCTGGGATACAGAGTTAATAAAATGTAACTGATAAGAAAAAAATAAAATTTAAAAAAAGTACTACGAATGAAATCCACTGGGATAGAGTTAACTGGTTCAGACATCATTGTGCTTAAAAGGGAGACAAATGTTGACATAAACTGATTAAATTATGATGAAACCATAGTGCAATCCAGGCATGGCTCATGTCAGGGGTGGGCCCAAGGTTGTCTTCTATGGGAACAGGAAGGGCCTTTTTACTGCGAGTCTGGTGTTCTTCACTTTCTAGGAACTGTGTAAAATGGAATGGTGCAGGCTCAAATTCTATGAACTGCTAGCCGTATATGGTTTATTCCCAAGAATTTGAAAACGAGTACTTTCTTTTAATAACAGTGAAGAGATGATAGATTTAATTTGGCTGATTGAATTTTATAAACATGCATATACCTGGGTATGTGTATGTGCATGCATGTGTGTGTGTGTGTCTGATATGAGCATGAAGATACCTAGCGGGGTAGACTCTTGTTTGTGTTGGAAGTACTAAAGCACCAGGCAAGTAGAATGTAACTTTCGTGCCCATGTTAGCAGGAACCCTGCCCCCAGAGCTGAAGCTCACAGAGGGTAGAAGCAATACAGCTGCTTGGAAACTAGGAGATCCGTGGGTCAGGTGGAGAACAAAGACTTGCCCTGAAACCATGATGGTATTTTTGGAGTATGTTGGTAAGGGTCTGTCTTCTCTAGAAATAAATTGCTCCTTAGCATTTAGAATCTAAGGTTTAAAGATTGACCTCTGGCAAAGGATGTGACAGCAGGGACCAAGCTTTAGAAGTCAGGGCTTAGGAGCAAGAGATGAGCATCTCCTGCAGACAGAGCTTTGGACAGCAGCTGTGAGGGTCCCACGAAAGTCATGTTCCCTGTCTCAGTTGCAGGATTCTCCTAGGTGCGGGGGCCAGGTGCTTGCGCCAGGCTTGCTGTGGAGCTTCGTCGGCATGCTAAGCCCTTATGCTCACTTCCAAGGTGTGCTCTTGATTCAGAGATGTGTAAATTTTAGCCTTCCTCGCTGATTCTCAGCTTTTTTCAGGATAAATTAATAATTGAACGTTTATCACCTGTCTTCTCATTAGGATAGAAGCACATCCTGTTCAACAATGCATCAGTGCATCCATAGCGCCTAACTGTACTCTCGTAAAAGCAACTCAATGAATAGATCTTTCTTATTTAAAAAAAAAATTCATTATATATCTCAATTGAGGCCCTCTCCTCAACTCTCCCTAGTTCCACCCTCCCTCTCTCTTCCTTCCTATCCCCCTCGCCTAGTCCACTGAAAGGAGGAGTTCTCTTCCTCTGCCTGTAGCTTATCAAATCTCATCAGAACTGCCTGGATCCTCTTCCTCTGTGGCCTAGCCAGGCCGCATCGCCAGGGTCAAGTGATCAAAGAGCAGACAATCAAGGGGAATAAATAGTTCCTAAATCAATGAATGCAAGATTGAATATGAAAAGCTATACATTAATAGCAAAACTCACTGTCAGTTATAGTTCTTTGTACTTCAGTAGTAGTGGCCTCAGATGCTAGTCTGAACTTCAGAACAGGGCAAGATATTTTCAATAAAATCTATTAAATACTCAAAAATAAACCTGGCTTTTAAAAACTGTGAAGTCTTATTGAATATACATATTTGGAATAGGTGTGCTGTTTCCACTTCAGGCACACAGAATGGAGCGGGGGTTACAGGCGTGTGTAGCACCTTCTTAGAGTTCTTAATTTTGTTTCTGTCCTTGCTTCGGATCCCACATTGAGACACTTATTTCAAGGGAACATGCATGAAACTGTGCTTCAAAGCTGGGGGAAAGAGTTCAAAGACAGACACACCATACTGTCACGGTTTGAACATCTTTCAGCTCCCTCTCTCTTTGGGAAGGGAGGACTCACTAGAACTGCAACCTAACCCTGATCCCGGCTTTCCCAGACAGAGGTTTGCTTCATAAAACCCACTCAGGCCCTTCTTCTCAAGTTCTTCATACACTTTTCACCAGAAAAAAGAAATCATTCATATCTAACAAAGAGGCCTGGCTGCTTTAGATGGTTTCCATTGTAAGCTTTTGGCACTGTCATTGCCCTGGCTCAGGTTACCTTCTCATCCTTCTTTCATCTGCTGAAAATGCATTATCCCCTTATTAGCTTGAAACCGTTACTGTTGGCTGTGGGCAGGCCTGGGTAGCAACAGTTCTACCTCTGGAATATTCCTGGAGATCGGAGATTCCTGGCTGCTCAAAAGACTGACCCTTAAAGCCCACTTTCCTGAGAATGGGACGGAGGCCTGTTCCAGGAAAGGGTTGTTATCACAGTGGGAAAAGGTTTCAGAATTCTGTCTTGAGGAGGCGGAGCACTGCCAGCAAGTGTTGGGAAATCATAGCCAAGCATTCTGGGGCCAGCACCACCAGGTTCCTGGTCCTGTGGGACACGGGGAGGAGAGTCTGCATGATCTCTGAACACTGCTGGAATTCTGTTTTAATTCATCAGGGGAATCCACAGCTCTATTGCTACTCCTGAACATCTTAGAAATTCCCACCATGATTTTAAATTGAGACCTGAATAATATCTACACATCTATGAATCTAGGTGAGAAAAATTTCTTCTGTTCCTTTGTCTTCACTAGTCTACCACTGAGAACATATTCTTTTGATATAAATTATGGTGAGAGGTAAGTCATTAGAGGAACATAAAACCCTTGGTTCTATCATGCTGGACATCACTTGTTCCCTTACCACACTGTAGTTGTTGATGGTACCGAAACAATCCTGGCAACTGTCAGGAACTTGGTCCACAGTTAGCCTGTCTATCGGAGCTCACTCTCCTTGAGGCTTGAAGGAGGAAGCACTTGGACTCCCCTAACATGGAATTTAAAACTTCTTGGCAACTCTATTTGGCAATTATATATTTTGAAGACTTGTGTATGTTTTCTGAAAACACAGCAAGTCCCTCTAGTAGCTCAAGGCATATTCTTTTATGAATTAAAGAAGAGATCTTAAGGAGAGTCCCTTGATTCATCAGACTGTTAAACAGGTCCACAGTACCCCCCCAAATCAGATTTATACCTGCATTAGGTGATTATACATCTGTTAATGAGTTGTGATGAGAAATGAAAATAAGTCTGGGCTTGAAATCAAAAGTTGTGCATTTGAGTTTCAGCTTGGTCATACAGCAGCTATAGAGTAAGCTGTAAGCTCTTCTGAGCCCTAGTTAGTTCACTGTCCTAGAGGAATAACCACTACCTCGTGAGGTATTGGTGGGGCTGGTTATGTTAATCAGTGGTCCTCTCCCCAGTCTTTCAAACTCACATGTTTATCATGTACACACTTGCACATTCTTCTCAAATAAACTGCTCATTCTGTCACCATGCCCTGTCCTGCCCATGGGCTTAATCCAGGTTTTTGGTGTGGTGTAAAGGGATTGACTTTGCTTCATCACTGTTGCTCATTTAAATCGCTTTAGTCATAGCAATGTTCTATCAGCTCTTTTCCATGTAGTGGCTGGAACCTGGAATGCCTGGTTCATCTTTGCCATCAGAAAACATCCAATCTCCTCTGTACCGCTTTCTCTAACTTCTCAAATTCAGCAGACTCCCACTTATACCCTTGTTGGCCCCCAGGATATGCTGTCCCCACGATGTAAAAACTATTCCGTTTTCCACCTTCCCCTCATTCTCTTTCCCTGGTTTTCAAGCTTGGAACAGGTAGCTGCATCAGAGAAAGAGAGAAAAAAACAAAAACCCTGGAATTTGAAAGAACATGTTCTTATTATTAAATTGATTTGTTGTTAACCACTATATTGCTTTTGTTTTAAAATTCCAGGTATCCCGAAAAATTCTAGAGTTTCCCCCCTCGCTTTATATTGCTTGAGAGTTTAATACATGAATATAATGTTTTTATATAATCGCTACCCAATTCCCTTCCCCATAATTCCTCCCCTATCCCCAGCCATCTTTCTCTCACATCATGTACTCTGCTTTTTCCTCCTCCTCCTTCTCCTCCCCATCCTCTTTTCAAAGCCAGAATCCACTCAGTGTTGTCTATATTTGCATGGGTTTAGGACCATCTACTGGAAACTTCAGAATTTTCATGTGACTCTAGACAGCATTTGCAAAAAGTTTGGACATGATGTTAATTAAAAAAAAAAAGTTGGCAAAAAATATACAAGCATGTTCTGCGAGGCCAAGAGGAGGGAACTTGCCTGGCCTGGGCATGCGCCATGAGATCTGTCAAAATATTTTCTCTTTCTGGAAAAACCTTGTAATAAAGCCTCCCCTTACTGCTTCCCAATTCTATGCTGTTCTCCAGGAAAGACTAAGTCTGCCAGGGCACTGGAAAATCAAACAGGGAAGTCTCCTCTCCAGCCTGCTCAAGCCCTGCCTTGACTAGTAACAGACTGGAAGTGAGGGGGCCTGGCTGAGAGGGGCCGTGGCTGAGAGGGGATGGGCCAGGCCAGCCATGGTCTGGTGAAAGAAGAAGAGAAGGCAGGCACATCTGGCAAGCAGCTCTTCTTGTGAGAGACACTGTCCTATGATGATCTTATGCAGCCTTGCCAAACAAGTGGAATGCAGAGGTTCCGTCTGCTTTCTCAAGGAAGGAAGCAGAGCTTAGGAAAGTTATACAATTTGCTCAAATTTCATTGGTAGGACTGCGACTGTACAGTATGTCCAATATGTATCTAATATGACTGTCCAAAATGACTTCACAGCTCTTGTAGCTTTTGTTTGTTTGTCTTTTTCAAAATATAAACTACATTGTATTGCCCTACATACATTCTCTTGTATTTTCATTTACCTTTTGGAAATGAATGGGGTTTCTCCCAAGAAGCATGGGAAACCTGTTTATTCACCATTAGCTTACATCTTTAAATGAACCTTCAAACTCTCTTCAGATAAACATAATAGAGATGTAGTTACAATGCATTCATATTTTAATTGGTTTATGGTTTATCTTTGACATAGCCTCTCCCCTGCAATTTAAAAGCGAAAACATTGAGGCACACAATGTGGTTAAGTGACTGGCCTGAGGGGGAGATTTGTTCAATCATAAAAATGGGCCTGAAAATTTTCTACTTTGTATTCTGACTCGGAAAGCAGGGAACATATGCTCAAGGGTGAGATCTCGCTGAGTTTCATGTCAGGTTGTCCGCCTGCTAATTTAATCCTGTCATTCCTAGTTACATCCCTTTGGAGAAGACACCATCAGATTCTTTCTCTTTTGATATTTTTACACTAAAAATATTCCTCTTGCTAAGTACCTCACTCTTAACAGGAGCCATCTTGCCCCAATCCCATGTGTGTGTGCTGCCTCTACTTCTATCTCCCAGAGGTGCTGTAACTTCCTGCTAGATTTATTCAGAATCTTCCCTTCCCGGATAGAATGGGGAGGGGGACTGTGATTTCTGTGGACATGAGCTCTCCTGGACCCTTCCTCCTCATGGTCACATCCCAGTCAGAAGGAAGGATGCTCTGAAGGTAGGGGTTATTATAGTTTTGTGAACGCTGTCCTTCAAAGCCCTCTTGCCATAAATCTTTCATGTCTTTGCCTCTCTGAGGCCAGGGCTGGAACGTTCAGCTGTGAGGGTGTTTATATTTGTGGAACTCTCTTGAACATTTGCTGCGGGTTTCCAACAGCTGCTATGCTGAAGCTCTGGGGAGAGGAAGATCATGAATATTCAGGTGAAGCCACCAGAATGAACAGCCGTTAATAGAATAAATGCCTAAACAGTTGTGTAAGGCTTATTAAGACCTATTGGGGCTGAGATAATAAATTCCCACTCTGACATGTTGCAACTACTGTCGCTTAAACACTTTGGACCACCTCTTCCAAACTGAAGGAAAAAATGATGTGTGTTCTCTATGTGAATACAAAGAAACACCTGGAAAGCCTTGGCACGGGGAAGAGATTTGGCAGAGATCGTTCCATGTACCAGCGTGGCCTCAGGAAAATGATGTGTTGTTCGTTGTTTCTATTTTCAAGGTTATCTCGATCTACTCCAGGCTGGAGTGGCCATTGTTCTTGAACTGCAGGAAATGTGCCTCAAGTCTCCAAGACTGCCCCAACATTAATTTTGAGCCAACAAGATTGTGGGGCCTGGACATAAGTATCATCTACCTGCAAGCCCATAGCCTAGGTTTCTCCCTCCATAAGAAACGGTCCTTCCAAACAGTTACCAGATCAGAGAGGTTAGACATTCACTCGAATGGACTCTTTTTCCTGCTCTAGAGATCCATAGATGGGAACTGATGGCGATGATTGCAAGTGGGCAAGAGACCTTTCCCCGTGCCCATTGCAGACTGGTTTGGAAGTGTGGAGGCTGTGAAGGGGGTATGTGGGCCATGGTGAAAAGGAGCCTTTTCTTCTTCTGATGACAGCTGTCACTTTGGGTTAGGCTCACCTAAACTTCTCAGCTCTGGCACCTCTATTCACAAGGCGTTCCCCAAAGATATGCAGAGTACTCTACTTGGTTCACCCCTAGAGGTAGACCCAACCATATTGGGTCAGAAACCTGCCGTCAGCTCAGATAAAGAGCATCTGATTTCAAATAAAGGTGGCTAACTTAATGAAAGAAGCTTACACACGGCAGTAGGATTGCCTCCTCTGGAGGTAGGGATAGCTCCTCCACGTAGCATCATGCTAACTTATCTTCCCTACTCTGAAGATGCGGTGAGGCCCAGTCCAATGAATCCTGGAGGTTATCGTCAGGGATTTAGACAGCACACACAGACAACAAATCAATGAAGAGACCTAAGTGTAGTTTGAGGAGAGTGGTGGATTGTAGGGTTAGATTTCAGAATTCAGTAGAATTCTACCTGAGTTTGGATTTTCCCTCAGTCTAAGTCAGAAGGATCTATGGCAAGCTACTACCCTTCCCTGAGGTACACTTGTCTCACCTGTGACTCAGTGGTATTCTACCTGTATGAAACATTTATTTTATTTTTTTTCTATCAAAGGTGGTTAGCTTATCAAGGACCAATATTCCACAAATCTCCCTGACACTGTAAAACATTTACACAAATCTTTTAATCTCCGAGACCTGGTAAAACTTCGATTTATGCAGAAGCCCTGCTATATGACTGGGGTGACCCACCTTTCCCTGTTTCCTTCCTTTCCTTTGTGCCACTTACAAGTTAACTACTGAGTCAGACTGCGAGGTTCAGCTCTCACTAATAGTAGGCATCACCTGTTTTAGTGTAAGAACGAAGTGGACTTCCTGCCCCATGTGCCTGCCATCTTGGTTTGGGTGTAGGTACACCTCTTCGGCAAAAAGAAATTGTTTTTTGGGGTTACTTTTGTTTTGTTTGGGTGTTTTGTTGTGTGATATTGAGAATAGTCAATTTCGACATACCCACTCACAAGCTTATTCTGAGAACTAAAAGCACAAAGAACCCTTGGTCAAGGTACCAATTCACAGCCTGTACTCAATTAGTTATCACATCCCTTTAACAACCATTCATTCACTCATTTTTTTTATTTCCAATTTCTTTTACCAATGACTCAACAAAATTATTTTCCATTGTGTTATTTTTTTAGTACTGGGATTGAATCTGGGGACTCACAACTGATGCTATGCCAAAGCTCTAACACTGAGTTGTAGTTCTACTCCTCTTTTAATATTTTATTTTGAGAAAGGGTTTCGCTAAATTACACAGACAGGCCTTGAACACACTGTATGTAGCTCAGGCTGGCCTTGAATTTGTGATACTTGCATCTCATCTTATTGAGTAGTTGGGATGGCAAGGCACCACCAGGCCCAAAAGGAGGCAGGATTAGGGGTTAAGCAATCTCTTGCCAGTTTCTAGATATGTCCATGCCTTTAAGGTACCAGATAAGTCAGCAATTTGCCTAAAAGCTAGACAAATTGAAGAAGAGAAACCTTTCATTTCTTCCCTTTCTGCAGCCCTCCATACTCTCTACTTAGGGGTGGCCTGGCTATCAATATAAGACCCAATGTTTCTTTCTTTCTTTCTTTCTTTCTTTCTTTCTTTCTTTCTTTCTTTCTTTCTTTCTTTCTTTCTTTCTTTCTTCCTTCCTTCCTTCCTTCCTTCCTTCCTTCCTTTCTCTCTCTCTCTCTCTCTTTCTTTTTTTCTATTTCTCTTTCTTTTTTTCTTTCCTCCTACTCCTTCTTTGGTGTTAGAGTGTGTGTGTGTGTGTGTGTGTGTGTGTGTGTGTGTGTGTGATATAGTGAGCAGTCCAGAGGAATGAGCAGCTGGGATAAATTAGTTAGCAAAGCATGCTTAACTGGAAGGGCACTTATTTCCAGGAATGGCCAAAGGGTAAGGGTAACAGGCAGAAGGCAAGCAGCAAAGTTCCTTAAGAAGCCTGAGTCCCGAGACTGGATGAGGCCCAAGACTGAATATCATAACGGATTTTGAATAAAGATGTATGGTTTTCTTCATTTTACAAGCTAGTCAGGAGGGGTCTGATGGCTGTTGCTTTCCAAGAGATGAGTCAAAAAGTGACCCTGAAAATCTGTCTGAATGGAAAAACTCTTTTAGGAGAGTAGGAGAGAAAGACACTTGGGTAGCCACAATAAAGCTGAGATAGACCTGTGTCTGTAACAGTGGCCCCTGGGTAGGGTCCGGATAGGGCTGCAGGCTAAGCGTGCTTCCTTGGCCCACAGCAGGAGCTGGACTGATTTTAGACTAAATTTTATATCCTGTCACAAACCCACTCCATGAGCTAATAGTTATTTTTATCACCTCCCTGTTTCCTTAGTGGGAATTTCAGGTACTGAGTGTCACTTCCTGGGATCTGATTTGATTTGGAGAATTTTTCAGGATGTCAGTCTTTGGTAACAGCATCCTACTTTTTTTTTTTTTTTAATCACATATAGACTATGGGCAAATCCCCACACTCCCACACAGTAGAAAACCCTTCAGAGTCCAAGGTAATAGACTGATTTTTTAAAAAATTCCTGTCTCTACAGGCTAGATCCTTTTGTTACATAAATATACTCTAGCAATTCACTTCTGTCTCCCTCTGATTATTAATAAACACGAAGTATCACATACTTCTTGTCCTGGAGGAAGAGCTCCATCAGTGGAAGCCCACACAGGGCAGGATTTTTTTTTTTAATCTGATAGGTTTTGAGAATGAGTGATTTTATTTTCATCCAGTATGTGGGAAAATAAATACCAAGTAGAGATCACTTCATAGCTAATAAATGCAGGAAGAGGTCTCAAATATGGCTGAACCTAAGCTATCATTCCAAAGGAGGCCACTTGGGGCCTACCTCAGTGTTAGGGGGGTCAAGAGGGAGTGAGATGTTGTCTTTGGAAAAGTTAAAAAGGATCAGTTACATCCGCTTTTGTATTATCTCACTATTCCTTAGCAACCCTCTTACTGGAGGGCTGGGTGGCTGGGGCATAGATTACTTATCCAGGGTCATTCTGGTAGGCTCTATCCAGCAGGTCTAGGACTCCCTTTGGCTCCCTTTGGTTCTAAGGCTGATTGCCCAGGCTTCCTATGCAGAGCTAGGGAGAGTAAAGGAAATGGGAACATAGGTCTCCCATGCAGAGCTTCAGCAATTGGTCCAAGCCACTTGCTTAATATCTGACACACCCTTTCTCCGTCTCCCCTCCCCCATTAGCGTGCACACACACACACCCTTTTGGAGTTATGGTTAAAGGTAATTGAAAATACGTTCCAGATGTGGCTAGCAGGTGGTCAGGCAGGTCTACATGCACGGGGAAGCCCTGCCATGTGTGTGCTCAGCACCCCAGGCTGGCTCAGGAAGTGGTTCTACAGGCTCAAAAGTAAGCAGCTTCCTTTCCCCTCTGGCTGGAGGAAATGGGGTGAGGTGGGGCAGGGAGCTGCAGCTGGCCGAACCGGCTGCCTGGGAGGTGGAGGTTCACTCTTCCTGGTTCTTCTATGAAGGCCACAGCTGGTGCTTTTGGAGTTTGGCTTGGGCCCTCTGAAATGGTACATTTGAATCTTCTAAGTAGCTTAAAACTCCTCTCAATCTCAATGTTCTTATCTGTAAAATGGGGATCATCATTTTCCCCATAGATCTTTTCCGAAATAAAAGAGAAGCTACGAGAAGAACCCGGAACAAGAAACACTAGCTATCATGCCATTATTTCTGGATAAGAATAACAAAATCGACAGTTTTTTTAGACGTTTTCCTCTAACAGTTCCCAAATCATAAAGGAAAATGGATCCCAAAGAATATTCCTAGCTCCCCTCAGTGGCGCTGACAGAGGTGAATGCCCATTGCCCTCTATGAAGAGGAGGTGCCGGTGCTGAGGGTCACAGAGGTTGCAGGGAGAGAGGAGAGACAGCAGCAGCTGTGGAGGAAGGGAACTTGGGGTAGCAGAGATATTTGCAAGGATGGACCAGATGAGGTGGTGCTTTGCTCTGAGAAGTTTTAAGTCTTCTCTTCACCTCCACTTAGACACCTCTGCACTTTGGGGCCAAGGGTTTTTTGATTCCTGTTGATGACAAGCCCTACAAAGCAAAGGTGGCTCCATGGAGCTCAGTCATCTTTAAGTTACTTTCAAGAGCGTCTAGACTGTGCAGGGGCATTCCAGATGCTCCTGGCGTTGCTCAGTGGACAGGTGGGCAGCCCCCCCCCTGCTGCCACGGGGGCACCGGATGAGGAATAAAAAGAACCTTCGACCTGCACTGAGCTCTGTCTATGAGATGACGTCTATCGTGAAGGTAATAAAGTCTAATCTGAAGCTTCCAAGTTTGGAACCTTTGAAGTTTTCCACAGGAAGGGCAGAATGTTATAGGCTATTTCTCCACTGGCACTTGTAGGGGTCCTTGGTGACTAGGCCCATTCTGCACAAGTGTCTGCCATCTCTCAGCGCCTGTACAGGCACATTGCCACCATGCACAGGGTAGGAAGCTGAGAAGGTACCAGGCTAGGGTCTAAACACTGCCACTCTTCCTGTGATCATTGCCAAGTCATTCAACCTCCCAGCCTGTCTACCTGCAACGGCTCTGAAAATGACCTCTGAATTCCATGCTAGGGAAGGCTGAGGAGGCTATCTTGGAGGTTAATATCGAATAGACACACATGGACATGAGGTCATAATGGGATCTCTAGGCTCAACCTTGGCCCCCATCATGTCTACCTCTTGGGGATCTCTCTATGCTTTGTTTTTTTTCTAAATGAGAGTCAGCAGTGCTGGCTGCTGGGTTGTTTAGAAGGGAGGCATTGTCCAAAGTGTTTCATTAATGATGCTGTGCTGGAAATGCCAGCTCTCCTGCCACCACTTTTCACTGCTTACGAATTTTAGTATTGATCTTGGGTAGATTAAAGAAAAAAAATGGAGTGTTTATATTAAACACCATATAGGACATAGAGACTTTTAATGTCCTGTAACACTCATTTCCAGTAAGGGGAAAATGCAAGGCTTTCTCAAATGAAACACTCTCCTGGAGCATTTATTTGAACTTAATTTTACTACCTGCCTCATGTAGACATGGTTTTTTCTTTAGGGAGTAAATGACTCACCCTGCAAGCTTTTCCAACAACAGTGAAAAGTTATAGTGATTTGATTTCCCCAATAAAGAGTTACTACCAGCAATAATCCCTGAGAATATTAGACCAGGCACTTGATCCCCCATTCGTAGGCCCAAACTCAACGACACTGAATGTTTTATAATATTTCCCAGATAAACTAAGCAGAGGTGGCACAGGGGTCTCTGGAATGTAGTTGTGGCCGCCTCACGGAATCTGTTCCCTTGCCTCTAGCTTGGTCATCTTGGCACGGGCAGATCTGAACTAGCCTGTGGCCAGAAGAGTCTGCAGGTAGCCAAGCTCAAACCAAGTCCCAACCCTAATCTCTTTCTGGGAATCACCTACCACCTTCCCAAGGCCAGTCCAGACAGCACTGTTGTCTACCAGGCAAAGCATCTGTCAGCACCTGCCATTGGTCACATCCTTTCCATTGCCGCAGCTGCCGCCCAGTTCAAATTCTCCTCGCGTGCACATGGATCCTGGTGCTTCTGCTTTTTTCCTGCCGATCTCATCTGATTCTAGGTCTTCTACTCATCTCCAGCGTCCCTTTGTGCCATCATGCCTTCCCATGTACCTAGGTGATTCTGTAAAGAACAGGTATGCACATCCTGTAACCCTGCTCATAAGCTTTTCACGGCTCCTTGATGCTCATGACATGGTATGGAGACTCCCCAAGTTTACACTCTAGGCCCTCCTCAGTGACGCCCTGCCATACTCAACTCCTCTCTGTTTCTGAGAAGCCCTTTGGTTTTCACCTTCCCTTCTGTCTTATGGTTTCTTTAGTTACAGACCATTCTTTAGTCTCCAACCATTCACGCAGAAGGCCTCTAAACAGTGTCTATCCTTTGAGGGGTTCCACAGCTGGAGTGTTTTAAGGTTGTGCACCCACAGACATCTGCCTATATTGTTCTAGTCTGGGCTTATAGTCTCTGGGACATGGAACATTTGGGTCACAGGAGGCAGTCCAGCTGAGGCTTTCTCACAAAGCTAACTTTAAAAAGGATGTTTTCCCTTTACATAGAATCTCACTCTTTCCCATAAATTGCTCAGCAGTTTAAATTTGCTGGCGTGCTTTTTACTCAGTGTTTGCCTTACTTACTGTATGGCAAAAGCTTTCTTTGCTAACGGGCCATGCCTTTTTGATCATGTCTTTCATTAGCACTTGTGACTGGAGTTGAAGTATTCACATGTGAAAATGTTTTCAGGCATGTGTTCTGAGTGAAAAGAACACATAGAAACCTATATTTGTGTTCACATTGTGGATGACTGACAATTTTAAAAAGGACACAATATACCTTATATACAAAATCATTGATCAGATACATTAATAAGTTATATATTTATTATTTTGCATTTTGACTTTTTGTTTTGAATGAATGAGTTTATTAAGTATTTACATTTTTATTTATTCATTCCCCCTCTCACTTGACAAGCTCCAGAGTGGCAATTGTGTGCTTAGAGTTTTATGTACACAAAAAGCAGCCCTCAGTAAGAGCTCTGTGTGCGTACGCTGATGACAAAGGCTTCATCGAGACTTTAATGTGCACAGAAAAAAGTCCCATCTTTGATGGTGTGTGTGTGAGTGTGTGTGTGTGTGTGCATGTGTGTGTGTGTGTGTGTGCGCGCCTGTATACAGTCAAATAATAGTACTTGAATTTGGGTTGTGAATGAGAAATAAAAGTACTTAGACTTCTAGTTTTTCAGAACTGATTATTTATGAAATCTATTTTTGGTGAGCTGCAGAGCTTACCACTTTAATCATCTGTTACAAATCCTGACTGAGGCCAAGTGAAAATATGTACAGGCAGCTTGACTATGTGGGAAATACAGCCTGTGTCCTTTCCTCTTCCCCCTCCAAAGCATGTGACCAGGGTTTTGAGTAGTATCAAAGAAACACCACTGGCTTAATCAATATGTTAATTCTTTTAAAGCTTCATATTTTATTAGCTAGATACATGTGCTTAAAATACCAAGGAATAATCAGAATATAACAGGTGGTATGCATGATGGCCCATTCACAAGATCCTCTAAGACACCCAAGAACTATTTATACCCAGGCAAGAAAGAAAGAGTTGACACTCAGTAGCATGTCTAAACCTGCAGGACCTTTTAAGATGGCTCCTGGAGACTTTGCCCCAGATTTCTAAGGTGATTTCCGGGCCATCCATCAAACACCTTGGGACCTTGGCTCTATTGACAGTGTACAAAATGCTGAAGGAACCACCCATATCTCATGTAGCATGAGGCAGAAGTGCTCCTGTTCTGAGGCCAACCCTCTGGGCAGCTCTTTTGAATTGTGTCTCTCCTACCCACTCCATCTTGCTCCAGGTAACCTGTTTTAGATTTGAAAGCCATTACCTTTAGTTCACTCTGATTCTTTGGGTGACAGAGGGTGCAGTTTGCTTTGTAGGAAGTTTATATTCAGTTACTCAGCAAGGAGAACCTTCAATCCTTTTGGGTTTTCTGCCTGGGATTATTATCAGCTTCCTTTGTTTTGAGTAGTTGATCTGACCCTCTGAAGACAAATCAAAGTTGACCGGTGTATTTAAGTAGGTGACTTCTACTGCTGAGATGATGGAAAAGTTCTCATTGATCCAGTTCACTTAAAATGATCATCCATAAGACTGGGAGGAAACCCCATGATGTGAACATTGAACATTGGATGATTAACCCCAAGAAAAGGCTAATGAGAAGAAATTTAGCAGACATATTTGCCATGTAATCACTTTATGAGTGAATTAACTAAAATTTCCTCAAGATGTCCCAGAAGGGCAAAAACTATAATAGTGGCTTCTAATTCTAGGGAGACTGAGGGATCAGTTCTGCTCTTGTGACATGCAGAAGGCTCTGTACCTCCAATGCTTAAGCATGCCTAAGTCTCTCTTTCCCCTGGATTATGATTCTCAAAACAAGGCATGTGTGGTCCACACAGGAACCACATTGTCAAAGCCACTGGAGGCAGTGTGTATCAATATTGCAGGTCTCTGGTCTTCACTGCAGACTAGCTGACTCAAAGATATTCTCAGGGGAAGCTGCAGAAATGTGGATAGCCCCCAGTTTTCTGATTGCTGACTGCAGGTGATAGGAGGACTCAGTAATGCCTGCGTCTCTATAAGAGTGCTGAAGAACCAGACCTCACTGGTCTAGAAGAGGCTGAGGAATCAGGTTAAGCAGCACTACCTAGGCATGCATCTGCTTCTCCCACTCTCCTAAACAGCAAGCAAAGAGCATGGCCCATGGTACAATGTGAACTCAAGGAAACTGCGAAGAGGAACAGGTGAGTTCAAAGACATGAGGCTCTCTGCTGCGGTGTGAAGGTTTTATTCCACAGTTTATACTGAACACAGGGACCTTTGGGAACAACTGTGGTAATCTTGTGGCAGAGAAAACTGAATCACAGCTAACATTGTGGGTCACTTATTTGTCAGGTATTGTGCTAAGAGACTGAGAAATGTGTTCTTTCATTCAGTCTCCAAAGCAGAAATCAGTTCTGCGATTCTCTTTCCATTTCCACATGAGAAAAAAAATTGTCTAGATTTTCCTTGTGCCAGAATCACAGTGTTGAGCACAGACCTGAATGCTTGATTGACCCAAGTCAGCCTTCTGCAAAAGTCTTTTCTCCAAACCATCAGTACAGGCCGTGAGTGACAACTATGACAAAGAAGGTCCCTGAAGGCCAGGGTCATACTAGACAGATATTTGCAGTTTGTGAGTATATCCTTTAAAGAGTTGAGTACGTTCTAATAGCCCAGATCTTTTGACTTGTGAATGGGCTAGTGGACTAGCCTCTGAAAAACTCCTGATGTGAATGAATTAAATTTGATTATCTAATCTCTTACAAAGGATTATAAGACAGTTATTATCACTATTACAAATTAGTTAGTCATCAGGTATCAAAGTTGCTCATGAAGAGACCAAATCACCAGTAGAAAAATCTCCATTAAAATTTACTTGGGAAATCACTTCAAAATGTATTTTTTCCTATTAGGAAAAGATGTTGGTGGCTAGCCCTTTAATCCATATTATTATAGAAGGCCTTTTTACAGCTTAAAAATTAATGGATCAAAGGAAAATTTATATAGGTTAGATCACATAAAAAAGAACAACTTCACATAAAATTTTTTACATAAAAATAGAGAGCAAATAAGAACCTAAGGAAACATCTGCTAAAAAGATTTAATAGCCCTAATATGTAAAGATATTGAGAAAAATAAACTATGCTCTACCCTAATATATGAATGCAGCAGGAAATAGAAAGATCAAGTACAGTGTGCCCATATGATAAGACATTGAGTAGCTGGCCAAATGGTTCTTAGAAAGGCTCCTTGTGCGCTGACTGCTTTATCTCCTTAGACCCCCACACAACTGAATGGGACCCTGACTTCCACTGTCTTCATTTTATATTGAGGACTGTGAGGATCAGAGAAGTTGCGTATCTTGCCTAATCATATCCAACAAATTCATCGGAGCTGGAATTCAACATCTGTCTGCAAAGATGTAACTCTAATTTGTACGTGCTGTTTAGATCCTACTGCTCTCTGGGACTCTGTCTTCTGATCCTTGCGGCTGTCTTTATACCTTGTAAGCAATTAGCACTTGCTAACCTGTGAGAGGTTTAGCAATTGATTGATGGGGAGGCTAGCTTCCAGACGGGGAAGTCCTGGACAGGGCCTGGCTCTTTTCATTTTCAGTTTCTTCCACAGGTCAGAAGTGTGGTGGGGAATCATGAAGACATATGCCGGGGGGGCTTAGAATAGAACTTTAACACTTGACACCATCTTTTGTACAAAAAAAAAAGGCATATTGTTAATAGTCTTTGATATATAAGGATAAGAAAGGTTAAGTCTGATTGTTAACAACCAATTCATAGCCCCTCCCCTCCCCCCGAAGAGGGATAGTTGAAAATACTTCATTTTGAGAAGTTAAGATACTTTCCTCCATTGATTAAGAACTGTAAGCTGAGCATCGGAGAGAAACGTAAATACGGAAGTCTGCGGGAGGCGCTTCTGACCCTGCTGCCGGGCCCTGCGTCCTCTGTTTACGCTTAGTACAGCACCAGTTTGCTATAGGGTTTCTTGCTGGCTTTCCTCCACAGCCCAGAAAGATCTCTGAAAAGGCCTCTTCACCCACACATGCTTTGCACTTCAATGTAAGGAGAAATGGCCGCTTTCATGATTAGGTGGGCAGAAATCAAGTCAGAAACGGTCCTCAGAAAAGGAGCCTGGAGACCTGGGTGGGGAGAGAACACAGCCCCTCCAGGAAACCTCAGGAACCATTAATCCTAACAGTAAGAACTGGGGGAGCTGTACTGATTACAAAGAGCGGGGGGGGGGGGGACCACACCCATGTTTGGCTCCCCCTTGTTCCTCTGTTGTTCTTGCACATAAAAACAACTCATCAGGAATCCACTTAACAACCCAAGAGAACGGGAACGAGTCTATCTGCATGCATTTGACACTGTCTGCAGTTGGGACAATCTCACCTGCTGTGTTTAAAGTTTAACATTTGACCTGGAATCTAGTTCCGAAGTTTACAGAGAGCCTTGTGCTTGGACAAGCAGGGAAGCTTGATTTAGACGGTTAGATGCCTTGGAGAGCAGAGCCAAGAGTGTGCAGGCCTGTTTCGCTGTGTAGACACCAGCAGGTAGTGGAACATATTGAGGGAGCTTGTCCTCAGTCCTGTACTTACTATTTTTGAACCTCTCTGGAGAATACGTGGACATCATCACACTGGTCAGGAAAGGATGGCGCTGTTGTTATCACGGAGGAAATGACCAGCGAGTTAATTTTGGATTGGAGCTGTTTGCTCCAGGATCCGGCACAGGTGGCCTGAGTAGAACAGAAGAGGAGGATTGCTCATGTTCAGATAGAATGGGATTTAGACCCATGTGGGTCAGCGTGCCTGTTGCCTAGGAAAGGGCACCTTGGATGCCTCTCAGTTGGAAGATATTATCTCCAGATGGAGTCCTCTGCCTGCTGGCAAAGTCAACAGCATTATTTGGTAATATTTTGATGTGCTATTTATATGGAAAGGGGCTTTATTGGCATATCTTTCACACCATGCGCAAACAGCTTTAACTTTTCTTTCTAAAAGGGATGGCAGCAGTGAAGATGGCAAAGCTTGGAAAAGGCATTAGGGCAAAGAATTGGCCAGGCATGGGCTCAGGCCCAACGCCATGTGTCCTGGCCAGAGAGACCAGGCCTAGCCTTGATTTGCATTCAGGCTGCATCTCTGGCTGCTGAAGCTGGGCTCGCCTGTCACTCTGACGAATCTGGCAAGAGCTCCAGACTTAGGGCTTCAATGAACGGGAAACACTTCTCAGGGCTGGCATGGGGGCAGGGAGGGCTTGGGAGAATTAGCCAAGGGTTTCATGTCATGCCTTTGCCTGTTCATTGTCTCCATTTGGGAAACAACAACTTAAAAGCAAACAAAGAAGTCCACATTATTATAGTAACACCGGGAAAACTTCAACAATTCCTCGTGGAAATGTGTGTGTAGCATTGTTTAAAACCTCCTCCTCCCCCAACCCCCTCTCTCTCCACTTTAGTCAGCACAAATTTGGAGGCAGAACCAAACTTAGTAATAGCGTATCTCATGCTGCTATCAATTTTCCGCCAGAAGAACATTTTGGGACACAAAGTCCTTTGTCTATTTCCAGAAGCTCGATTCAATGACATTACATGAATGACTACAACACTATAGCATGTTCTGCACCGCTTCAAATTGTAACCTGAAAAAAAAAGGAAGAACTTGGAACTCCGCCAGGGCGTAATGATTTCGGTTCTTAAGAAAATCCAGCAACCATTACGCTTCTCTCAATATTTTCTTGCTGTGGAAATTTAAGAATAGGCTCTAATCAAATAGCACCCCCATCCCCCATTTTGCCATGGTTCCTGTTACTAACCAGCCTCCCATGTCTGTTTTAGCTTAAAAAAATAAATCAGTTTACAATACTTTTTTTTTTTTAAATTGGGCTGAATCAGACAATTGTATATTTTAGAAAATGAAGGCAAAATGTAAAACAGGCTAATCATGATTCCAAATTCAATCTTCAGGTCTCTAATTGATCCCATCCCAAAGGTAACATTCTATGCTAATTGACATGCTGAGATGGTTACAATTATGTAAAGTAAAACTAGGCCTGTTGGAAACTGTATGTCTTCATGAAGCACGGGAGATGGCCAGATTTTATAATAGTTGATTGCAAAAGGATGCAACCACTTTGCTCACATTTCCTCCTTTGGTTTGGCCCTTGTACATGTATGTACAATGAGCCCCCCTCCCCAAACCCTTCAATAAAGTATAGATTTCAAGGGGAATGTGATGTCATTATATTTTCCTTGGGATTGGGCGAGGCATGGTAAAAGGAGTTAGAATTTTCAGGGTTCACTTTGTAAGTAAGTTAAAAAGAGAAGAAAATGAAACCTAACGTTCCATATTTATTGGCAGAATGATTTTTCCTGTGTGATCGTGACCACACACACACACACACACACACACACACAAACACACAGACAGACACACACATGAGCGTGCTCAGACTCAATAGGAAACAGATGGCAGTACAGTGGATGCTGCCCCAGGTGGACCCACAGCATTTGCAGATTCTGTACATCCCGAGCAACAACTCCTCAGTCCTGGCCAGGAGGCGCCCCTCATCCTCACTCAGACCCCTCCAATCCCTTTCCCTCTGTGGTGAGCACCCTGGATGGGAGGCCAGGACTCCCCCCGGGGGAGGCTGGATTTTGAGGGGGCAGGAAAGCAGAAGGCCTGTTTATGCAATCAGGAGAGGGAGCAGCCTCCTTCGATGGTAGGCAACACCTGTGCCTCTTGGCATCTTGCCTCCCTGGACAGGCAAACCAAGCTAGCCACGTGCATGTTGATTAGAATTGTTCTCCTCCTCCTGCTCGGCATCATTGGCAACAGGGGTGTCATTAATACCACGTCTCTGCCACACTTGCTCTTCTGCCTCCCAACAATGTCAGTCCATCACTGTCCCCATCAGCCCTGATTTACTGCAAGCCTCAACAAGCCACTCCTGGATGGTTGCTATGGATTTTCTAGCTGCATCCAATCTTGCCATCTCTAATTCATGAAGTAGCTGAAGCCATAGAAACTCAACAACTGACTTCCTTGCCGCCTTCCCAAGCAGCTCAGAATGGCATACAACTGTTCTTTCCTATTTGTGTGTGTGTGTGTGTGTGTGTGTGTGTGTGTGTGTGTGTGTGATGTGTAATTATTTGTCTAATGCCTGCTTGGCTGCCAGTTTTTTTTTTTCTTCCTGTATCCATAGCAGGAAACCCATAGCAGGGAACACTCTGCCAGACACTGTGTGGGGCCTTGGTAAGGATTTGTGAACTGAATGACTAAGGTAGACTGCCACCTACAGAATGTGAGGCGGGTCCTTCAATAAAATATTGTGTAACTAGTACTAAGCACATCTTCTAAACCCTGACAAACAAAACAAGGACGGGAACACTCTTAGAGACACAATTAGTCTAGACATGATTAGTTCCCCACTAAGGACCCCAGAGAAAAACTTTCTGCTAAGTGGAGAACACGATAGTTCACTCTTGTTTATCTATGTATGTATGTATGTATTTATTCATTCATTCATTTAGAACCTCAAGACCTTAGGTTGCATGACTTTTAGACTATCCAACAAACTAATTTTATAAATGGCGAGGCTAACTCTTGGAGAAAGTTACCCACATCCTAAATGACCAGAGTTACAAGCAACAAGGAGATCCATAGAGCACTGCAGAGAACCAAAGGGAAATGAATCCTCCCACGCTTTCAAGCGTATTGTCTACGGCCTAGGTGAGCTGAGTATGGCTATGTTAGCTGTCATGTTGTTTGGGAGACCCAGGTTAGCATGGAGTGATAAAGGAAACTGTCTTCATGGAACCTCATTCAATTCCATTTCATTCTTATGTTGATCCTTATTCATTTCCTATCCTGATATTACTTGCCCTCAGGGACCTCCTGGGGAGATTGAAGTCTGGGAAACCAGTCCAGCAACTAGGAAGGCCCTTTGGTCAGAAAGACCTGGATCAACCAAAGCTCTTCTGAACTTGAATGGTTTTCTGAGCTTCAGTTTCTTCACGATAATGACCTACAGGGTTATTATTGAAAGGAAATGACTATGGGAGGATTTGGCGGGGGTTGGGGGGAGTGGGTATGTGTGAATAGGATAAAAACACATTGTGTGAAATTATTAAAGAAATAAGAAAAACAAGACTAACTGAACAAGAATACTTGCTATATTTAGTGAATATTCAATGATTTTTTTCCTTTTCACAATTCCTTTATTCTTAAAATTCCCCTCACCCTGGTTTTCTGGGCTGTACGCATTACCTAAAATGGCATTCCCATTTTAAATAGGACCTTTCCTATTATATTACATATACTTGTGTAATATATTATATACTGTATGCTATGTAAAAAGTTTAAGTTTTAATATAAAAGAATTAAAAGAAAAAGCTAGGTATGCACACCCACACACACTTGTGATCCCAGCACGCAGGGAGGCTGAGGAAGGTAGATTTCTGTGAGTCTGAGGCCAGCCTGGTCTACAAAGTGAGCCCAGAACATCCAAGGCTACTCAGAGAAACCCTGTCTCAAAAATCAATCAAACAAACAAACAAAAATCCTGTGGTTAAGAAATAAGTGGCATAGCCATTGGGATCTGACTTAGTTTTGAATTTCAAGTCTCTAGCAATCCATGGCATGGCTTTGGGAAGACTCTTTTCTTCTGCCTTATAGATGGGATCTGTAGTTATTAAGACTATGGTGAGGATTAAATAGAAGGAGGGCATGGTGGCTGGCACAGAGGAGTCCCTTAGAGAATCTAAGGCCTTTCCTTTTACCTGTTGCCATCTGCGGTCCTGGAGGCATCATCCTGATGACAGCTCATTAAATGACACAAAACTTCAATTCCCAGAGGGTTGATTGTGATTTTGGAAATAGTGAAGAATAGGAACGTTCTCCGGAAACATGGCCTCAGCTATGAATTAGAAGTCTGGGAAACCAGTCCAGCAACTAGGAAGGCCCTTTGGTCAGAAAGACATGGGTCAACCAAAGCTCTTCTGAACTTGAATGGTTTTCTGAGCTTCAGTTTCTTCACGATAATGACCTACAGGGTTGTTATTGAAAGGAGATGACTATGGGAGGATTTGGCAGGGGTTAGGGGGAGTGGGTATGTGTGAATAGGATAAAAACACATTGTGTGAAATTATTGTGCCAAGAATTAGAGATACTGAATGTATTCATTATTCATTGTGATCCCTTGAGGGACTCACAGTCACCCACGAATACATCCAGAATTACTTAGGGAGTTTGCAGCCACCCAATGACACACCTAAAATCACTTAGGGGATTTGCAGTCACCCACTGGCACACTCAAGAGTCACTCAGGGGATTGACTCAGCATCACTTACGGGAATTTTCATTCTCTGGAAAACAAGACAAAATGATCTATACTGAAACCCACAGGATGCCCACAACAGAAAGGTTCATAAGGTAGAGGAAGAGAAAACATGGGACAATTTTTTTTTATTAGTAAGCAATATCCTGTGAGGCAGTCTTGAAGAGGAAGGCAAGTGATCCATCTGAAGAGGAGTTTGTTGATGTGGAAGCAGAAAGAAGGGGTCTTGGTTAGTATGGTAACTTAAGCCTGTGATCCAAGGAAACTGAGTCAGGAGAATCCAAAGTTTGGGTCCAGTCTTGGCTGTTCAGTGAGACCCTACTCCAAAAACAACCAGAAGGTGCTGGATTCTCTATCCTGCCGAATCTTGTGTAGCAGTTTCCTCTAAGATTTAAACATACCATGCAGCATGGAAAGCTTTTTTTTCCCCACAATTAAAAATGTCTTTATTAGCTCTTTGAGAATATCATAGAATATGTTTTCTGTTATATTCATCTCCAATTCCTTCCCTTAACTCCACATATCTATCTACTTCTATTTTTCTACTCCCAACTTTGTGTCCTCATATATATATATATATATATATATATATATATATATATATATATAATTTTTTAAAATATTAATCACAGGTTATTTACTTTGTATCCCAGCTGTAGCCCCTTCTCTCATTCCCTCCCAATCCCACCCTTCCTCCCTCATCTCCTCCCATGCCCCTTTCCAAGTCCACTGATAGGGGAGGTCCTCCTCCCCTTCCATCTGACCCTAGCTTATCAGGTCTCATCAGGACTGGCTGCAATGTCCTCCTCTGTGGCCTAGCAAGGCTGCTCCTCTCTCGGAGAAGGGTGGGGAGAGGTCAAAGAGCCAGCCATTGAGTTCGTGTCAGAAATGTTTCTTAAACCAGATGGTAAACAACTCAAAATAGCTTCAGGAAGCTCCTGAAAGTGATCAGATTTACTACGCCCCACCCACCCAAGAGTTAACAGTCAAGACCACCAAGTGTCAGTCTAAGACAAGCCAAGCTGCAAGGAAGAATGTAAACCAGAACCAGCTGTCTGGAGGAAGCAGAGGTCAGTGGAGCTTCCAGAAAGAGGCTTAGACCAACAGAGTCATGTAAAGGACACTCTCCAACATGCTGAGCCGCTGGCCGGCTGTGTGCTGTGCTCTAGGCATCCACCTTTGTGAGCTGTCACCCATGCTGGGGTGGAATTTAGTGATACAGCTGTCTTTGAGTCTTTCTGCTTCTGTGTGTAACCCCACATATTCCTGTACATACAGGAATATTTATTTAATATTATTTATTGATTTACCCGAATAAAACTGATTGGCTCACGGAGTTGGACTCTGGTGGTATTCATATTTTGGTCTGTTGTGGGTTTCCTGTCTGGGATGAGAAGATATGTGTGTGTGTGTAGTGTCTTCCCAGGAAAGGTTTTGTTTCACAATACCAACTTGGAGAGTTCAAAGCCAGTGAGAAGCTCTGATGCCCGAGAACTGCTAATTCAAATTATTCTTTGGCCTCCATGTACAAATAAATGCATATTCATTTACTTATGCATCCATGAGCATGTGCCTGTGTATCTGCTCATAACACACATGCACACACATACACACACAGAGAGACACACAGAGAGAGAACCCCCCAAACAGGAAGAAAATCAGAGCAAAAAAGAAAATAAATGGAAAGATGAGCTTCCTTTAACAAATCTTGTTTATCTGGCAGCAGAACTAGTATAATATCAGAAGTTGGTAGAATAAGCCAACTGGAGAATACCCACAACTGACATTTACTATCTTAGTTATTCCTATCCCCAAATGTCTTAAATATCACTTTTTAACTCCATCATGTTGATAGGCAATAGGAAGAAAGAGCTGCTGAGTGGCATTAAAATAGGAAAGCCATTGGTGGGCAGATACATCAGCCCCAACTCCAGCTTTGTTCATTCAATTACGTTTCATTCATATTTTAAACTGATATCAGGCCAGTTTCTGTCTTTATCTTGTGACAAATCGAGCAAAATTGTGGCCTATGGGTAAGGAAATGCATTTGAGCTTTTTCTCCCTCCTACCCATGCAGCCTAGAACTTTTGAGATTAGCATCTTTGTGGTGCCTGCATTTTAAGAGACGACTACAGAGATATGTAGGGCATAATCGTGCTTTCAAGTTTACTGTTTAGCACATATGTTGGATGGGTATTAAAAATGATAACAGTAAAAGCAGTCACATCTGTGCTCAGCACACAGCAAAATACAGTAGGAGGAAGTAGAAAAAGGAAACTGAAAACCTGGTGGCGGGTATCAGGAAAGCTTCTCAGAGGGCCTGATATAAGAGGGGCCTAGAATTTAAGCTGAGAGTCCTTCAGGAACTTCAGCTTACGGGCATTAGACACTGATCTCAACATTAAGGCCACAGCAGTTATAAAGCGAAATCCCTTCTCTCAGTTCTTCCCAGCAGGGGGAGAATATCAGTCAGAAAGACCCGGAGCTGCTCAGTTTCCTAAGGAACGCTATGGTTTAGATTTGAAATGCCCCTTAGGGTACTCGACGCGCAGTTGGTGGTGCTGTTTTGAGAGGTTGTGGAACCCTTGGGGCATGGGTCTTGGTTGGTAGATACCGGCTGTTAGGAGTAGGCCTTGAAGCACATAGAATGGCCCTGCTCTCCTTCTGTCCCTGCTTCTTGATCTATCACAATCTGGGAAAACTCTGAGCAGAGCTTCTGCTGTGCAAGGATTGTACCACTAGATAAAACCTGCCTTTCTTCTCTTCTGCTGCTCCATCAGGTATTCCCATGGGACATAGCCTTGCTACGGAGACCATTTCAGCTAGCAGACAGGGATAACGTTCATCTAAAAATAATAGAGCAACACAATGGTAATGCGTAAGGCGGAGTGAACTCTGCTGTATTCAAAGACTTGACAAAAGATTTCAAAGGCAATGAAAGAAACTTAGATAAGTTACTCAGAACGTTTTACTGGTCTTAGAAATCCAGGCTGAAATCAGCAGCAGCTTGTTGGTAGAAATGCATTGCTAGTCACATATTCTATCCAGAGCCACTGAATTGTGGTCGTAAAGAATGTAAAATGAAACAAAAAAATAATGATACAGAAATTTGTGTATACATGCAAAGTGTACAAAAATGGTGTGTCTGTAGATCCAGAATGACCCTCTTGTGGAAGCTCTTAGAAAATTCTAGAAATATCTGTCTTAGGCAGGTAGGCATAAGGCATCTTTCTTCATTGCCAGCAGGTTGTATTTTTTTTCCTAGACTTAATAATAAGAATCATTTTAATTTGTTATCATTCACTCTTACATCAGATATCCCTTTAAGAGGAATCTCTGGCCACAGAAATGGAAAACAATTCATGTAACAGGAATGGAAATTAATTAGAAGGAGGAAAGTTTTAAAACCTTGACAAATTACTTAATACTTCTGTGATTTGACTATGAAATCTCTACAGGCTGGTGTGTTTGGACAGTTGCCCCCCCCTCCCCAGCTGGTGGTGTGCTTGGGGGAGGTTGAACAACTTGTAGGAGGCAGAGCCTCATTGGAGGAAATGGGTTACTGGGGACAGTGTTAAGCTGTTAAGATGAAATCTAAATTGTAATGTAGGCCAGTACCATGGAAGAAAGCTGAAAGCATGCAGTGGTGGAAACAGTCTGACAGAGGTTGTGCCCACCCTCTGGAACGGAGATGATTCCATTGTGAGCCCCAGATGCCAAACACAAAGCTGAAGGTTTTGGTGTTTACTAAGTTTTGGTGTTACTTTGGTCTGATCTTTCTTTGCTATGCCCCATTTTCTCATTTTTTTTTTTTTTTACACAGGAATGCATATTCTGTGCCAATGTATACAGGAAGTATGCAATTTGTTTTTTTGATTTTACAAGGGTCACAGTTAAGAGACTGCCTTGCATGAAGAGACTTTGGACTTTTGGGCAGTGTTAAGATTGTTAAATACCACGGGAACCTTTGGAGTTAGACTGAATGCGTTTTTCATCAAAAGATGGCTGTGATCCAATGAGAAATGTCTCTATAGGCTCATCATATGTTTGGACACTTGGCTCTGGTTCCCAGCTGGCATATCTATTTGGTAAGGTTGTGGAACCTTTAGGAGGTAGCGTCTTGCTGGAGGAAGTGAGTCACTCTGGGCAGGCTTCGAGGTGTTACGTTCTGGCCCTACTTCCTGCCTATCCTCTACTTCCTTAGTGTTATTCTATTGCGATGGACCAGCTGTCATGTCCTGCCTGCTGCCAAGTCTTTCCTGTCATGATGGACTGTAACCTTCAGTAACTGTAAGCCCAAACAAATGCTCCTTCAAGTTGCCATTGCTCTTTTATTTCAATCGCAGCAACACAAGAGAAACAAAGACACCTTTTGAAATTGTTTCTTCATCTGTAAACTGGGGTTGATTTTCTGTCTTACAGAGTTGCTGAGGCATTAAACAATAGATCACATTACTCTGTCTTCAAGCAGTCCTATTTACTCTTCTTTTTTTTTTTTTGTTTCCGAGAAGTTCTGGTGCTGAAGATTTCAGTAGAAAACTTTGGCAGAGGAGCTAGTGGGTTTTGATGGGGTCAGCATTACAGGATGAACTGAGGGAGAGAGACTTTCAGTCCTTGCTTCAGAAGAGAATCAGCAATGGTTCTGGATGTCTGAGGATTATGGCCAGAGGACAAGTGCACTGGTGGAGAGGAAGAGAACTCTGCTAGTGAGAGAAATGGACGGATCCCTGTCCTAGTGGAAAGCCTTTGCTTTAGAACATAGCTTCATGGGAGTGCTTAGTCTTAAAGAGTCTCTCGACCCATGGAAGAAAAGCTCTGGGAAAGAGAAGAGAGAGCCAAATAGATTCTAACGTAGTGGGCAATTGGAAGCATGGAGATGATCCATCTGCCCCCCCACCCATCCACGCATCCACCTACCAACCTACATGTTTCTAAAGCTTGTACTGGTATCTGGAGGTGATACCAAGCTGAGAAATTGAAAGCATTTGGTAAATTTCTCTCACATGTTAGAACTTCAACTGGAAAAAGTGAAATTCTAGATGGCTTTTTGAATCTTTATTAGTTTCCCAATAATTACTGGCACTGCCAACAGTACCATCCTGAACTCATAGGGATGGCTTTTTCTTTCTAAGTTTGTGACGTAGAGATGGACTTAGGACTTTAGGACACATTTAGACTCGCTTTCTGACCAAGAAGTTGTCAGATGGCACAAACTGTATTTCAAATCCTCTTAGATGTATTGTTTTTCACTTAACTATTGAGATTGGTTTAGAGTTTTAGGAGACTGTGTCTTCAGTCATTAAAAAAGGAAATTTTTTTTTTGTAAGAATCCACTCATATTTATTATTCATCTTTATTTCATACAAAATTATTTGGCTGGATGGTCTTTGTTTCATTAGAGTCTGAGGAAGGTTCCCACCTGTGGCTTGAGCAACTTGTGATAAACACATCCTTGGATTACACCTTTATGCATCTAATCCTGGAATTTCACTCTAAGGCACACATGATTCTGAAAACAAGTGGAGGCCAACTTCTCAGACTGTGAACTGAATGTATAAATCCATAGTGTGGGAGCCTGGGGTTATAGACTACAGCTGAGGCAAACCTTAACAAGGCCTGGTGGAGAGAAGCATGTGGAAGCTGTAATGATCAGCTTGCTTTCCTGTCCCCATCATTTCCTAATCCCCCAGGTGTAGCCACTTAGTCTGCACCTGTGGGCTCAGCTTTGCTGGATTCAGTCCCCCTCCCTACTTAAGAGGACTTTAAAGAACTCTGGGCCATTAGTTCAATCAACTAATGACTGCTACCAAGTGAGCCAGATTTGCATCCTGAGTTCCATCGATCCTCTATGGCTTACTCCACCCTGATCTCCTGGTGCTGTGTCTAAAGTCCAGTTTCATTAGAACCTCTTCTTCCTCCCCCTCCCCCTAGACCACCTGCATGCCTGGAATATTGCCAGTGCTGTTAAAAAGACATTAGTGGCACCAGGATGTCACACACAACTGTGGCCTCTAACTGCTGCTGCTTCCCTGACTATCTCTCCCCCAGCATCTTCTTCTTTTGCCCCTGTTAACCAGGGCTCTTTGAATTCTAGTCCGTTTTCACCCTTCATTTGGAAACATCTGTGACTCAGAACTGTGCTAAGCCTATGGACGTCCTGTCCTCTGACAATTCCTAGCCAAGCAGAGAAGGCAGACACGGAAGCAAAATAATCCTACCCACCAGAGGAAGCACATGTACAGTTCCAGGGAGAAAAAGTGGGGCGGCTACTCCCAGGGGCCCAATGACTCTACGGAGGAGAAGAGCGGGGCCCTGAAGGATGGGTAACATTTATTTGCGTACACGTGTTGGAGGACCATTCCAGCAAAGAAGCAATAGGAAACACATGTGTTTGGAGGTGTTTCAAGCAATCACGGGAGGCTGAAGCAAGGGATGGGTAAAGAGAGGTAATGAACGGGTGGAGACCATCCCAATGATGGCCTTGAACATAAGAATCATCACTTTAATGGTGATAAAAGTAGAGAAGGACACTGTTAATCACGCCAAATCTAGTGTTTCTATAAGTGTGAATAACACATACTAAAAGAAACTAACATTTATATCTCAAAATGGATGTTCTAAGATGTTCCCTAGTGTTTCCAACAGCTATGGCCAGAGGTGAAAAATCAGTGGCTTAAACATGGTTAACCATAGCCTTGGGAGTGCTGATGAGTCTTGTGATAGGAATGTTCTAGAGGCTATTCGGCTTGCAATGCCCTCTCCAGTAGCATCTCAAGGTATTACAATGTTGAGCAAAACACACTGGGGACAGAATACAAATGTTCTTAGTATCTACATGGTTCAGAATAGCTGCAAAAAGCCACTTCTAGGATGAAAGATGATGCCTGTGGCAGGTGCTATAAACATGGCTGAGCTGCCCACCTTCCTGCTATGATTTATCTTGACACTGTAAGGTGCTGTTGCTGACCTCTGTGACATTACAAGGCCACAGGTGTGGTGTGTTCACAGAGTGAAGCATTGGGGGATGTAGTCAAAGCGGAAAGGGTGAGCTTGTAGGAAGAAGGCATCAAGAACAGGGAGAGCCGAATCTGGAAGACACTCTAGAGTGGATAAGACACTCGCCTGAAAATAGGATATGGAGCCTATTGCCAAATTATGAGCTTTAAATGTTTGGGTAAAGTGACAAAGGACTCAGTTTCCCAGCCCTAGAAGGGCAATGTTATGCCTGACTACATTCACAGTTCTGTGGGTCCCTGTGTGAGGTAGTGATGGTTATGTAACCAGTAAACACTATATTTATTTTTTCTTTCACTTGGGCTTAGTATTCTCGTATTACTAGAATTGTTGCTTCCTATTGGTATTAAAAGTAATATTCCTTTGAAAATAGCAGGTTCTTTGGGAGGTAGGACTGTGACAGGTTTACATTTTGTTCTTTTTATTTGGTCTTTACTAAACATTTTATTATAATAAAATATAATACTTTTTGTAAGAAAGAAACAGACAAGTGTCCATTGGCTCCCCCTTTAAACATTTCTTATAGGTACAAAGAATGGAAGATTCAGATGGTAACAGGAACCCCATCTTCTCCCTTCATTTGCTAGGAGGAGTATAGGGAAAGGCTGAGGTCTCAGGCCTGTTGTTTTCAAATACTGAGGCCAGCTTGGCATATGGTTTCCAGAACATTGTAAATCTGTGTTAAATGGGTGACTATCAATGTGGTTGATGAAATCCGTTACACTATCCACCATCGCCCCCTTAAAGCCATCCATTTCCTGTTATCTGGGATCCTTCTGTGGACTACTGGTGAGGAATGAGTGAAGCAGTCATAGCTGAGCACCTTGACTTGGCAAAGCCTGCGGCTTAAGCTGGGAGGCCAGTTTAATCTCTGGGCTAACCTGGACTCAACCACAGGCAGGCCTGTCAAGTCCTGGAGGTCTTCAGCCCCTCAGGGCCATACATTGCCATGGATGGTACATGTGCTTCTATCCATGAATGGTGCTGTGGTTCAAAGCATAAAGCTGGTTGTAGCATATCTCAACCTCACAGAACACATAGAAAAAGTAACTTTGAAAAAAAAAAAAAGTCCTCACAAACTGGCACCCTTCCTGCCGGCCCTGTTGTGATTTTGCACTGAGGGTGCATTTTAATTGCTGTAATGTGCTACATAGCCCAACCAAATTGAAAAGTAACAACCCTCACTTACCATTTGGAGACGTGATGGAAATGCCAGAAGTTAAACTCCAAGGACTAGACATGTAACAGAGGCTTCCTACTCTCTCTCTCTGAAGAAGCTCATTAGTTTTCGCTTTCTCACATTCTGTTTGCTGTGGCCCGCTGCCAGAAACGGTGACGGCAAAGATAATAATTGAGAGTTAAAAATATGTGAAGAGTGGCTGGGCTGTGGGGTACCCCGGGCAGCTGGGGGAGTAGTGCAGGTAGATGGCATCTGGGAGGGAGGAGACAGACAGAGAGACATAGAGAAATTCACAGGGAGTGGGTACACAGACACACGGGGAGATGCAGAGACAGTGACAGAGGCACAGAGGACAGAGCCAGAGGACAAGGACACAGAGTACACAAGAGACTGTGTACAGAGGAACACTGAGCTTGTCTGAGCCAGCATCTGCAGCTCTGCAGCAGCTGAGGGTGGTTTAAAGGTCAGGCCATGCTGAGGAGAGAATCAGGACTATGGTCACCCACACACATGTTGAGCAATTCCCACTCTACCCACAATAGTGACAAGACAGAAACTAGATTTCATAGGTAGCCAAGAGTGTCAAGTCCATGGATGATGTTCTCCATGTGTCTGTGGCTGGTCAGGCAGCCAACCTCACCCTTAGCTTACCTAACACAGGCAAGCCTGGGCCTCACCTCACCTCGTCATGAATTCTTTGAATATACAGACTATGCACCTTTCTAGATGGAACAGAGTTTACTAAGAGGTACAGGTGGGTGGACTTGAAGTGGGCAAACTTCCTTCCTTCCTTCCTTCCTTCCTTCCTTCCTTCCTTCCTTCCTTCCTTCCTTCCTTCCTTCCCTTAGCTTCCAGCTGCCCTATAGTTTTCTCGACACTCAGCAGATGCTTGGAGGAGTGCTCATAGGAGGCTATCAATAGGTGCTGTCAATCCTGGAAGAGCTCCCCCCAGCATGGCACCAGGGACCAAGCGAGCCACTGCTTGGGCCAAGCTCTGCAGGAGCGCTGTATGCACAAGCCTTTGACAAATGCCACTGTGTTCAGGCAGACTTGGGTCTGAAAGGAAATGTCAGGGAACAAAAAAGGAAAGGAGAAGAAAGGAAGAAGCAGCTAGCATTTACTTTTGTGCCAGCCACTGCCACATATGTTATTCATTGAATCCACACAGTAACCCCAGCAGGTGGCTATTTTTATCTTTTTTTTTTTTTTTTTTTTTTTTTTGATAAGGAAATGAAAGTTCCGAGAGGTTAAGAAACTGGTGTGAAGCCTCTCAGCTAGTCAGTAACAGAGTTGCTAGCCTAGGACTGTTTCTCTACTGCCCCAGATACTTCTCAAGGCCTCATGAAATTCATCATCCTCCCTGGAGACAAAGGGCTGCTGCTAAGTTGTCATTGAGGCAGGCTGAGAACGCAGCCGGGCTCTGGCTGCCACCCCCTCCCCCAGAAATGTATGTTTCCACAATGAGGTTTTCTCTGCAAGTTAGTGATTTTATGGCTCTCAGCAAAAATCTGTGACACCAGATGTTAAATGCAGCAGGAGAAAGCTATTTTCATCATCGGTGAAATCTTGCACAGTGCACCAGAGTCTGGTCACATATCTGACTTCAGGCAACATGTGATCTGATTTCTGTTTGCAGAGAGAGGCCGGCCAGGGCTGTTTGGGCCTCCGGGTGTTGGGGAGGGGGGCAGCTTAGCCTGAGACTTCTGTGACTTGCTGGTTAACAACACCTGGCTTGTCTGGAGTCCAGGCCCCTGGGCCACAAATCTGTAGTTATTTGCAGGGGGCCTGACAATAATGCTGGTGGGGTTTGTCCTTGCTATGGCCACCATCCCCTCAAGTCTTCTTTCTTCCTTCTTTAGTCATGTCTACCATCATGTTAATGAACCGACGCTCACAGAAACTATGGGTCTGAAACGCGTGAAGCTATCCTCCCTTCTGTCTTCACTCCTCCTCCTCTCTCTCCTTTCTAGTCTTTCTTCTTCCAAGCAAACAATAGCTAAATACTGAGAGTTGCATACAGTTCATGCTAACACAGTGACAGCCATGCCCACTTTATGTCACTAGCAAAATACCTAAGACAACTTAAGAAGAAGAGAGGTTTATTTGGGTTTACAGTCTTAAAGACTTTCATGTATGTACTTAGAGAGACCTGCTATTTTAGGGTGAGGAAGAACACCACGGTAGGACCAAGTGTGGAGCAAGTTGCTCCCCTTAAGGCAGCAGGAAATAAGAAAGAGGAAGAGTGTGGGGCTAGGATCCCTTAATCCCTTCAAGGATACATTTTTTTTATGTACCACCTTTCTCTAAATTTTCTCCAGGATTTTGGGGGACATTGGGATTCTAACTATAGAAACTACCCGGTGTTATATCCACAGGGGTGCCCTACCATAAATAGGGGTGCTGGGTACATGGATCATAGTGCTTTTGGGAGGTTACATCAGGCAATGTCGATAATGATACCAGGAATACTGATTGAAAAACACTCAGTGCTCAGTAACTAGAAGCCAGTATTAGAATGATTCCTGTGCCCTGAGTTTTTACCCCATTTGCTCACAAATTAACTCATGCCACAGGCTCTTGACTAAGCCTCCCTTGTTCTTTTCTCTCTGCTTTGAGCCTTACTAGTATTCCACCCTGAAGCTCAGTTCCTACCACAAAGACCCGCTCTAATCTGGGTCCTCAGACCTCGGTTTCCTGCCTGCCTAACCTTGGCTGAGTCAGGGCCCGAGCACAGACAGCTTCTGGGGCCCAGCAGTGCCCTTGCTGAGTTGTGTGGCTCTTAGTTGTGTGCTTCCTGTCATCTCTATAAGGAACGAGACAGCAGCGGCTTCAAGGGAAGCAGTAATCACTCAAGCTGGGCCATGGGAGGCACTGCACTTTGCTGAGTCCAACGGCCTGGTTGTCAGTTCTATAAATTTAGAAACATGATATTTGTTCTTAAAGTCAGAATATAGCAGGGTTTGAGGACAGATTCCCTCTAGCCTGGTGTGTAAGCTGGGCCAATGTATTCGTCTTCAATGAGAAAGAGCTGTGGAAGGGACAGAACTGCTTGGGTCAGCACATGGCCTGTCTGTAGGAAGATGCCGGGCGAGGGGATGGGATGCTTGTTGAAAAGTGGATCTGAGGATGGGGGAGGGGATGGACGCTGAGACTTGGTGAATGTACATGACCTTGGCACCGTTTTCTAGCAGCAGCTTCAGCCCTTGACTAGTCCACTTGCCTTCCTTCGAGCAGGGCTAGTTTCCCCCCTTAAGTCCTTCTTCCTAATATTCCAGCAAACTATACCCCACGTGAATGGCTCTGTTGTCTGATGCTATGAATAAGCGATTAGCTTCTCTCAATACGTTTTTGCCTTCCTGTGATTATTTGTCATAATTTAATTTGGCAAATACTCACTGGATACCTATTATAGGCCAGGCTTACCTAAGGGTTTCCAGGTCATATTAAAAATCAGTGTCTTCAATTAAAGTTAAACTGGACAATGTGTATTGTGCTAGGCCATGTCCTAGAATGTGGGACTACAACATATGCAATCCTTATTGGTAGCCTTATAGGAGAGATGAAACCAGCAGTCATCAAATTATTAGGAAGGGTTAGACTGTGAGAAACACACAAAAAAAAAATGCATAAGAACATCACTAGCCCTACACTTGACTTTCTGGAAGGGCTTTCTGAAGGAAGTGATACCTAGTCTTGGGCCTGAATAATTGTCAATAGATATGAGGGAAGTGATCGTGCATGTATATGTGTGTGCATGTATGCATATGAGCCTATATACGTATGTGTACTCATGTGTGCACAATGGAGAACACAATAGGAAAAAGAGCTTCAGTGAGTGGGTGAAGTGGATATGGACCTGAGGCCGTCATGTCTTGTCTCCAATGTTAAAACTTTGCCCTGGCAGCAATGGAAGGGCTATGTAGAAATTGTAAGCAGGCTGTGAAAATAATCCTATTTATGGTTTAGGAAGATAATTCTGAGTAGAGAGAGGTTTAGGAGATTAATGGCATCCTTACTTGTACTTTCACGGATATTTAAGCATTTTTGCTATATCTGATTAAATCTTTCTTATCTGTATAATTTTTCTATTTTTATTTCAGCCCTCGACCTTGAAACCAAGTCCTTGTGCACACTGGACAAGTGCCCTACTACTGAGCTTCATCACTAGTACTACTGAGCTTCATCACTAGTACTACTGAGCTTCATCACTAGTACTACTGAGCTACAAGTAAAGCCCTTTCATTTTCCTTTTCTGCAGTTCCACTAAGTTGTCAAGGCTGACCTCAAGCTTGGCTGTGTAGCTCAAGCTGACTTTGAGCTTGAGAGCCTCTTTCATGTTGTACGTTGCTTCAAAGTTCCTGTAGCAGTAAGGTTAGGGAGCACTCTGTCTACTCCAAGTGGGAGGAGCACCAGTTCCTTCTTTTCTTGGGGGTTGCCTGAAATGCCCCTTAGTTCCTGGGAGCGGGAATACGACCTTGGAATCATGCCTATACCAAAAAGATTATTTATATTAGCATTATAACTTTGGGGAAAGGGGCAAAACGGCCTTAAAGCGTACTTTAAAGAGATGATGATTAACTCTGCCTTTGCTTATTCAGAGTACGGACTGGTTTCTGTTATAAGGAGCCCGATGTGCCAATGAGGGGGGCGGCTCTAAATGAAAGGTCACTGCTTCATTAATGGAACGGGCTCTGGGGAAGGACACAGATAATCCTGTTAGAGAAGTCAGCATGTCCTAATTGACTTACAATCTGTGAGATCGAGCCACTCCTTCACTTCTGTCAGCTGACCAAGGGGAGAACTAAACTGGCCAGCTCCCCTGGGAACCAGGTTTTTCTTCCCTGGCAGTAAGAGTGACCCACCCCCCAGCCTGCCATGTGCTACCACAGGTCCTGCCTGGGACCTCACAATGAGGAATTTCCTGGTATTTATAGAATCATTCTTGACTTTGGCACGTGGGGGAATGTGTTGTCTCAATTCTCGTTCTTTTAGCACTTTGTTAGCTGTTAAAATGTTGTGTGCTTGATGCATGTGGAAAGCAAGGGAAGAAGCTGCTGCCAGCAGCAGCTCCCAGCAACCCTGAAGATGGGGGAACCTGTCCTTGTAAATCCTCAACCCTCCTGGCTGTGTGGAGGGTTGAGGATTTACACCTTGGCATTATTTCCTTTTATAAACTGTCTTCGTGAAGGCTTTACTCCTCTTTCCCCCTTTCTTGTGTCCTCTTCCCCTTCATCCCTTCCTCTCCTAGTCCTTCCTCTCTTTTCTCCTTTCAGAATCTTGTCTCTTAACCTTATTCTATAACTATTTACAGAGTATTACCTGCTAGTCATTACTGTGGGGATATAGGATTGAGTAAACTGTAGATTGCTTATCCAACGACAATGGGAGCAATTATTCTAGAAGGCGGAATGTTTTGAGGCTCATCAGAGGATAGGAGAAGTCACTAATTAATAAGCACTGGCTGTTGACCGTACATTATTTCCTTTAATCTTTATGAAAACCATATGAAGTCAAGATTTTTTATATTTATTGTATTCAGGAGGACGTGACAGCCAAGGGAAGTAAAGAACATGGCCAGTGTTATAAAGCTGGGCCCATTTGACTCCAAAGCTCATGTTTAATGGAGTTCTGCAATCCAGAGACAATATATACAGCTTTTGTTGAGACTAAGGAGCTATCAGCCAGGCCTCAGAGCAGCACTGCACCAAAGAGTAGGGCCTAGTTCTACCACATTAAAACTATGTCTTTATAATAGGGCAAGACTTTTAGTTAGACAGAGAAAGGGAAAGATATAAAAGGAATTTCTTACATTGGTATTAGATGACAATATCAAATGTAAAGTGTGGTCATCCAAACTGAGTTGTGAACTGCAGAAAAATGTCTCAAGGAGCAAATAAACTTTGATGTCATTTGAACACGGACTGAAGCCCCAGCTCCCTCCCCACCCCCTCATTGGCTTGGTTGGGTCCTCTCCTGCCCAAACTACCTGTACAGCTTGTTTTCTCTGCCTGTAAGATGGGAACAGTGGCATCTCCTGAGTTTTTTTTTTTTTTTTTTTTCTGGAGATTGAAAACAGTGTTTATAACATGTCTGGCAATGAGCAACCTGGTTTATGTTAGCAGCTCTTAGTAGAAACATACATGTTGAGGTTTAAGCCCCCGAGCCCTGGGGAAAGAAAGGAGGGAATACTTAGACTCCCAGGCAGGGGAGTTGGTGGTTCTCAGAGACAAACACCATTCCACAAGCCTAATGACATTTCCTGGTCATATGCATGAACATCACCCTTCGTTCTTGTTCAGCTAGAAGCTTTTATAGGCCTTGGCTTCCCCGGGAGGCAGATTTAGGCATGCTCACAAGCTCCTGTTTGCTCAAAGCCTTCTGCCCTCTCTCTGTTCTTGCGGTATGACAGGGAAATGAAAGCCAGCCAGAGCCCATGACGGTAAATGTTAAAGCACTCTGGTCCATTGCAGACAACTTCTGAGTGTTTAGAAAGGTGAGAGATACCCACTGTCCACAAGACTGTGAAGCAAGAAGGTCCATCCCAGTGAAACCCTGTCTGGGTACCCTGGGTCTTTCCTCCACGGGCCAGAGGCTCAGTGTGGTGCCAGAAATCACATGTTAGCCCAACTTCCTCATCCGAATCTGAAATTTGAATAGAGGGAAATTCTTCGCCATGCCACGAAAGCAGATGCCCTCTCGAGGCAGTCCAGCTGCTTCCGGTCAGTGCCCTGTGCACAGGTTCTGCCTCCTTACCATCAACTGTCTCATTTCATTTGCAAGTGCTGTCCTCTGCACCCATTGCATCCTCTACTCTAGCCAGATTAAGCTCTCTGCTTTTTGAGAATGTTCCGGGCCAGTTCTAGGGCTTTGGCCATGGCCTCTAGTCTAGGGAATCTTTTCCTGACACCTTACTTAACAGGCATGTGTGTTAAGTAACGCCCTGACATGTTTGCAGCTCCCTTACAGTTTTATTTTGTACGCAGTGCTTCCTATTTTCTAGCTTGTTATAGGCTGGATCATGGCCATCCGAATTCCTAGTGTGAAATCCTAACCTCTACATCTCAGAACATGAGTCTGGAGATGTCTTTACAGAGGTAAGGATAAAAGAGAAAAGTTTGTACGGGCTGTGGTGGTGCACGGCTGTAATCCCACGCCCCTTCTTTCTCTGAAACAAAATCTCTCTCCACTGCCCAGCCTGGCCTTGAGCTTGTGATGTCCCTGCCTCAGCCTGCCAAGTGCCGGGATTCCAGGTGTGCATGGCCACGCGTGGCTGAGACACTCACTTCCGTTGTCTACGCCAGCCTGCATCTGGTGTACCATACTTTGTTCCTGCCTCCTTAGCAAACGAATCCACATTCTGCAGTTTGCTTCTGCAGGGTTACATTTCTTCTGTGACCCCGCCCTCCCCACCCCCAGCTGGCCCAGGCTCCACTCAGCAGAAGGCTGGCTTTGCTGTACCCTGACGGGAACAATGACTGGCTTATATATGTAGTTCAATAAAAATGCGTTGAGTGAATTTATCATAAGACAGAGAGTTAATAAATGTCCTCCCAGGAGTCCATAACAGGAACTGGACAGAACAAGTAAGTCCCTTTTGTTGTCGACTTGGTTATGTCTGCAAGAGTGGGTGGCCTCTGGCAGGCTTCTGTCTTCCCTCTGACCAGCCTTGAGAAACCCGAGCCTTTCTTTGGAAGACCTCTGAAGAGAGGAGGGCACAGCCTCATCAGCATCAGCGAGCAGGTCCAGATGGAGCATTTAGCACGGGGCTCAGGATCCAGTTACCCTTCACCGTGCTGTAGCCGGCACTAATAAAGGCCCCACTGCCTAATAGGATGTCCTGTGGCGAGTCTGGGGAACAAGATGGGGAACTTTGCCGGGGTAGGGTAGGCAGCGCTGGGAGTGAAGAGTCAAAGTGGGCTAGGGACGTTTCAGGAGGAAATGCTGGGCTCCCCAGCCCATTTCCAAAGGAGAGCAACATTTTGTCTTCGCTGATTGAAATGCGGGAAGGTCTTCTGGATACTCAACCCCTTTTCTTTCTCTGGCTCCTCTCCCATTCTGGCAGAGGCAAAGAACTGCAGGCATTAGTTTAGTACAGACAGCTTTTACTGAACACCTACTGTGTGTCAGGTGCTGTTGTACGTGCTAGGGTGGGATGAAGGAAAGCAAATGCAATGACAAATGCGTTTGAAGGATGTAGCTGAGAGCCTGGCCTCAAAACGTACATTCCCTTTCTTTCACGCTTTGGCTCTCAATAACGGTGATTGGCTGCCTAGAAAACAGGGCATATTGAAAGGGTCACGTTGATTTTAGGGGTATCATGGTGGTGTGAGGAAGTCCTGTATTCAGAAAGCATTAGAGTGGGAGACTATCGGGTTGAGAGTGGCCAAAGGAGCAGGTGTGGTAAGGAGAAAGGGATGAAATTGCTGGAATTGCAGTTAAAACCTGTGCTGCCATTGGCAGAGAGGATCGCTATGGGAAGAAATGTATGAGTTTTGGAGACCCCTGCATTAAAGTTTGAGCTAGGGCTGGAAGAAGGCCGACTCAGAACCAACAATAGTTGTATGTTTCAGCTGGCAACCAGGCTTAGGAGCCCATGAGTGCCCCCTTGCCACTTTTACCTCCAGTTCATCACTGAAGACATGGAGGCCCAGAGAGGTTTGCATAGCTAGCAAGTGTCAGCACGGGACTCCATAAACTTTGGCCTGTCCAACAGTAAAGCTAGCTAGTACTTCCACCCATGAGCCGTGCTGTCTGCCTGGCTTCCTCCTTGGTGTTTTGGCTCTCCCAGTGTATAAACGTACGACTTCAGTGTCCTGAGAAGCCCTGCTGGGGGTGTTCGCCCATCTTCTCCTTCGTTGTTTTATAGAGAAACTAGTATTGCCCTTGCTAATATAGAGGGAAGGCCTGTATGAGCTGGTTTCCTAAGGCTACTGTCACGAACGCCAAAACTCTGTACCTGAAAACAAGAGGCATTCACTGGCTCATGTTTTTGGAGACTGCAAATCCACCATCAAGGTCTCTGAGAAGCCATGCCCCTTCTGTACCCCATAGGGATACTCCTTCCTTGACACATTTCTGTGACACCTCCTGGAAATCCTGGCCTGTGGACCTATCCCTCTAATTCGTCTCACTGTTCCTTCAATGTGTTTTCTTTCTGCATGTCTCTGTCCCTGGCATTGCCCAGTAGACACAACAGTCATATTGGATCAGAGCTCACTCTAATAACTTGGCGACATCTGCAACAACTGTTTCTAAATGACACCCCCACCCCCCGCAGGGTTGTGACTTCAATGTCTTTTCCTCAGAGAAGCCTTAAGCCAAAACACTGTAGCCAAGGCCCTGGAGTTACAAAGATGCAACACTGGACACAATTTTGAGTTTTAAATATTCTGCTCTTTCTTCCTTTCTTTTTTCTTCCTTCCTTCCTTTCTTCCTTCCTTCCTTCCTTCCTTCCTTCCTTCCTTCCTTCCTTTCTTTCTTTCTTTCTTTCTTTCTTTCTCTTTTTCCTTTCTTTTTTTCTTTCTTTCTTTCCTTCCTTCTTTCTTTCTTCCTTCCTTCCTTTTTTTCATGTATGACATACACATATGTATATGTGTGCAAATCCGTGTGCCTGAGTCTGAGCACACATGTAGGCAACCTCAAGATCAGTTCTCACTTTCTACTTTGAGACAGGATCTCTGCTGTTACCAGTCTTATACCCCAGGAGCACTGGCCCATGAGCCTGGGGACTTCTGTGTCTCCCCTGTCTTTGTGGAAGCACTGAGATCCCAAATGCAGGCAGGATGGGACACCATATTTTACATGGGTCTTGGGGATTTGAACCCAGGACATCACATCATAAGCTGGGGGAGATGCTTTAAACACTATGTCATTGCCTCAGCTCTAAGCTTCCAGCACTTTCTGAGCAGGGATTCTCTGCTTTCCTCTAACTTGCCCATGCTTTCCTACCTATTTGCTTCTCACAACTGGAATTAGCCTTTTCTTTTTTTTTCTTTTAAGCCTCTGGTCCTGCAAGCGCTCTTTCCTACCTAGTCCATGCTAGCAGTGCTCCCTCAAAAATTAGTTACGGTTACCTACATCCAGGGCATGGGTGACTTTTAAAGTCCCCTAGACTTCTAGTACCTTGTCTTATTTGCCTAAACAGGTTAAAAGTTACAGCCTCTCAGAGATTCTGAGAGGCTAGGTCAGTAGTGACTCAATAAAACCTTGCTGACTGGCTAATGTTCATCTGCTTCAGATGCTGCCCAAAGCCGGGAGTGCCGTGGGATAGCAGGGCCACATAGCCCGATGACATGGAGAGCCAAGAGGAGATCCGGTCAGACTAGCACTTATAAAAAGCCATGCCCCGTAGACAGGCCCTATATTCAGTAGTTTTTCTGCTTTTGTAAGCCTTAATTCATTTGGGTAATTACCTTAACTTTCCACCTGACTTCTCCTGTGCCGACCCAGCCAAAATCACAAAAGGTTTGACTAGTCTAAGAACTGGTTGACCAAGAGCTCAACTGATTACAGACAGAGCAGGCTCAAGAGAACATTCTAAAGGCCCCCTTTGTTCCAGGTGTCCTCGGAGAGGCTCACCCCCGGGGGATCACATTGCCTCCTCCAGTTCTGGGGAGCAGAAAGCCTCCCTCCCCTGCCGGAGGCTGGCAGGACCCAGGAGCACTGTCAGCCCATCCTTGCCAGCTGCTTCCCTTGTTGACAGCAACCCTTTGTGGGGCCTTGGCATTTCTTCCTTCCTAAGTTCTCCCCCTGAGAGTTTCCAGGGACAGCAGCGGGGCAGGAGTGAGCAGAGCAGATGCTCAGCCCTGTGCTTTGTTAGTGACGGTCCCAAAGTTAATGTCATCCAAGGAAGTTGGCGAGAAATCAAAATGTAGAATCTAAGGATTTTATATTGGATGGCATCTTGGGAATAATTTTGTCCAAATCAATCTTACTTTGGTGGAGGGAAACCAAGGCATGAAACAATGAGGCTGCATTTTTTTTTTTTGTTATGGACAAAGTGGCAAATGTAAGATGCTCAGTATCAATTGCTGTCCTCAGATGATTTGCAAGTCAACAATACAGTACCATGGGCAAGGATTTCCCTCAGTGTGCAGGAATAAGTCTGCAGGAGCTAGCCTTTGACAACACTCGTCAGCTTCATGCCTTTCCCATTTTAATAAGACTCTAGCCATCTTGGTGTTTTTTTTGTTTTGTGTTTGTTTTTTGTTTTAAATTTCAAATCTTTTCTTACCCCTGGTCCTCATGCATGCTCTTCCTACATTGCAGGTAATCTTTGACACATACTTCACCTGGGTAATGCCAACTCATCCTTTTCATCTTATCCACCCCTATGAGATAGCATTCTTTGATATCTGCCATCAGTATAATGCACACATTTAATTACCTTTACAAGGCCATGCCTTTTCTTTTATGGAACTGTCTATTAGGAGTCTGATGCTTCCTCTTTTTGGCTAGACTGCAAGGCTTGTGAGAGCAGGACTATTGATGATGGAATAATTGTTGTATATCTGGACTAGGCACATGGATAAAGTAAAAGGTTTTATATCTTATAGCTTTGCTACTCTTCTCTGACAGAGAACCCACTGGAATTCTCTTATAGAGAATTATTGCACAAGCTGGTCTGAGACACACATATTGCTTTACTTAAGTGTTCATATAGAAAACAAGGAGTCAGAGAAGAAAGGCAGGCCTGGTTAAGGCAGATATCGTGAGTGTCAATGGTTATGGTAGCATGCAGTTTTGCTAGGTCCAAAGCTGAATTTTATTAGTGTTGTCAATAATTCTTCTTATCTATCTTATGATGCATCTGTTGTGTATCAGAGCACCTTCTCTGACATGAGAACTGTTATGGTACATTCTTCAAAAAACGTTTCAATTTTTGCCTTTCTGAGAATTCAACATAATTAGTGCAGCCAGGTATTGCAAAACTTTTGTTACACCTCAAAGCAGAGCTTTATATTCTGGCATCATTCTTGGATCATACTACTGGTCTATGTATATCCTCTGGGTTCACAAAGGCTCTCCAGATTTCTGGGTCATGTGAGGCAGAAGAGAAGCCATTACTGTATACCCTTGCCATGGGTTCTGCTTTTTCATTTTACCCTACGTAACAGAGAACAAAGCTCAATTCACCAGAATGTCCTGCTTCCAGGAGTCCCAGTGAGCCCCCATTTTAAATCACGTGTACAGAGTTAAGTGGAGACAGTGAAAACACTTTAATTACCGAAGTGGTAGGTCCTATGTGACACCTGTAAGGCATTCGGTGCAGTTCAGGAAGTAATGCTTCCTTTCCAGTTTACATCACATTTAATCTAATTATTCCTTCCAGTTTAGCTTTCACATATTCCAACAAAGAAGAGATTGCTCATTTCCTTGAGAAACTGTATATGTCCCTTGTAATACAATTTCCCCCCTCTTGTAAGTAATCTGAGATTTTGTCATCTTCTCTCCCCACTGTATTCTCTGGTTAATGTATAAACTTGGAGTAAGTTTTGTGACAGACAAGTCAAGAGGGTCTCTCACCTGAGGGATTAGCATTCACATTTTAGGAATCTGAGAGCTCAAAGAGGCCTTTCACATCGTCAGCGTTAAGTCTCCTGTTTTCTCGTGGAGGAAACTGAGGCCCAAGCAGGGGTAGTTGCTGGTTCCTATGTTCTTCCCATGCTCCTGATGTGTACAAGATCCAGGAACCCCAGTAGGTGAAGTAGGCAAAGGCCCTGCCCTCGAGGAACTTATTTCCACTGGAGAAAGTGGAAACTATTACAATAGAATGTGGCCAGAGTTTTTAATTATGTAAAATAAGTACAGTTTTTTTTAAAGGATGATTCCCCAAGTAGCAATGCAAAGAATGAGTTAGAAGATAGGAAAATATTATGTGTCTTTCCTGAGTGAAGAGCTGTGAAAGAATTTTTTAGGCTGAGGAAATGCGCATCTGGTTATAGGAGTGATGAGATGCCTGAATACTCAGAGTTAGTAAAATGCAGATGAAACAGTGAGGCAGGCAGGTGAGGGGCACTTCATGAAGCTGGGGGTGCCTCTTCAGAATATCTTATGTGCGTTGTGTGTGTGGTGGAGGTGGTGGGGAAATGTCGCAACACTGGATGATCTTCCAGAGGACAGGAATTTTTATTGCCAGCAGCCATGTGGTGAACGCAACCCAGCAGTTTTCAAAATGTGGGTCGTGACCCCTTTGGGGGTCACATATCAGATATTCTGCACATCAGATTTACATTACAATTCGTAACAGTAGCAAAATTGCAGTTAGAAAAACAACTTTATGGTTGGGGCTCACTACCACAGAAGGAACTGTATTAAAGGGTCACAGCATTAGGAAGGCTGAGAACCATGGGGTAACCATTTGCAACTCCAGTCACTTGAGAGCCTCTTCTGGCCTCATCAGAGGTTACACATGTGCACAGACAGACATGCAGGCAAAACACCCATACACCGAGAAATAAACAAATTTAAAAAAAAGTTAAAGGCAGTATCTGCCGGCATCATAAGGATCCCGTTAGCCCTCTACAGCTACTGTCCACCTTGTCTAACTCTATTCCTTTCTAGAAGGCTGAGCCATATGCCTTCTGGACGGTGCTTTCTTTTCCCCATGCTAGGATTTGGTCTACTGGAGGATGTGAGGAGAAAGGCTTGCTGCTTGCAGCTTTTTAACGGAAGTACCTATTGAATAAAGACTTCCCTAGACTCCTAGTCTACTTTCCCCATTTGAGTCCTAGACAAGAATCGCTATAAACTGAGATAAGCAAAAACAATACATGGAGGAGATGGATGAAGAGAGACATAAGAACAGAGCCAGGCACAACCATGGTGTAAAGGCCTTCAACAACCACCGTGGAAGCCAGAGGTATTGATTGATATTAGTCTTTAAGTTTAGTCATTGACTAGGATTCACCAGGAGACTTAGAGGATTGCCTAGATTTTCATTTGGATGCAAGAGAATGATGCTAACCCCCACAAAACAGATTTATAGGCACCAGGGGACTCTTTTGGGTTCTTTTTTTCTTGTTAATTCTCCAGTTAGCTGATTTTAGGATATGCTTCAAACTAAAACTATACTGTTTTCAAGTTACCTGTGCTATTGGTGAACTTTACTTAGCCACGAAATACTTATTGGGTCTAATTCTAATGTAACTCTTGTTCCTCTCAATGTACTTTGAAAATTGCTGCTTTTGATATCAAATGTGAAAGTAAGCTAAACAAATAAATGTGGTTTTCCCCTAGAAAGGACAGGAGTATAATTTATTAGAACCAATACTAAGAGATTTAGTCTACCGATAGAATTGTAAATAAATGTTGATGGTCAAGATCAGGAAACTATAAAAAATGATTAGAGGGTATTTTGTATAGCTGGCATGTTATACTAGTGATAAGCCATACTTCGCATTCCCTAAATAAGCTTTGGAATCCCATAACCTGTATAGGCCACTTACCAGAATCATCATAGTAAAGCAATAAAATACAAGCTGGGGAAAAAAAACAAAAACAAAAACAAAAACAAAAAAACACCAGGTAAAAATTGGTCCAAAACTGGAATTTATCTTTGCCCCAACAATAGGAAGCAGAGCAAGCAGGAATTCTTAAATCCTTCATGGAGTCCATATTCTTCTCACTAAGGGCTGAAATTCAGGCGAGTGCCACTTCGGCAGCTCACAGGGTGGTTGCTCACAAAATACTTGTTTAGTGCATGACTCAGACCACACTGAGAAGAGGACACAGGCTCTCTTTCTTCCAGTCTGCTTGGTCCTATGCCAAAATCTCCATGGGCTTTAAGGTCATCCATTACAAAATCTATGGGCAGGAGTGACAGCTGTCACTGTGTGGCTAAAAAGGATGAGATAAAGGTCAAGTCACACGGCCGCGTGTCCCTGCTTTGGGCTCTGTCGGGTTGTGGCACACTTGAGTGTGGACAGTAACCTTAAACACTGAAGGGACTGAGATTTTCCTGAGGAACGAGGAATGTGAGAGACCCTGGAGTCTTCCTGGAGACCATGAGACAGAAGAGAACCTGCTGTTCTCTTCTGAGGCAGGAGAGTTAACAAGGACCCTCCGGCTCTCCGTGAAAAGGCCACTTTCAACTCTCTCTAGGTTCACAGATCTCCCTTACCCAATACTACCTTTCCCCACTCATTTTTTTAAAGGTACTTCCTGAATAGTACCTATTCTTGAGTAACAGGGGTGCTTTAACATACTCTGCCCCTTCTTGTTCCCTCTCTCCACTAGACTCACGTGTTCTTTCTGGCTAGCCAGTTTGAGGTTAGGAGGAAGATGGGCTTTTCTAGACATAGTGAAAGTGCTATGAGAGGCTATATATTTTGAATGAATTTACAACCCACATTACCTCCTCTTCATCTCTCTATAATTCCAAATATGCTGACATAGCAAGCAAAAACAAAACAAAGCAATGCTGTTTGGTTTTCCATCTTGAGTTAGATCAAACAGTTTTCACTTATTTTATGACTTAGTTGCCTTCTGAAAGAAGAGCAGTTGGGGCTGCAATCTTCTTCAGCCATATTGGCTAGGTGTCTGATAAGTTACTATAACTCTTAGGGTTCTCAGTAGGAAAGAAAAAAATAGACATCTCTGCCTCAGAGGCTTGCAATGGGACCCAGCTAGGCTAACACATATACTTATGTAAGTGTTAGTGATTTTGGTTTCCTCCTAATTTGTTTGGTGAGAATCCTGCTGTCTCTGCATTGAGCTTGGTGGAAAAGGTACAGCCCTCTTCACCCCGACTGCCCATGGTTACTCTAGATCTAGGGTTGGGTAATGATGACTACTTTGTATGTGTAGTTCAGGGAGGCAAGGAGACAACCATGCCTACCAATGCCAGTTTCCTCAAAACACTGTGTTCTGGCCAGCCCAGCTGGGCCCCAGGCATCACCCTGGCCATTGGCATTCTCTGGTAGCTACTTCCCAGCCTGCTGGCTGGAGAAAAGATCATACTCTGTGCTCTTGCCAAGCCATGGGTGAGAGGCAGGCCACTGCCTTCCCAGACCAGTGACACTGGAACCCAAGGCTTGACAGAGATAATTTTCTTGTCACCAGGTCTGAAATAGTTACTGAAAGTCATCCTCAAACTGGTACTCTGAAACAGGGCCAAATCCTCAAGCCTGAGTTCCCCGACTAGGGAGCTGGCATTCCCTAAAAATGTACCTTTCTAAGAAAAAGAAAAATCTTAATACAACTTGCCAGGGGATTCAGTATCTTCCTTTTTTCCTTTTTTCCTTTTTTCCTTCCTTCCTTCCTTCCTTCCTTCCTTCCTTCCTTCCTTCCTTCCTTCCTTCCTTTCTTTCCTTCTTTCTTCCCTTCATTGTGCACAGGCTCTGTGTGTGTGTGTGTGTGTGTGTGTATTTGGACATGTGCAGGAAACCCCAGGAATCTCTTGCAAAAACAGGATTTAAAAAAAAAGGAAGGAAGAAAGAAAAAGTAAACCCCTCCCTCTCCAAGGAGACATTAGAGGAACTGAAGCCTGAGGGAAGTTTGAATGCCAAGAAAGCCTGTTGTGAGTCAGTCAAAGAGCGGCCAGGGTGGGCACCGGTGGGCAGCTGTGAGCTGCTGGCTCTGTCTATTCAAACCCACTCTGGCAGAGGGGAAATGATCTTTCTTTTATTACTTTTTAAAAAGGAAACTAAAAAAAAAAAAGATGCAGAAACACACTGATGTCACTGAGAGGAGAGACCCAGGTCACAACCATCAGTGGGTGTCAAGGATCCCCGCCCCACAACCACAGCTCAGCTCTCAAAGGCAGCCCAGACAATAATCAGATGCCAAGCCATGTGAAGTGCCCAGAGGCGACTCCAAAACACTCAGCCCACCAGCGGGTAGAGGCTGCCAAGGAGCCAGATGCTGCAGCTTTAAAAATATCTTCCGCTGCTTGGCATCTGTAATCGTGGCTGCTGTCTCTTCTCCAGGAAGGAGCGGCCAGGCTGGGCCAGCCGGGCAGGCGGCAGCAGTGTGCTTTGCTAGGCGGAACCCAGCGCCCCACAGCGCCTCTGGCCAGGCTGCCCATTTGGCCTTGTTAAATCACCCCCCCAGCATATGGTGAGAGACATCTGCCCAGGATCTGGACCTCACAGACGGGATGAGGAGGCTGGGACCAGCTTTCTGAGGCCGAGAGTGTCCATGCTGAACTTCCACAGGGAGCCAGGAGGCATTTCCAGAATTTGGGTCTCCTTTGAGCAGAGCTGAACTCTGAAAAAGCAGGAACCCTTAATCCAGTTTCCTGAGGCAACTGCTGATTTAGCTGTGAAACGGAGTAAAGTCTGTGCCTCATGGTTTGATGTGGGGATGGGGTAATGCACACAAGCGTTTGTATCTGCCCTGTATGTTGAGTTGAAGGAGCTCTCGTCTTCCCGTTATAAAATTCGGACTGTATCACCAACAGGTTGCCTTTTTCAGGAGTCTTCAGAGATCCAGCTAGCACTTGTCCTGATTCCTGCTAACTGCCAGGCACTGATGGAATTCGGCTGCCTAGAGATTGTATCCTCTGCTGCGCTGAGATGGAGCTTACTTTTAAATCATCTGACTGACTGTGAAGTTTGTCTTCGGGGCAGATTTCTCCTTAGTGCCCAGTAGGGAGTAAATAAGCTATTTTTGATGGGAGCCGGAAGCTTCCTTAGAAAACTTCCCTTTGTCTGTCTGGACCGGTTTCCCCGACCCAAAACATCAAGTTTAAACGTCAAAACTGTGGTTACCTTTCTCTTTCTTTTTGGCCTTCGGATAGTACCTCATTGACTTATTTTGTGCTTCCCCTTCTTAAAAGTCCAACAATCCACCAGTCAAACCTTTTGGTGAGGCAACAGTTCAGAACTGAAGGTGGGGAGAAATCCGTTTCCAAATTTTAAGATTCAAAGAACAGAGATTCACCACAGGTGTACTTTTAGGCCTGGCCCTGTACACTGCAAGAATGGGGGCAACCTCACTTTATCTTTGCATGTGCCAAGGCATATCCTTTCCCAAATTTGCAGTCTCTTTCCCAAATTGGATCTGGAGACCTTCTTTTATAGTGACATCGATGCTTTGCAAGCCAGTGGATATCTGTGGCCGCATTTCCAACCTTCATTCTCACCAATCCCCAATCCCAATGACGAGGAGCTAACTCAGAGCCCTATCACTTCTAGGCTTCCCTCTCGATTGTGCGACAAATGGCTCAATTACAGCAGCTTCTTCCATCTTCTGGCCCTGGTTTTGGATTAAGACTGGGCTATAGGATCTGGGCAAATGTAAATGGAATTTGTCTTGGATGCTTTGTGGAGGGTGCTGAGATGCTTCTTAGATGGGAATAATGAAGTGACTCGGGAAGAGTCCAAGGAAAATGGCACGAGGAGCACAGGCTTATATGAATTCTGGATCAGCCTTAACTAAAGACAGTTCTATAGCTGAACTAGGCTATAGTTCTTAGGGATAGTTTTCATTGTTTTATTGAAAAAAATGTGTTTTTCCTTTTTTTTTCTTTTTCTGGGAAGCCTGGCATTGGGAACAGCGGTTGTTGTAGCCCCTATCCTTCTCTTTTCATGCTGGCCTTGAGATTCCTGGAGGACCCACTGGGGGCAATCTCAGTATAGGGAAATTCGTTACATACAAGCAGCGGTCTCTGCTACCTGACATTGTGGAGCAGAAACTTCTGGAAGCCATCTGGGAGGGATGTGTTTTCTTATTTTGTTGCTCTATGACAATGGACACCAGTGTCTATTTTAAAAATCTCCCTTGTTCTCTGTTGTCAATAATTCCAGGGTCCTGCTGGTTCACTTAATTCCTTTGAGTGGTGGTCGAAGAATAGCTCTGTCCTCTAGTCTAAGGTCTTGGGCTCTATAAGAGTTGAAGACTAGGCTGGATGGCAAGCGGAAGGTGGCTGGCTCCATAGGCAAAGCTGGGGAAAGCTCCAATACAATTTTCTGCAGTTTTTAGTAAGCCTGTTTGACCAATGTTTTACACATTCAGCAACTGAAAATGTCCATATACACTCAAAGAAGACTGAAGAAGTACTGACAGATATTGTCTTGGCTTTATATTTCGGCTGTTAACTAAGACTTATAGTATTGTCAGAGATTGGATAGACTAAAATTTTATTAAAAGTAATTCTCATCAAATTTTTAAGATATGAAAAAACCAATAAGCCACTGAGAGCTGACAATTCCACAGTCCACATGCTTTTTCAATGATAAAAGTAACAATTTATATTTGTACCCATGCTTTTCTTTTAACAAGATATTGGCTGGCAAAATTGTAGCTCTATACTATGGTCTTTCTAGAACTCAGACTCTGAAGCTGAAGTGGGCCATATGCCCCGTATAAATAATCAAGAAAATATCCCATTGGTTGCATGGCTAACCTGTCATGCTACAGCAGTCCATTCCAGGCATTTATGAACTTATGGCAGGCTGATAACCATGAATCTTTATTGACTGATACTCCAACAAAGTACCATGCATGGAGATAACCTAGAACCCCTGCACAGATGTAGCCCATGGCAGTTCAGTGTCCAAGTGGATTCCATAGTAATGGGAACAGGGACTGCCTCTGACATCAACTGATTGGCCTGCTCTTTGATTACCTTCCCCTGAGGAGGGAGCAGCCTTACCAGGCCACAGAGGAAGACAATGCAGCCACTCCTGATGAGACCTAATAGACTAGGATCAGAAGGAAGGAAAAGAAGTCCTCCCCTACCAGTGGACTTTGGGAGGGGCATGCGTGGAGAAGGGGAAGGAAGAAAGTGATTGGGAGGGGAGGAAGGAGGGCGCTACAGGGGGGATACAAAGTGAACAAAGTATAATTAATGAAAAATTAAAAAAAGAAAAAAACTTCCCATTGTTCCTGATGTTGATATACCCATGACTTCCAATGGCTGCAACGACTGCTTTTCTTCCTAATAAATACTGTGATGCTTTGTAGAATTGATCTATTTCCTTGTATTTTTAGATTGACAGATCAGATGATGTCTTGCTCAGTTTTGTATTTTTGGTTCTTAAACTGGTACAGAATATTTGCTTAATGAGTGTTTTGTTGGAAGCCAAGAGAAAAATTGAAGTGGTTGATATTTTTCCCCATCAGCTCAGCACATGGTTTCTCCACCAGTAATATTTATTAAATAGCATCATATGGTCTTATTATTGAGGAATATTTATTAAGCAATAATTTTGTTCATAAAATTTGTTTGGCAGGGCACCACTGTCTTTGCCATCCATCCGTTTCACTCAGTCTTTCCATTAGTCAAGTCCATAAACACACTGACTTTTTCTTGGGTCTGTTTTAAGAGTGTGTAACTCATGGTAGCATACCCTTCCTGCTTGTGAGGTTTTTTTCCTGAACACTCACTGTCACCTGTATGCATACTGCTGAGGGTCTCTTCCTTGCTGGAAGGAATGGAGTTCAGGAGTGCCAGCTCCTTAATGTCCTTTCCTTCTTCCTGGACATCACAGTTAGTTATAAACATGCTTTATTCCTTTTTATCTTCTTCTCCTTTTAAGTACTGGAGAGTGAACCTAGGCCCTTGTATATGCTAGGCATATGTTTTACCAGTGATCTATATCCCCAACCTTTCTTGAAGGAAGAATTTGTGTTGAATTATTTTTGTCTATCAGAGCTTTGGATTATATAGCAAATGATGGAAAGTATTAGACCAAAGAACGTTGTTTATGTCCCCAGAGGATCCTACCTCTGACCTAATCAACTCATATGCTTGTGCCTTTTAGGATAAGAACAGACTCCTAGACTTTGTGATCAGATTTACTTAACCAAAGGATACAAAGGTAGGGAATGTTTGCTTTTCATTGGCTCAGATGCGTTAGGGTTCATTCCTGTGCAAGGTCCTTGGGACTCATTCCCCAGCTTTTGTTCTATCACCTAATACCCACACTAGGCAAGGTGTATAAAAGTCTTGTTCCAGGTCTGGCTCACCCAAATGTCCATTTAATTAATAGCATTATCACTACAATTGTGGGTTTACTGACAAATGATACATTAAAAATAACTTCAGAAAATAAAAACTAGAAGGACTTCGAGTTGAGGAAGAATGTTGTGTATAGCTGTCTTGTGGTTGCTTAACCACTTTCTCCCGGCAGAGAACTCCCAGCAGGCACATTCTGTGTCTCATCACTCTCCACATCCTTAGTATTCACCACAATACTTGGTACAGAAAGGGGCCCAGCAGGTTTGAAGATACAAGCATATGTCTGTGTAGATGATGACAAAAACCATAGCACATTGTTGTGGCTTAAATGTGGAGTGTCCCACAAAAGGCTCGTGTGTTTTGAAGAGTTGCTGGTGATTGAACTGAGAGGGAGCTGCAGCATCAAGGTTCAAAGCTCAGCAATGGATTAACCTATGGGTCAGTTTCTAGCTCAAGAGGCTATTAGGAGGTAGGGCTTTGTTGGAAGTTGTAGGTTGCTAAGGACATACCTTAGAAGGGTATCTTGTCCCTAGCCCCTTCCTGGCCTTCTCTGCTTCCTGCCAGAATGAGATGAGTAGCCTTTTCTCCATGCATAGTTGCAGCATGCTTTGATGTTTCTGTCCTGCCACAGGTCCAGGATGAATAGAACCCAAATCAATCTTTCTTCCCTTGTGTCATTTTCTGGTGTATTTTGTTATACATGATGAAAGCTCACATACATAACTGGTGCTCATGAGGTGACAAATAGCCCCAGATCCCTTATAAACTGTCTCAGACCACACAACATCCTTTTGAGAAACAAGCCCCTCTCCTGTGCTTTGGCAGAGGCCACATAGTTACAATGAGTCCCACTGGTAAGAGGAGGCAGAGCCACTGTTGAGAGGCAGGTCTATTGACTTTCATGTCTACCTGTTTAAACACTGCCATGTTTCAACATGCCATTCTAACGCTGTTTCACTGCTCGAAGGTTAATGTTATATTCCAGGCCCTGGGATAGGGAGGGGCGATAGAGGAGAAGGAAGCGGGAAGGAAGGAATGCCATCAGGACCCGGGGTGGGCAGAAGCCAACTGATGAATACAAGGAGTTGTGCTGCTGGCCTGAGGGGTGAGGCTGATGTCCAGTTCCTAGCGCTACATACTTCCCTTCACCCCAGGCTATCACTGTTTCCTGGTAGGTTTCCTAACAGGCCATGACCACTGCCAGTATCAGCCCACTGCAAGGCCGGCCAGAACTGTAACAGCAGTGCTAATGGGAACTTGGCCCTGCCCCAAGCCAGCATGGAAAGTGGCTGCTGGCTCCTGTAAAAATCCTTGGTCTGGGCCATTTTTCCACAAAGCAAAATTCACCACCCCAAAGAAACGCCATCGCCTGTTCCTGGTGCCAAACTCTAGGAAAATCAAGTTGTGCGACTCTCTCCCTTGCCTGGGTGAAATGACAGATCGCAAAAGAGCCTTCAGTTTCCTCTACCCCAAAAAAGTCTGCCAGAGATATAAATATTTAAAAACAGGAGCTCGACGGAGAGAGTTAGCTTTCACTGCTCTGCCTTGGCAAGCGTTCATCCACCCACTAGATATCATTTGACTCCGTGTAATGGAATGGCAGGTCTGGGTCGCACATCCTAACTTCTGACACCCGAGTGGATAAAAAAAAAATGACTGCGAACTCTTTTTGTTGCCTGAAACAGACCTGGATCCTGGTTGTGAATGCCAGTCTGAGCATAGCTATGAGAGCTATTTTCTGCCCTCCCCCCTTGCTGTTTCCTTATTTTTATCTTCTGCTAAGTAGTCCTCTCTGATTTCTGCTCAGTCGGATGATGCCTTCACCCTGTCACTGGGTTTTTAAATTTATTTTTATTTCTTATTTCCTTTTTACTCTTCTTAGCTCAAACTGGACAAGCAAGGGACAGGTTTGGAAATGTGGAGAGTCCTTATCCCTTTGTTTCCTTTGTGTGGCTGTCCTCCAAATAGTAGTTCCAGGAGAGAATTTGATGCTATGAATTCTCTTTTTCCTGTAGAGAAGTAGACTCTAAAGCTGTGGCAGGTTTGGCTCTCACAGATGACCTTCACAGTACAGGCCTTCATCACAGATGACCCCCACAATCTAGGCCTCCATAATTTTAGGTGGATTAAAGGAAACTAATGAGGATTTTGAAACAGGCTTTGGACTAAAACGCTCAACATGCAAATCTACCAAAAACCCAGATAATTTGAAAGCACAATTACCCCAGTCCACCTCCCTTTTCTCGGTCTCTTAATTCATCTCTACATATTCCCTTCTCTCTGTCCTTCCCTTCCTTCCTCCCTCCTTCATTTCCTCCCTCCTTCTCTTCCTCCCTTCCGCTGTCTTTCTCTCTTTCTTCCTTCTCTAAATTGCCTGATCCTCAGAGCCCCTTTTAGCATGGTTTAGGACTCATAAGAGTTAATAGGCGAAGGGGGGAGGAACCCACTTGTTTTAAGCCGGGAGCCTGTCACCTTTTCTTGGCAATTACACTGCTAATGGCTGGGTCCCAAGCAAAGTGGCAAAGAATATCTCTTCTCACGTTCCCAACTCACAGTGCATTCCCAAATACCAGATGGTGTTTTTGGAATCCATTTCACTATGTTTGATATGACAATACTTTTGTATAATGTTAAATTATATATAACTATTGCAAATAGCTGAGATCAGAACAACCAAGAAGTGGAAAATTAGCCCCAAGAAGGAAAGATAGAAACTAAAGAGTGTAGGCTTTCACTTGCCCCCATTGTGCCCTAGCCCCTTTGGATTTTCTTTTAATCTGAAGAGGGTTGGCAGGAGGGGTTGGGATGTGTAGAGGAACAGGGTAGCAGCCTGAAGGAACATAGGGGTGGGAATGGGAGGAGCAAAAAGTAGCGTTGCTGTGTTTTGCAGTGAAATGACATGTGCTGGGATCTTCTCTCTGCTAGAGTTCAGGGTGTAGCAGAAAAAAGTTGCCAGACATTTTGAGAACAGCGCTCTTTCCTTTCAATGGCCAAAATCTCAAAATAAGCCAAAGGAAGATTCATGAAGCTCATGAAGAGCCCTCTATGGAACCCTTGAATTTTTTTTTTTTAGTTCCTTGTCGAGGGGCCAGTAAGTGAATTAGTGAAGCTGGAAACCTCACTCACTCAGAGAGATACGAGGTGGTGGTGGGGGATGAACAACAACAAAGCAAATACTAATTTCATATAGCACAAAGGAATCCAGCAGAAACAGGCCAGAGGCTTCTACCTGTTTGAGGGCCCAGGGACGCAAGAATTTCATTTCTAAACAGCGGAAGGGCCTGGACTCTTGTAATAAACACATCTCAAAGAGTCCACCCTGGAAATACAGGCATAACACCCATCGAGTGACAGAGTTCTACCCCAGCTGGCCAAGTGGGGTAAAAACACCAGCTTCTTAATTTTAATTTTCTGGCTATTTGACAATGGGCAACCTCTGGTCTTCTTTCCCCAACCTTCCAACAGGCCTTATCTCCACACTGCAGGACTTAACTGACTTCAGACTACAGCAAATGCCTTACAGCCAAGTGATAAATTGCTTAAAATTATTGTTTAAAAAATGAAAATGCTGGAAGCCTCTGAAGCTTCTTTTTGAATGGAGGGTGGGCAGGACAATTTCCAAGCCGCATATATTAGAGATTCTTTCAGCACATTGATTCCTCTTCACCAGTCACATTACCAGCCTTCTGAGCACATCTTCAGAATCAAGGGCTTACAGTATTTATGCCATTTGGCTTTACATGGCAGGTTTTTTTTTTCCCTTCCCTCTTCCTATCATTAGTCCTTGTTTCATGTAACCCCTTCAATAACAACTACCTCCTCCCCCTCCCTCTCCTAGAATATAGTCTGCTCCCCAGAAACCTCCACCAGCTCCAGTGACTACTACATAATTAACAATAACTTGTAGCAATGCAATTTAAGAGTCCTTTTAATGGGCGCTGATGGTAGAATGTATAGCCCATCTTTCTTTGTCATCTGAGAAAAGCGGCCCCATGTAGAGCTGCTGGTAGCCGAGTGATGCTTTGTTGTCGGCACCAGACACAGTACCAGCTGCACTGGCAGGTAGCCGAAGCACAAGGAGAGAGCTGCCAAACTATGCTATACAGAGGGACCCGTGCCAAAGAGAAAGGGACCTTTGCATGCCATGACCCTTAACCCCCAAGCCAGCATGGATCCCATAGACCTCCCTTCCAGACAATTGCATCTTTCATTCCTCCACAAACTATGACTATAAAGGGACTGTTTGTGATGGGGTTAGTCAGCTTATAAGTTCCCAGCAACTGAGTCATTATGTTTTCCTTTCAATTTTAAACAGTAACACCCCCCCCGCCCCCCGTCCCCCACCTCCTGGTCTGGAGGTAGGAATAGGTAAGTAATTAAACAAGGAAAAATTAGGTAAGCAAAACAGCAACCCAGAAGCCAACTGGTGTAGGGCAGCGATTCGGGGAAAGTGAAAAGAGTTTAGATAATGACCATATGGCATTTAGAAAGTCAAAAGGAAAGTGAACTCTCACCTGATGGGCCAGCCTCCCAAAAGGGGAGCAGCAGAACGTTTTGAAGGGCATTGCTGGCACACTCAGCACCGCTATATAATACTTCTTTCATCCCTCTAGCAAGGCTTTTGTTTGCTCAACTTGGATTAATGAGAAACTAAGAGAGAGTATTTGAATATATCCTTGCAAGTTCACTTTTGTTCTTCGAACAACGCAAGTGGTCTTTGGAAACAGATTTTATTTTGTGTTTTAAAGCCATTCTATATCAGAGACTGTGAAAAGAAGCCCAAAGGCTCAGGCAAGGACCACCTCGGAGTCACAGTAGCCTTTCTCAACCAGTAGACAAGGAACAGGATGTCTGCATTTCATACCTCACCCAGCTGCATACCATGGGGCACCTAGGAAACGCTCCCACAGTGGCTGTGACATAAAAACCTGACTTTAGGATCCTGTGCCTTTATTTCTTTCCAGAAAAATAAAATGTCTGCAGTGTATGTGGACTCTGCCTACTTCTCCAAGAGCAGAGGCATTTTAGGAACTTAAATTATATATATATATATATATATATATATATCTGTGTCCCTGTCAAAGGAACAGTTTTTGGAAGTAGGGAAAGAACAGATAGATACCTGCAGGGCAGCCTGGAGGACCACACCTGACTTCAGGCTCCCACATGGGGCCGTCTGTTCTTTATTTTCACCCTGTATGAAACTAATGGAATTTGCAGTTGATTAACCTCGGAGCTGGAGAAGTGATCCAGCCAGACTGCAGCTGGCAGAGCCCAGGCTCCTTGTCCTTCTTAACTGAGTCACGTAGCAACAAGTGTTCCTCCTTAGAGGCACAGGTCCAGAGAAATGGGTCTGGGAGAGAACATTCCCTGGGTACGGGGCATCTGGCACAAATGGAAGGAGACTGAGTGAGCTTCTGAGTCTAAAAATAAAACGCTGCTATTTGGATGACAAATTATATCATGAACCCCAAAGCTTCTAAGCAAACCAGAAGTGCTTCATATGTGGATTCTGTGCTGGGGGGGGGGGGAGCTGATGCCTTCTTACAGGCTGTATGACCATGCAAGCTTCTCATCTGCTGGCTGGGAATGATCATAAAACTTGAGGAAGTGTGAAAAGGTCTCAGAGGGTTAGGATTTGTGAGGTAGTTAAGCGCAATGCTTACGCATTTCTTCCCTTAAAAGGACACAGATTTATTTTCATGAAATTGTGCAGCTAGGTATCAGTCTTCCTCAGACTGCATGGGAGGAATCAGTACTCTCTTCAGCAGCTTATTAACGTAGTAGAGTGCAGGAGTATGGCTGCCTTGGAATTCTGCCTCCGCAAGGCAAAGGGTTGCTTCTCATTGTTCTGCGTGGGACGGTAAAGGTTGCTGTTTGATTTTCTGAAGGGAATCTACCACATATGGTATATTTAGTACATGAAATGTGGCAGTTGGATTCCTGTGTGTGTGTGTTTTAAATTGTCATATAAACAAATAATTCCAAACATATTTCTTCCTTGTAGATTTGTTTCTATTTTGCAAATTGTTTCAGGCATCAATAAACAGGATTGTACAAGTGTGCACACAACTGCAGAGCCCATTTAGCGCAGTGAGCACTTTTCACACATTCATTTACTCAACACTGCTACTTTCAAGTCATGTCAACATCACTCCGTTTCTGCCTCATGACTAATACAGTGTTATTTAAACCCATTTCATGTCTTACACCCAGGGATCTCCACTAACCTTTCTGATGTGTACCACCTGGTGCCCATCTGAAGTCAAAATAAGAAAGAGGGCTTCTTTCTTAATGAAACTTCTTCCCTGGCACTCTTGGAGCTGGGAGTCCCTGGCCAGAGCTTACAAGGGAGATCAATAAAGTGAAAGGTGCTTCCAAGAGCAAAGCAGGACGTGAAATGCACACAGCACACCGATTACAAGGCTTTTGGTGAGAGAAAGGCATATGGGTAGCCAAGGGGTTGATGTTTCTATTGTCTGCTCTTTTCCATCAGAAGTGAAAAGAACCTTTCACTTGTAAAATAGCATTCTGCCAACTTCAAAATGTCTTTCTCAGCCTGGATCACTAATATGATGGATGACCAGTGAGACACTGGCTAAAGCCTCTTGCTTGCCGTGTTATATTGCAGAAGGAGAATCTACTGCTTTGTGAGCTTTCTGAACATAGAACCACTCTAACCACGGCCAATATGAAGACAATACCCGGTATTCACTCAGTTTTATTGAGCTGAAAAGAGGCGAGTGGTAACAACATGTGCTCTGAATGTGACCCATTCAGTTTAGCTTAAAGGCAAAATAAGATAAAAGTCGGCACTGCACACAGAGCTTAAATGGAAGCATACGTATCTATACACTTCCTCTCCCTCCCCATATGTTGCCCCGTGGAGGCTGGGGTCAGACTGAACCTCACACCTTTCACTCTAGGATCTTGAGCCCTGACACCAGCCTGAGTAAGCTGGAGCACAGCAAGGATACAGTGTCCTTTCAAGTCTCTGGGGAGGCAGGGGAGTACTGTTTGTAACATCTCAGGGACAACGCTAAAGGAGCATAGCATGTCAAGGTGCAACATGCTTAAAGGAGTTTCTTCCTTCTCATAGAACTTGACATTGATCTCCGAATCTGCCAGAAAAAACACCTGTTGAGTCTGTGACTAGTGATCTCAAGCTTTCTTTCTCCTGAGTCTCTTTTGGATAGAGCTTGGATGGGGTTCTAGCAGAGGAAAAGTCACAATCCAAGGAAATGAAATTCTGAACTGCATGTCTTTATAAGCAAGGGTAAGGACTGGGCAGCTGAGGGTTGAAGCTGATGAGTATATTCCTCTCTCTTCCAAACTCTTGGTCTGTGGTTGTGACAGCAGACTTGCCCACAGGGAGTGGGCAAAGTTTCAAACTTTGCCCAAAGCAAAGTTTCAAAGATGCTAAGTTTGAATGAAGCACACATGCCTGGGAACTGTGGTCTATGCCCATATGCAGGCTTCCCTGGAAAAGCAAACCTATAATGTTAGCATGGGATTCCCATTTTCTGATGTCAGACCTTCCATTTACTTGTATGAATCTGGGGTAAGGGAGAAAATATTTTTGTGATTTTAAAAGCCATATTGATCTTTAGGTCCATGCACAAGAGAGAAACCCTTATTTTGTTGAAATCATGTTCATAAACACTTTGTGTCTATGGATCAGATGATTATTATATTTTTGAAGAGATCCAGCATGGCGTGAAAATGACAGAGACACTCCCCCAGGACCTAGAAATCCGTGCTTCTACTTTTTCTTTCAAAGAAATTCATAGAGTTATACAAAGGAAAACAAAACACAAAACAAGTGAATACCCCCTTCCTTCTTTCACTCAAACCTCAAACACAAACTTATAATGGGATTCAAACAGATACAAGAACAAAGATGTATTGTTCTAATAAAGATGACGATGACAGATAACATTTATTTATGATGTGCCTGCATACCTCTAAGCACTTTATATGGTCACTTCTTCAAAATACAGTTTTCTTGATGCCAGGAGTTTTAAAAACTTCCTCAGAGGCACACAGGTAATGTTTTGGGACACTAGGGCTGTCTATCTATAGAATTAACTCTCTTTTTAAAAAACTTAATTATATGACTTTAAAAATTTTTTTATTTTCTTGTTTTTAATTGTTGAGTAGTATTCCATTGTGTAGATGTACCACAATTTCTGTATCCATTCCTCCGTTGATGGACATCTGGGTTGTCTCCAGGTTCTGGCTATTACAAATAAAGCTGCTACAAACATGGTTGAGCAAATGTTCTTGTTATGTATTTGAGCATTTTTTGGATATTGCCTAGAAGTGGCATAGCTGGATCTTGAGGAAGCGCTATTCCTAATTGTCTGAGAAAGAGCCAGATTGATTTCCAAAGTGGTTATACCAGTTTGCATTCCCACCAGCAATGGAGGAGGGTTCCCCTTTCTTCACAACCTCTCCAGCATGTATTGTCACTTGAGTTTTTGATCTTAGCCATTCTGATGGGTATAAGGTAAAATCTCAGGGTTGTTTTGATTTGCATCTCTCTGATGGCTAAGGACATTGAGCATCTCTTAAATTTTCTCTGCATTCTAAATTCCTCTACAGAGAATTCTCTGTTTAGCTCTGTACCCCATTTTTTTTAATTTGACTACTCAGCAATTAAAAACAAGGAAATAATGAAATTTACAGGGAAATGGTGGGATCTAGAAAAGATCATCCTGAGATATCCCAGGAGCAGAAAGACCCACACGGTATATATTCACTTATAAGTGGATACTAGACCTATAAGATAGGATAAACATACTAAAATCTGTACACTTACAAATAAAGCTGATAAAGAAGATAAACAAGAAAGAGTACCCGGGGTAAGATGATCAATTCTCACTTATAAAGACAAATGGGATGGACATTGGAAGTAGGAGAAAACAAGTAACAGGACAGGAGCCTACCACAGAGGGCCTCTGAAAGATTCTACTTAGCAGTGTATCAAAGCAGATGCTGAGACTCATAACCAAACTTTCAGCAGAGTGCAGGGAATCATATGAAAGAAGGGGGAGTTAGTATGACCTGGAGAGGACAGGAGCTCCACAAGGACCAAATATGTCACAGGGGTCTTTATATGTATGATAAATAATATAGGGCACAGGGGTCTTTTATGAGACTATTTCTCCAACCAAGGACCATATATTGATATAACCTAAAACCCCTGCTTGGATGTAGCCCATGGCAGCTCAGTATCCAAGTGAGTTCCCTAGTAAGGGGAACAGGGACTATTCCTGACATGAACTCAATGGCTGGCTCTTTGACACCTTCCCCCCCAGGAGGAGTAGCCTTGCTAGGTCACAGAAGAGGACATTGTAGCCAGTCCTGAAGATACCTGACAGGCTAGGGTCAGATGGAAGGGGAGGAGGACCTCCCCTAGCAGTGGACTTGGAAAGGGGCAGGGAGGAGATGAGGGAGGGAAGGTTGAATTGGAAGGGAATGAGGGAGGAAGCTATGGTTGGGATACAAAGTAAATAACCTGTGATTAATATAAAAAATAAAAATTATAAAGAAAAATTTTTTGAGATAGAGTTCTCCCTACATAGTCCAAGCTATCCATAGATGATCTATACTTCTGTCTGCACTTCCCCACTACTGGGATCACAGGCCTATGTCTAGCAAATATAGCCTAATCTAATCATTACTTAAACTGCCCAGAGGCAGTACTGTTTCTGTGGATTATGATGCTCTAATTAAAATCAAAAGATAATGAGATACCCAGCCAAGAGCCACAAGAAAGTCTTGTCTTGGCTCGTCTGGAAAGATGGGATCCTACCCCATATGGAGTAAATCCATACAGCAGAGGTTCTCAACCTGTGGGTCATGCCTCCCTTGGAGTTGCATGTCAGGTATTTCCATTTACAATGCATAGCAGTAGCAACATTACAGTTATCAAGTAGTAGCAAGATAATCTTATGGTTGAGGGTCAGCCCAACATGAGGAACCACATGAACGGATCATAGTGTTCGGAAGGTTGAGAACCACCACACTAAAATCTAAGAGTTAATGCTATCATTACCCAGTCCCCATTATGGACTAACAGGTGACTGCCACACATAAATGTCCAGTAGAAGTTCACTGAATGAGTTAATAGATGAAACATATATATTTTTTTGAATACACATATTTACTCTTCGACAGACTTGAGGGATACATTTAAAACCGTGGTCCATTTTTCCAGGCATGGCGCCAGTCTCCCCTTCTTTCTAGTCTGTATGTTCTCATGGCATTCAAACTTACTGATGCAACCAACTGTATGAAGTGTGATTATATTCGTGGGCAGTGGGGCTCGGTGGTAGGTGACACAGGGAAGGTGTGACATTAACAGCTAGAAGAGGAATCCAAGAGGGGCTCCATAAAGAGATACCCGCTAATGATGGGGATTCTGCAGAAGAGGCCAACTCCTGTCTGAAGCACAGGGGGCATCCTCAACATCCCTGACCTTTAGGGAAATGCCAGTCACACAAGTGGTCAGACAGTCCACGACACCCACTAGGCTAGCTGTAAACAGAGGGACAACCAATTAGTGGAGAGTAAGATGTGATGGGCCAATTATGGAGACTTTGGAATCCTTCTACATTACTGGTGGGAATGTTACATGGTGTAGCTGCTGTGGGCAAAAATGTGGTAGTTGCTCAAAAAAACTAAATAGACTCTAGTAATTCTACTTATACTTACACAACCAAAAGAATTAGAAGTTTCAATGTAAACAGATCTGTCTTTGCATACCATGTTCATACTGGCATTCACAACAGCTAAAGGGATAAACAATCCACCTAGCTACCAATGATCAACGTGTGGGCTGTGCCTACAGATGGGGCGTCACTGATCCTCAAGAAGAGTGGGAAGTTTTGTGCTGCAACATGATGCTAAGTGAGTCAAAAATCAAGCGACAAATATTTATGATCACACTTAAATGAGTCAGGAAGCACATCAGACTTACAGAAAGTTGAGTGGGGGGGGGGTTGGGTGCTGGGGAATTGCTCTTTAATAGGTGTAGTGTTTTAGGTGGAAACATTTTGGTGGTGATGTTTGCATGGTCGGATTTTTAAATTTTTTTTCTATCATCTATCTGTTTATCTGTCTGTCTATCATCTAACTATATCTATCAATTTATATTTATATGTCTTAACACCCACAAATGCACACACCAGCCTCTTTCCCCTCCAAAACAGAACAGAACTAAACAAACAAACAAAACCAAACCCTTTCTACCTTTAGAGGCAATGGGCATCATGCTAGAAGTGTGAAAATGACTATAGGCCTAGGGCTAGTTTAATCTCTTGAGAGATCAACAGAGTCTCAGTGCTCACCTTTATAGTAAAAGTGTGTTGGGTGAGGGTGCTGACGGCCTGCTGGCACTCTCCCAGGGATGGGGAAGTGCATGGCAGCTGCCCAGCCTCCAGGGCATGGTGTCCCTGAGCCTGACAGTGAGTCAACCATCTGGCACCCAGGGCTCAGAGTTCCCAATTTCTGCCTTGAATACTTTTTGAATTTTAGTGAATCTGGGCATAGTGGTCCTAAAATCTTTCCCACAAAGCTTGTTTTCCTTCCGCATTGTGTTTGGTTTTTTTTTTTACATGAATCCAGGCCTAAACAAAGAAATGTCTTTTGTCATCGGGTGACTTAAAGAACATTCCTTCTAGATACATTATTTCCAGTAACAAAAGGAACATTAATAAAGGCCATCTAAGTCAGATGACCACTGCTTGCTGAAGATGGAAAGTTCTTTGTACTTAAGTGACACTTGCAGAGATTGATTCAGAACCCAGGGACCCTTGTGGAGACGAATAGCCTAAGGGCGGAAGTAAATTTTACTTGTGTTGAAGCTGCTCACCATTCCTTAAGCTCAGGGCCTGGGTCTCGTTTCATGGTCTTGGTACCTGCCCTTCCACACCTCAGAACCTGATAGGTTTCCAGAAGATCTTGTCAGACGACTCCATGAATGTACCAAACCCTTTCTATTAATTGCTCATAGTCCTGTGGGAAATAGATGGGAGCTGGAACTCTTTCTGATTTCCATAGCAGAACCGTCATATAAATGGCAATCTTTCCTGAAAAATTCTGTCTGGGATTCTGTCCATCTGTGAAGTTAACTACACTGGAATCAGCAAGTGCCTACCTAGCCTGGTGGGCTTTATGCCCTGGGGGATCTTGGAAGCAGAGGTTGTTAGTCCTCATCAGAAAGCTGGAGGGAAAGGGTGCTCTTAGCCACCCTTCCTCCCTCCCTATCATCTCCTTGCCCATCCCCCCTCCTCTCATCTTTGAACCCTTCCTGCAGGAGCTCTCTGCCACTCTGTTGCTGCCCTTGTCCGGTGATTCTCTACTCCTAGATTCAGTTCAGCCAGACCTTTATCACGTGGTGGCTTTCTGTTGCTATCTTATCAGGCAACCCCACTCCTGTTCCATCCTTCCAGGCCTGCTTAAGCCTTCAGTAATAGGGCTCCCCCTCCTCCCTCCCCACCTCCACCCCCATTCACACAGCGCCTCTCATTCCCTCCTCTATCACAGTCTGCTCTGTTTCCTATTAGGGAAGTGTGCATTTTAAATGTCTTAGCAGCGGCTGTCTCTGTGGCCACAGAACCCCCTCCCTGCCCCTTCCCAGTGAGACAGACACTAGGCAGGAGCATCAATTTACAGTTGCTGGCCAGATACCAGATGTTCTGGGTGGAAGCAAATTGTCATAGAAAATGTTTGTCATTTCAGATAAAGATCAATGCTAAAAGTGGTAAGGATGGAAAGGAACTAAAAAGGAGCTACAGTTTTCCTTGTTGTTATCATAATTAATAACAGTCTTGGGCAGCCCCCCCCCCCCTTTACCCCTTATCCGGTTAGAAATGGTTATAAACTTTTTTCCCCCTTGAAGCATCCCTAGTAGTCCCCAGCAGCCTTTATCACACCATACCAGCATGGCTTGGGAGGGATTTATGTGGATAACAGAAAAAGGTGACAGGTAACACAGGAAGATTATTCCTTATCTGAGTGCTTGGAAAGAAAAGTGCTTCAGCCTGGACCGTTTTGAATTTTGTAATATGTGCACATACATGAACAGTTTCTTGGGGATGAGGTGCTAGACTACATAGAAAATTTATTTATGTTAATTAAACAAGTGGCTTATGTAATAGTCTTAATACTTTCATGCATGGAGTGATATTTTATGATACAGAATTAAGCTGGTGCTCAAAAAGTTTTGGAGTTTGGAGTATTTTGTGGTTTGCCTTCCTGGAGTAAAGATGTGCTACCTGAATCTCTGGAGAAAATTATTCTTCAGCATAAAGCTACCATCGACTACTAGGAAAGAAAGCCAGGGTGATGCCAACATTGTTCAGCTTAACCTCTTTACTTGGGGTTGGTATGACTGAAAGGGGGGCTCTTCAGCTGGTTGAAGGTGCCACAGCATGGCTGGCTAATTTTGTTTACTATGAAATCCTTCTTGGAGAATCAGTTTATGCAAGCAACTTTCCAAAGAGGGTAAGACACCAACCTGGCTGGTCTAGCATGTATAGAAATCCTGTGTCTTCCGGTAGTTAGGAATCAGTGCTTTCAAAGCATGCTTTCAACACTTTGCTTAGTTAGTATTACAAAGAGGTCTCTAACGGTGTTTTGTAACCAGAGATGCTTCAAAATAATTGAAATAGCTTTGTTTTTTTTTTTTTTTTTGTTTTTTTTTTTTTGAGACAGGATCTGGCTAGGATGCCTAGGCTGGTCTTGAACTTGTGACCCTCCTACCTCAAACCTCACAAGAACTGGGATTGTGGACATGAATCACTCTGTGGAGCTAGAACTCTTCTTCAAGTGACTTTAGGAGTATCAGGAAGAATGATTGTCATTTCTCTACAGGTTATGGTGATGGTTATTAGAGACAGAGAACACTCCTGCCGAGCTTGGGATGGTTGGCACCTTGGCTGGTTTTGATCTTCAAAGGGAGAAAGCAATCCTTCTTGGGGCATATACAGAGTGCTTTAGAAAGCTAGTATGGAAGCTAAGAAAGAGGTATCTAAAAAGAAATGTCCTGTATTTTTTTTTTTACATGTCTGGGAACCAAGAGACTGTATGCTTTGTGTGCCATTGAAAAGAGAAGTGGATGAAACTTGTCTTGGAGGCCTTAGACCTGATCGCATTTTCCTCTTTCCTTCAGTCTTCACTGTCCTTCCCTGGTGAGTGTTCAGTAGATGGTTAGGTAACCTACCCTAAACGCTCACAGCCCAGGCTTTCCTGAGACTCTACTAGGACCCAACAATCACGTTAATGCCTCACAAACTGGTTTGTTCATAAAAGAAGAGACTGAGCCAATAGGCAGCATCTCAGCCAAGTGAAAGCTGTTACAGAAAATCTTTAGGCTGTATATCTGTTAGTGTGTGTGGACTGTGACCTATCCCACTTATTGTGGAAATAGTGTGAATAAGGTAAAACCTTGGTTTTTATTTTTACCTTATTTTATTTTTATCACCACAGATTCAACAGAAAGACGCAGGAAAGTCGAAGGTCAGAACTGGTCCTCAATTCTGGAGTGAAATGTGGTGTAACTTCAGTTCCTCTGCATCCTGATCTGCAGGAAAAGCCTCCCGGGTTCCCTCACGTATGGCAATGAGAGGGCCAGATAATAATGATATGACAGTGCTCAGTCATTCAGCGTCTGAAGAGGGGAGAGGATCAGCCCTACTAATAGTAGGAGAGGATAGTCCCCTAATGTGTTTTAGCACATGCAACATCATATAATGGGAACAGAGAACAGACTGAGCAACAGTCCAAGTAGAAAAGACACCACAAATATCATATTCTCTAGATATTGTGATTTTCATCCCAAGTTTTCCTCATTGCAAGCATTATTTAACTCAAGAGTATGTATTCAAAAGCAAGCAGACAAAACATCTTGGTTGTTCTAAACTATAGTAAGTAGAAATGCACATTTTTCTTGGTTTATAGTTATTTTAATAAGGTAACCGGAAAAAGCATAAGACTGGCAATTTAAATCAGTGCTTCTCAAAAGCTGTCATTTGGTCTATCAGGCATCAGGGAAGGACATCTCAGATCAACTTTGATGGTTTCTATCCCTTTCTGAACCTGAAGAGAATGTCAGACTCTGACGCAAGGCCATGGCTACTAGGAGGGCCTGACTGTCAGCTACCCCAACTGTTTTACAGCAGTTTTAGAGGTTTGTCTTCTGTGCAGGCTCAAAGGAAAGGATCACGGGTTTTGGAAATGCCTTGTCATAATATTATGATATTGGTAAATTTATTGACTCTGAGTCTCAGGGGTTTGGGGGTCCTGAAAAGTGTGGATAACACTATGTGTATTTAGAAATGGCAGGTGATAGGCACTCCAGAATATCATACTCGAAAGATGTTAATTTTTTCTTATATCTAAATTTTAGGTGTCACATATTCATAAACTAATGCTTGGAACACTGCTCCTGGGCTCAGTAATGTAATGCCTAGATGTCAGGAAAGTATGTGTTTAACAAAGACCCATTGTCTCCAGAGTAGAGTCCAAGAAGGTCTTTGGAGTAAGTCTCTGCTCACTAGAAATAAAATCAAAATGACCAGCTTTTACTCCCAAATACTTATTGATTGATACATTTTTTATACATACTGATAAATGCCCAGGGGGTCAACCCAGGGAACAATTTGACACAGGAAAGTCAAATAATCTAAAATTACTATTTTCCAGAATTAAGCCTTCCAAACTCACTGTATGTGTTTCTCGATGAGAAAATTTTCATTTTAAAAGTTGAACGTTCAAAATAAACCTGTCTCTGGAGAGGAGCGGTTGGTGGAAATGGAAGCTTATGTGAAGAAAATTTGCCCTTCATTTTTTTTTTTTTTCACAGCATTTTCCCCAGAGAACAGATAATTGACTGGTTTCCTTAAAGTCTTCGAGTCCTCCAAGCTGATGGAGTCCAGAAGTGTAAACTTCCACTAGTACAAATAAAATAACAATCAAGAAGGGGAGGCTCCCCCTAACATATGATGTCCTCTGTCTACCCTGTCTGCACAGCTCCTGGACACACTAAAGAAATGATTATATGCAGAGGAAAGCATGCTAGATGGAAGAATGAGAAAGCGCGAAGGCTGAGAGGGAAGGTGCTCTCATATCAACAGCAGAGCAAGGAGACGCAGTCAGGCCTAAAGTCTGAGAAAGTACGTAGCCTGCCCATATAACCACTGAACCCCAGACCCAGCTCTTTCTCACCCATCTTCTCCATACTTGCTACAAGCACAGCAGTTGTTTAAAACGTGAATTGCATCATACTGTTTGCATGTTTAAAACATCAGAAGGATTTCATGACTTGTAACAGTATTTTCACATTACCTTCAGCAAACTCCACCCTCTGGGAACTACACTCAATGATGAATGGCACTTCTGAGGAATGGCTGATGAATTGGAAGACCAATGAAATGGAGGACCAATAAACTGATTTGTTTGTGTTATTTGAGATTCTTTGAGCTGTTTCCTTCTACCAGCAGCCTCTACCCCAGTGCAAGTTTTCATGCAACTCAATCAACCTTCAGATTCCGGCAATTCCATTTCTTGATAATGCTATTTTAACTCTCTTTGAACCTTTATTCTTCCCCATAGATTTACGCCCAAATTAAGTTAAACCCAAACTCTAGCTCTGCCTCTAATCCTGACCTAGTCCACTGTTGCCACAATTCAAGCACACTAGTACTATCTTCAACTCAATCCTAGTCTTAACCCTGAACCCCAGCCAAAATGTAAAGCCTAACCCCAGCTTGGATTCTACATGAGCTGGCCCAGACATATTGACTGTGAGGTTGTAGTTGGAAAGCAGTCTTTCCAGCCAGGTGTGTGGCTGTGACAGCAGAGAGCTCCTCAGAAAACCAGTGAAACCTTTTTAATTTTCAATGACTGTCTCACGATTCAAATACTAAAGCAAGAAATGGCCCCTGGCAGACAGCTCAATCTGCGGTGTGAGGAACCTGGCTTTGCTGAGTTTTTCTGAGGGACACTCAGCTCTGTGAACAAAGGAATTTTCCTGCTAGAAACCTAGCACATTTTACTTGGTGATAGCATTATCCTGGAAACTCGGTCAATGATACTTCTTTTAATGAAGAGAGTAATGACCTTGGTTCATTACGTTTATATGGAAATTTGAAGTAAAAAAACGTTTGTTCTCTACCGTGTAAGTTTCAAAGCTCTAACAAAGCAGTGTACAGCCTAGTACTAAGGGCTTGGTATGGGTAATATTGAACAGCTTAACTTGGGGGTGAAACTTGCTTTTACAATATTTAGAGCGTAGTGTGTTCAGTCTTCACACTCACTAGTGACTTTTCTGTCACTTATTTAGGTTAAGCACACTTGCTCTGGGGGAGACCTCTAGGTATGTATGATTTTGCTTTGGGTGTTGTTGGAGGTAGAGCCGGTTCGGTTCCCTACATGACTTTTAACTGCCACTGTTTCTTGATTAGCAAGCCATCGCCTTACCGGGACATGACAGCAGTGGTTTCCCTTTGGTTTATTTGGGCTTTCCTAGAGTTTAGCCATCTCGTCGAAGATGGCAAGACTGTAGACTTCCTTCAGTAATTATACAGAGTACTCTGTTTTAAATCTTCTTGGTTGGTCAGGACTTCAAGAGCAGCCTTTAGTAACAATGGCAATTTGAGCATCTGTTCATCATTGCTAATTTTGAAACCAACTCCTTTGTGATGTGGGACACACTCTGTTATTGTTTCCTAGTTTCATTGTATGTGTCCACGTAAGAGAGACCAGAAAGTCTTTACTTTATGACTTTACTGTGAATACCGTGTTTATATATACATGTACTGTTCAATATAGTACTTTTTTTGTAAAACTTTTCTGAATTTTCTAGAAGATGATATATTCTGTTTACAGAGATCAATGTTTTCTAGTTACTTTAGTATTACTAATTATATTTATTCAAATAGCTCATGTCATTATCGTTGTCTAAATGAACTATCAAAGTTGGGTAAGTCTGTACAAAATTACACAGGTCTAAACTGAATTTCTGTCAATTCCTTCCATTTTTGCTAGTTTTGTGTTATATCATTTCATATTAGGTTAATTGATATATTAAGGAATTAATTACTACTATTCCTTTATCTTGTCATTCTCTAATTGGTCATTATGAGTAAATGACAGATAATACTATACATTTGTCTAGTTCCCTCATTTAGTTGCTTCTGAACTAAAAGTTGCCAATTTCAGAATTTGAGATTATTTCTCTTTTCATTTCATTCTATTTAATAACTCTGCCTTCTTATTGCTAATGTAAAAACTTTTGTTTAAGCATGTCAGAGACCACAAATATCAGGACGCAATATTTTAAATTCACCTGAAAAATCTTGTTTAAACCACCTACGTTTATTGTACAGGTCGTTAACTTCTGTTAGTCTGTTCTGCTTACTTTATTTTTCTTTTGATTCTCTTTTTTGGCCTGTGTAGTCTGGATTCGTACACCTGGAACAGTGTATGTGTTCTGAGCTTCCTTAGTAACTGGGAAGTAACTACATTGTTCTTTCAACTTTACTTGAAGTTAACGAAAGCCAGTCATTGATCTTGATGTATTTTGATATCAAAGGTGGTAAGTTAAAGGGAATTTTAGAATCTCTTCTGCATGAGATAAGCTGCTTGGTGAAATTTTGCCCCTTCTCTCACCCAGCCTTGTAGATGTCCCCCTTCTCCTCTGTGGAGCTCAGGCTGAGTGTAGTTGGGACCTCTGCTTAGTTTTTCTCTGAAACACAGGAAACATGGCTCTGGATATTAATGTCTTACACGTGCTCTTTCTTCTCCAGCCTCTTTTAAATGTCTTTGATTATTGCTTCCTCTCCAATTGTTCCGGTTATAGAAACACCTTTTGGTCCTTGAATTGGACTTAGTTTCTGGCATGGTGTCATTCCCTGTCATGTGATTTTTTTAAAAAAGAATTTTTTTTTTGTGTGTGTAATTCATCTTTTGGGAAAGTTTTTGAAAATGCAATTTCTGGATGAGCACACCCAGTCTTACAAACACAGCAGCACCAGACTGCTAATGCAGTATCAGTTGTTTGAATCGCTACTTCACCTTGACAAGCTCATTTAAAAAATTTCCCATCCAGTTATTTATCTGTTGTTTCCCTTCTATTTTTTTTAAAAAAAAAACTTTTTAGAACATAGAAAAATGCAAACATGACTTTAATGGTTCTCTTCACTTCAAGATTTTCAGATCTTTTCTTCCTCCAAGTTTCCCTTTATTCCCACTCAGTAGCATTTAGTGCTTTTACTTTCGTGTTACTTCCACATGCTCATTTTCAAGTGGGCAGAGAGGTATTTGGATTCATTGTTTGCCATCTATGTACTTTTGGTGGCACTTGGCAATCCAGCCGATCCCCTACTGGGTCCTGTTAGGTCCTGGTGAAATCCTTGTCCCTGATCTGTGTGACTGATGCTCTGGCCTAATACCCATGCAGTCCATCTTTCTGCTGCTCTTCTGGCCTGACTTACCTAATATTGAAAGCACATGAAATGCACAAAACTATAGCCTTCTTCTAAACTAAAACTTCTAACCTTACAAATGCCCTTGGACTTTGTTTGCTTCTCCCTGTCTTTTAGGATTTACCAGCAGAATGAGTTTTGCTAGACATTGTGACAGTCAACACTGGCTTCTCCCCTACCCAACACAATGTGTGGTTCATTCATTATCTGAGCAAGTACAGGAATAGCAGATCGAAGGCAGAATGGGTGTCTCTATGTCACATAGAAAGACAATATGGGACACAGGGCTCACTAACATGGCGGGTGAGTATTTTGATTTTGTTTTTGGAGCATAATAGTCACGAACAATTTATTGCATGTTTTTATCCCATATTATAGTCGTGAACTTACTGGAATTTTCTACCAGAGTGGTCAGTGAGTCAACCCGCACAACTCTATTTTTAATGGGAAATCCCATCTTATATGCCTTAAGTAAGGGAAGGTTGTGAATGGTTTCTTTAAGGGTTCTCAGTGAGACGCTGTGAAGCCAGAGATGTGGAGTTGTATTATTGATTCAGCCCCTGAGGACAAATTATTACCCAGTACAGAAGATCTAAGCTCTGTGACCTCAAATACTGAATATCTTTGAGCTCTGGGGGGTCTTATTCTCCAGTGGAAAAATATTAACAACATGATTAACAACTAATTCAAATCTTAAATAGCAAGCATTGCTTATCATAAAGTGTGTATTAAACTGGGCTGAGTAGCCAGGTTTCAGACAGTGTGCAAATCACAGATCAGTTACCTAACTTTTTTTAAGTAGTTTTATCAGCTTATGATAGTTTTTACCACATCTTATTTATTTTGTGCTTGTATGCATTCATATGTGTATGTGTGGTATGAGCTCACACATATGGAAGTCAGAGTAAAACTTGACAGTCCGTTCTCTCCACTAACTGTGCGGGTCCTGGGGATTGAACTCACATCATCAGGCTTGTCAGCAAGCACCTTTCCTTCTGTGCCAATCTCAACAGGGTGCCCGTTAGCTTTCTGAACCAAATTTAAGTAGTCCTACAGCTTGTGACCACCAAATGGGCTATCATTCGACAGAACCATGGCAGACAAGTGAAGCAGTCTGTAGAGCATGGCCAATGGATTTGCTTCATTGAGCTTTTGCCTGTGAGCACTGCTGAGTGAAGGATGGTGAGGTGCTTTGGGCATTTGACAATTCCTGGAAGAGTGAGAGTGCCTGTAGGTCAGCAGGCACGTAGACTGCAATGGAGGAGTTCGTGTAAGCTTTTTCCCGAGCCATGGCTGGAGAAACAGGTTTTGGGTCTTGAGCAGAAAGTGTACTTGCTTGTATAGACATTTAGCACAAACAGTGATTTCCATATCATGGGCTGAGGCTCTTGTGTACTGCCTATTCTTTAATAAGTTCCAGGTTTCTGTGAGGAGTCTTAGCCACAGATACTAGTGTTGCCTAAATTGAGTTGATGGGTCAAATTAAACACTCTGGGACAGCAATGTCTTTGCCTTCATATACAAATACATCATTTTAAAGGAATCAGTTTGTTAGGTATTCTTGAATCCCTTTGCTACTTTCCCAGGCCCTAAAATATTGATACCCTAATATGTAGTAATTAATACAACAATGGTGCATAACAACACCAGTAAAAATAATTACAAATTAAATGATGGATGACCCTTACTAAATAAGAAACACATGCTAGGAATGTCATTAATGGCTTACACACATAACTTGTTAACCACAAGGCAGGTATTACAAACTGATCTGGCTTTATGTGTGAGCAACCTACTTGAGACAGTGCTTCCAGAGTGATGGGCAAAAGAGGCGCCACTACAGGTTCTTACCTCTTCCCTGTAAGTCTCAAACGTCCTCCTCTGTACACTCCTGCCCACTCTTTCAGTTATCAACCCCTCGTCATTACTGTTGGTTCAGAGGATGGAGCAACTTCTCACTCCTCAAATTAGGCTATCAGGTTGAGCCGTAAGGGTCATAAAGCTCCCTGAATGGTTGTGAAAATTTTGTGCTAATATATCTATTTGGAGTCCGTGTTTTTATGTTTGGCAATAGTGGCTTCCTGCATGAAATTTTCTGATTTTCAAGAAGGCTTTTCTGTTAAATAATTAGCCTAATCTTTCACACAGTGCTTGGATTTTTAAATAAAGATACTGACACCATCATTTCAAAAGGGATGCAGCTGACGACCAGAGAGTTTAAGGAGGGTTTTAAAAGTCCACACATTATTGGTGGAAGATTTGGGACTATCAATATTTTTAGTAGTAATAATCTAACACTTCTGAATGAATATTTGTCATCTGCCAAATGCCTTGCTAATGACATTAGATCATGAACTTGTTGAACCCTCAATAGCCATTTGTAGGGAATCCTGCAGCCAAAGTCTGTTCCTAGCATATCCAGGTCTCAAATGCAGGATCTTAACTCAAGCCTCTAACTGATATTTTATTAGGGAGAAATGAATTTTAAGTACATGTAAGGAAGAATGTCCACTCTTAAATACATTTTTTTTTCTGTGTGAAAAATGCTAGTTATGATAACAGCAGTTAACAGCCGTGTGCATTCTATCACCCACTTGCTAATTGGCTCAGTGAACATCTCTCCACTGCCTCCTCTTATGCCAGATACTTTCCTGGAGGCAAGAAAACACGTATGAGCCACATCTTGTCTCTCATAGAGCTTATGGTATGATGAAGGGAATAAGCCATTAAACCATCACACATTTCTGAATGTAAACACTGCTCTGTTTGTTTATGTATCAAGGTCTGGAGTGCCCTGAGATCCCATAACACAGACATAGAATTCTCTGACAGTTTCGGGGGTAGGAGGCTCCTAAGAAAGCATGTTTGTACGGAGAATAGTAGTTGGAATGCTAACTACAGAGAGACTCATTTTCTAGGGAAAGGAGAAGAACGTGTCCAGCATCTGAGTTGCTGAGAACTTGAAGAACTGACAGCAGTTCAGTTTCAGGGATGAATCCTTTCAGTGAGAAGAATGGCCTGAGACAGGCTTGGAGAGGCAAAAGCGTGCAGGCGTCATGGGGGGGGTGCTCTTTCTCTAAAAGCAAGAGCGATCTATTGAGATGACAGATGACCTGTGTCTGAAAAGCTCCTTTAACCTTCAATGTGAAGAATGAGTGCAGGAGGCCAAGTCAGATGCGGTGAGACCAGTTAGGAAGCTATTGTAGTAAGATGGGCCAGTCAAGATGGCAGCCTAGACTGGGAGACAGCGGTGGATGGAGGATTTAGGAATTACATAGGAAATACATGTAATGAGATCTATGTTGAATTAGATAGATGGAACTTAAAAGAGGAGGGGGTCAGGATACCTGTAAGGTTTCTGGCTTGTGCACTGTGCACTGTGTTATCAAACCTCACATCAGTGACTGATGTATCTCCCCTTTGGAAATGTAGACACATTCAGAATGTTTCTAGACATTGTCCATCCCATGTCACACATTTTGCCCAGGACCAGTAATCCTTCAAGCAGCCTGAATCTGGAATCTGTGCTTTTGACAGCTGATTCACTGAGGAATGGGAAGGACTACATGCCTCATTCTAGGTAAGGAAGCCTTACAGGCAGGAAGTTGGTGAAGGATGTAATGAAGGAAATGGGTATAGCGTAACTTTAGCATATATAGTCATTTTTCAACTCCAAGCTTTCAGGTGCTCATGGTCGCTGGCAGCTGGTTTAGTTGCCAATCTTATGAGGTCAATGAGGACACATACTTTTAGTGATTGTGAGTTCGTTAAATCTCAGTTTGTATGTGTGTTGTGAATACATGTGTGTGCACATGGGAGCTGGGGGCTGATACTGTGTGTTTTCCTTAGTTGCTGTCTATTTTAGTTTCTGAGTCATTGTCTCTCACTGATTTGGCTAGATTGGCTGAGCAGCAGACCAAAGGTATTCTCCTGTTTTCATTTCCCTAGTGCCAGAATCTAAACTCAGGTTCTCAGGCTCATGAGGCCAGTGCATCTCCTCACACCTAAATATCATTTGTATAAGCAAACAATGCATGCTTATTTCCAAAAAGATGAAAGAACAAATAAAAGCAGAAAGAAAAGAGAAAAGACAATCTCTTACTAACCTGTCACTCAGAGGAAGAGGAAGTACTTGCTTGATGTTTTTGAAACATGTTCCTGACCTGATGGTTATTTCATAGAAGGGTCACCCTTACCTGGGCTTTGGGATGAGTTTGAGTTCAGCGGAACTTTGGTCTTTAGGGATCCCATATTCTCTGTAAAATGGGATGAAATCTGTCTTCATTTAGTAATATGCTAACAGATCACTGTCTTCTGAGCTGGGAGTGTGAAAGTTCTGGGCATATTAGCACCTTTGCCATGCAGGGCTGAGCGATTCAGCTTTGGACTCTCTCAAATCTCTTATTGGCCTCTTCATTGTAACAAGGACTCAGTTTCCTCACTGGTACAATGGAAATGCATATGGTACACTCTCATAGAAATGCTCTGCGTTGTAGCTCACCTTGTCCAAAGTGCTTGGGAAACCTCAACCCTCAGGAATCTGTCACATGGCAGCTAGAGGTCTCATAAGCAGGTGGTGGGACAAAGGTCTGGCCAATTCTCTCTCTGGGGAGACACAAAAGGCCCATTGGCCCCTACTGCCCACACTTTTTCAATATCTCTTACTGAGCTATGGTCCTTTTAGGTCCATCACACAAGCTACACACTGGAGATACCAAGCTCTAGGCCCAGACCCTGTTGTTAAAGAAACAGCACAGTCATAGAGAACAAATCAAAATACTCCAACATGGTTTGTAACTGATGGGATTCTCTTAGCAGGATGACCTGGGGCTCGTAGAAGTGACTCATTTTGCTTCTGGGAGCAGAGAGAGCTCCACAAAGGAGCCCTCCTTTCCAATGGGCATTGAAGGAAGAGCAGAATTGGCTGGGTGGAGGAAAGGCCTTTGGCCTGAGCCTTTCTCTGGCCTGAGCCTTTGAGGAAAAAACCCTCCACCCCAGTGGGGATGCCCAAGGCTCTCTTTTGAACTACAAAGCTATGATGAAGTGACTGCATGGGCTTGGCAATCTGCAACACCGCAACCACCTCTCGGCCTCCCCTGCACCCCTTCCAATATTTGGCACCTGTGTGGACTGTGCCCTGCCTGCCTGAGAGCTCCTTTCAGGTTTGATACACTTACCGGTCCTTTGACTTCCTTCTCCCTACAACAACCTGCCTGAGAAGAGGAGCAGTTGCAAATGGTTTACTCTCCAGGGTAGTGTAGTTTGCAGGGCTGCAACCGTTTCCCCGGGGCGTTTCCCTTTAACTCGCTTGCTGTTCTGTCCAGCGAAACTCTTCGATGCTCGAATCTCACGCTGTCTCCTGATCTACGGTGCGCACCCGGAGCACCAGATCCCAGGGAGCGCACAAATTCTGTGTGGTTCCTACAGGACCGCATAACCTGCTGTCTAGCGGCAGATCACTACCGCTTTCCAGCTCTCACAGAGCCACCGCTCTGCCACGGAATTCGTTAGCCGAGATGCTTGATTAGAAAATAGTTGCATTTGTGACTTTGTGCGGTCTGTTTTATTTCTCAGCTTCTAACCGAGAAGTTATTGCAGCCCCTTCTATAATCATTGCGATTATTTTTGTATTTCCTTTCTTAAGAGCCCTGCCGGCAATACTGTGTAGACTTTGACCCGAGGGATGGGCAACTTGCCTTTCAGTGATTCGCTACCAAGGAAAGGAGCACCGCCTGTGACACCTGCTAACAGGTGGCTTCCCACACAGGTACAGCGCGAGAAGCCGGGTTAGTTACTACTTTCTTAAAATAAGGATGCCGGAACAATGTATGCTGATTTTAATTGCTTCTTAAATAAATGGATGAAATCAATTATTTAGTTGACAATGTTTATCTTTTCAGCATAGGAAGGGGGTTTATTAAACCCAGCTGCTAAGCGATTTCATTAGCATGAGTAAAAGGTTCACATCTGCGGGAGAAGGTGCTTGAGGAATATTGGGAGGGAGCAGAAGAGGGGACTGTCCCAGGAGCTTAAGTGCAACTGTCTTCTAGATGGTATAGGCTTGTCTACATACCGGTCGGGTAGGGATATGTGGTCTAATGCGGTTCAGCTACTTGTGTCAAGGATTTGGTGTATATATCCTGTGTTTCCTCATGCCCCATGGCTGTGAGCAGGCGGTCCTGCCGGAGATCACTCATCTCCATCTTTGACCTGGTCCTTCCCTACTATTATCCCTTTAAAGCTGTTGGTTTGGCAACAGCATGTGCATATCAAGGATCACACACACACACACACATACACACACACAAAATCTTGGATTACAAGGAATAAAATATTATGTTCAATACAGGGTACCAAAACAGAGCTCTGGCTGAGATGTATTATTTACAGCCAGCAGTTGTCTGGAATATAGGTGTTTATTCATAGTAAGTATATTCAGATCCTTGACATTAGACAAAGATAAGCTGCCTTTGTGTCTTCTCTTCTTGAAAACTCCGTATTGGAGCAAACCTTTAACTAGAAAATCTTGGGGCAATGAAAACTATCCAACACTAATCTTCAACACCAATATTCGATGTTATCATTTGTGCTACGGGGAGAGGTGGGAGGAGGAAGAAAAAAAATGAGAGAAGAGAATAAATGCTTTCTTGTGGAAAAGTGGCCTTTGGAAAAACATCATGGTCCACTTAAATCTGTAGGTGAAATATCTACTAAATAGATATTAACAGAAAAAAAAAGTTCCTACCATTCTCTGAGAACTTAAGCACGCTGTATTTTACTTCCTCTAAATGTTCTTTTTTTTTTTGTAAAGTGATCGCTTTTGTAAAGGCCTAGATTTGTGTATCAGGACCAGCATGTCTCACTGTTTCTTTTGCTCCTCTAACATCACTGACACTTCCTCTTGCACAAGAGGAAGATGGATCACTCCTTCAGATCAGGAGTCAACCTCACAAGATGGCTGTCCTGCTCTTCCTTCTGACACATTCTGAACTTTGTACCTCTATAGAAAACAGACTTGTGCCTCTACAAATGGGTGGTCTCAGTCATCCAAAGTTCTGAGTAGCACTACATACTAATTATTAATTCACCTAAAACAAGAGGTTCTAAATGAAACAGGTGGACTCTACAGACTAAGTAGCTTGTATTTAGCTTGTACATTGTCTTGGGTGATGGGTAATCTTTATTAACCTTGCTTCTTTTAGGTATAAAGTAGGTTTGTGATAAGATTTATTACAAAAATATGCAAAGAATCTAGTGTATATCTACCTGATAGACATCAGTGTTAAAAGCAAGGGTGAAATATTCAGCTAGGTACTGATGGAATCCTTTCTACCTGTGAACAGAAACAGCAGCTGATATCTGGGCCTTGTCAGTGGTGTACAAATGAGGGGACGATGGACTGTCTGTACAACAAGCCCTTAAATGTTCTCTCCCTCTTTACCAGTTAACCAGCCAACTCCTTTTGTCACAGCATATCTTCTTCTATTGCTCTGTAGGTAGGAAAAGCTTACACCTTCACCAGGAACTCTCTTAAATCAAACCAGTCAATTCTTGAGGGCAAAACAGTGGGCAGAATGAGGTCAAAAGAGGAACTTCTCAGCCTGCCTTCTAGAACACAACCCTGCAAATATACACGACACAGGAAAACTCTACAAGATCAGTTTACTTGTGTTATGTCATTAATTTGGGGTTATTAGGTAACATAAGGCAAATCTTTATGCTCCTATCCTGATCTACTGTGTTGTTCCCTGCCTTGCATCCATTTCATAATATAAGCTCATCTGCAGCACCCAGACTTGCTGTCATAAGAAAAAAGAATCCATTCTTGTCTGGAGGCAAAAGGATTCCAAAGTGGCCTTGGGAATCCTGTTAGATTAACTCATTCTCTTGTTTTGAGTTACTTTTCTATTTGATAAGTGTGTTTGTACTTCTGAGCCAAAGTCAGAGAGTGGGACAGCATAAGGGCTCCCAGCATTTAGTCCTAACTTCCAAACTAGCACCTCTTGCCCTTTCCCTTGCAGTGTTCCAATATTTACACGACTTCCCAGAACTATCCAGGGACAACAGTCTCTAAGTGAACTTTCATGCCTACATTATAAGCCCTCATTTGGTTCAGGACTATCCCACCCAGAAGTATCCACTTATAACTTCCAGCCGCAGATCCTTTCCCATCATACTCACAAGTGCACACAGGAACACTCACGGATCCACGTGTACGCTCGTGGACAAGCACAGGCTGCCACACACCATTACGGTCTGTATGCAAGCGCCCAGAAAGAACAATGCATTGTAAAAAACTGTCCTGTTGAGTTTGCAATCTCAAGTGAGTTACTGAGTGCTGATAAGTAAAGGAAGTGCAACCAGACAGCTTAATCCTCCAATTTCCTGTCTTCTAATCAGCCCCTGATTCTCTTGGTTTTAAATTAGAAACACTCCTGACAATATTCAGGACAGGTGAAGGAAACTCAACTAGAAAATAAGGAAGGACAAAGCATTTATTTCACTGTCCAAAGTTCACAGGAGAAATATGACCGTAACAACAGGAAATCAAGATTTTTTAGAAAGATAGCAGAAGAGCACAGGCTAGCTTAAGCAGCCAATCACATTTCCGAGTGAAGCACATTTGGATCCTAATTAAATTTAAGAAGAAAAAAAGGAACTAGTCTAATGTATTTGCTTCTCTCTAAGAATAGTGAATTGTATTTGAAAAGCGGCTGTACAAGGCTGACCTCAAAGAAAACGATAAGGATAAATTCTTAATGTATGTGGAAGAAAAAAGTCAACTCTACCTCATTCAGAGTTTTTTTTTTTTTGTTTTTTTTTTTAAGAACCTTTTACTGCCAATGCAGAGAGGAAAAAAATGCTTTGAGGCATAGAAACATCTGAGTTTGGTGGATATTCTTAGACATAATATGATTACACATATTTACAATGGCAGGTTCTACTGAAAGCTGTTCATTTAATGATTAGTTCAGATCAAGCCACTCAATGCATAAAAATATTTTTAAAGAGCATGCAAATGCATTAAATTCAAGGTGTATAAATAGGTTTGCCATGGACTTTTCTAAAAAAAAAATAGATCAGGCACTGAGACTACGTTATGTTTCATTATTTTCCGGTTCTCTTCTTTTGACTCTTCATTATTACCGTTTTAGCAACCTCCAAGTTATTTCAATGATTATCTTGAAAGGGCTGCTGGGAATTCCTAGGAAAGTCTTCATCAGGCAATATCATCGAAGGCATGCAGAAAATGGTCATTAGGAAAAGTTGCTCAGTTGATCATTAATATTCAGAAACTGAAGTGGGCTCACAACATGAATTCAAGTCAACAGCAGCAAGAGGTTTCCAGGAACACAAAGCTGCCAGTCATTGTGGAAGTAGACGGCAGGTGATGGCTTTTAATTGGTAAACAGAACAAAACAGTTTTCCACAGAAACATGTTTTTACATGCATATTTAAAAAAAACACATATTTATATCACAAGGCATACCAGATTCCTCTTGCCCAAGCATGTTTCTGGTATATCAACTTTGATTTGTAAACAACTGGGTTTAAACAACAATTACGCATTGAAAATTAACGTGTTCATTTCTTTAAAAAATTGTCAAAAAGAAATAGTCAGGAATTTGGTCTTGGCAACAGAAGCTAGTTGCAGAATCACCTAGTAGTTTTAGCTCCAGTTGTCATAAATGTTAAATTTGAATGATAGAAGAAAGACAAGTGTATTTTGGAATTCATAGACAAATTTTCCCATAACAAACCCTTGTCACTAAATTAGCGTAACCGGGAGAAGGATTATTCTGCTTTCATTTTAAAGCTGTCTGGGAGAATAGAGGTGTTCTGGTGGACCAAAATCTCTTCTGGAGCAAATATGTGCATTCAGGGTGTTTCCTATTCATTTGGAGTGAAGAACAATTTTGTGAGTACTTTTTTTTTTCTCTTAGTTTCTGTCGGAAAGTTTCAACTAGAGATGTCACAACACAGTGAGATGAGGTTGATACGCAATATCTATTTCTTGATTTACATGATTAAAGCATTAGAGAAGTGTCTCAGATATCAAAAGGTTCCTTATAAGTGGCAGTGCCAAAGGTAATTACTGTTAGAATGTGCATGCTTGAACCCGGTTGCCTGTCAACCTCTCAGTTGTTTACAAGTTGGTAGCTTTGAATAAAAGTTTTCATTAGACTTTGGGGTAGCCTGTGTACTTTTTTTTTTGCACCAGTTTGCTATAAAAATTCATGTTTTAATTTTGTATATCCAGTGTCCCTCGGAAAGCACTAACTTTTAACCGAAAGAAGAGGGAGTCAGAGATGTGCCTTCTTAGTATTTTACATCGTAAAATCACTGTTTCTTAAGTGGAAGTGGCCTTTTAAAGACAAAGCTAAAACTTACACCTAAGACGAGTGATGATTACTTCATCCAAGTGATTTCTAGTTAGTTATCAGGAAGGGCCCTAAGCTCCACTGTAAGCCAGAGCGGTTGTGGGGGGAAGGGAGGAAAAGAAAGGGGAAGGATCATTATTCTTAATCTTTTATTGACCAGGTTTCTTTCATCCTAATGTGTCTTTATTATTTAGAAAAAAAAAATTAAAAAGCAATCCAGAGCTCCACCCATTTACACCTAAATCCTGGAATAGGTGATGACCCTCTACAACCTGGCTCGGCACATGCCCCCAAACTAAAACAAACAAACTCATTTGCCATACAAATTGTTTACGATTCATTAAAAAGCAAAATTGCATATCCCGGAGCTGGCAGCTGAGGCCGAGTCTCCATGGGCGGAGGGGGCATTCACTGAGTTGCCTTTGTATGCTGGGAGGACCAAGCCGGAGGTTCCCACTATGAGTCCGGAGTCTGAGCAGCCAGATGACACAGGAGGTAATTTTAAAGCTTTATTTGCCTTTAATATGAAATTCAGATCGCGACCTGTCCTTTGCTTGAAGAACCATGTAAACCATAAGTTTGCTTCTGCTTTTTGTTTTTTCTTTTCAGTTTGGAAAAATTGTCTGGGTTAGTAAGGTGGTGATATTGAGGGAGAAAGAATGAGGGCTATTGAAGGAAAGAGATCGAAAAATAATGTGAAACATGTATTCTTTTCATTAGTTGTTTCCGCCTTCATCAAAGCTTTTCCCTAGCTTTCCACCAGTAATGGAAAATTTACATCAGAATTATTTGTAACTTGTAGGTCTAAAGTTCTATGGTGTACAATTGCTCATAAGGGAACTAAAATTTTGATTTACTCCCTATGGTAATTCCTACAACTACTCTAAAGAGCCTGTAGATTTCTCACTCCTTATTCAAAGCAAAACCCAAGAAGCCCTGAAGTCAAGAGAAACTTCTTTGCTGTGTGCAGCCTAAACAGCAGCGTGTGAGCTTTCAGCATTGTTTATCTTTAGTCAAATGCATTGCTAAGTGTTCCCACCACTTTTATACATTATATTCCCCGCGGTAAAACAGCTGTAAAACAATTTTAAATGAAGAGCAACTTCTAAGTAAACTTTACAGAAAAGAAATTACAGTTTTCTAAATTAGAAGGGAAGAAAAAAAAAAGAAGCATTTGGTGATCTCTGCAAGAAAAAAGAAGATGACACAGTTTGCCATAAAAAGTAACAGTCTATAAAATCTAGGACCTCTTGAAATATAGTAAGGAAATAAGAGTGTTTTACTGAGAACATGAGATCAGCACAGTTTTTTTTTTTCTCAAGCTTACAACTTAGCTTAGAAAATAATTGCCAAACGAATCAGTAAATTCATTTGCAGTGCTTAACAAGCTGTGTGAATCGAAGCAACATGACCATCTCATACAGGCAAACCTTGTTCTTGCTGGCACAAAGTCTAATGGGAAAATAAATGCCTTGAATAAAAGTTCAGGGTGCTAACAGATAGACGATTGCAAGTCTCATTAGCCAAAAGCCGTCTGTAATATTGTCCTGAGACCACCGGTAAAGTTTCTGACGTCTAGTTAAGAAATTACAAGAGAAAATAGACACGTAGGCACATACCCACAACTACTTTTACTCAAGTCCTTGAATGGACATACTGAATCCCAGGCAGCAGCCGAATAGCATCCTGCAGTAGTTCGCTTTTAATAGTCCCAGTCTTCCGAATTCCTACATCTTGCCAAAAGGATAGCACCGTTTGTCCAGGAAGAGAGAGTACTTTTTCTGAAGATCATACAGTGAACCATGCCCTGTTTTGTAATTCCATTCGCCAGGCTCCCCGGTCAACATCACACACTCTCCTTTTCTTAAACTGATATCTATGTGAAATGAATGAGCTGAAGTTCACGGTCCAGTTAGGAACGGATAATACATTCATTGTCCTGGCAGCAAACTTTTTTTTTTTAACTCCCTGGAAGAATTCACGCTTGCTGCAAGAATAATAATTACGGAAAACTAGGAATGCGGTGCTAACGAATTAATCCTTAACGGACACCACCTTAACGAGGACAGCAATGATTCTGGGACTCTCTTCCTCACAGGACGAGCGTCTCCTGTGACAATGAGCTATTGTACATCCTCCCACTTCACTCTAGCTCTTATAGATCCCAGAAGTCAAAGGTTGTCTGGCCTGGTTGACCATGACATGTGAGTTAACTCATTCTGCAGCTACGAGTTAGAAGTTCCTTAAACTTCCTTGTGCCCAGAGCAACTGAAAGGAAGGGTGTGTGTGTGGATCGGTTCCGCTTAGAGCTGGCAGTTCTAAGAGGCGGGAGGACTGCTCTGACATAAACAAACATGAAAAAGTTAGATGTGGGAGCTGTGGTCCCCGAGGAAGCTGAGAAACGGAGGCTTAGGGTACTCTCACAGGTGACTTGAGACCTTCCAATTACGGGGACATGGAGGGAATCTCGCCGGGCTTGCTTTTCTCCAGTGCTCGATATGATATGCACCCCTAGACAATTTCACAGCCAAGGAGAAACATGTACCCCACAGTTCTCCAAAACAAAAGTGAAGGGGGTGTGAATCTAGAGAAGGGGGCACTAAACCCAAGGGGTAAGGCAAATCTGCAGACAGCCATGGCTAAAACACAGAATTCCACCATAAAACTTTCGGTAGTCTTAAAAATATATTTAATATATGAAAAACAAAACAAAACACCAAACACTGTCCTGTAGAAAACAAGGGCAAGCATTACTGGGAACTCAAGTTGCAGAGTGGCAGAGAGAGGGAGGGTGGCAAGAGGAAGCAATGTGAGGCAGCCTCACTGAAGAGTGTGAAAAAAATCAAATGTGAGTTTGATGAATGTGAGGTCTGGGACATTTTGTCAAAGAGGGAGGGAAAGTAGAAAAGGGGGGGAAAAGGAAAAAAAAAAAGGCAGTCCCGGCTGCCAACTCACCATCCACCAAGTTCTGGCCGAGATGTCGTAGCAAAGCTGCCATTTGATGGAGCCGTCGGAAGCTTTCCCTGCCATTACGCTGTCAGCAAGCTTCATCTGATGCTAACTCACGGGAGATAAGACACCTAATTGAGAAAACATTTGCAGTGGCATGTGGGGCAACATGTAGTCCGGTCCATACCATATGGAATCATGGGTAAAAAAAAAAAAAATCTCCTTGACAATGAACCAATCTCTCCCAGACCCAGTGGCAAGGTGAAGTGGAGATGAGAAGTCTGCAGCTAACACTGTCTTCCCTTCTCTCTTTAAAACAAGAGCCCACTGCTGCACATCAAAGGGAGGTGGTTAAAATTAGGGCTTCGTCACTCAGATGATTTTGGTCTGCAAGGTTTTTCCTTTCCTTCCAACAACCAGCCCCCCCCCCTTTTTTTTTTAAGGAGAATAAAGAGATTTAATAGGACAAAGGCAGGTAGTGGACTGCGGAGGGAGATCGCCACAGGCTATTAGCCTAAAATTTCTGCCTGACAGATGGAACTGCTTAGAGACTATCATGCAATGTTTGGGGCATTTTTCCCTCCCCCCAACTCAGACTCTAAGTCTGATTCAGTATCTGTTTTTCACAGCCACTCTCCTCTTGAACGTGAGCTATGCATTTTAGAAAGTGTTTGGTTCAGTTTTGCTGTGTTACACATCTCCCTTGGAAGCAAAGCAAAAACTCTAAAACTAAATCTCGGAATAACTGAACAGGTTTTCCAAGGAGAAAAAAAATTCCAGGGGCAAAATATGTCTCTTTCTATACCTTGTTTGTGTGGTTTGTTGTTGTTGTTGTTTAAATTTTTTAATTAATTCATTAGTTAATTTGGTTATGAAAGAACCTAAATACAAGATGCCAGCATCGGACTCCCTTGCTTTCTGGTTCAGTTGGCATTGTGTGTAGTTGTGTTTTCATGTGAGTAAATTACTACATTGCTGGTGTGGTACACATTCTAGCCAACACTAGGCTATATATCTATATTTTTTTGATGCTGTTAAAATGAATTCTGAACTCCTTCATTCTTTATAAATAAAGTAAGCAGTCATTACCAATTCATTTTTTACACAATTCAGGCTAAATTTGATATGAAAGTCTCCTTAATCAGGAAAAATTAACTCTGATTTCCTCACTATAGTGTAGCCATCTTCTTTGTAGAAATTTTAAGTTAAGCATTTTTTCTTTTGCTCAAAACAAACAAACAAACAAACAAACAAAAAACAACCCACAATAGCATGAACCTGCCTAAGAAAAGTACTAGAGAAATGAATTTTTTTTTCAAGTGGGAGAAACTTTAGACATCTGCTGAATTCAAGCCCCTTCTTGAGTACTAATGGGGGAAAGGAAGTGACCGGAATCTCTTGGATTCTACCACCTGCCTTCGGTAGCTGTCATTCCTGTGGACTGAGCTGGGCAGGGGCTGCAGATAACACCTGTGAGGAACATCACTGCAAGCTCATCCTGGGGTTCTTCTTGAAGATGAGCCACCCTGGCATCCCCAAGCTTTCACCAGTGACGATCTACAGTTCTGTGCCCGGAGGCCTTCCATGTGGGTACCTCAGGGTGTGGGAGGATTGATCACTGTTTCTCACAGCTATCAAACTGTGATCATTGAAGAGTTGTGGTTTTAACAATCCAACTATCGAGTGAACTTTTCCTATGCATATTTTCAGCCTAATTGTATTTTGGCAGCTTTTGTTCTGGTCTTTAATTTAAAAAGAGGTTAAGTTTGGTTGCTTTTTGCTTTTTATTTATGGACCACTCCTTAACAGTAATAGGGGTTGTTATTAATATTTTAAACTATTTACCATTATGATAATACAGTAGATAGCTCTGTTTTTTTTTTTTTTTTTTTTTTTTTACAAAATGATTTCAGTAAGGTAATTTTTAGTCCTTAGAACCAGGGGTATTTTCTCATTTCAGGCATGCCCCAAGTCTGCATTTAGGGATGAACAGCACATAGAATAAATCTGCTATTTTTTCTCTTTTTGTCCTCCATTGTAATCATCTAATAAAATGGGGCTAGAAGGATTGTTCTTGATCTCTGAGGGGGTTCTTTGTGTTTGCACACCCTTGGTCTTAGGTCGCTTTGAAGAGCTTATGATACCATATCAAATGTTAGATTGGTGCCAGTGTCCTCTGGGTGACATAGGCTCCTTCCAGAAACATTGCCTGGCCAGAAGAGTTGTACAATCGCATCGTCAAGAAAATGACCATCTGGAAAAAGACTAGAAGAGAATTTGTAAATTCTAGGTATAAGGTAAAATAGCTACTTGGTTCCCCCACCTCAAAGGAATAGGAAAAGGAAGCAGCATTCTGGCTTTTAATCTACCTCCTGTTCTGCCCATTTGCTTTCTTTAAGTTCCCTTTCCTATTTTATTTTCTCCAGCTTCCTCTCCTGCACTAGGGTGCATGGACGTTTGTACTTGTGTGACAAAGCATTTCTGTGTCTAAGCATGTCTGTCAGAAACCACTCAAGTTAAAGGTGTTTGTCCTCCGAGGCACACAGCATTTCCAGGATTCAGAACATTGTATGCTTGTCCATTATTTATGAATGAATGGGACACCGCCTAAACTGGCACCCAGACTTCATTTTGTGAATGATGAAATACCTTCAAGTACTTTGTAGCAGATAACACAGTAGTCTTGAACAAAAAAAGTTAGATATTTTTGGATAACAGCTTTAAATCCAGAACAATTAGACACATTTAACATTCTCATTGTGGACTAAAAGCCTGATGGAAGCTGCCCTTTCTCATATAGCAGTCTTTTCACAGTGTGGCCCATTGTTAATAGCCTTAAAACAAGATTAAATAAAACATGTTAAATATTGCAATTATTGTGGGAAATAAAATTATTTGGTGAGCATAATGGAGAACAATTCAAGCATTTAACATGATTCAGGAAATGCTACTCCAAACAATTGCATTGCTTTATGCATTTTCCCCTCTTTGATTGCTGACAGATGCCTTTTTGGAAACAAACATCTAAATGGTTTGCCTTCAGTCAGGGGGAAAAAAAAGCGGCTACATGGTTTGAATTTAACTCTTGTCATTTGAACACTTCTCCATGCATGTGAGCGGATCTGAGGGGAAGGCAGCATTCCCATCGCAAAACAAGTCTCCTTCTTTCCCTTTTCCTTTTCTTTTCTTGAGTATGTATTGTAAGAAGTGGGGTCCCCTAGCTGCGTAGTCAGGAGACAGAATAAGGCCCAGGTGATAAAGGGAAGCACTGGGAAGGAAATGGACCATCACAAGAAGCCTTGGGCCAAGTGCCAGTGGCTTCCTAACCTGTCTGGTTGTCACAGACCAAGTGCCCGGCTGAAACCTGTTGTGTTATGAGGGTTTAAAAAAAACCCCAAACAACAACAACAAAAACCCAACAACTCCAGAGCACGGGATTTGTAGCTGGGCCTTTCTTCCAGTGTACTTTGGGCACAGGCCTGCAGGACTGCTGTCAACAGGTGTACAAAACTGATGAAAACTTCGGATCTGTGCTGAGGCAATGTGTAATGGAATATTAATGGTTGTCAAAGGCTTCGATAGTAGAATGGGTAAGAGTATTGTTTCTGAAGTCTCATGCCCTGCTCTGGGGAGTTATTGACTGTGTGGCCTCTCCCAGCCTAATTAACCTCTCTGATTGTGTGTGTGTGTGTGTGTGTGTGTGTGTGTGTGTGTCCTGTATGAATCAGGAAAACAAAGAAAATAACATTTTCGTATGCATGTGTATATACGTGTATTTGTGTAGCTGTGAGCAAACGCATGCATCAGGTGTCTATTTCCTAATATGTAACAAGGGCTGTGCTGTTAGCACTGCTGTTCCTGTCTTGAGAAATTCCCTGTTTTCCCATCCTCTGGTCCTGTGCTTTGAGGCTGGGTTATCTCCCTTTGGTTCTCCCTTAACAAGCTGAGCCTTGTTCCAATACAGCTCCGATACTCGTGCCCACTCCCCAACTCATGTTTTCAGCCTGTCTTCCCATAATCACCTGGAGATTCCTGAGGCAGGATTGTGTCTTCCTCTGTTATAAGGGCTTTGGGAATGGGAGGAGGTGCCCCAGGGTTTACGTCAAGAAGACACGGGAGTCTGCCCACCTGGAATGCCAGTTGCAGCCTCACAGTCCTGCGGGCTCCTCTTTACATGGCGCTCATGCTGCCTCCCCTTTTAGAATACAGCCTGGGTCAGAGTCCCACTCTGCAGGGATCTGCAGCTCTTTGCTTCCCTGTTGCCATCTTTATCCAGATCATCCTTCTGTGTCTACTTCAGATAGACTGGCTCTATTACCACCTGTCTTTGATGAACATATGTCTTTTATCCATTCATCCATCCATTAAATAGCATTTCTGCAGTGCCAGCAATTAAATGCATTTCCCTCTCCTTTTAAGCTTTGTTTCCAGGACCCTTGGAAATGTGAAACTCTACAAGAGCACGTGATTTGAACGCAGCGTGTAATAACAGCCAACGTTTATCCAGTGTTTCCTCTCAGTCAGGCGATGTTCCAAGAGTCTTAAGTATTTTTTTTCCAGGTAGGTTCCTATGACGTAGACTTATTATTAACTTCACTTTATAATCAGAAACAGATGCTGGACACAAAAAGTGTCCTATTTAGGGTTTCTGAGTTAGAACTAGAATGAGGATGAAGGCCAGGAGTTGGGTCCAGCCCCTTTACCTCTGAAGTCACTGATAGGATTCTGCACCTGCTATATGTCAGGAATCTCCTAAGATGCTTTTAGGTGAAGCACGTGAAGCATGTACAACAGTCTAGAAGGCTAATCTCAGCTACAAGCAAGATTTTGTTTAAAAAGAAAAAGAAAAAAAAAAAACAAGAATGATTCAGCCCACATCTGCTTGACTAAAAAACATCCCACCCATGCTTTTCCTATTCTAAGAAAGTGGTTAGATTTTGTTTCTTTTGTAGATTTAGACATTGGGGAAAAAAAACCCCACCAGATTGAAACACCAACATCTTAGAAGCCCTGAAATTAGAAAGGTTCCCTGTTGCTGAGGTTGCAGAGCTTGGTTTAGGGCAGATGGGCATCTAAGGTTTAAAAAGGAAAAGAGAATCCTGTATTGAAGAGAGATTATCTACTATTGATACCTAGGTCTTTCCTCTAACTGTAGTCAGGTGGAAGGGTCCCCAAGTGGAGCCCAGGACACTGCAGTACAGTGCTGAAAGTGTGTGAGTGAGTGTGCTTTCACTCATTGGTTTTGTCTTAGGCAGAAAGTTCAGTAGCCCAGCCCTCTTTTCTGGAAGGTAGTTATTTCTTTTCTGTTCTTTTCTTTTCCCTCCTTCTTCCCTTCTTTTCTTCTTCCTTCCTTTTGACAAAGTGGCATAACTATCTGTATAGGTAACATCATTTCTAGGTATAATTGCCCTGATGAAAAACAAACTTGTGTCCCAGGCCACCTTGAAGTGTCGCAGAAGCAAATTCACATACCAGAAAGGGCAGTAGTGAAGAAAATTCAGGGGACCCAGAGAGCCCCATTCGATTCAAATGATGTACTTACTCTAGGACTGGTCATATTTTTGTCTCTGTGTATGCATGGAAACATGTAGAGTTTGTCCTTCCTTCGGCAGGAACCTACCCAACATGTCCTACAAGGAATTAATTTCCTCCTTAGTAGCATCTCTTGTACTTCCTTTCTATTTAGAAGTTCTTTGGCTTTTAATCTCTCTATGCATTTTCTGCTAGCCAGCTGCCACCCAAGATTGGGCTAAACCCTCTGCCCCTTGTTATAAAGAAGGAAGAGAGAGAGAGAGAGAGAGAGAGAGAGAGAGAGAGAGAGAGAGAGAGAGAAAGCATGCAACACAAGCTTCTAATAAGTATATTCACAACTTCTATGCAATGTGCTTAAGAAAACTAAAAGGTTAATATATTCTAACTAGATGTTAGGTATAGAATGTCAGATCTGTCAAATTTCATTATAACTCGCTGCTCATTGGAAAAGATTTGATTTCTTTTGCCACGTCCTACTATGTTCAAGCCACACACTGCCAGCAGCAGCCCACTGAAGACCACAGGCTGGCAGTGAGCGGGCGCGAGTGGGAAAGCAGCCGCAAGGACCATCTGTTTCCGATTTCTAGCTGAGCCAAGATGTGCAGCGAAGTGCATTCCATTCACCAGGCCAGCTTCTCCCCTGCTCAAGTTATTAGTGTTACAAGTGAGATGATCTTTTCCAAACAGCAGGGGAGCCATAATCCTTATGGAACAGGATTTTAAAACACACACATACACTCACAAAACATACACACACACCGCCACCACCACCAGTTAGACATCTTTTGTTAAAGTTGTGAGAAAGGCTGCTTATAAATATAATTACAGCCTTTCATGAAGCTTATAAAGAATGCTTTATTAATGCAATGATAACCTCGGAGGTAGCAACACATTCATCGGCCTCATTGATTCTCATTGAACGATCCAGTATCTTTAGAATGGCTTTTATGGATATGTTAAGACGGAGGCATTTAAACCATCTTTCCAAAGTGTACTGGGCTTAGGGGTCCTCAGTGGGACCCTAGTTTACCAGGACAGGTGGTGTTATCTTGCAAATGTCACAGGATTGAGCTCACTGGATAATTTAGGAGAGAGAAGCTATGTTCCTCGTATCTGCTCTCCTTGGAAGGCTGAAGATTTTAAGAAAAGTTTGGCGGGGATGGAAGAAGGCTGGTTGTATGGTAATATGATGGAAATGCCACCAAGAAGTTGAGATCTTAAGTAATTAGTGTCATAAATGTGTGTTTAATAACAGGTGATTGACACCATGCCAAGGAGTCCAAGGGGAAAGCAGGTGGTTTGCCTTCCAGGTGTTCACTACTGGCTCTCACTGAGGAAGCAGGCATAAGAGCAGGCGAGTACTTTGTAGTTCAACAAAGCCGGGGAAGGTAGCCTTGTCTCTTAGACACACAGGCGTGATTCTGTGCTGTCATACATCCTCTGTAGCCACATCTGTAAAATAGGGACAGTGTTGGCCAAGTTACATGGAGTGCTAGGGGGATTAACTGAACCATTTTCCTACGCAAAAGAACAAGAATACTGGGAACAAATTCAGTACACATGCAGAAACCTGTTTCTGTGTCCTTCATTTATCCTTAGAGTGCCAGAGTCTTTTGTGTCTCTCTTTTGTGATATGAGGATGCCGTGTGACTTCTTTGGGTGTGGGTGGTCCTGTAGTATGCTCTCCATTCAGAGACTTTCCCAGGAATGTGGTAGCCAATATCTTGCAGTTGAACACTCCTTTTCTGGGAGGGAAGAGTTGTTTGTGTTTGCCTTCCAGTCTGGAGGCTCTTCTCTGGGTCAGGCTCTGGGTTACGGCACCAAACAAGACCTGTAGAATCATATGCACCCATGAGTAACCAGGAACCTAAGGAATGCTTTGGCTCCCGGTCAATGCTTTTTATAAAAAAAAAGAAAAAGATTTTATAAAAATTATAGTTTTTTTTGTATTGAAACCAAGAAATCATATAAATCTATTTAAAGTAAAGAGATGTGGATAAACAAGACAAAAGCTCTTACCCTGCATGTTAGGAAAATGAAGCTCAGCATTGGTGTCCATTAGAGTCATGGGGCAAGTTATTGGCAGGGATGGAGCTCCTGCCCAGGAAGCAGAGAGAGCGAGACTTTTGGAAGCACCTGCGTAAGTTTATTGTGGTAGCTGTTAGGCTCAGCACCTGCAGGGAAGTGAAGAAGGGGGGGGGGGGGGTTGAGCAAGCCGCGTAGTGGTGGTGAGAAATTAGTTGGCTATAAGAAAAGGCCCAGAAAATACTGCAGACAAGGGCTGGGAGGCCCATGTGGAGTTATCCCAAATTGAAACAAAGGGATAGAGATATTTTATTTTATTTACTGGGAGCGTGTCACTCTAGGACAGAGGGTCTCAACCTGTGGGTCCAAACCCCTTTGGCAACCATCTGTCTCTTAAAATAATTACATTGCGATTCATAAAAGTGGCAAAACTAGTTATAAAGTAGCCACAAAAATAATTTTATGGTTGGGAGATCTCCACAACTTGAGGTACTGTATTAAAAGGGAGCAGCATTAGGAAGGTTGAGAACCACTGCTCTAGGAGAAGGGAAGGCCTTCAGGTTAGAGTACAAGCAAAGAATCAACAAGAGGAAGGCAGGGGCTGGGAGGCAAGTGTCATCTGGAAGAGTGTCTAGACGGGATGCCACAGGATCTCTTAGTACTGGAGAGGTCTCCAGCAACAGAGGACCCCACTCTGCCCACTTCCCAAGTGCCAAGGAAGAGGCCTCCATCCCCAATGTTTAACTTTTAACCCAGTGGATTCAAGAGGATCATCTCTCTCACAAACCACAGGGGCCAGGAAGAGATAGACAGGGCAAGGGGATCAGGGTTGTGCATTTCTTGGCTTTCTAGTTGTTGAAAGGCACCAGACAGTAATTATTAAAATATATGGTGCTTACCTGTTTTGGTTGGCTAGTGAGCTACTGGGGATCTGCCTAATTTTGGCTACTTTAGATAGCACTGGGATTACCGGGACCAGCCACCACAATGGGTTTTGATGTGGGTCCTCGGACTCTGAACTCAGATCTTCATGCTGTGTGAAGATTAATTTAGTCACCAAGCCATCTTCCCAGCCCCTGAATTATCACTTTTGACATAGGGCTTTAGAGAGAATTTTGAAATTTTGGTTTCTGTAAAAAAAATACAGAAATATTATAAGAATATATATATATATATTTGGAGGAGACTTGAGCTCCACAGGAGAGCAACAGAACCAAAAAATCTGGGCACAGAGGTCTTTTCTGAGACTGATGCTCCGACCAAGGAGATGGCCTAGGATCCCTGCACGGATGTAACCCATGACATCTCAGTCTCCAAGTGGGTTCCTTAGTAATGAGAACAGGGGCTGTCTCTGACATGAACTCAGTGGCTGGCTCTTTGATTGCCATCCCCTGAGGGGAGGGGGGCAGCCTTACCAGCCCACAAAGGAAGACAATGTAGCCAGTCCTGATGAGACCTGATAGGCTAGGGTCATATGGGTCTCCCTTATCAGTGGACTTGGGAAGGGGTTTGGGAGTTTCAGGGACAGAGGGTGGGATTGGAAGCAGACTGGGAGCTGGATTGGGGCTACAGCAGGGATACAAAGTGAATAATTGTAATAAATAAAATAAATTAATAAATTAATTAAAAATATAAAAAAGAATATTTTTGTGCTAATCCCAGGGGTGTGTGTGGGGTGGGGTGGGGTGGGATATGGGATTCCATCACAGCAGCTGAGTATGATTTGCCCCGTGCTCTAGCAGAGGCATGATGTTGCCAGCTGCAGATTGTGTGACATTTGGAATTCTGGGGACTTTCCAGAGGGTAGATAAATAATAGGGCCCCAAGAGGCATGGGGGGGTTGTTTGCAGTTTGTAAGTAGTTGTGCACAAAGAAGAAACAACAACAACAAATCGGATATCCTGACAACAAAGATCAAAGTTGATGTCCCTAATCATCAGGAAATAATAATATCATCCCCCTTTCCAACTCCTGAATTTCAGGCTTCTCTTTCCTTTTCTATCTTTTTTTCTCTCTTATCTAGTGTTAAGGAGTTGAAAGGACGGAAGAAAAAAAATAAGAGTGGGAAAGAAGAACCCACAAAGTAGCAAACACTGGTTACATAAGGCTATATTCACAAATGATTGTATTAAGAACCAAACTGAAAAAACCCGAACAGTTATAGACCTGTATACAATGGTCTTAATTTAGTAATTATCTATAAATGCAGGCATATAAAGTGGGTATTTTCAATGAAAGAATGTAACAGAACACTTACTTGCTGTCAGCCTCCAGACCTTAGGGGAATAATAATAAATACTTTTATCTTCAGTTCTAGAATTTTAAAGCATTTATGTAATTGCATATAAATAAAGCATGAAAGTGGTTTGACAGGATGTGTGAAAATGCTTAGAAATCTTTGACTACATATTTTCTCCTCAGGTATTAAAAAGGTGGCTCCACCACTGCATATACACATCCTTTAGAAAGTCTTCAGAGTGGTGAAAATTTAGAAAGAAACATTCCATGCAGTATAACCACATCAAAGCATATTGTGAAGCCATAAAAGAAAATGTTGTTTACAAATGAAAAATGCTTATGCTGTAATAGTGTGAAAAAAGCAGTATGCAAAATTGAACACACAGAATGAACACAGTTCAGCAAAAAAACCAACAATCTATTCATTAGAAGACAGAAAACATTCACATGTTATTGGTTGTGTACACAACTGATGGGATTATAATTTTTTTTTCTCTTCTGCTCTTTCAATGAGAGGCTGTTGTCTCTATAACAGAAACAAATAGATGTTAAAAACACCGAAGCTGGAAATGTGCACTGACTGGTGATTAGTCTTAAGCATTCTTTCCCAGTCCATCATGAACTGGTCCCCCTATCTCCATTGCCTTGACATTTAGCTGGGTTCTTCCCAAGTAAGGCATAGAAGGCCGAATGAGAAGGTGAAGAGCCAGGGTCATGCCACTGCTCTTCTGGGTACTTGCAGCATGGGAACAGATTCCTGTCCAAACCCAGGCATCTTTGTCAGTGGAGTGATCTCTGACTAGACCAGGGATTCCTGGGGACGTGGAGCTTAATGTGTATTTTCTGGCATCTGGAGACCTCCTAAAAAATCTTAACACACTCCATGATTTCCATATTAGTTTTACAGGAATCTGATAAATGAGGAATGATGTCATTGTTTCAGAGCCACGGGGCTAGATGAGGAAGGTACAGTTCTTATCATAGGAGTCATGACCCCCTGTGAGATGGTGTAACTTAGAATGGGGTCACAATAGCAGCAATGTTAAAAGGTTTTCTGACCTTTGGTTGTGAGCTCTCTCTCCAGCCTCATGGAAGGTTTCTAAGTATGCAACAACCCAAACCAAATTTCAAGTTAGATGTGTGATGAATCTGTGGTGTTTTTGGCAGGGTTCACCGGTGTTACATCATGTGACTTCACTGAAGCCTTGGTTCTGAGAGCACAGGTTTGCCCTGCTGCTCGCCGTCATGCTGTTGCTAAGTCCCGGAATGCTGTTTGAAATACCTGGGCCAGATTTGAGACTAGGACTAGACATAGGGAATTTTCCTTTGGATGATCAGGGCTAGCCAGGAAACTCCCCAAACAATATAATATATTATGGTTGGCCTTGTCGGCCCCTCAGAGATTGAAGATAAGACCCTATTGCTGTACCCCTATACTGTGCACTTAGGACACAACAGTTAAAGTATTTTATTGGGGTCTGACCTGAAAGCCTCTTTTCTATGCTCTAGCTTGCAGGGTACCAGAAACTACTATGCAAGATGCCAAGAGAAAGAGGCAATTAATAGTCCCATTCAGATGTAACACCTATCACCCATGGCAATGACCAGCATGGTAAGATAAACATTAAGGTATGGTAAGTGGCACTCACAGGTAGGTGGTAAACAATGGTTGTCTAATTGCACTTAAGCCCATTCAACAAGAGGAAAACCGTTCATGGTACTAGAAACCTAGCCAACCTTCCTTGGCAAGTGAGGTCATAGAGGAGACTGAACTACCACCACTTTATTAGACCAGCTTAATTCCTGACTGCATTCTAAACGTTATCCTTCTATTATTATGCTTGATCCAAACGCTTTTCTTTACAACAAATGGAGACCATCAAAAACTCTGCAGCTAGACACAACACAGACACCAACAGATGCTGGGGGGGGGACTACTCAAGAGGACAATCTACGTCACAACTCCTGCATCTATCTGTGGCTCTGTAAACATCACAGAAGAGGGGACAGGAACACTGTAAGACTCAAAGACCAGGAAGTCTGCTGTCAGTCTTTTCTTACCCATGTCTGCATAAACAAGATCTGAACAGTGGCAATATGAGTAAACATGTTGACATAAAAGGACAAAAGAAATCTCACAGGACCACATCTATAGATAAGGAACTAACTATAGGCAACTGATGACTGCTGAGGATGGGAGACTTATTCCCTCTCAGGAATGAGCTCCCAAATTTGTTATTCAATATAAACAGTATCTCTGATACTGTATATACACAAACAACAGAATAGACTCAGAAGGTTGTGTTTGCATATTTGCGCATGCACACACACAACACCCATATATATACATATATATGTATAATATATATGTAAAAAATATATACATTTTATATATATATACATATAGTATGTAACAATATTGTTGTAGGTGACTATTACTATTTACTATTGGTTTATCTTTTATTAACGCTGCTGTTAATCCTAAACAGCTGTATACCCAAATCACAGCACAGACACTGGGATTTATTTAATTAACCTAGATCACGATGCTGGGCAATAGTTGTTCCATCCTAAACTTCCAAGCCCACGTAGTTTCTACCACTCAGATTTCCCACATTATACTTGCATTTTGTGATATATTAGGTCCAGTCCATCTTTCCACATCGTTCCAAGACCTCTGCTCCTGCCTCTGTTCTCCCAGCTCTCTCTCCCTTCTCCGTCCTCTGTCTCCCACCTTCCTGTCCTCTGGCTCCTCCCTCTCTTCCTGCTTTCTTTCTATTGCTCAACATTGTGGCTAGTTGCTTTATTTTGGCATGTTTACACAAAGTTGAGACAGGTGATGCTTAGAATAAGTATCACAATGCAATGTCCGATTGAAACCAGAGAGTGGGGGAGAGAAATAAGCATTTAAATGAACAAGGTGTATACATTCCAAAAGAACATTATAACAACACAATATATACATGTAACAAAAATAATATATACATGTAACAATAATAATGGGACAAGAAGAGGCTATCAGTTTGAGAGTTGTGGCAATTTGGGAGTGAATAGAGGGAGAAAAGAGAAAGGAAAGTGTTGCAATTATACTTTAATTAAAATGTATAAAAATTACAAAGAAAGATTAGGGTAGATTTTTCCATAATTTCTGAAATGGATCCAAACATACACCTGCGATTTGTACTATATATTTATGAAGAATGGTATTCTCAGAATTAGTGATTATTTTATATACCTATATATCAATGGTCACGTAAAAAATTTTCAGATGTAAAGTGATCATGATTGGTAAGTTTAGAAAACCTTGTTCTTGACATTATTTTGTACATGCCTTAGGGGATGTGCAGACTTTGTGTAATCAGTAAATATTCTGACACTGGGCCATACTCTCAACCCTACATGTTGTTGAGTATATAATATAAATATAATGCCACAAATTATATTTTTAGGACTGTATTTTCCCCTTATGTCTAACACCATAAATTGAATTAATTCGCACACTGTCATTATGACATTTTACTAGCCTGTAGATGACTATGCATTTATCTTTACAATTGAGCTTTCCACCTTCATATGCTTTTGTGAGACTCTTTATCATCTTTCAATTCAATTAAAAATTCTCTTTTAGCATTTCTTATTTTAATAACTGCAGTGTTGATGAACTCCCTCAGTTCTTATTTATCTGGGAATGTATTTCTGCTTTATTTTTGGAGAAATTATGGCCAGATATAGTATTCTTGATTGGCATTATTTTTCTTTAGCACTTGAATATATCATTGTGTATCCCTCTGCCTGGAAAGATTGCAATGAGAAAGCCCTTGAAATTCTCACCAAGCCTTATATGTGACAAGTCATACCACAGTGCTTCCAGAATCTCTATCTTTGTTTTTTGACAGCTTGGTTATAATTTATTAGTATGTGCTTCTTTGGATTAAGCTTGGCTAGTGTCCTTTAGACATCTGGATTTCTATTTCTTTTCACAGGTTTGGCCAATATTTATTCATGTAATCTTTTATTATCTGCCTTCTTTCTGTTCTGTGTCTGCCTCTCTCTCTCTCATTTTTATTTTCTTAGTGCTAGGAATTGAACTAAGAGCCTAACTAGCACTCTAACAAGTACTATCTAACATCCCATTCTTTTCTAACCTCTCTATTTTATTTCTGTAGGATTTTCCCCTCTTTTTATACTTCTGATGGGTCAATGATCCATCTTTGTGTCTGATGATTTCCTTTTGTGAGTGAATTACTGAAGAACACCTTCTCTTGTGAATTTCTTTATCCTATTCTGCTCTTCAGCTTTAAAATTGCTGTTTGATATTGTCATTGTATCCATTATGTTCTTGTGAATTTATTGACTATCTCTAATATGGTTATTTTGAATTCTTAATTTGGTAATTCATTAACCCCATTAATTGCAGTCTAGGGTTTGGAGATTTATTTTGTTCCTATGATTGGGCCATGTTTTCTGCTCTTTGGCGTGTGACTTGTACCTTTGTATTTGGAGTTGTGCATTTGAAAAACACCTGTCTCTGTATCTTTCTACTTCAGCTCTGTACAAGGAAAGACCTTTACAGTCATCTGAGGTGAAGATTTTGGAACACTTTCAAGTTTTCCTAGGGATACATTTTCCCATGCTTTTATGTGTAACCCTGTCAGAGTTGTGCTGGTTTAGTCTTCAGTTTGTAGTCTCTTCCTCCCTCTAGTGTGTATCTGTAGTATTACAAGTCCCACAGTGCCAAACTATGTGTCTTTCCCCGTGGCCCCAGGCCAATAAGGTACTATTTTCCCATCAGGAACATATCTGTGTCCGGTAAGCCAGAAAGGAGTCTTCCTGAAGTTCCCTGAAAAGTTGGGATTTTTCAGACATGTGTTCCATTCATCCCTTCCACTCCCAAAGCCACAAACTGGGCTCTCATTCCCTATGTGTAAGGCTGTGCCAGTTTCTGTTTGTGGCATTACAAGTTCTCTGGCACTGACACAAGCTGTTGAGCTCACTTTTGTTCTCTGCAGCCCCTAGGCATGAACACTGTGAAGTATGTGAGACAGAAATGAGTTCCTCAAGAGAAAATACTTTGAATGTAAATTCTACTTTTCTCTTTACCTTCCAAGAAAGAAGCTGAAAATTGGGCTTTTGCTTAGCTCTGGTGAAGGTGACTTTTGAAATCGAATTGCTTCTTTAACTCATCTTCTCTCTCCATCTACCCCCTCTTTTATTCTCTCTCTCTCTACTACTTTTTTCTTCTTTCCTTTCTCCCTCTGTCCCTCTCTCCCTTCATCTCTCTTCCTCTTTCCTCCCTCCCTCCCTCCCTCCCTCCCTCCCTCCCTCCCTCCCTTCCTTCCTTCCTTTCTTTTTTCCCCTCTGTTTCTTTCCAGATTGACCAGTATTGTTTATGCTGGCTTTGGATTTGTGATCTTCCTACTTCAGCTCCCCATGTCACTGAGATTAAGGATGAGTATCAGTGCACCTGGCTTACCATTTTCAATGTGACTATTTTTGGATTTGAATTTCAGGGTACTGAAGTTTTCCAGTTAAGTTCAGAGGTTTCAAGGCACTTTCCATTCACATATGACATATTTTCATCAACCTTTCTATGGGGATAATGAAATTTCATGATTCTGATTCTGCCATTTTGCTACTGTCACTATCCTTTATCTCTTAAATAATGAGAAATGAAAGCATACTCTACAGTCATGAGCAAAACACAAACTTTCCTTCCCCAAATACTGCTTGCTACCTTCTTGCTGTCTTCTTTACTTTATTCAACATTTCCCATCTGGGTGCTTTGTGTTATTGTGAGCAGAGTTAGTATTAAATTTTACTCAAGGCCTGAATTGGAGAACCATGTATTTCATAAATATAAATAAAATATTGAAGAACACCTGGATGCCTTTGTCAATCAGGTTCTAGGGTTGAGACCTGGCATATGCATCTGTCTTAGTTGGTTTTAACTCTCAACTTTACAAAGCCCAAGAAGGTCTCATTTGAAGGATTGCAGGGATCAGATGCTCTTGTTTCAACATGTCTGCAGGGGATTGTCTTGATTGCCAATTGATGTAGGAAAACCCATCCCACTGGGGATGGCACCATTCCCTAAGCATATGGTTCTCAATATTCCTAAGGCCATGGCCCTTTATTTAATACAGTTCCTTACATTGTGATGACCCCAACCATAAATTTTCTTGGTACTTCATAACTGCAATTTTGCTTCTGTTATTACTGCAATGTAAATATCTGTGTTTTCTGATGGTCTTAGATAACCCTTATGAAAGAGTCACTGGACTCCCAAATGGGTCATGACACACAGGTTGAAAACCAGTTCCCTAGGCAGATAGGCAGTCCTGAACAGCAGAAGGAAGCTAGCTCAGGGCTGGAGAAACGGCTCAACCGTTAAAGGATACGCTCACAACCGCAAATATAAGAAAGCTAGCTAAACACAGGCCTGCCAGAAAGCCAATAAAGTAGTGTTCCTCCATGGGCTTTGCTTTCAAGTTCACACTTGCATTCTTCCCTGCCTTTCCTTATTGGCAGTCTGTAACTTAGAAGGGTAAATCAACAACAAAATGCCTTCCTCTCTTAAGTTGCCTTTTTTTCATAGGACTTTGTCACAATGGAGATGGAACTAGAAAAGAAACTAAACATCACTTTTCATGGACTCCTTGCAGATCTCAACTATAACCTTTTTTTAAACCTCTCTTACTGAATGTATTTACACATACATACATTAAAGATTTATGTTTGTATAATTGCAACATTAAAGATAATCTCCAGTTCAGAATGTGGGAAATATTAAGACAATAGAAACCTTTAGGTAAAAGTGAAAGCAGATTAACCAAGTCTTTCTTTTTCAGAAGGCTTGAATATAGTGGATTTCTGATCAATAAAGAATTATTTTCTAGAGTGGAGAATCCTTTCATAACCTTTTCTTTCTAATGTGATATGAAATATCCATCAATTTATGTCATATATATATATATATTGGTAGTTATAAATGACAAATGAAAATCATTTTGCAACAGTAAAAAATTCTTATTACAGCCAAATTTGTGAATCGGTATAAATAATTTATATATGAATAGTGATACCAATCTTTCTTCTTTACCATATGGATCAATATAAATAAGTTATAATTTGTACAATGAAGTTAACTTGGTTTGCGGGGTTTTTTGGTGGAAATACTATTATCTTATTATACAATATCACATAATTATGTTATAGAATTTGAATATTGTATATAACATGCACAAATCTTCATGAATATAATTTTAATTTTCTAATTTGTATTTATTATTTTATTTGTTTCTAACTTTGAAGAATGAGTGTTCTTTAAAGTTAATAGGAACTTAAGTTCTACAATGACCCAAGAATCACTGTATAATTCTACATTACTATTGAATAAAGAAAAGTCATCAGGTAATAATTTTGGTTACCATTATAGAAATTTAAAGCTGGCCGAAATGCAGAAAATAATTGACAAGGTGCCCAACCCAATGGATCCATCTAAAATACAACCCCTACACCTAGGACTCAAGGAAGATGGCATAAGAAAGGGACAGAAAGACTTTGATAGGGTCCCAGAATGTCTTCTGTGAGATAGCATCTTTTTTTTATGTAATATGTAAGCTGCACCTATAGTGTTTTGTAAAAAAAAAAAAATCAGAATAATGACAGCACCAGTTGACATGCCAATGTATATGGGGAAATCCTATCCTCAAATGATGAGCCTAAGGCAACTAATGGCTGCTGAGAGAGGAAGACTTAGTCTTTTTTAGGGAAAAGCCATCTCTGATAGCTTATCCAAACCCAAATAGTCAGCCCTTGACAAACACAAATATAAACAACACTAAGTGGACTGAGTAGGCTGTATTTATTTATACATGTGTATACACACATGTAACAACAATTAAGGAACATGAGGTCATAGATTTGAGAGGGAAACCGGAAGAGTCAGGTGGGGAAAATAAGGTATGGGAGTGATGTAAATATAATTTTCATGTGCCAAATTCTTGTATGGTTTCCAAGGGTTTACTTGACTAGGGGTGACGAGGAAATGAAGAATTGACAGGCACGCAGAATATCTGGGATTGGGAGGGCTGGGCTCTCTGATGGAGAAACTACTACTTTCCGGAAACTCAAGATGTTTGTTATATACAATGGAATCTGTCTGTGTTATTGTACACAGATAAACAGAGAGGCAAGGTTATTATATACAGAGGACAAGGAGGCAGGTTCAAGCTTACCTAATCTCCGTAAGAGAAGCTTCTGAATGGGAGCGCTCTGCAGGCCTTACATACCCAGTAGGAGAAAGCTATGGTGGACATTTTCTTCACACATTATCAATATCCATACACAGACAAGAGGAAAGTGTAGCCATCCTCTGAGTTTCACCTTCAAGTGTGTATGCAGCCCGGTGAAAAGGTATGTGATGTTTGTTAGCTGGAAAATGTCTTATGTGGAGGTGTGGATTTTGTCAGCTGAAAAACATCCTGTATGGACTTTGGGAGGGTATAAAATAGCCCCCAAATAAAGAGATCACTTTGCATCTTTTGGCTTCTTCGTTTCATATCATATCTAGAGGCTTCAGGATGCTGGATGGGCAAGATTTCTTGAGAAAAAACCCAAACACACAAGAAACCAAACAGAGAAATGGGCTACGCATAAAAAGAAAGCTTTTGTAAAGCAAATAGCAGACTATAGACACAGACTACAAATGAAAGGAAAAATGGTTTATGCACTGTGAATCTGACAAGGAGCAGGCATGCAGAAATTACAGAGAACTCTCAAGCTAAACAATAAGATGGGAAGAATAGACAGGAGATCTACAATAGACAAAGAAGACGAACAAATTGTCAACAGACACATGAAAAAATGCTCACAATCTCTCTGCTTCTGGGACACCTCACTCAGGATGATCTTTTCTAGATCCCACCATTTGCCTGCAAATTTCATGATTTCTTTGTTTTTAATGGCTGAGTAGTATTCCATTGTGTAAATGTACCATAATTTCTGTATTCATTCCTCAGTTGAGGGACATCTGGGTTGTTTCCAGCTTCTAGCTATTACGAATAAAGCTGCTACTAACATGGCATATACTCACTTATAAGTGGATATTAGATATGTAATATAGGATAATCATACTAAAATCTGTACACCTAAGGAAGCTAATCAAGAAGGAGGACCCTGGGTAAGAGGCTCAATCTTGATTCAGAAAGGCAAATGAAATGGATATCAGAAGAGGGAGAAAACAGGGAACAAGACAGGAGCCTATCACAGAGGGCCTCTGAAAGACTCCACCCAGCATCGTATCAAAACATATGCTGAGATTCATAGCCAAACTTTGGGCAAAGTGCTTGGAATCTTCTGAGAGAAGGGGGAGATAGAAAGACCTGGAGGGAATAAGAGCTCCACAAGGAGAGCAACAGAACAAAAAAATCTGGGCACAGGGGTCTTTTCTGAGACTGATACTCCAAACAAGGACCATGCATGGAGGTAACTTAGAACCCCTGCACAGAAGTAACTCAAGGCAGCTCAGTGTCCAAGAGGGTTCCCCAATAATAAGAACAGGGACCGTCTCTGACATGAACTCATGGGCTGGCTCTTTGATCACTTCCACCTGAGGGAGGAGCAGCCTTACCAGTCCACAGAGCAAGACAAAGAAGCCATTCCTGATGAGACCTGATAGACTAGGATCAGATGGAAGAGGAGGAGGACCTCCCCCATCATTAGACTGGGGGTAAGGGCATAGGAGAAGAAGAGGGAGGGAGGGAGGGAGGGTGGTATTGGGAGGGGATGGGAGAGGGGGCTACAGCTGGGATACAAAGTGAATAAACTGTAACTAATAAAAAGATGGAAAAACAATGCTCAAAATCACCAGTCATCAGGGAAATGCAAATTATAGCTGCCATGAGAGCTTACCTCAGTCTAGCAGAAATGATTACCAAGGGGATGGAAGAGAGTGAGTACCAGCAAAGGTGTAGAGAGAACGTGAACCATTATACACTGCTGCTACGAATGCAAGTCAGTATAGCTGCCAAACTTTACCCCTAACTGAAAAATAATAACTTTAACATTCAACTGTGACTTCAGTGTCACGTTTAAAGTCAGAAATATTTTATTACCATGTGTTAAGTGCAGGAAAAAAAACATCTTAATAGTTCTAATAGTTCTTTGAGATTTTTATCACATTATTTGTAAAAGATACACTTTTTCTTCATAATGACTCATAAAAATGGGAAGAGGTTATTAAAAATCCCTTCATCAAAAGCTGACTTTCTTTTAAACATGAGTAATGATTCTATGTTATAACTTGAGAAAAGTATTTTTGTTTCCTGTATTCCTATTTTGTAATCATCTCTAACACTGAAGCTTTTGAAAGCATAATTACATAGTAATGAAAAATGTGTTTTGTAAAGTAAAATCTTTATTTTCATCAAACACGGTGGAAAAAAGAGACCTCTAAAAGTTGTCCTCTGACATTAGGTTCCATGCTCCTCCCCTCAACCCTAGTCATCAAGACTTTACTCAGTCTTTTACAGCAAGAAATTTTGGTTTGATTGTTCTGCCTTAAACAGTATTAAACTGCCTTAAACAGTTCTGCCTATTACAGAAGCCAAGAGAGCTTGGGTAATACTTACGCCTGCACTTTAGAACACATATTTCGGGGAAACTATTTTAAATTTTTTTTACCTTTATTATTATTTTATTTTTTTATTAATTACAGTTTATTTACTTTGTATCCCAGCTGCAGCCCCCTCTCCCATCCCCTCCCAATACCACCCTCCCTCCCTCTTCTTCTCCTATGCCCTTACCCAGTCCAATGATAGGGTAAGTCCTCCTCCCCTTCCATCTGATCCTAATCTATCAGGTCTCATCAGGACTGGCTTCTTTGTCTTTCTCTGTGGACTGGTAAGGCTTCACACCCCTCAGATGGAGGTGATCAAAGAGCCAGCCCATGAGTTCATGTCAGAGATGGTCCCTGTTCCTATTACTGGGGAATCCTCTTGGACCCTGAGCTGCCATGGGCTACTTCTGTGCAGGGGTTTGAGGTTATCTCCGTGCCTGGTCCTTGTTTGGAGTATCAGTCTCAGAAAAGACCCCTGTGCCCAGATTTTTTGGTTCTGTTGCTCTCCTTGTGGAGCTCTTGTTTCCTCCAGGTGTTTTTATGTCCCCCTTCTCTCAGAAGATTCCCTGCACTCTGCAAAAGATTTGGCTAAGAATCTCAGCAACTATTTTAATTTTTAAAGAGAATCACCATCCAAGGCAATAGCCTACCTGCACTTTTCTTGCTGCAGCAAAATTCGTTGCTTAGCCTTCTATGTAGAAGACTTTTTTTTTTTTTTTTGAGACAAGGTTAGCTGTCTTGAAACTCATTCTGTAGACCAGCCTGGCTTCCAACTCAGAGATCATCTTGTCTCTGCCTCCCAAGTGCTGGGATTAAAGGCATGCACTACCACTGCCTGGTTATTTTCTATTTATTTATTTATTTATTATTATTATTATTATTATTATTATTATTATTATTATTATTTTGATACATGGTTTCTCTGTGTCACAACCCTGGCTGTCCTGGTACTCTCTTTATAGTTCAGGCTGGCCTTGAACTCACAGAGATCCACCTGCCTCTGACTCCCAAGTGCTGGGATTAAAAGTGCACACCACCACACCAAACTAACATGGTATTTTAATCATAGCGACTTAGAATTTAGCTGCAAAACACTGTAGACATATTGGGATCCTTCTCCTTCTTCTCCTCTCCTCCTCTTCTTGTGGTTTGTTTGTTTGTTGAGACAGGGCTTGTCTATGTAACAGAGCCCTTACTGTCCTGGACCCACTTTGTAGACCAGGCTGGCCTCGAACTCACGGGGAGGGGACTCTCCTGCCTCTGACTACTGAGTATTGAGATTAAAGGTATGTGCCACCATGCCTGGCTATTGGAATCCTTCTCAATGGGATGCCCATCACTTTGCACTGGTGGACTGTGGTGGCGTGAACCATGGGTTTTGTTTTTTGTTTTTTTTTTAATGTTGGATGAAAGCTATGGTTTTCTAGAGAGCTGACAAAAGAAAAACACATACAAAGAAAACCCTTCAGCCACAGCTGTGCTTTGTCTAAGAATCTCCTGAGATGGAAGTTATCTATTTTAGAGACTTCTAAAATGTCAGCCACTTTGAGGAGTAGTTAGAATTGGGAACAAGTGGTTTAAAGAGAAGGGGCAGCACTTGATTTCCAGTTGCTGCTGTCCATTCATTCGGTTGTACAGGCTTCTCAGTGTCTGGTGTTTTTCCCCATCAAATACGTTAGCCTTCATGAACTGCACATGTCCTGCTGTCCTACCCTCTCCATAGGAACAGCTTCATCAGTCAGCTAGTTAATTTCTTGGTTGCAAAGCCTCCCTTTCGCTTCAGCTTTCAGTGCATGCTTCCTCTGCATCTTTCTTCCATTGTGCACATGCCTGTGTGTGCTTTTGTGTTTGTTTGTGTGTGTGTGTGTGTGTGTGTGTGTGTGTGTACATGTGCTATTTTTTGTAAGGGCAACATCTGCCTCTAGCAGGGGTTTGGGGAATGCATGCCTCTGCTGCAAATTGTACTTTTGCTGAGGAGGTTAAACGATTCCCTCTGTGGAGGGGTTGGAGAGACAGAGTAACCCAAGCTCTCATTCTCCATTTTCTGCTCTCTGTTTGGGACATCTTCAGAGTGTACATGACAGGCCAGACTCTCAGTGAGGGATCTCCCTAGGGGCAGATTTTCTATTTTATTCTTCTCTTCCAGTCTTTCACTATGTGTGGGGAGGAGTTAGATGGGGCAGAATGTTTCTCACTCTGATAAATACCGTCTTGGGTTGGAGAACAGCAAGACCTGAAAGAGTTCATAACTTGAGCCTGGAACTGTTTTCTTGTCTTTCTTTGACATAAGCTAAGGATTTCTCAATGATTTCCTACTTGAAAAACCAATCTTAATGCTAGCCCAAAGTTTATCTTACCCATTTCCCTAATGTTCAGCTATCCACCTAGTATTCGCAATTCACTTGTTGAATGCACTGTGTCTCAGGGACCTTGTGGGCCCAAGACCCTGAAGATTCCGCATGCTAGCTGAGTGTGCGCAATTTTCAGAGCCCAGGTTTACGCAGTAACAGAACACAGTTCCATGCCAATTTTCCCCCATGTTATTTTAGACTGATTTTCATTTACTAGTAGGACATATTAGATAAACAGTGAAGGCTAAACACATTTTGAAAAATAATTCATTCACCAGTAAAATAAATAAATAAATAAATAAATAAAATCTCTCTCCAAAAAACCCTTGAAGTCCCTGTAAATCTTTATGATTGCAAGGTAAACAGACCCATAGTCATGCAAATACTGACATAAATATAATGCAAATACACACATGATACGCATGATCAATGCATGTGCTGACCTAGTAACATGTTGATTTCAATGCTAAATATTAAACTTCTCCTTGAAGATACCAACAAGTTGTTAATTCATAGTGATAGTAATCTAATTCTGCTCTAAAACCAAGTAAAATCAGTACATAATTTCCAGTACTGATATTGGAGCCTCAAGTTAGGAACTGGATAATTACTGTGTAATTATGTGGCTTTGGGTAGAGGTATGCACTGATCATGGTTGGAGGAGCTCTTGATTCGTTTGGTATACTTATAAATTATTCACCTGTTCTGCTGGAGTTTTTGAATTTGCATTCATATATTTTAATACTATCTCATTGTATGAGCATTTGCCCTTGGCTGAAAAATAATAGAGTCTAATGAAAACAAAACTAAGTCATTGGCTTTTTCCTTGAAATGCTTCTGAGATGTAAATCTCATTTTAAAATCACCGCTTCGAATCTTTAGATCTCTTGGTCACCTATTCATTTCCTTTAGGTTTTAGAGGCTGATTCTTTATTTTTGTTGCTGCTGTTCCAAAGCCATGGCTTAGGTATATAAAGTTCTATGAAAACTGTAAAAGGAATATGCTTAGAGGTCTACTGAAATATATGCAAAGCAAAAGGCACACAGCTTGCAATTCGGTCACCTGCGTAGAGTGCATTGGCAACCCTGTGTGCTCATTACCCTCACTATCTTTAGTGAACCATTATTCCTCTATGGCTTGCTGCCCTAGTGGGAATGTCAGCCAAGTGCTCTTCCAGCCTCAGCTAGAATATAAGGAAGTAGGCCCACTGATACACTTTTAGCGTCCCTTTTGAGAATCTGGATTGTGAGTGGGATGCCAGACAGATGAAAGGCAAGCTGATTCATCATGAGGCAGTGCTGAACTGGCTTGCCTAACTGGATTTTCCCAAAAGGCTGTAGTTCCAGTCATTTCCAAAGTTGTGATCTTAGTTTTTGCTTAGAGTCTATTTTAAAATAGTTTTAAGCATATTAGCTTTTGAAGGAGATGAAACCTTGGTTTGATATGATGTTTGCAACATGAGTTACTAGAATTTTGAACTTGAGGTAACGTAGATTCACTTTTTAAAATCTCAAACACACCCAAGAGAGCCTTGGCTTCACACTTTAAGGAGAGCAACAGAACCAAAAATTCTGGCCACAGGGGTCTTTTCTGAGACTGATACTCTAGCCAAGGATCAGGCATGGAGAGAACCTCGAACCCCTGCACAGATGTAGCTCATGGCAGCTCAGTCTCCAAATGGGTTTCCTAGTAAAGGGAACAGAGACTGTCTCTGACATGAAATCGGTGGCTGGCTCTTTGATCACCTTTACCTGAGGGGGGTGCAGCCTTACCGTCCACAGAGGAAGACAAAGAAGCCGGTGATGAGACCTGATAGACTAGGATCAGATGGAAGGGGAGGAGGACTTACCCTATCATTGGACTGGGTAAGGGCATAGGAGAAGAAGAGGGAGGGAGGGTGGTATTGGGAGGGGATGGGAGAGGGGGCTACAGCTGGGATACAAAGTGAATAAACTGTAATTAATAAAAAAAACAAATAAACTTTAAAAAAGACGGAAAGATTTGCTTGTATGTCCAAAATCGTACTGATATTCAGTGACGCAGAGGGAGGTAAAACAGTTTTGTCAAATGAGGTCCATAGATTCTGAATATCTGAGGAGACTGGAATGAACACTTGGTCCATTTAGCCCATTTAGAGACATATGATAGCATCTTAATCCATGATTGACAGGACAACTTCTCAAGAGCAGAATTACTGGAGCAGTGGAGACGGCGCATTTGTGTGGCTTATAGGCGCACAAATACAAGTTTTGAATTATGGGCCTTGCTATTCAGGTTTGCCTTGACAATACTGTCTCCCAAACTGAGTCCACAATCTAGTATCTCTATGTCTAGTGAGTCTGACACCCGCCCCCCCGCTGGGATGGATACCTGAAAACTAGAGTTGGACAATCTAAGTACTGCATCTCCCTGGCCACAGTTAGTGTGTGTGTGTGTGTGTGTGTGTGTGTGTGTGTGTGTGTGTGATCAGAGGAAGAAAGCTCTATTGTGAAATCCAAAGTATATCATCTAAAAATTTACCAGAACCATTTGGAAAAGAAATTCTCCTCTCATTGTTTCATAAATCAACGTCCCACCAGAAGAGAGTGTACGTTCAGACTAGTTGACTAAAAGAAGTGTATTAGAGAAAGTCTTTGTACATAGGGACAATATGAAATAGTTCAATGTCCTGGAGAGTTTATAATAAGGGAGGAGAAGCTGTCACACTCTGGCCATCCCGAGTTTGCTATAGTAGGGAGGTAGTTCAAAGTAACCTTGTAGTGAGAGAACCACATCACTGGATGTTTTGTCCTCATTTTTCTTTCTGTCTCCTCTACCTCCGGCTTGTTTTTAGCCAAATACAGCCAAGAACTAGAAAACAAAATACATATTTAAGTAGACTGTTAAATAGTGTCTCCTAAGGTTCAGAGCTGGAGGAATAGGCTATGGAATGGGCAAAAGGTCAAAACACGATTAGCAGCCTAATTTGAGATGCTAGTTTATTAGGATGCATTTTGTGGCCACCTCATCTTTGCGAAGGGAATCTATGACTGAACAGAACAACTTCCAAAGAGTAGAATTGCTAAACAGGATGTACACTATTCATAGAGAGTAGTTAGATCTTCCTGATCAAAGGATCCTGAACTGGGTCCTGTCCATGGACCAGTAAACATCTTTCATGTTTAAGACAGTTGAAGTTGAGATTAAGTCACTTTCAACTGATATACAGAGATTTCACAGCCACTAGATGCATGAAGAAAAGGAGAGCCATGTCAGCCATCATTGGGAGGCATTGTTCAAGGACTCAGCCATTATGGGATTGGGTTCCGTGACTTCCGGCTTCACTGAGACAATCTAAGGGATGAGGAACTTGGATTCACCAGCACACAGTCCACTCATTCTCATGGAAAAGATGGAAAGACTCATAGAAAGTTCTTCCTTAAAAGGAGCTAAAATTTATCTGTAATAGTATTTCCAATCCTTTCAAATTGTTAATTTTGGGACTTGAGGAAACAAAAACAATTTCAATTTCTTAGAATTCTCAGGATCTTAGCTAACGTCTAACATTGTTCTTGTTCTGATCACTGTGGTTATTAAAAGGTATTAGTAAAACACAAATATTAATTTTTAAAAGTGTGTGAAAGCACAATCTCTACTAAAGTATTAAAATTCTCAGAACCACCAACAATGACCAGATAATTGAAATGACACAACATGAAGATTTTCCTACAAGAGTAGCGGCACCACAACAAATTACATGTCACAATCCCCAGTACAGAAAATTGTTCTTTCTCCAACATTTTATTTGTTAATATATATATTAAAATATATATAATCCTATATTATATATATAAACCTATATTATATATTATATTATATCCTATATTATATATAATATAAGATTATATAAATGTTATATTTATATATTATATTATATATTATTTATATATTTATATATATTATATAATATATTATATTATTATATTAGATATATAATATATATAAGTTATATATTATATAGGATTTTATATAATATAATCCTATATTATATATATAATAAGATTTGTATAAAGTTTATACATTATGCATATTGTTATTCACACTTTGTGAATATATATAAATGACTCACCATTAGTAGGAGAAATGGTCACAGAGAAGCTTTTAAAACAACCTTAGCCATAAGTAAGATTGCTAGAGTCTATTTCTCTGCAATATGTGCTTTTTTTCCCTGATTCCCAGGAATGTAGTTGAGTTTTCTGTATTTCCCTTTAACTTAACACTAGAAGTTTTCGATGAGTCATAAAACCTCTCTGTTGATTGCTGAACTTTACTTCTTTCTTTCTTTTTTTTTTTTTGACAGTGTTTCTCTGTGTAGACTTGGCTGTCCTGGTGTCACTTTGTAAACCAGGCTGTCCTTGAACTCACAGAGATCCATCTGCCCCTGTCTCTGGGAATGCTGGGATTACTGGTATGAGCCACTGCACTTGGCTTAATTCTTATAGAAGACTTATAATGGCTCTTTCTCATTTATTCACTGGTTTCCTTGGGATTTAGAATTTGGAAAAACAGGAGTCTTATCAGAAAACTGCCAAGAAGGAATGCTGGCACAGGAACAATACATACACCACACACGCCGTGCCTACTACTTGGTCCTTGATTTTCTCACAGTACCTAGCTAGAGTTACAATTGAACCTCATGTTCTTTCTTATTTCCTAGGCAAGGAAGGTCTCTTCCAGCCATGTTTTTCAGTCCCCTTTGGTGGTTTTCCCCCAAAGCCTTAGAAAGAAAGTATTGTTTTTATTGGTAAGGGATGATGAGAAGAATTGGTGTTGTTATGCTGTATGTATATGTACCTCCCTTCCTTTTAGAATTACTGTCTTTCTCCACGCCTCAATTTTGTTTGAAGATCCCCAAGGAGATGGTTGAGTATTTCGTGTTGTACTTCAGATTCTTTTAAGATTGGAGTTAGCGTATGATGTTAGGAAAACTCTACTGGTGGCTATAAGATAAAAAATTTCTTTGGGTGTAATAATATATTAGGTAAGAATTTCTTTGAGTGTTGCAATAGAAGTTTCTGCTTGCTTTTGTGGTCCCGGGGATGAAATCTATGGTCTCATACATGATGGGCAAGTACTCTTTCCTTGAATTATATCTTTAGCCTGTGACTGCTTTTGGTTTGTTAATCATGCTTTGAAGTGTGAGTTTAAAGACCAAAGCTCGTCATCTTCTCTACCAATTCGTCTATCACTTTTAAGAAAAGTGGGCCAACTCTTCATATTTGCTAGAATGCTCCATGGCAGCAACTGGATGGTCACCAGTGGCTGTTTTCCTGTCTGATTCTAGGTATTATTACAAGAGAAAAATTAGAGAGCTATTTTCCAACCTCATACTGTGGGCAAACAATGGACTTTTTATCCATCATGAGTAATTCATTGATGCCTTTTGTTCTGTCATATAGGAGAACCGTGGTGTAGGGTGAGAGGGAAAATGCTTAGGGTGTGCAGCAGCAGGAAAAAAAAAAAGCCCTAGCACAGCTTGAGTGATGTTTGCCTTTGAGTGTCTCACATGCTTTTCCTTAGCCCCAAGAGAATTATTCTAGAGAATACATTTCATATTTCCATTTTAAAGTCATGTTTCCTTTAAAACACTCTAATTTTCTATCACTATACAACAAACCACCAAAGCAGTTAATAATTCAACAAGCAACCATTTACTTACTCATAGATCTAGAGGTTAACACGTTAGATTGGGCCCCTTTATAGTGTAGCTGAATGAATTCAGACACTTTCCATTAATCCACAGGTTTTTGTAGGGAGTATTCAGTATAAATTCCTCACATATATGTTTTAGGATTTGCCTTTCTGACTGAAACCATTGAAATGGCTGATATCTGTCCCCAGGTTGTTTCTTCCTCAGACTCATGTCTTTTTTTTTTCTTTTCATAAAGTGTCACTGTTTTATGAAGATAAAAATGGTATAATGAGGCTGTACATTATAGAATGATGAAGATGGAATCTTTACCAAGAAAAAAAGTACAAACAACAGCACAACAACACTAATAACAAAACAGACAAACGAAACCAACCATGATGGTCAGAGCAAATCAGAAGGCCTTCAGGATGAAAGAGTTCCAGAAAATGAGTTCTTTGTTTTTATGGTAGGACCTTCAAAGAACCTGTAGCAAGTCTTCTCCCACTATCTTCTCTGGCCACACGCATTATATCCTTTGTCACACCTAACTATGGCACATACTCTCAGAGGCCCATCAGTTCACTCTTTGCTTTAGCACTAGATAGAAATGAGGGTTCTGTCTAGTAGTTTTTTGGAGGCCATTCCTTTTGGCACAGGTCTAGTAACTAAACAGCTAAGTGTTATTTCACACAAACATGCTATGTAGAATGGTAATACCAGCAAATTATAACTACAAGTGGAAGGAGAATGTGAGTCAATTAGCAATACGTGATCCACACAGTGCTTCAGTGCTCTGAGGCACGTCCTCCAGTGGTATGCCATGGTTTTTTGACCAGGGTTCAATTTGGTTACTAGAATATGGTTTCCTTAATCTAGGATTTCCATGTTCTTTTTTTTAAATTTTATTTTATTTCACTTATTTATTTTATATCCCAAGGGTGTCCTCCCTCCTCTTCTGTCTCCCTTTCCCTCTCCCTTCTTCCCAAGAAAAGGGAGAGAAGGGGAGATTCCCCTCCTTTCCTATCAATCCTCTCCAGCACATCAAGTCACTTCAGGACTGAGTATATCCTCATCCACTGAGGCCAGGTAAGGCAGATCTTGCCAGGGGAAGGTGATCCAAAATCAGGCAATAGAGTCCATGTTAGAAACAGCCTCCTGTCCCCTCCACTCACCAGGTGACCCATATGAAGATCAAGGCGTGTTTCTCTTTCACCACATCCTCTCCATCATGACACTCTCTTGAGTTTTTGATCTTAGCCATTCTGATGGGTGTAAGAAGGAAATCTCAGAGTTGTTTTGATTTGCATTTCTCTGATGACTAAGGGCATTGAGCATTTCCTTAAGCCCTTCTCAGCAATTCCAGATTCTCCTGTTGTGAACTCTCAGTTTAGCTATCTACCCCTTTTTTTCAATTGGATTACTTGATTTGCTAGTGTTTAATTTCTTGTGTTCTTTGTATAGTTTGGATATTAACCCTCTGTCTCATGTAGGAATGGTGAAGATCATTTCCTAATCTATAGGCTGCCATTTGTTCTATTGGCAGTGACTTTGACTTATAGAAGCCTTTCAGTTTCATGAGATACCATTTATTAATTGTTGATCTCTGTGCTGTTGATGTTTTTTTTTTTTTTTTTTTTTTTTTTTCAGAAAGCTGTCTCCTATGCTAATGGGTTCCAGACTTTTTCCCACCTTGTCTTCTAATAGATTTAGAGTCTGATTTTTTGTTAAGGTCTGATCCACTTGGACTTGAATTTGTGCAGGGTGATAAATATGGATCTGTTTTCATTTTTCTACATGTAGACATTCAGTTAGACCAGCACCATTTGTTGAATATGCTTTATTTTCTCCAGTGTATAGTATTGGCTTCTTTGTCGAGAGTCAAGAGCCCATAGGAGTGGGTTTATTTCTGGGTCTTCAGTTCAGTTCCATTGATCAACCTGCCTGTTTGTATGCCAATATCATGCAGTTTTCATTACTATTGCTCTGTACTACAGCTTGAAATCAGGGATGTTAATACTGTCAGAAGTTCTTTTATTGTACAGTATTGTTTTCGCTATCCTGATTCTTTCATTTTTCCATATGAAGTTAATGGGTTAATGGTTGCTCTTTCCAGGTCTGTAAAGAATTATGTTGAAATTTTGATTGGAATTGCATTGACTCTGTAGTTGGCTTGTGGTAGGATGTCAAATTTTACTATGTTAGTCCTACCAATCCACGAGCATGGGAGATCTTTCCATTTTCTAAAATCTTCAATTTCTTTCTTCCAAAATTTGAAGTTCTTGACATACAGGTGTTTCACTTACTTCGTTAGAGTTACACCACAAAGACCCAACAAAGAAAGAGAATTTCAGACCAATCTACCTTATAAACATTGATGCAAAAATACTCAATAAAATACTTTTAAACCAAATCCAGGAACACATGGAAACTATCATCTACCACCATCAAGTAGGCGTTTTCCCAGGAATTCAGGGATAGTTAAATATACTGAAATTCATCAACATAATCCACCATATAAAAACAAACAAACAAACAAAACATGGCAAAATACAACACCCCTTCATGTTCAAAGTCTTGGAGAAATCAGGAACACAAGGCACATACCTAACCACAATAAAGGAAATACACAGCAAGCCAATAGCCAACATCAAGCGGAGAGAAACTTAAATCAGGGACAAGACAATGCTGCTCACTCTCACCATAGCTCTTCAATATAGTACTTGAAATACTAGGTAGAGCAATAAGGCAAGTAAAGAAGATCAAGGGGATACAAATTGGAATGGAAGAAATCAAAGTGTTGCTATTCGCAGATGATATAATAGAATAAATAAGTGACTTTCAAGATTCTACCACAGAACTCCTACAGTTGATAAAGACCTTCAGCAAAGTGTCTGGATACAAAATTAACTCAAAAAAGCCAAGCCCTCCTTTATACAAATGACAAAAGGGCTGAGAAAGAAATGAGAGAAATAACATCCTTCCAATGGCTTTCCTTATTCTTAACTTTGCTGTTTCATTATTATTATTTTATAAAGTTCATTCATTTCTTCACTTGTGGATGAAATGGTTCATTTAAGATGTTCAATACATCACTAACTTTCTTACCATCCATTAAAAGTATGGGCACTGGAGAGCTCATTTTAATATTTTAATAGTATCATTTTCTTTTAGTCCATGCTGATAGTGTTCTTTTTACAAGTTTCTTACAGATTTTGTAGATTTTCTGCTTCTTGTCCTGGGGCTTAGTACATACCTAAATTCCAGAACAATGAATATTTTTGAGAAAAAAAAATTCTCTGTCTTTTATGTAGAAAACCAGAATGTTATTTGGAAATGGCCCTAAGGTTTTTAAACACATCTTTCATAATTGAGAAAAAGCTATCATTTCTATGATTTCTTATAATTATATTATTTATTGATCATATGTAAGTGTACTCTCCTTGAATCTTCTGGATAAAGCCAATTTGATCATGGTGGATGGCATTTTTGATATATATCTGAATTCAGTTTCAAATTCAGGATTTTTGTATCTATGGCCATCAGATACTCATCTGTAGCATTCTGTCTTTGTTGTATCTTTACCTTTTTTGGTGTTAGAGTAATTCTGGCTTCATAAAATGATTTTTAAGTACTTTTTCTATTTTTTTGAATAATTTCAGAAGTATTTGTTATAAACCTTAAAATGTTTGATAGATTTTTTTTCTGTGAATCCATCTGGGCCTGAGCTTTTGTTAGTCAGAAGGCAGTTTATTATTAGTCTTATCTTATTTGTGATGGGTCTCTAAGTTTTTGATCCCTTCTTGTTTAAATTTTGATGGTTTGGATAAGTCTAGACATTTTTTCCATTAAAAATGTTTTCTAACTTAATGGAGTATAAGTTTTAAAGTATTCCTCTATAATATTCTAATGTCTTTAAAGCATATGTAATGTTTCCTTGTTTATTTCAGAGTCTATTGCTTTTGATCTTCTCTTTTAGCTAGTTGGGCTAAGGGTCTGTCAGTCTTGTTTATATTATCAGAGAGCCAGATTTGATGATTCTTTATATTGTTTTCTTTGTCTTTATTTCATTAATTTCTGATTTGATTTCATTATTTATCCCATCTACTGTATTTGGGTTTGGTTTGCTCTTGGCTCTCCAAATTCCTGAGTTGCATCATTAATTTATTTATTGGTGCTGTTTCTGAGTTTTTTTTTTTTTGATACAATTTTTTTTTAATTTTTTTTTCTCCATAATTTTATTTTTCTCATTAGTTACATTTTGTTAATTCTGTATCCCAGCTGTATCCCTCATTCCCTCCCCAGTCCCACCCTCCCTCCCTCATCTCCTCCCTGCCCCTTTCCAAGTCCACTAATAGGAGAGGACCTCCTCCCCTTTCATATGACTCTCTTTTGTCAGGTATTTTCAGGACTGGCTGCAAAATCTTCCTCTGTGGCCTAACAGTACTGCTCCTCCCTTGGGAGGTGGGGAGGTCAAAGAGCCAGTCATTGAGTTCCTGTTAGAAATAGTCCTTGTTCCCCTTACTATGGGAAACCAATTGATTACTGAGCTATCACGGGTCACATCTGAGCAGAGGTTCTAGGTTTTATCCTCTCATGGTCTTTGGTTGAGTGTCCATCTCAGAAAAGACCCTGTGCCCAGATACCTTTGGTCCTTGTGGAGCTCCTATCCTTTCCACATCAAACTCCCCTTCTTTCATATGATTCCCTGCACTCTGCCGAAGGTTTGGTTGTGAGTCTTAGTATCTATTTTGGAGCACTGCTAGGTAGAGTCTTTCAGATGCTTTCTGCGGTAGACTCCTGTCATATGTTCAATGCATATCCCATTTGTCTTTCTAAATGAGGATAGATCATCATACCCCGTGTCCGCTTTCTTGATTATCTTCTTTAGGTGTATAGATTTCATTTTGTTTATCCTATCTTTTAGGTCTATATAAGTGAGTATATTCCATGTTTGTCTTTCTCCTTCTGGGATACTTCACTCAGAATGATCTTTTCTAGATCCCACCATTTGCCTGCAAATTTCATGATTTCCTCCTTTTTGATTGCTGAGTAGTATTCCATTGTGTAAAAATACCACAATTTCTGTATCCATTCCTCCGTTGATGGACATCTGGGTTGTTTCCAGGTTCTGGCTATTACAAATAAAGCTGCTACAAACATGGTTGAGCAAATGTCCTTATTGTGTACTTGAGCAAATTTTGGGTATATGCCTAGCAGTGGTATAGCTGGGTCTTGAGGAAGCGCTATTCCTAATTGTCTGAGAAAGCGCCAGATTGACTTCCAAAGTCGTTGTACCAGATTACATTCCCACCAGCAATGGAGGAGGGTTCCCCTTTCTCCACAACCTCTCCAACATGTGTTGTCATTTGTGTTTTTCATCTTGGCCATTCTGATGGGTGTAAGGTGAAATCTTAGGGTCGTTTTGATTTGCATTTCCCTAATGGCTAATGACATTGAGCATTTCTTTAAGTGTTTCTCTGCCATTCTATATTCCTCTACAGAGAATTCTCTGTTTAGCTCCGTTCCCCATTTTTTAATTGGATTACTTGTTTTGCTGCTTTTCAGCTTCTTTAGTTCTTTATATATACTGGATATTAGCCCTCTGTCAGATAGAGGATTGGTGAAGATTGTTTCTGAGTTTTAATGTAGGCACATTCCTTTAGAGCTACATATTTACCTCAGTGAACTGATTTTAATGTCTTCTACAGATTTTGGTGTGTCCTGCTTTTAATTTATTATGTTCCAGGAATATGTTTTCTTTTATTTATTTTACCCATTCATCATTCAGTATAATTTGTATAATTACTAAAGATTTGTTTACTAGTGAGTTTAAGCTTTATTACATTGTAGTCGGCTAGGATACATGGAGTTACTTCAATTTTTATGAATTTGTTAAGATTTGTATCTCAATATACAGTCTAATTTAGAAAAGCTAAGGTGAGCTCATGAGTGGAATATAAATTCTTTCTGTTTGGGTGAAACATACTGTGATATGTTGGGTTTATTTGGTGCATGATATTATGTAAATCCAATGTTTCTCTGTTTATATTTTGCTCAGTAACCTGTTTACTGGAGAAAGTATGGTATTCAAATTACCTGCTGCTGTTGCTAAATTGTAGTTAATCTCGGTTGTGAAGTTCAGTAATAGACTTTTATGAAATTGGGTATGCCAATGTTTGGTGCATATGCGTTTATGATTGTCAAGCCTTCTTGGAAAGTTGTTCCTGACACTTTACAAAAATCTCTTTTGGTTTGTTTTAGTTTGAAATTCATTTGTCAGATGTTAGGAGCCTACAGCTCCTATTTGCTTGTTTTACCTTTTTCTGTCCTTTAACTATAGGGTGATATTTAACTTTAACAGTATGATAACTTTCTTCTAAACAACAGAAAAAGTATTGCATATATGTACATACATAATAGATATATTATATATATATTGTTTGAACATATTTCCACATACCATGTACAAGCTTTGTGCTCACAGAGAGTAGAAGAGGGCACCAGATTTTCTGGATCTGGAGTTTTTGATGGCTGTGAACTTGAATGTGAGTGCCAGGACCTTTGGAAGATTATTCTGCACTCCCAACTCTGAGAAATATCTCCAGCTCCAGATTTTGTTTCTTATTCCATCCAACTAACCTGTGTCTTCTGATAGGGGACATTAGTAGTTCTAATTATTGAAAAGTGTATGTTGATGAGTGTCTTTTTTTTTTTTTGGCTGTCTGCTCTCTTAGTACTATTTTATGTTCCAGTTACTGTAGTTTCATTTATTTTCCTTCTCTTGTCTCTTGGTTACGTGTATTTCTCTCTTCTGTGTGAAATAGTGTTTTCAGCATTCTCTGGAGGGCTGATTTGCTGGTGCTGGATGTGGATTCTATTAACCTGTTTATATCATGGATCTTCCCTCCTCTTTCAACTGTCACAAACTGTTTGACTGGATACAGAACTCTGCATTGCCACCCACAGTCTTTTAGAGTGCGGGGTACATTATTCGAGGCTCTTCTTGCCTTTAAAGTTTTCACTGAGGAATCAGTTGTTGTCCTAATGGTTTTCCTTTCTATGTAGCCTATACGTTTCTCTTGTGGCATTTGATACATTCTTTTTGCTCTGTATATTTAGTGTTTTAAGTATAATATGCAATGGGGATTTTTTTCTCTTCCTGTTTGTTTGATATTTGTGTTATTTTTGTATCTATATGGGTATGTCTTTCCTTAATATGGTCTATGGTCTATCCTTAATATCCCTATGGTTTATGCTGTTGAACTGGTATTTTTCTCTTTTATCTGCTCTTTTAATACAAAGATTTATGGTGTTCCAAAGTTTTTCATATTTCTTTCCTGTATTAAAACTTTCCTTCATACATTTTGCTTGGGTAGTTCAAGTACTCAACATTATCTTCAAGTTCTGATATCTTCTACTTTATCTATCCTACTGTAAGGCTTCCCCTGAGTTTTCTAATTGAGTTATCGAGTTTTGCAATTTTTTCCTCAATTCAGCTTGGGTTCTCTTCAAAGTTCCTATGTAGCTACTGAATTCACTCTTCAAATCCTGAGTTACCTTTGCCATTTCATTCAACCATTTGTTTTTTTTTTTTTTTTCATGAACATCGCTGATTTTGAGTTCACTGAACTATTTATTTGTGTCTTCTTTAAATTTCTCAAGTTCTTGATTAAGTTTGTAATCGCTCTTTTTAAAGCTCTGCATCCTGGGTTCATCCAGATAATTTTTTTTATATATATATTCCTGTCTAATTCTTTTTTTTAATTTTTTATTTAACTTTTATTAATTACACTTTATTCCTTTTGTATCCCCCCATTGGCCCCTCCCTCCTCCCCTCCCGGTCCCACCCTCCCCCCTTTCTGCATGCATGCCTCTCCCCAAGTCCACTGATAGGGGAGGTCCTCCTCTCCTTCTTTCTGATCTTTTTTTTTTTTTTTTTTTTTTGTTCTTCTCAATGCAGTTTATTCAGGAACCTTGAACAATCTTCTGACCCTGGGGAAAGCCAGCCCACAGCTTAAAATAGCCTCTGGGTAGCCAACCCCAGCGTGCTTCGTGCTTCGTGGGCAATGCAGATAGGTCCACATACACGGAAGCAAGCCAGATCCTCAGCCTTAGCCAAATATAGAGTTGTTTGTGACACAGAGCACTCACCATCGGGAAGGTGGAAGGCGGAAACCAGCTCCATCTTTCAGGTGCGGCATTACGCAGCTCTCTACAGTTCCCCCTTTTTGTTTTAGACGCATCAGGCAAGAGTAGAGGTCTGATCTCTGATATAAGAAATAAATTGGGACTTTGTACCGATGTTCATTTATGTGTCATCCACCCAAAGAGCATCAGACCCGTCCAATACCTTTTTCTCAGAGGCGGGACCTGGGGCATCAACCCGCATGCAATCAGACATGCTCTTCTCTGGGTCCAAAGCGGCTGACCCTGAGTGCCGTGCTTAGCCTCGCATCCTGAGCGTAACATTTTAGCTTTTTATGGTAGCCAACCATGCTTGGGGAGACTGTCCTGCTTCAATGGCTGTAAAGGCCTGAATGATCATGGCTGCATTATGCTGTTGTGAGACTCTAATCTTGCATATACACCACAGGCAAACCAAGGAGACCAATACCAGAAGGCCTGCTAACGCTCCCATGCCCGCCCATTCCTTCAGATGATTCATGGCTGCAGCAATCCATGATGATAATCCTGTGGCTAGTCCTGTGTCCACTCTGGTAGAATTTACCGTGACAATGGCCACTCTCAGCTGCTCCATCGTAGTATCGAATTCTTCAGTCCAATTACCTAAAATATAGCTAATTCTTATTAAAGAACACTTTCAGCATTTCCTTTTACTTTGAGGCATGTGTTATAACTGTAGCATTCCGTATTGTGTTTTTGAAATGTGACTTGAGCATGTGGATGTCTTTCATTGGCTGGATTAATGTTAGAGTCCAGTCTGCCTCAGGCTGGACCAGTGAGGGAGTTGTTGTCTGTCTGGAGCCAGGCCTGAGAGTACAGAAATGGAATTGGTGATCAAGGTCCTGGAGACCTCACAAGCTATGCCAGTGTGTGAGCATCATGTCTAAAGTTAGGACTGGGAGATGAGCTTGGTTCTAAGAGAACTCACTAAGGATCAGAACTCAATATGGGCCCAGCTTCTGTGCTTCTGGAGCTAGGCCTGGGTGTGGATATTGGTTGTAGTTCTCAGTTGTTGTCTTTCCATGTCAGATATGTTATTAAAGAATATTAGAACATGCATTTAACTTTGATGTTTATTCTAGATATACTTCTTAATCTAGAAGCTTTTGTTGGTTGGAGAAATTCAGGAGCATCTCATTTTCCAATATAGTAACTCTCAAGATCCAATTGTGTATATGCACAAATATACACTCATGCAAATATGTGTCATAGTAACATGATTTGTATATATATATATATTTGAAAAACAGCTTTGCTCAAAAGTTGGTTATCTATCTCCTTGGTCCATGTATCTCTTAATGTACCATTGGCAGATAAAGATGCCAATCAGTACTTTAGAAGTTTTTAAGGCAGATCTCTCACATTTAAGCTCTACAGTGTATGTTCTTCCAAGTTACCACAAGGGATAGCTTTGCTAATGATTCTGTCAGTTACATAATAATACTAATCCTTATCTGGCCTTCAAAAGTAATTTTCTCCTTAATTTTGTATCTTTCATTAACATTGTCCTAATTCCTCATTCAGCCTATTTTGTTGCTCATTGTTAAAGGGAGTATTAAGTATTTTAGGTTTGATGTTATGGCAGCTTTTTGTGTTTCCTACTGAATTTTCTACATTAGCCAAAGATCAGTCAAGGAGGCCCATGCCTCCTCAGTACTCAGGTTAGTTGTGGAATTAACCTTATATAATTGTGGAAGCGCTGGTAAAATGAAGAGCCACAAAGAAGATTAAAGTACGGTGACATAAGTCACCAACCCAGTTTTTAAGGGCCTTAGGGCAGGTAAGTGAGGTAGAGCTCTGGATTACTACAGGATCCAGACATGCCTATCTCCTGAAGTAAACAGAACCGAGCAGCTTGTAGTGACATTAATAGGAGAGCTTCCTCTATGCAGGGACTGCCTGCCTGTGTGGGTCTGCCATGGAGTATCTGCTAGCAAGCCTAGAGCTTGGTAAGTAGAGCTGATGCTAAAGAAGAAAAAGTGGGTGTAGGCTAAGGATCAGTTCAAGAGCAGGGAGACCTGTGTTTCCTTTCCAGCAGGACCTCCAGATTCTAACGGTCCCTTCTCCAGTGTTTCTCAGACCATATACAAGTCTTTCTTTGCTGAATCTCACTGATAATCATTCACCCAAGTGAAATTCTGGGAAACGAAGCTTCCAGTTTAATGAGCTGACAGTAAAATGATCCAGAGTAATTCCTTTCCGCCCTGTGCCATTCATAGTTAGATGTAAACACAAGTGGGAAAGTGTGTCAATTCATCCTGTCAATTACTCCCAATTTCAAGTCTTTCTCTCCTTTTCGTTATTGAGACATGAATTTAATGTGGCTCATCTTTCTCACTGGAAAAAAATTAAAACCCCTTATAACATCGCTGTTTAAACAGCCCATCAATTTTAGTAGCACTAAATGTCGATTTGTGTATAGCATGTACTATCTGCTGGTAACTACCGCATCTCAGCTCACAAGTAGGAATGTCATAAAGAGCATCATACGCTATCTTGGTTGACAATTAAATTGTATAGGAGTGTTCTTTCCTGATCTCCTCTGGGAGAAACCTGTATTTGCTTTGTTGTAAAGATTCCACATTTAATCTAAAGATTTTTGATGCTTTTCCCATCAACTTTCTCATAGTCAGTTTCAGTCTGCACTGAAGAACTGCTTTTACTCGTGATTTTAGAGAAAAACAGCACGTGAACAACACCAGGGAGCCCTGAGGGTAACAACGGGATTGTTAGAAATGAGGAAAGGCAGACTATGTAGCATACAGATTCCTTCACAAGGTAATTGTTATTCCATTTACAAATGAGGAAAGGCAGGATATTAAAAATTAAACAAACCACACACCCAGGTGAGGGTGATCTTGGGCAGGCACCCAGACGTACTTGCTTTTAGTGGATGTTTAACTAATCAATTAACTTGAATGGCTGGGTCATCATTTCCCCTCCTGACATGTCTGAGGTGTATGTGGCATAGCACAAGGGATTTGTCTATGAACCTTAAACTTAGGGCTGCCAAGAATAAGGCTATCAATCTGGAAACGCTCATCCTCCTTGCTAAAGTTATTTGTAATCACCTCTGAATAAGAAACCATATGGTGGCTGCTTTGGACACTGTTGTTGGTCCTTGGGTCCCTCTCTTTCTAGCTCTTTTTTTGAACGCGTTTGATGGTCTTCATTGCGTCTTTCCATTTTTTTGTGCTTATATCAGAGTGCATTTTTTTTAAACTTAAGTTCTGACGCAACATTGATATATCTGAAAAACGTTGATTATATCTGAAAGACAGATATAATGGAACGCATAGTTTGAAATAATGCTCTCTCCCCCACCCCCGACTAAGTTCAGGTATTTTCACCTTTCATTGTTCAACTGGTTTTCAGGTTATGAATGACTTTATGGAAGGGGTTACATTTATCATCTTTGACTTCCCAGGATAAAGATAGAGCTTGACTCCAAATGTGTGTTGATATTTGTCGGTAGGAATAGACGTGAAGAGCATGTTCAGCTGGAGTATCTAGTCAGTACAATGCACATAGCCACGTACACTGCCAGGACCTCCTGATTTCATAGATGTGGACGCTGAGGCTAGACCTGAAATGAATGAGTACAAATCACACAGCTCTGTGTTATCAGGATGGGAGACGGATTTTTAGATGGATCCTTAACCCCCTAGAGTATTTGTATAGCAAGACTTTCTACAAGTCTTTGTTTGACTGTGATGCTATCAGTTCTGCCACATGAAATGGTTCAAACTCTTATGTCTATTGGTGTTAGCAAGGGACCAGGGAGGGACAGATGAAAGGGCCCAGGGACAAACTTACTGTCATCACTCAATTTGTCCTCTGCCTCCAGGTGCGGGGGCTTCCAATCTTTGGATGGTTTTATGAAATACAGTCTGGAAAATACTGGGCTACACTGGCCCTCCTTGCTCTTTATCAGCTCTGTATATAGCTAAACAAATTTACAAAAGAAGAAAGGAAACACATAGACACACACACAGGCACACACACATGCGCAGGCGTGCACACGCATGCACACAAACAGGTACACACACAGGTGCACACACAGGCACACACATACAAACTCTCTCTCTCTCTCTCTCTCTCTCTCTTACACACACACACACACACACACACACACACACACACACACAGCCTCTGAGTCTCTTCTGAGCAGGAAGTTTCACCCACTTCGTAACCCCATTAGGGATCAGAGGAGTCAGTGTCATTTTCAGCCAGCAGTACAAAGTGACCATTCTTGCACTCTCGACTGAAGACAGACCAGTGGGGTGGGTCTCGCAGGACACATCTGCAGGGCTGTATCTCACAGGAAGTGGTTCAGCTCTTCAGAGATAAGTTTCACTGGTGAACAAAGAGGGATTTTGTTCACTGCATTAAGAATGGTGCATTGAACCTGGACAGGGTTTCTCAGTTCCTGCAAAACCAACCCAACCTGCTCCTTCCTCCTAACACAGGCACAGTGGTTTCCTGATTCCCTCCTTTTCTCTTCCAGAGGTCTAGATACCTTCCCCTGCCCTTTTTTATGCCATATCTGCTATTTCATCATGTTCCTTAGAATCAAGCTTGAGCAATTGTACTGTGTTTGTTTGACACATTTCCATCCTTCGGGAAATTTGCCTAATTTGTTATGTTGAGAATAAGAGTTCTGAAATGGTTAGTGCCCTTGGCAAGGGTTTGATTGAGCCCACTTTGCTTCTACCAGAGTACCAGAGCAGCAGAAACACAGCGGGACTTTGTTGTTTGGGGGGGGGGAGGAGGAGAGAATGCTGCAAGTCAAGACAAACTTTGACTTGACATCCAGATCTTTGGCTATAGATTTGGTTTTGACCTTGAATGATCGGCTAAGCTCTCTGTACTTCCTCATTTGCAAAGCAGGAGTACTCCCACTTTCCATTTGGCAGACCAAAAGCAGAGTGATCAAGTGCTTTGCCTGATGGCCCATGACAAGCGAAGGCTGAGGATGCCTGCGCGAGGTTCCTTACTTGTGCCAGGGAAGCTGGACTGTGGGTGCAGCAAGCATGTGACACTCAGCCCTGCATCTCTGCCCCAGCTTCAGAAGCACAGGTTTGAGCACATTTGACTTTGCGGAAGCTATCCATTTCCTGCGAGATAATGAGGTGTGGTGTGGAGGCCGGCAGGATTTATATGGCAGTTAAGTGTAGTTTGGTATCAAAAGTATGATTGCATTATTCACCGTGGCATAGCAAAGTTCACCTCCGGCCCCTCGCTTTGGCTGGATCAGCAAATGTGGACCACGATTATGAAGCACTGTCAGATATTTCTTTATAGTCTAATTTTCCTGCTCTCTATTGCCTGCAATGCCCTTGCCTCTGGGAAAAGTGACAAAGTAAACAGGCATTTTTAAAGTAGCTTTATTCTTCCTGCTTTTAGGGAGTGATTTAGAAGTATAGATTGGCCCTGGGGGAGAATGATCATCTTTGGCACAATACATGGGAATGGGTTTTCTAAACCGACCTAGAGGCAAAGTCTTAGGCCTCAGGTGAGAAACTGAAATCCTAGTTCATGTAATTCATGTAGCCAACAATAACAGCAGAAAGTTAAGGTGTATACTGGTATTCTTGTATAAGGTACTCATGGGCCTAATAAGAAAAGAATCAAGAAAAAGATATAGACTTAAGAAAGTGGTAAAGCTTACTTCCCTATTGCATACAGGACAGTTACACACACATTGATGCAAAATTATAAATTCCATTTTATGGAGCTTCTTAGGTGTGTGTTCCCTTCGATGTTTGCTGGCAGAGTATTGAAGTTTAGAAGCCTCGTATCATTTGTTCAGAAAGATAGTAGAGAGAAACCAGCCTTGAAGTATGGCACCAGACCCAGGACCTATGTCTTCACTTAGCACCATGCTGCTTCTGAGCTCCACCCAGCCTGTTTCTGACTAAGAAGCCAGGATGGCAGTCTGTGATCATGGTAAGAGGTCCCTGGAGGAAGAAAAAGACAGCATCATTCCACCACGTGGCTCGGTTGCAGCTAAAGTGGGAGGTGAAATCTCTCCACAGTTCTAGAAAACCTTTTTTCCTAGATCTGTATTTCTCAAAGAGGGTTCTATGGATCTCTGTCCATCTGTCAACTGTTACTACTGTATGAAGAAGAAAAACTCCTGACCCAAAAACTAAGCATCTTGATTTCCACTGAGAGACTTTTTGTAGTGAGACATTATTGGGCAAGGGAAGCAATCCATGGGTTTGTAGAATGGTATATACCTCTTAGTGTGTTTTGAACAAGTAGAAACAAATATTTGGCATATTGACTATTGCAAAACACTCCTCCAGGATTGTTCCTTTTCATGGACATGTCTTGCATCTTACTTAAGGAAACATCCTCTTCCCAAACACACACACACACACACACACACACACACACACACACACACACACTGCCTCTGCCTCCTATATGTGTTGGACAGGCTCACACTGAGAAGAATTCAAATCACCTGCAAATTGAGTCAGATATTTTATCTTGATTTTCTCAGGAGCAATGAGAAAAGCAACTAACACACCAGATGAGTTTTAAACAGAACTACATTTCACACACCAGTATGTGAACTCCATGAAACAGGGACAATAGTCTGCTCCTCTAGCCCTTAACATACTGCTCAACTGAGATGACTGTGCTCAGCTGCTTAGCAGGTTAAAGTGAAGTGCGATGTTGAACAGACCAGTTTTGTATTCTAGACTTGGTGCTTTTTACCTGCGAGTGATCTGGTCATTCAGTCTTGTTATGGAACAGTTTTCTCATCTGCACACTGAGGATAATTATGGCATTTCTAATTCTTGAGGATACAATGTGACAAACAGTAGGTATAAATTACCAAATGCATGTGTAGACAGTATTTTGTGAGACCAGGAAAGCATGGATAAGAGCAGGACAGAGTAGTACATATGAACATATAACATGACCAGAGTCTTGTTTATTCAGTGCTTTGTTTTATCTGAACCTGTCGTCATCACTGCTGCTTTAACACTTCAAACCAAGGTGTTTGTGAATTCTTTTATAGACTTAAAGTTATGTGACATTAAGGCCTTGGTATTCAGAGTTGTGACAAATTAATTTAAATGTAACCTTCCAGACTCATCCACAAGTCTATAAGTTATTCCTATACACTCATTTTAGTCATCAAACTAAATTTTGGGCTGATTGTACTTATATTAGTTACTTTTCTGTGGTTGTGATAAAATGCCATGTCCAAAAGCAACTTAAGGAATAAAGAGTTTATTTCTAGTGATGGTTCCAGAGGGCTAGAATCCATAATGGTGGAAAAGGTGTAGCATCTCCACAGGAACAAGAAAGTAGATGGTCACATTTTTTTAGCCACACAGGAAGCACAGAAAACAATCAAGAAATTGAAAGAGCTATAATCCCCCCCCCCCTAAATCTTGTCCCAATGATGAATTTCCTCCAGAAGACCGAACCTCAGTAAGGTGTGTTAGAATTTTGGCCAGCTGGATCTTGGGTAGGTCTTTTGAGTAACTTCAAATGCTGAGTTAATGAGCAAAATAGCCATACCATGACCAGAAGACGGTGTTTTTACAAAACTCCTTTCTATCATCCAGCTCTTACGTTCTCCCCACCTCCTCTTCCACTGAGTTCTCTGATCCTTGGTGCTACTGGAGTTAAAGAAAAAAAATAAAGATTTCCAATTTACAGTTGAATACTCAGTGTCTTGTTTTCAATATTTTGATCAGTTATCTTTTAATTTTAAGTATTATGTTGTGATGTTCTGCTTGCTGTTAAAATACTCTGGAGGCATTGTGTTACTGTTTGCTGTAGCAGCAAATCAAATAAATTTGCATCCAATTTCACATTAAGAACCACCCCCAAAACCAAACACCCCCAAAAGAAAACTAACCCCCCCAAAAAAAACCAAGTGCATTTCTGAAAAATAAAAACAGCTTAAGAAAGGGCAGTGACAACATTGTTTTTAACAGAGAGCAGAATTGGGAAAAATAGCAGTAACTTTATTTATTTAAAAAAAAAAAAACAAGGGAGAATTTTCTGCTAAGAGAGTGGGGGAGGTATCTAAATTCTGAAGGGGATGCCTATAAAAGTACTGAGTTATGCTGAGTGAAGGGGTCTGGTAATAGTGTAAAAGATGAAGTAGACTATCCAGCTAGACTCGGTTGCCCACTCTTTGATCACTTCCTTCTGTTGGGGGCGGGGTTTGCCAGGCCACTGAGGAAGAGGATATAGGCAATCTTAAGGAGACTTGAAAAGCTGTCGTCAGATATCCTGGAGGAGGGCTCCTTCTTTCTAAGGACCAGGGGGGAGGCATAGGGGAACAGAGGGAGGGAGGGTAGGACCAGGAGGAGACTAGGGAGGAGGCTACAATTGGGGTGTAAAATGAGTAAATGACAAAAAATAAAATTAAATAACAAAAAAGAGAACAGCTACAGGGAGCGAGCTTTGTTTGATTCTGAGATTCTGCAGTTTCTTAAAGGAACCTTCCGCATTCAGTTTCTTTTCAGATCACCACGAAGTGTTCTGACTGCTGTGGGAAGCCTGTGGAATTACTGCTGATACAGAAGCTCACCCCTCCTTCAGGACGGTCTCTGCAGATATTTCTCAAAGCCACACAAGATATATTTCCTGCCCTAGGATAGTTCTGTTCCTTATGCAGTCTTACATCTGTTTTCTCTATGGTCCAGCTCCGAATGGGAAGGAAAGCTGGACCAAGCCAATGCCAGGCCTGTGAGAATTCATTGCTAGTTCTTCCACAAATAGCCTTTGGCAAAAGTCTCCTGATCTAACAGCTGGCTTTGTGGGCCTAGCCTCCTTGTGATTTGACTTCATGGTTTCTTCAAAACTTTAATTCTTAAGACTGTGATTTATCTAATTAAATTACTCTCTCAAAGGATTTCCAAGGCTAGGCTCACATTTGCATAGGCCCATGTCATTTCCAAGGAGCTTATGCCATTTACTAGACATGTGCAGCAGAAATTCAAAACACAGGCCTGCCTTGACTTTCTGAATGCCCAGTTTACAAAGGACCAATAGCCAATGTCCTGGAATGTCTGCCCTGTATTAGGCAAGGATCTGGGCAAACTCCTCATCTGTAGGTCTTACAAAAAGACAGTTTTAACACTTCTTTTCTCTTCCCTCCCTTTCGTAAAACTGGCAGCTGAAGAGTTCATGAAGAGGCCTCGGAGATGGGGGAAGCGGTTTGTTGATGAGGGTGCTGCGCCTCCAGTGCTACTGTGAGATTGTACCATGTGACGGAGCCTGGAATTTGGGGGATCATATCTTGATTATAAATTCTGCCCTACCTCTTAAAAAATTGTCCTTTATTACTGTATTTTACTGGGAAAATTGTTCAATTTCTATAGGCTTCACTTAGTCCACCTATAGCTGGACAGTAAATGTGTCCAGAGGTCATGAAAGAGTACTAAGTGAGATGAGTAAACCAGTATCTATGTGCCTGGAACTTTTGTGCTTATGTTGAAGTCGCAATTTATTTGATCACAACAAAGTTAAAGGCAAGCTTTTGCTCCTCACTAGTGTGGACATGGACCCTGGGACACAGAAAAAGAATCTGGCCTTGAGAGCTAGAAAGGGTATATGCAGTCAGGACTCCACCTGTAACTGACCCTAGTTTACTCTTAGCACAAAAACAATCTGCCTCTTTAAACACTCTTTTCTTCATCCCAAGTTTGACTTCCCACTGTTACAAGGCTTTCAGAAGACTTCTCAAGAGAGTAGAGGGTCACCTCAGGAAATGTCATGGCTTTTCTTAAGCTTTGTGGGTTTTATAAAGAATTGGTGCGACAATGTTGCTTTGGGAAAACTCACCAGCTATTTCACAGAATGGCTTCACATAGGACATTCTTCACAAGTACCCACAAAGGCAGGACTGAGGAAGCAGCCACCCTCTTCTTTCCCACTGAAAGACTGTGTGTTTAGCATCCCTTTTGCATTCCTAAAATGGGTGGCATTAGAAGCAGAGGGGAAGTGGAAAACAGTCTTTGGTTTTCTTTTCTGAAAGCAGAAAACAGTGCAATTAGTGGGAAATTTACTCATAATCTTGATCTTCAAAATCTTCTGCCCTTTCATCCCATTAAGAGCGCCTGCCTTTTCTTTTTAAAGGACATGGGGTGGGGGGTGGGGTAAGGGTAGGCAAAAAAAAAAAAAAAAAAGAAAAAAGAAAAAAAAAAAAAACAACCCTAGAAAATAGCCAGGCTACAAAATTCTCTTTAATGATGGAAGCTAATAAGAAATGGATCTGGTATTTCATCTAGCCTCTCAAATAATGGCTTCGTTGTTTTGATCTCCAAGTGTAAAGGAAGCTTTATATTCAGGGATGGGCGTCCCTGTCTCAAGCACCTGAGAGACTGCATTATTATATTTGAAACCATTTTAACAATGTCCCTTCCCAGAGTGTGAGGCCATTGCAGCTTTGATGTGGTTAGGCAATTTAGTACAATCATGTAATAGATTAAATTAGATTTCAGCTTCCTCAAAAGATTTGAAGAGCAACGTTAAATGAGTGCACCCATAATCTTGCAGTATTGGGAGTGCTTTCTGCTTTTCTATTTTACTTTTAGTAAAGGGCTACAGAGAAGGCAGAATTTCCTCTTCCTGTAACCTGAGCAGAAGCAGTGGAGACATTGCTGGGTTTGCTTCTGATGTGGCCACAAACGAGGAAGGAACCAAGTCTGAGTAAGAAAAGACAGAGCAAGCTCTGAGACAGAGTGGAAGAAACTGCTTCATGTCCACTAAATAAAAGTCACATGGTTGCTGATGGAGGGGGTCTTTGAACAAAGAGTTTGCAAGGAATTTAGAAGTAGACAGAGTTTTAACCCTAATTTACAGTGCCTTTGTTGCTAACCTCTGCAGAGGAATTTTAATCCAGCATTATGGTTGCTCTGAGAACATCCAAAGGCCTTCTTGATCTGTGTGATATGGCTGGAATTCATACATGCCCTCAGTACACACTTTTAATCACAAACAATGAAGGTAAATTTATTTTGTAGAAGGAAGCACCCATGTTTGAAGCACCCATGTTTGAAAGTGATGTATAATTGAGAGGCAGACAAAGTGATGAATCAGAGAAAGATTTGACAGAATAGGATATGTCCAACTATCATGAAAACAGAGAAGAAAGAGAGGCTACTTAAGAGAGAGCAACACACACACACACAGAGGAGGCAGTTTTCCGGGGAGAGTTTTACAGTAAGGTTACAGAAAGAACAAGTTAGACACAAGCAAAGACAGAACGAGCCAGAGAATGAGAATGAGACAGAAGATTAGAACAGATTGCTAGAGTTAGTTTGAGGCCAAGCAGAGCAGAAGCAGAGATAAGCCAGTTTGAGTCAGTCAGCTTAGAGAGGCACTTGAGCCAGACAGCTGAGTTGAATTTGCCAGCCAGAGTTCAGAAAGAAAGGGTGAGTTTATTTATCTCAGAGGCTGAAAACATTTTAGGCCTAGGTTAGACTCTATGGAGGCTAGAAGCTTCCAGACCTAGGCCTAGGTTAGCAGACAGAAGCAGTAAGCCTGGGACATGACAATTAATTCAGGGGAATAAAAGGTTCTTCAACAAACCTGCTTGAGCCTGTTCCCTGCTCCATAAAACTAAAATCACAGTACTAAAATTGAATGGTTATTGCAGGATTAAAGTGAGTTGATGTCAATAAAGTGGCTTTCAGAGTCAATACTTAATAAACACCTACTCACCTTCTGGCATGCAAGATTTGTCAATTAACATACAAGTGATGAATATGTATTTTTAAGACACATCCATTGAACTGATTGCTGGACACTGAATAAGACATACCTTCAATTAGGTGTTTGAGTCATCCAAGTTGAAAATATTTCTGAATGGGCTCCTGATACTCATTTCCATCATACTATAAACTTAGCAAATTGCCCCCTGTTCACCTGGCTGTTCACAGAAGAAGAGTCAGAAATGCAAATGATGCCTCTTTCCCTACCCCATGGAAATGAGCTGTCATAAAGTCCTCTGAGAGTCATCATGGAATCATAGATGATTAATTTCAGGAAAACTTGTTTAATCTGATTCTTAGCAGATTTGCTGAATCAATGCTGAGTCATGGCTCCAGCCATTACTCCTCTTGCTACCTTTATTATCTTTTTTTCTGTCTTTGACTTTTTAAAAATTTATTTGTCATCTATAACATTTTTTTAATTCCTTGAAAATTTCTTGCATGACCACAGTGAACCCCACTTCTCCCTGTAATGCCTCCCAGTTCCATGGCTCATCCCTAACCTTGTCTCCTTGACTTGACAGACTTAAATATGGAATGAAAAAGACACCAAGTGATTTGATTCCAATTTAGGCTGCCCACACAGGCATGGGTGTGGGCCATCTTCTAGGGCATGGTTGGCCTACCAGGAAACACAGCCTTAAAGAAAACTGACTTTCCTTCCATTAGTAGCCATCAGTTGTCAATAACTTCTTATCTGGTGGTGAGGGCTTGTGAACCATCCCACCCCAACCTATGTTGGAATTTTTAACTGGTTTGATGTTAGGCAAGTCTTGTGCAGGTAACCACAGCAGCTATGAAATAATCATGTCATGTCCAGAAGATAGCATTTTCTCGTGCCTCATACTTTAAGCTCCAACATTCTTTCTACTCCTACTTCTATGATGCTTTCTGAGTTTTGGCTCAAAAAAATATATATGCTTCTTAGTCCCAGCACTTTGAATAACAACAAAGGAAACTGACAGTGGAGTGAAGCTATATGTCTCACAGTTGAGTTAAGAATGCAAATCAAAACGACTCTGAGATTCCACCTTACACCCATCAGAATTACTAAGATAAAAAACTCAAGTGATAGCACATGCTGGTGAGGATGCAGAGAAAGGGGAACACTCTTTTACTTCTGGTGGGAGAGCAAACTTGTACAACCACTTTGGAAATCAATCTGGCGGCTTCTCAGAAAATTGGGTATAGTTGTACCTTAAGATCCAGCTATACCACTCCTGGGCATATCCCCAAAAGATGCTTCACCATCCAACAAGGATATTTGTTCATAGCAGTTCTACTCATAATAGCAGAAACTGGACACAACCCAGATGTCCCTCAACCAAAGAATAGATGAAGAAACTGTGGTACATTTACACAATGGAATACTACTCACTTATTAAAAACAAGGAAATCATGAAATGGGCAGACAGATGGATAGAATTAGAAAAGATCATCCTGAGTGAGGTAACCTAGACCCAGAAAGACACACTTGGTGTGTACATACTTATAAGCAGATATTAACCGTGTAGTACAGGATAACTGTACTACAATCCACAGACCCAAAGGAGCTAAGTAACAAGGAAGGCCCAGGGAGGATGCTTGAATCTCACTCAGAAGGGGGAAATAGAAAGCAGAAGGGGATGGAGGGAACAGGGTAGAAGAGAGAGAGGTGGAGGGAAATGAGAGTGGGGAGCAAATGTGGAGAGAGCAGGGGCAGGAGGACAGAGGGCTTGCAGAGAGAAGGGAAACCATAGGAGGGGGCATCTCTGAGACAAGATGGAGACCTGTGACAAGGTGGGCTTCTGGGAGAATGTGGGGGTGACTATTGCTTGAGACTCCTAGTAGCGGGGGTCATAGAGACTGAAAAAGACACTTTTCAGCCAGACAGAACTCCTAGTGGAGAGAGAAGAACACTAATCCATCCACAAAAATTTTGACCCCAAATTTACCTTGCCTACAAGATGTGCAGGGATAAAGATAGAGCATAGATTGAATTTTCCAACCAGTACCTGGCCTGACCAGGACTTTATGATAAAATCATTTCTAAGGGGAGAGAGCAAACCCCTGACACTATTAAGCGAACTCTGCTATGCTTGCAGACTGGAGCCTAGCATAGCTGCCCTTTGAGAGGCTCCACCCAGCAGTGGATCGAAACAGATGCTGAGACTCAGCCAAACATTGGGTGGAGTTCAGGGAGCCTAGTGGAAGAGTAGGTGGAAGGATAGAAGGACCCCGAGGGGACAGGAGCTCCACAAGAAGACTAACAGATTCAACTAATTTGGGGCCAGAGATGCTTGAGAAACTGGAGCACCGACCAAGGACCACCCATTTACTGGACCTAATACCTCTCCGCTTAAGTAGCTGATGGGCGGTTTGGTCTTCATGTGCGTTTCCTAGGAAGGGGAGGAGGAGCTGTCTCTGACATGGACTCTGCTGCCTGCTTTTAGATCACTTCCTACTGGCAGGGCTGACTTGCCTGGCCACAGTGAAAGAGGATACGCTCAGTCGCGATGTGACTTCATGTGCTAGGATGGGTTGATGAAGGGGAGGGCTCTCTTTTTCTGAGAAGTAGGGGAAGGGCACAGGGGAAGGAGGGAGGAAAGGTGGGACACGTAGGAGAGGATGGAGGGGATATGCTCAGGCTATAAATAAATAAGTAAATAAGTAAATAAGTAAATAAATAAATAAAAAACAAATTGAAAAAAATGAAGCGTAAGACAGTAGTGGTGCACACCTTTAATCACAGCACCAGGGAAGCAGAAACAGGCAGATCTCTGAGTCAGAAGCCAGCCTGCTCTACAGAACAAGTTTCCAGGACAGCCAAAGGTATACAGAGAAATGCTGTCTTGAAAAACTGGAAAAAAAAGGAGAGGCATAGAACTGAACAGAAAGTTTTTTAGAAGAAGAAATATAAATGGCCTCAAACCACTTCAAACAGTTCAAAACCCTCAGCCATTAGGGAAGTGGAGGTTAACAAGAGTTAAAGTTTCATTTCACCCTTGTCAGAATGTCTATCATAAGGACTATGACTGATTAACAAATGCTAGTATAAATGTGGGGAAAGGAAACTTTATGTACTTTTGCTGGGAGTATAAAGCAATACAGCCATTCTAGAAATTAATCTAAAGTATCTTAAAAAATGGATTAGAGCCTCCATATGCCTCAGCCGTGCAACTCCTGGGTGTGGGCCAAAAAGAAAATACAATAAAGAGGGACTTGCCAGTCACATCCAGTTTAGCGGAATATCACTTTTAGAGTAATTCTCTGAATTTTTCCAGTCTATTATTGTGTCTCCCTTTTCACATATGATTGTATCAATTTAACTTTATCGTTTCTTTTGGTTAATTTGTTACTTTTCTTTATAGTTTTAAATAACCAGCCTTTTGTTTCATTGATTCTTTTCTTGCTGCTTAAATTAGTTTTCATTTATATTTTCCTAGTTTCTACCATCACCTTCATTCTTTCTCTGCATCTATCTACTGCTTTGGAGATTGGCTTGTTCTTGTGTTTCTACTGCCTTAGGATCACCATCAGGGTTTGTACTCGAGATCTCTTTGATTTTCTAGTGTAAACACTTAGAGCTATGAACATCCCTCTCAAGTCTGCCTTCACTGTATCCCACAGACTTGGATGTATTGTATTGTGCTTTGACTTTTACCTAATTCAAATAATCCATCATAACCCTCTATATTCTCACAGTTCATTATTTAATAGTGATCTCTGTGAGTCTGAATATTTTCTGTAGTCTTTATTTCCATCAATTTCTAGCTTTATACCATTGTAAAATACAGGATGCTCTTTCAATATTCTTATATTGCTGAGAATTTCTTTGTGTCCTAATATGTGATCTGTTTTCGAGAAGGCCCTATGGGCTGGGTACAGTGTGTGTTCCTTTGATGTTTGATAGAATGATCTGTAGATATCTATTTGGTCAAAATGATATATGGTGTCATTTGAGTCTAGTGTTTAGTGGATGTGTGTGTGTATGTGTGTGTGTGTCTGATTTGCCTAATGGTGAAGGTAGGATAACAAAGTCACTCACTTTTGCTGGGTTGGGGTTAATGTGTGATTTTAAATTGAGTAGTGTTTGCTTTATGAAATTGGATGAGCCTATGTTTCATGAATATATGTTTACATGTAATTTTCTCTTGATGGATTGTTTTTGTGATCAGTATAAATTAACATCCTTTACTTTTTTTCTGAAAGGGTTTAGTTTGAAGTTAATTTTTAAAAAATCTGGATATTAGAATAGAAATACTTGCTTTCTGGTTCCATTTGCTTGGAATACTGTTTTACAACCTTTTACCTTACGCAACAAAAATAGAGTTTCTGTTTTCTAATTCAGTTTGCTAGAATATGTTGTTTGATGGGGAGATTGAAACCACTAATATTCAGGGCTATTATTGAAAAGTAATATAGCTCCTTGTCATTTTGTTGATTTTATACTATCTAGTAATTTCTTAATCTTCTTTTGCTTAATGGACATCTTAGAATAATTGATTATTCTTTTTCCTCTTGTAGTCTGAATTATGCTTATATTTCTCTTCAGAAAGAAGTACTTTCCAGTTTCTTCTGCAGAGCTGGCTTGGTGGTCACATAGTCTTGTTTTTATCATAGGAAAAAATTTTCAACTTCAATAATATATAAAGTTTTTCTGTGTATGTTTGACTGGGTTGGAAGCTGTGAACTTTCAGTTTAAGAGACACAAGTCCAAACCCTTCTCTCTTTTCTGATGTGGATTGAAAACTCAGCAGTTACTCTGATGGACTTGTCTTGATATGTGACAAGGCCATTGTTTTTGTTTGTTTGTTTTTACAGATTTCAACATAATTTCTTAGCATATATTTTCTGCACATTCATTACTATAACTGGTGCTATCTGTTTAGTGTTTTGTGTGCCAATTATATCTGGTAGGCTTCTCTTTCCCTAAATTTGAGGAATTTTCTTCAATGATTTTGTTAAAAATATTTTATAGCCTTTGTGTGAGATTCTTATTATAACCCTATAATTTATAGATTTTGTTTTTTCATAATATTCCAAGGTTATTGCATGGTCCCTTTATGCATTAAAAATTATTATTTACTTTGACTAAACTAGTATTATCTTTTTAGTGGATTGCTATGGAGATTACAGTATATATTATAAAATTTGCTACTAAAATATTTACCACTTTATGCCAAATGTAAAGACATACAACTACATAAGTCTATCTCAATGATATTGCTGTAGTTTTCATATGTGTCTTATAGACTCTATAAATAATATCATGAATTTTTGCTTTACATGAGATTGATGACAAAAATCAATACTATGTCGCATCTTTTAGATTTATCCAGGAATTTATCACTTCTGGTGAATATTTGTTCTCTGAAGATCTGAATTTTCTCATATTCTTAAAAAGACTCACTTAATTTTTTTTTTTTTTTGCTTTATGTGTATGTATGCTTAGCTGCATGTATGTGTTTGTACCATCGGCAGGCCTGATGACCCCCAGAGGCACCAAGGGATTATTAGGTTTCCTGGAACTGGAGTTACAGATGAGTTCTCTGAGGGAGCAGTGCGTGATTTTAACTCTCTGCAGCCCCCATTTTCAGGCTCTTACTCCATGGTATTTAGGAACCTTTTTATTTGAGATATTTGTTATGAAGTGAAAAATTCTTAGCTTATTGTCTCTAAAGAAGTCTTTTCACTTTTATTCTTAAGAAGTAATTTTGCAAGGTCACAGTCATGGACTCATAATCATTTTTTTTTTTCAGGGTGAAAAGGAAACTCCTGCACTGGCTTCTGGTCTTTAGGAGTTCTGGTGATAGGTAAGGAATCGTATGAGTCTTTGGTGTGTCCTTTTTTTCTGGCTGCTGCTCAGTGTCTTTAGTTTTTGGTAGTTTTTAAGACATTGAGGCGAGAGTTTCTTCATAATTTTGTGGGTTAAGTTCACTGAACTTTTCAAATATATAAATTTGTATCTTTCAGGAAATAAGGTGAAACTCCCACCAGTTTTCTTTCATATAATTTTTCTGTTTCTTTCTTCTTTCCTGCAAGTCCAATTCCATGTAATGTAGACAATCTGATATTCTCTCTGTTTTTTTTTTTTCCCATGTCTTCTTCAGAGTGAATATTCTCAATTAAATAAAAATATGACTAGAAAAGATCATCCTGAGTGAGGTATCCCAGAAACAGAAAGACACACACGGTATATACTCACTTATAATTGGATACTAGACATAATATAGGATAAACACACTAAAGAATCTGTACATGTAAAGAAGCTGAGGTAAAAGGAGGACCCTGGTAAGATGATCAATTCTCACTCAGAAAGGCAAATGGGATGGACATTGGAAGAAGGAGAAAACAGGGAACAGGACAGGAGCCTACCAAAGAGGGCCTCTGAAAGACTTCACCCAGCAGTGTATCAAAGCAGATGCTGAGACTCATAACCAAACTCTGGGCAGAGTGCAGGGAATCTTAGGAAAGACAGGAGATAGTAAGACCTGGAGAGTACAGGAGCTCCACAAGGAGAGCAACAGAACCAAAATATCTGGGCCCAGGGGTCTTTTCTGAGACTGACACTCCAACCAAGGACCTTTCATGGATATAATCTAGAAACCATGCTCAGATGTAGTTCATGGCAGCTCAGTATCCAAGTGGGTACCCTAGTAAAGGGAACAAGGACTGTCTCTGACATGAACTCAGTGACTAGCTCTTTGATCGCCTCCCCCTGACGGGGGAGCAGTTTTGCCAGGCCACAGAAGAGGACAATGCAGCCAGTCCTGGTGAGACCTGATAAGCTAGGGTCAGATGGAAGGGGAAGTCCTCTATCTGTGGACTTGGAGAGGGGCATGGGAGGAGATGAGGGAGTGAGGGTGGGATTGGGAGGTATTGAGGGAGGGGTATATAGCTGGGACACAAAGTGAATAAACTGTACTTAATACAAAAATAAAAATTTATTTAAAAAACATTTATATAAGTTAAAAAGTGCAAACCATTGTCACAGTAAATTCTACCAGAGTGGACGCAGGACTAGCCACAGGATTATCAACATGGATTGCTGCAGCCATGAATCATCTGAAGGAATGGGCGGGCATGGGAGTGTTAGCAGGCCTTCTGGTGTTGGTCTCCTTGGTTTGCCTGTGGTATATATGCAAGATTAGAGTCTCACAACAGTGTGATGCAGCCATGATCATTCAGGCCTTTACAGCCATTGAAGCAGGACATTCTCCCCAAGCATGGTTGGATACCATAAAAAGCTAAAATGATACGCTCAGGATGCGAGGCTAAGCACTGCACTCAGGGTCAGCCGCTTTGGACCCAGAGAAGAGCATGTCTGATTGCATGCTGGTTGATGCCCCAGGTCCCGCCTCTGAGAAAAAGGTATCAGATGGGTCTGATGCTCTTTGGGTGGATGACACCTAAATGAACATCTGTACAAAGTCCCAATTTATTTCTAATATCAGAGATCAGACCTCTACTCTTGCCTGATGCGTCTAAAACAAAAAGGGGGAACTGTAGAGAGCTGCGGAATGCTATGCCTTAAAGATGGAGCTGGTTTCCGCCTTCCACTTTCCCGATGGTGAGTGCTCTCTGTCACAAACAACTCCACATTTGGCTAAGGCCGAGGATCTGGCTTGCTTCCATGTATGTGGACCTATCTGCATTGCCCCCGTGGCACGCCTGGGTTGGCTACCCAGAGGCTATTTAAGCTGTGGGCTGGCTCTCCCCGGGGTCCGAGGATTGTTCAATGTTCCTGAATAAACAGCATTTAAAAAAAAAAAAAAAAAAAAACACCAAGTGATGAGCTTACATTGATTTTTAAATGAAAAAAAAATCAGGCTATGTTGATATACTAACTTGTGTTGTCATTATTAAAGTCTTATTTAGGCAACCATATTGTTGAGATTTTATGGTAGCAGCTTTCCTATTATACCTAGAAGACATTATTTAATAGCAAGACTACTGGTTCCCTGGTTCTTACAGTTTTACCACCCTCTCTTCTGTGATTTTTCTGGGCCTTATGTATAGTGGTTGCATTATAATTTTTTTTTGGGGGGGTTACTAGGTACTCCATGTTAACCTAGTCTTGACATTTTAAACAGGAGTATCTCTAATAGTCTCAATCCATTCCCAAAGGAAGCTTACTTGTTAGGGGTTGCTAATTCTAAGTTCTGAGCCATTTAGGATTGGTTAATGTTGATTATCTTGTCTTTTGGGAATGGTTCACTTTTTCACATTTCTTTGTATGTCACATGATTATGAATTGTGTCAATGTCCAATTCATTGTTATTAAATTGTGTAGACTCAGGATTTTATATATGTTAGGGAGTACATTGTTTCTGTTGATCTGAAATTATTTCAACTTCGTTTGAAGCTCTGCAAGTTTTTGTGTAGTTCTCTTGTTCTTGCCAGTTAATGATTTGCCTGCTCTATACATGATACAGATGTCAGTCCAGGATTTGGATAGAGTTTATGTAGAAACTGCAGATTCACACAATTGCTTAGTATTTGAGACTTGTCCACATAGTAGAAATGGTTACAGTGATCTCTGTTTCTCTAGTTTTTTTTCAGGACAGAAAGATTGTGGGATATCTATAGGAATCTTGGTTATTTGGTTGCATCAACTGTGACCTATTCTTGGAGTTACATCTGGTAAAACAATGACAATGATGCTTACTGAGATCTTCTCTTCTTTCCAGAATCTCTTTTCTGTTTTTCAGTCTCTAGTAATCAGTTATTTTATTAAACATTGTCTAGGGAATATAGGGCTGAGGTGGCTGGTTCAGTTAATGCTTGCACAACTGTACTCAATGGATCCCATTATATCAAACTTGAATGGCTCACATTCACAGGAAATACCAATAAAATGTTGAAATACATTTTAAAAGATATGATTGTGTATATATTCATTTAATCAAGGAAGTACAGGTGATTCATGTCTAAATACATGTCACAGTCTAGTGAAGACCACTAGAATCAGAACGTGCACCATTGCATTATTAAGTCTCACATGAGAAATAAAACAATGATAAATTAAATGAATGGTAAAAACTATTAATACCAATAAATGGTAACTATGAAGACAGCAGAGTAAAGCTATGATCAGCTTAAGGCAATGGGAGTAATTCAATGCAACACAGTGTTCTCTGTAAACCTTTAAGTTAAAGTGTTCTGATTATCTTTCTGAACCACGGTAGACATTATGGATGTAACACATAGCTTTCTTAGAAATGGAGTTCATATCCTGAAAAGACTCTATAAAGTATTAATATCTTAATTAAAATCGAAAGCCTTTAATATCTTACATGGTAGTATCTACTGGTAAGTTGATATCTATACAACTTTCACCCTCATTTTTTAGAGAAGTGTGTCTGTGTGTGTGTGTGTGTGTGTGTGTTACTGATAGTTGAGGCTAGCTTGAACTACATATTGAGATGCTAACTCCAAAGTAAAACAGTAACAAAAGCAAAGTCATCAAAAAAATGAAAAGCGTTCTGCAAATTCTTTATTGGAAACAGTCATTTTCCCACTGACCTTGTTTTGGGGGACTCTTTCTCTGCTTAATGTATCTTCCTTGTTCTTGGTTAAGTGGTCAGGTTGGGGGGATTGGACATAGGGGCTGCTTCTAAGGCCTAAGAACTCAAGTGGATAGGGCCTGGAAAATTATATTCTATACCAGAAGGCCAAATTTCTTTTTTGTGGTCCAATGATTTATGTTTAGTTCTTGCTGCATGCTCCGAGTAGCTCTTTCTTTGACTTTGAAAATGGCAGAACTTTTCAGTTTCATGAGGTCCCATTTATTGATTGTTGATCTTAGAGCCTGTGCTGTTGATGTTCTGTTCAGGAAGTTTTCTCCTGTACCAATGAGTTCTAGGGTATTCCCCACTTTTTTTTCTAGCCGATTTAATGTGTCTGGTTTTATGTTGAGGTCTTTGATCCACTTGGACTTCAGTTTTGTGCAGGGTGATAAGTATGGATCTATTTTCATTTTTCTACATGTAGACATCCAGTTGGACCAGCACCATTTGTTGAAGATGCTATCTTTTTTTTTCCATTGTATGTTTTTGGCACCTTTGTCAAAGATCAGGTGTCCATAAGTGTGTGGGTTTATTTCTGGGTCCTCTGTTCGGTTCCATTAATCCACTTTTCTTTTCTCCAAGTAACAAACATTAATGACAATGGAGAGCCAGACTTATGAAAGATCAAGATTCGGTGGATTCCGTGGATAACCCAGTATTAGTCCTCATTTTACAATCAAAAAGAGAATGACTTCCATTGGAGTCATTTTGTAATACAGGCTATTTACCTTCCATTGGCAAAATATGACTATTATTTAGTCTTTCTACAATTTCAACTAATTGTACTATGGACTACATTGAAGACTAATTTCAGAGGAAAACATGGTCTCATGAGGCACCATCTCTTAGGTTACACATTCTGTCTTTTAAAAAATAATGTTGTCTCTGTATGTTCTATGTTTTGAACATGAATCTTTTCCTAAGGCACGCCTTTATTATTTTTAGCAAACCCAGTTTGTCTTTAAAATTCCTAGTTTCTATACCTATACCTACTTCAGTGAAGTAGCTTTCGGCTCTAACATTTGTCCAAGTTTGATTTAAAAAAATAAACTAATTAAAACACCATAAAAAAAAGAAAATGGCAGAACTGTTATAATTTCTGGTAAGAGCAGATAAAGCAGGAAAAGCTTTAACAAAAGGAGGAAGCTCAGATGAGCTATGAAATCAGGTGTGCATTTGAATTCAACACCACATCACCATGCAATTGTGCAAAATCAACCAATGATTCCACTTGGTTTAGCCCACTCTTCATTTGGGACATGGGGCTGCTATTAGCTGTATCAGGAGTTGTTTTTAAGACTGAATAAAGTAATGCATCACTCCATTAGACTGAAGCAAGAGGGCATCTCAGTGTTGCTCACTTGAAGGGATGTTGTAGGCATTTGGCATAGGGTGTGATATGTAGTAGGTGCTGAGTAAGCATTAGCTACTTGAGTCAATTGAATAGGTTAGTATCTGGGGCATAAAATTTGTAACACAAAGCAGCCCTTCCCTTTCTTATGTCACCAACTAATGATGAGGAGACAGGATGGTGCTTGAGAAGGCACTGGTAGGACACTCTAGTTAGACATTAAAAGAAGCTTCCCAGCATTCAAAATCCAGGCAGGAAGCAGCTGGCGATTGTCACCAGAAGGAAGATATCTCTAGATCTATGAGGTCGGCTTCAGGTAATATTGTGATAAACGTTAATCATTATTATTTTTACAACACACCGCATAGGTATATTTCACATCTTTCAAAGCATGTTGCAAAGTTTTGATTTTGCTTGTGTTTTTAGGATGGACTAAAAGAAAATCTGTAGAAATTTCATGGACATTAATAATGTACACACGTTGTGTATGTTTGTCTGTAGATATGAATTTGTTTCTGTTTGGCTGACAGTTGAATACATCATGCAAAGAGCTAAAGTCTGAGAACCTGAAATTGTTTGGTTCCATAACTTGAGTTTTTGAGAATCAATTGTCTTGGCTTGAATCTTTCTCCTCACTATGGACTGTAAAGCCTTGAAGAAAATAGTTGCCTTGTGTCTTCATTTCCTTGTCTGAAAACTTTGGTGATGGCCTATATTTTACAGGGTTAGTTGTTTACTTACGATATATTTCTTCTTACTGTATCTAAATAGGTTTGTATTCTGGAGGCTTGGACTACAAGGTGGAAACTTTTATAAGGTTGAAAAGAATTAATGAATATAAAACACTTATATTAGTACCTGTCATAAAAAGCAATCAATGAGAGGTTTTGACCTTAAAAATGATCAATAGTATTTTCTGTGGCTTAACATAGCCTGGATTTCAGCATGTGAAAACGGAGCTATGATAATTCAGAAAATACTATTTTTTTTCCCTCTCCAGCCTTGGCTTTTGGTAGGATGGACTTGCCAAAGACTCTGGTGAGCTGATTTCCAGCTAACAAAAGGTAAGTTTGTCTCAGTAAATTCCATCTTTCCTGGCTTGATTTTTCTTACTTGTAAATGGTGAATGTGTGTCAGAGGATGTGATTTTTCTGGGTGATGGAATTTATAAGGGAGGGGGACAAATACTGATTTATTATCATTCCTATTATATCATATGCAGCAAATTTTAATGACTTGTAATGATTTTCCTGAGGTATTCCTAAAAATGAAATAACTCTCAAGACTTTCCAGTTGGAGGGCCTTTTAGCAATAGAGCCTCTTGAAGGTGAATATTATTTAGATTAGTAAATTTTCATGGAAAACCACCAAACATGCCGTGATAGCTAAAAAATAAAGTGTACTCATTCTTGCAAATGGTCCTCATTCTGCATGGAAGAATCTGGTGAATTAAGCAAGAATGTACTGTAAAGGCAGAAATGTCACTAAATAGGTGACCTCCTTCAACAAGTTTACTTGTTTGCTTTTGAATCCATTGTAGAGCAGGAGTGAAATCGACATTTTGGATATTTGGTTCAATACAAACACTAAAGTTTTTTTTTTTTTTTTTTTTTTTTTTTTAATAAATATGCAAGTGGAAAAAGAAGCATTTGCTAGTTTACTTCTAGGCTGGGAATTTATAGGTTTATTCTCATTTCCAGCAATGACCTTCCATATGTTTCTGGAATTCTTTGTAATCTGTCCATGACTGAATCTGAGGACATTCTACTGAAATGTCCTTAAATTGTGTTTTCTTATAGTACAAAGGACTAGAGTTGATCTAGTTGGGAGGGCCTAGTATTACATGACATTTCTGACTCAAAGCTGAAAATCTTGGTGTTTTAATCCAGGTGTACAAGTTCTGTGAAGAAAGTTTGGTGTGATAAACAAAAGAAGGCTCAATATACCTGGCAATTGGAGTATGGTTTCAAGTCTGGGAGATCTGTGAAGACCAATGGCTATCACAGTCTTTAGAGGGATAATCATAGACAGTTTACTACATCAGGCATGTGCTTCATGGCTGTCCTTGTGTGTGAGAAGTTGAGCTGCATGAAATGGACACAGTGACGCTTATTTAAGAAACACCCCGTGAACAGCTAAGTAATACTCCATTGTGTAAATATAACACATTTTTTTTAATATCTATTCTTCAGTTGAGGGACATCTAGGTTGTTTCCAGTTTCTGACTGTTATGAACATTGTTGAGCAATTTGTTCTTGTGGTAGGATGAAACGTCCTTTGGGTTTATGCACAAGGATGGTATGCCTGGGTCTTGAGGTAGATCGATTCCCAATTTTCTGAGATACCACCATATTGATTTCCAAAGTGGCTGTACAAATTGCACTCCCACCAGCAGTGGAGGAGTGTTCCTCTTGCTCTACATCCTTAACCAACATGAGCTGTCACTTGTGTTTCTGATCTTAGCCATTCTGAGAGGTGTAAGATGAAATCTAAAAGTTGTTTTGATTTGCATTTCCCTGATGGCTAAGGATGCTGAACCTTTCTTTCTATCTTTTTCTTTTCTTTTCTTTTCTTTTCTTTTCTTTTCTTTTCTTTTCTTTTCTTTTCTTTTCTTTTCTTTTCTTTTCCTTCTTTCTCCTTCCTTCCTTCCTTCCTTCCTTCCTTTCTATTAAATTTTAAATTTTATTTTATATTTGTTATTTACTTTACATCCTGAGAGAGCCCCTTCCCTTCCCTCCTCCCAGTCCTCCCACTTTCCCTATTTTCCCCTTCCTCTCTCCCTTTCCCCCCAGAAAAAAGAAGCTTCCCTCCTCTCCCCTCTCTATAATAACCTTCCCCAGCACATCAAATCACATCAGGACTGAGCATATCTTCATCCCCTGAGGCCAGGCAAGGTAGCACTGCCAGGGGAAAGTGATCCAAAAGCAGACAATAGAGTCCATGTTAGAAAAAGCACCCCTCCTCTACTTGGCCAGTGCCCCATATGGAGACCAGGTCGCCCCTCTGCTACATGTATGCAGGGGCCCTAGGTCCAGATCATGCATGTTCCTTAGTTTATGCCTCAGTCTCTGGAAGTCCCCATGGGACTGGGTTAGTTGTCTCTGTTGGTTTTCTTGTGAGGTTCCTGTCCCTTCCATGTTCTTCCATCTTTTCCCCAACACTTCCACAGGACCCCCAGAGTTCTGCCCCATGCTTGGATGCAAGTCCCAGCATCTGTCTCAAATTTCTGCTGGCTGGAGCCTCCCAGAAGATGGTCAAGTTAAGCTCCTGTCTGAAAGCATAGCAGAGTATCATTATTAGTGTCAGGAGCTAGCTCTCTGCAGTGGACTGGGTCTCAGTTTGGGCCAATTATTGGTTGGACTTTCCCTCAGTCTTTGTTCCCTCTTTATCCCTGCACTTCTTGTAGGGAGGGTAATTTTTGGATCATGGGTTTTGATGGTGGATTGTTGTTACCCTCCTTCCAAGTGGATATTAGACCTATAGTACAGGATAATCATCCTACAATCCACAGACCCAAAGAAGCTAAGTAATAAGGAGAGCCCAAGGGGTGTGTGTGTATGCTGGAATTTTGCACCCAAGGGGAAGTAGAATAGATAGCAGAAGTGAATGAAGAAAGGGAACTGAACAGGAGATAGAATGGGGAGGGAAACAAGGCGGGGATCAGATGTGGGGAGGACTGGGGTTGGATGAGAGGTCTGGGAACAAGAAGAGAAAACGGGGTGGGGAAAAGGACATCTCTTTGTCAACCTGGAGGCCTGCGAAAAGACAAGTCAGGTTCCTGGGAGAATTTGGGTGCCTCCTGATGGAACTCCTAAAGGGGGTAAGGGGAGGAGCAGCATGAAGATTGAAGTGACCACCTTCTAGCCAGGCAGGTCTGCACATTTCTTTAAGTGTTTCTCAGCCATTTGAAATTTCTCTGTTGAGAATTCTCTGTTTAGACCTGTGCCCCATTTGTTAATTGGATTATTTGGTTTATTGATGTCTAGTTTCTCGAATTCTTTATATATTTTGGATATTAGCCCAGACTGGAGAAACCACAAATTTCAAGTACATCACAAGAACATAGCCCAAGGAATCAACTCATGGGGACACAAGTGGGCTCACAGTGACCAGAGAGCCTATATAGGTCTAACCTAGGACCTTTGTATATATGTTATGATTCTGTAGCTCGGTGTTCTTGTGAGATTCCTAACAGCAGGAACAAGGGCTGTCACTGACTCTTAGGGACCCTTTTCTTCCTTTTCGGATGCCTTATCCAGCCTTGATGTGCTAATATGTGCCTGCCTTATTGTAACTTATTAGGCCTTATTTGGTTAATGCCTGTGGAAGGCCTGCTTTTTTGTAAGGGTGATGGTGTGGCTCTGTGGGAAAGGGGAGGTTTAGGGGAGTGACTGAGGCAGGAGGGAGAGGAAACTGCAGTTGGGATGTAATATGTGAGAGAAGAATAAATAATAAGAAAAAATGTAAAAAACAGATTGGCATTAAGAAAGAAAGAAAGAAAGAAAGAAAGAAAGAAAGAAAGAAAGAAAGAAAGAAAGAAAGAAAAAGAAAGTGGAGTTGTGGTAGACACCAGTGAGGAATGCCTTAGGCATTGAAAGCCTGGGGTTGGTATGCTGCATAGCAAAATCCTTCCATTCTTGAAGGAAAACAGTACAAACAGCCTGTGTATAGGATAGCTTTGAAAGATTTAGTGCAAATTGGACACTGAAGTCGGAATGAATGGAATGACGGCGTTGCAGGATAAAGTAGCAGCTTCTGATTCTAGGTAGACATCGGCATGACCAGTGTTTGAGTATACAAGCCACACAACTCTCAACAAGTTACTTTCTTTTGAGGTAAAGGACTCCTAAGTTAATAGTTTCTTTCTTCCTTGATTGATTCTGAAGCTCAGAAAAATTTAGGAGTTAAAGAGAGATAGTGCGTTAATACAGTTTCTCCATTCGGGGTTTTCCAAATGTGGTCTCTAGACCAGTCAGTCACAGGGAAGAGTGAAAGGAAGGCTGTGTTGAAATGCAGACTCCTGGACTTCATTGCAGTTTTGCTGAAACTGTAATTCTAGCAAATGATCAGGTTATTATTACTACAAAAGAGTTTGAGAAAATCTCTGTTCTATGAATGGAAGAGAGTGATTATATTGAATTGACAATAAATAGGTTAGAAATGTGACAACTAGAGATGAAATGGTAACCAGCTTACTGGGAACCTGCTGAACACTAGGTAAGAGGCTTGGCAGTTTAATATATATATATATATATATATATATAGTTACTATATATACAGTATATATATTATATATATATACTATATATAGTTTTATATATATATATATATATATATATATATATATATATATATATATATAACTATTTGCATTCCCAGAGTTAGAAGAAGTGGAATTAAGATAGGAATGTCTGTATGATTGACATAAAACACTTGTGTTCTTTAGGTTATAGAAATTTCCTTTGACTAAACCCTACCCTATGTACATACTAAAAATAACCCTTAAATCTCTGTGATGTCTGGTTCTGAAGAGGAGGCTATGCTTCTAGAATTCCGTTTTCTCATTCTTTATCTCTCAAATGTTATATAAAGCTATTGTTCTACTTTTTACAGTGCTGTTTTTTTCTTAAATAGTCAGTGAGAGACATTGAATAACATAAAAAAATATTCCTCATCAACAAGCCTGGGGACAATCACGCTATTATATTCTTTGCCAAGTAAGTTTTTGAAGGCAATTTAAACAATAAAAATGTATTCCTCTTATGTGTTTGCAATCTGAGTAGAAGTCCAGAGAACTGATGATATATTGTTTCCATTTATAATTTATAATTTTATAATTTAGAACGCTTTTAGTCACCTGCTCTCCAAGTGGGGCTTTATATATTATCACCATCAAAATTTCAAGAGACTATTCAACAAAACCAGTAAAATGAAAATGCTCTCACATTTGCCGTGACCTTTGCTCTCTATGTTTCTGGATAAGTGATGCCCAACTTCTGACACCTTCAGTACTTGGTGAAAATTAGATGGCCCTTTCCTAGCTGGGTGCTCTATTATAATGGAGGACACTATATCCTAGAATTAAAAACCCTTTTTAACTCATGGCTTCTTAGTCTGTGCATGATGATTTTCATGCTCAGAGGTCAGTGCTGCCAGGAACCGTGACTGGTGTTTGCTCACATGCCCTTCAGGCCACTCCTGTCACTGCTCACTTGTGTGCTGTCACTAAGCTTAGCATCCTAAGTTTTCTTATGAACACTAGCTTGCTTATGTTTTCATATCCTTGTGTATCAGTTCCCTCACGACACAGCACAACCATGGCCATGGTCAGTGTTCAGCACTTCATATTCATTTGAAGGCTGGCTTTTTTAGTTTCTCTCTCTTTCCACATATTCCTGACAGCTGGTGGAAAAGACAGAAAAGGCTTTGATAAAGATGAGGATGACTTTATAATGATTAGCTATAATGCTCTACTTCCATAAGGGAGCATGATTATTTATAATACAATGTTCACTTTCCAACTGGAGCTGTTTAAATTATTAAACTATGTAGTTACTCCGTACATCTTGTGTTCTGTACCATGGAAGTGAGCTTACACTATACAACTTCTTCCAGTGTCCGAAGACACAGAATTACATGACAAAGAAAAAGCTGCCTTTGGATCTAGAGGCACTGGAGGTGCTTGCTGTGCAGGCACAAGCATTAGAATGCAAATTCCCAGAGCCCATGCAAAACCAGCACAGTAGTGGGGGGGGGGGCAGGGGGAGGAGTGTAATTCCAGCGCTCTAGTGGTGAGATGGGAGGTGACAGGAGAATCCTGGAAACTCATGATTCAGCTAGCCAGAAGTGTACAGCAGCAAACAGCAAAGCGAGCTTCTCTCAAACAAGGTGGGTGGAAGGTGAGGACTGACATACGTGGTTGCCCTATGCCTTCCACGGGCTTTCTGTGGCATGTGTTCCTATACATATGTATTCACACACATCTCTCTCTCTCTCTCTCTCTCTCTCTCTCTCTCTCTCTCTTTCTATCTCTCTCACACACATACACACACTATGTATATCTTATTTTCTTTAAAATTCAAGTATTCTGAAACTTTGAAAAACAGAGCTGTCTATAGCATAGCTCCTGGTGAACTGCAGAGGTTCAAAGAACAGTTATTCTACCATTTTATGGTCATTTTTTCATGTTTATTTGGCAAATGTGGATTGTAAGCTCACAGGGGGTCATACCAGTCTAGTTCAGCATGTGTGAATGTCCTTACCCATTCCCAATGTCACATGTGGCATAGCCTGTCAAAGGGGTTTCATATACAGAGCTTTTATTTTCCAAGCAAGAACTAAAGTTTTCTGATAACTCCAGACTTTAATATCTTTTGCTTGATTACTTTAACGATCCTATTTAAACATTTTTTGGGGTAAGGAAAGTGTTACCATGACTGTGAATGCTGAGGGAAGGATGGGAGGAACTGAGGAATGTGGATCTCATAAATAATTAGCATGTGAAACAATTTGAGGTAAAAGGAGATAGCACATCGGGAAGAAAACTATTGAAATTTTACAATCACTTGTAAAATTTTACAAATTTTACAAGTGATTTTTTTCAACAAGTGTGTTGGGGATAGGAAAGACTGAGGACAACTCTAGCAGGCCTTTTGAGTTATCATTTATTTTGAAGTGATTTTGGTCCCAGAGAAGCCCTCTGTTTACAGACTATAATAAAAAGCTCTTCCATCTTTGGTCCAAAGGACGTGTGTTCTCTCTAAGGCTGCCAGATTCCAGGTCTGTGAATGGATGGTGAGCCTTGGGGCAACCACGTGTCCTCAACTAGAGATGCATTCCTGGAGATTTGTGGTCTCTCCATCTGGGCTGCAGGTGATGGATTAGATCAGGGATGAGGAAAAGGCCCAGGAGGGGATCTGAGCCCCTGGGCTCAGCAGGGGACCTAGCTAGAATAGTATTAAGACTGCAGACAGTCAGGACCAGGCAGGGAGATTCTCAAGTCATCAGGGCAGCACACGTGGGTCAAGTGTGGGGTGCGTGACAGTCTGCCCCACGATGAAGGAGCACCTGTGGTTTTGAAAGAATAAGTACAGGAACGTTTTTAAGCAGAAGCCATGTTGCAGAAGCCATGTTGCCGAAGCCACGCATGAGCACACAGAGGAAAGGAAAGATGAGGAAAGAGAATATTCATAAAGAAGAATAGATATATCCCATTACATTAGCTGTGAGATGTTCACAGGGGGAAAATCAGCTCTTGACTCTGTCATTATGTCCAGTGGTGTTGGATTGAAGGCTGCATATTTTATATCCTGAGTTAGAAATAGCTGATTTAAGGATGGCCCCCCTTAAAAGATTGGTCATTTCCTTAGTCACGTGCATACTGTCAGTTTAATATGCACATTGGTGCAAGCCCAGTTCCAGCACTAATCCGTGTGGTTCCTAAGCCTTTTTCTGCCATCACCACTCTTCAGATTTAACCTCCGTCAGTATGCTTTTGGTTTGTAGCTCTGTGATTACATAAATGTGAACCGCTGGTCAAGCAGAATCCTTCCATATCTATTATATGCCAAGCCGGACACAAAGGAGATACACAAAATGCCTGGCTGTGTTAAATGATTGGTGAATGAAGGAAATCTTTCAGAAACAAAATGTTATGTGATTTCCACATGCACATTCAGCTGGACCTCCTTTTCCTAGCACAACAAGCTGAACCTTTCTCTTAGCTTTTTGCAGGACTTTTCTTTCTTTCTTTCTTTCTTTCTTTCTTTCTTTCTTTCTTTCTTTCTTTCTTTCTTTCTTTCTTTCTTTCTTTCTTTCTTTCTTTCTTTTAAATCTACAGAGCCCAGAGGTCCCTGAGCTAGAACTTACACAAAAGCTTCCTCCCTGATGACTAAGTTGCATGGTATCAGAAGATGTCATGCAAGCTTCTAAAGGAAGGGAACAACCAACAGTCCTACCTAGCTATGCTGTTTCCTTCATAACAATGGCCAGCATGACATAATAACTTTAAGGGTGCAGTAGTGCATACACAACTTCATGGCGATCAATATCTCTCTAATTGGACTTAAGACCCACTCGTCAAGAGAAAAATTATGCCTGGTACTAGAAACCTAGCTAACTACCTTGGGGTAGTGAAGTTATAGGTCTTGGAGTAGAATTTACAACTGCCATTATAATATAATATAATATAATATAATATAATATAATATAATATAATATAATATAATATAATATAATATAATATAAAATAATATAATCCTTACCTACATTTTAAATATTTGTCCTTATACCCACAGATAAATGTAGTCCTTGCCCTCATCAAAGAAACTCAATTATTAAAAACCACAATCAATCAAATTACAGGCTTGTGGAGCCCAGTCCCAATGGATACATCTATAAAACAACTGCATCTAAGGCTCAGGGATTATTACAGGTGAGAAGGATGAAAGGTATCAAAAGCCAGAGGATCAGGGAGTTTGCTGTGAGACTGTCTCTACTAGTAAATGTCAGAAGGTCTCACAATGTCTCACCAACATGATTACCTAAACATTAGCTGACCAAAGACAGCAATAGACAGGCAAACATGGGACAGTCCATTAGCCCTCACCTTTATAGAAAGAATTATAGGCCACTGAGGAATACTGGTAACAGGAGACAGTTTTCTCTAAGGAAGGACACACCAGTTAGTTTTCCAATACCAAATGGTCAGCTCTGAAATCATATACACAAGTAACATTTTACAGACTGAGCATAACTGTACTTACACACACAACAACAACAACAACAAAAGGGGCCATGAATTTGAGAGAGTAAGGAGGGTATATGGAAGGGTTTGGAGGGAGGAAGGGAAAGATAGAATTGATATAATTATATCATAATCTCAAAAAAGTAAAAGAAATAATTCCTACAAAGACTGTCCTCTTTCTACAGGATCTACGAGGAATTAGTAAACAGGTGCAGTCGGAGCCCTGCCATTCTCCAGTTACAAAGGTCACTTCATTTGCAGGCTTCTTGAAGCCTTCAGTGCACTACATGGGTAAGAGCTGGGCAGCTTTTTCTGACTTGGTTTTACCAAGTGGAAATAATATCCCCCATACTACTCTGCCACATCAAAGGAGCCCTGGGCGTGGGGAGGAGTGTTATTGTGCCTTCTCACTTCAGGAAGCAAGTATAATGATGCTATTCATGGCATTAACTGCAACCCCCCTATCATTAAGTCTTTGAATATCTTATAATCATGGGGAAGGGAACTCATACACTGGAGCTCTGGGTATGCCAGGCACTTTGCAACCGCTGTCTCTTTTAATCTTCTCAGTGCAGTATAAGAACATTAATTTGAATCTTCATATGGTGGCTAGAGATCATCTCAAGGAGATAAAATAATGTGCTCAGATAAAGTGCTGGTTCTAGACTTGAAACTAAGTAAGGCTACCCTGCCCCAAAGCATGTGTTCTTTCCATGATTCCAAGGGGCCTTACTTACAGCCCAAGAGAACGTTGTAACATGCGAATATGTTTACAAAGCTTCATAAAACTATCTCCCTTGGCTCTGGTAATGATTATGTGAGTATGGGGTAGGAGTTTTGGTGATGTTGCAGATGAGGAACAGAGTTTTATCACCACAGAATAGTTTGCCTGTGCACACCACACAGTTGTAAAGTAACTGCAGAACTGGGTCATCAAGTTGGGCTCTTTAGTTATGTCCATAGCACTTTATGAAGAGATCAGTAGTTAGTATAAGCAGAGAGAGAGAGATAAAAAAAGGTGATTTTTGTGGAAACACCAAACCTCTTGCCGAAGGACTCCAAAATAAGTGATCAACCAGACTTTCTTGGGTGGTCTTGAAGGGCCCGTGGATTCTCCTCAGGATCTTGTTAACTGGACCATTGTTTCCTACAGCTGGTAAACTTTTCAGAATCTCATAGAATTCATAGTCTCATGGTACTGTAATAATAGCAGATTTCTAAGGAGTCCTGTATTCACCATTGATTTAAGGTTATACATTAAGAATTCTGAATTGCAATGAGTGATTCCAGTATTGCAGAGTTGACTTTACCCTTAGCTCAGCTTTGTGTTGTGTTTTGTTTCAGTCCCCCTTGTTATTGTTTTAGACTCAAGGATGCTTTTTCCTGTAGTGGAGGTAGCACCCAGTGTATTTCAGCTTATTCTTCATAGACTTATGTAGAGTCTCAGCATCTGTTTGAGGCACTGCTGGGTAGAGCCTCTCAGAGGACAACTCTGACAGGCTCCTGTCTGCAAGCTTAGCAGAGTATCATTCATGGTGTTTGGTTGGAAGTCTCTGATAAGGTGGGTCTTCAGTTGGGTCAGCCATTTGTTGGGTATTCCTTCAGTTTCTGCTCTATCTGCCCTATCTTTATTCCTGCAGATCTTGTAGGCACAGTAATTTTGGGTTGGAGTTTTTATGGGTAAGCTGGTGTTCCCCTCCCTTTACTAGAAGACTAGTCTAGTTAGAGGATGTCCTCTTTGGTCTCTATAGTCTCTGCCACTAGGAGTCTCTGCTTCAGTCCATTCCTGCCCTCTCCTCCCCATATCCTCCCAGGAGCCTACCCTGACTTAGGTCTCCTGCTCTTGGCCCAATGGTAGAGCACTTGCCGAATGTTCACAAAACTGCAAATATGATTCTAAACTGGAAAAAAGATCTATGTCTTTACCTAAATCTATAGAACAGAAGTATAAATTCACAATTTGTTCGTTGGGGTTGTTTATCAAAAGACACTTACTAGAATTAACTAATCAACATTTCTTCCCGTAGGGCAGATGTACCTCAGTACCTGTGTGTCTGAGCTTGCCTTGCAGAGTGGTGGTCTTATCTTCACACCAGTGCTTTTCCAAGTATGGTCCTACTTTATCAGCTTTAGCAACAGCTTGAAACTTAAGAAAATTCAGACTATCAAGCTCCAGCCTGGAGCATTGAAGCCAAGATTTTAGGTCTGAAATGGCAAGCTATACTTTCACAATCCATCTCGGGGAATTCTGATGCATAACACAGGTTAAAAATTTGCCTTGTGAGGAGTCTTTATGGAGACTTACAGCTTGTGATACACCAGTGGCTTTGTCTCATAGCATTTCTTCCTCTGACTTTCTAACAGTAGCTGTGACTTTCTTGAAACTTGGGTTCCCTGAACAACTATACTCCTGGAAGACATTTTTCTGTCATAATATGTGGCTAGTTTCTATTCACGGCAATCACTTTTGGTTTATTAAATGTGTTGTGTTTTCTTTCTCTTCAATGTCAGGGTTTTGTCCAGAAAGTTTAGACAACTGACAAATAATATTCCAGAACAGTCACATGATATAATACTTTGTATATAGTTACCATCAAATTCATTCAGTTCTCTCTGAAATCTCTATTTGTATTTTTCTGTTTGCCTTTGCCTTACCTAGGCATGCTTTTGTTTAAGATTGCCATTTCCTTTAGGTCTTCAAAGCTCTCAGTGTAACATTAGCACCAATGTTGTGTTCTGAGCATTCAGATGTTATTGGAATTCTTTAATAATTTGGCAGCTTTTACTCCTAAACTGAAACTTTCTAAGGAGGGAAGTAAGTTTGTCATGGGATCCTGGGATCCTGGTGCTTAGAAAAATAATCTGTAGGCATTCGAGGTTTAAATAAACACAGGGGCCTTTGTAAAGCCCAGAATCTCCAGACCTAGGAACAGTGCTGGTTGCATTTCTGACATGGTCTCTTTCTGCTGCCGTGATGATTAGTGGCTGTGATCCTGCTTGGCACATTCAGTGTATGCTAAAGTAGAATTGGTATGTCAAGGAGCTGATGGTGGAGGCAGAAGTAGCTTATCCATTGTGTGTGCTTGACAGAATCTCAGATAAATATGATGGGTGAAAAGATGGAATCCTGATAATAATGTTGACTGTGAAGAGCCCATGGAGATAAGGGGGAAGAATGGGCTTTGTATACCATAAAGAACCAATTAAATTCCTAACTTTTGAAGGTGAGTTCTGAATTTGTGGCTCACAGTTGGTTTCATCCCATCCATTTCTAATTCATTTCCATTTTTTTTTCATTTCTCTGCTTTAACTAGCAATAGACTCAATTCACTGCTCCGTTCCAGGAAATCTGTTATTGCTTTGCATATATTGTTTTTAATTTCTACCAGTTAGGAGTTTAATGCGTCCTTGCATAGTTCCCAGGATGAGTCTGACCAGGGTGCTGAGGGAATGAAAAAAGAACTAATAGACACAGTCACAGAAAAAAGTGGGAGTCAGGTGGGGTGGGCTCTCTGATTGACAAACTGCAGCACCCTGGAAGTTCAGTGTGTTTATTATATACAGTTGTATAGGGAGGCAGGTTGTTGCATAGAGATAAACAATTAGGCAGCATTTATGGCAGAGAGCTGGATCAAAGGGACAGGTTTAGCTAAATTTGGTAGAAGTGGTCTCTTTAGGGGTGTAGTCTTCAGGCCATAAACACTGGGGAAAATGCTATGGTGGACCCTTTCTGTACACAGAGTATCAACATCCACATTTTTTTTCTGAGCCTCACTCTGGGTGGGGTGAGCCTTTGCCATTCCCATGGGGCTGAGGCTAGGGTCCTTGACATTGCCATGCCCAATGTCCAAAGCACACATTCCCTCAGGACTTCATTCACTTGGAGTTTCCTTAGCTCCCTACTAGAGGTTCTCTTGTTTCATTGACAAGGATGGGGCTTGGATTTGAACTCAGGGTTGTTTGGCCTCAGAATCTGTGCCATTTCAGTCACAGTACGGTAACCCTGAACATAGTCTCATGATACCAGAGGTGGCCTTTGATTGTCCCTTCGGCAGTGTCCTATCTCTTAGAGTGGCCTGTCTCTCTCGGGCCTGAATCTTGGTTTAGATACTGCAGCAAGGAGTGGGTTCTATCCTGTTGTAGTCAGATGCCGCCAGAGGCACAAGAAAAATTCTATAGATCCCACCACTCTATGCCGAAGCAGTCACGTTTCTGCTTCTGTTGAAAAGCTCATTTTAAAGTCTAGTTTATTGGCATTATGCCTTTCTTTCTGAATTTGTCACAGTTCCCATAAGGCTGCTTTAGGAGCCTTTCTGACAAATCCCGTACTTCCTTTTCTTCTGCTCCTTCTCATGATAGAGTGTGCACTGCAGGGGCTACTAGTTGCCTACCCAACAGCCTTCTCTTTGCTGCATGAACTTGACTTGATTCCACTGCCTCTCTCTTTTCCAAGCAACTCAGGAGAAGCAACCACACCTTAAACTTAGGAATGAGTCATGGCTGTTGGCGTCTGCTGCATCCCTCCTTCTACTTTCTGGTGGAGGGATGAATATGTAGCACAATCGTAATCAGTCAACTAGTGTGCTAGGAGAAGTTTCTGAGAGCTTTTGGTAAAAGTATGTTAGCCAATAGAGACACGTAGGTCATGGCATTGTTTCCTCTGCTTCCTCTTCTTTGTCTTCCAAGCTTTACCATGACCATGTTGTCTTCAGATGAAGAGTTAAGACTGAGATGCCAAAGTACAGGGATTGGACAGAAGTTCAGTTTTGGTAACATCATTGAGACACTGCACAGGCCATTCTTCAAGGACCCCTACTTTGAATTTGTACCAGAGGGCAAAAAGCTCAATCTACAGACAAGTCTTGTTCTTAACTAGAATTTGTATTTATATTATTTATAACTGATAAGAATTGTAGTCATGTAGTCATGTGCTCACCATCATATTGACACACTGTAACGAACACATAGTTGGCGCTTATAAAAATGTGTATTTATTATAAACAAGAATATGGAAATTCAACACTCTCTTCTATGAGCCAGGTGAAATCGAAGCATTAGGAGGTTTGTATTGACCAGTGCACTAGTCATCCTACCATCACCGTAACCGAAGACCTGAGATAACTAACTAAGGAAAGGCTTGTTATGGCTCACAGTTGTTGGGTTTCCAACTTAATAAACCATTGCTTTTAAGTGTCTGGAGGGCATGTCAAATGGCTATCATGGGGAGAGGATGACAGAACTAGTAGATCACTTTAAGGTCCACAGTCCTCTTTAAGACAATATCTACAGTTTCTTCCTAAATATCCTGCTACCTCCAACCTTGGAAACTAAGCCTTTAGCACATGAACTTTGGGAACATGTTCAGTACCTAGATAACTAATAAGTAACCAGTCAGCATCTGCTGGGTAATCTTCAAACAGAATTGGAGTAGAAATCTTGAAAATTAGAGTAGAAAGGGGTCTTTCTGTAGCACTAAAATAGCATTAAAAATAAGAAAATGAGTTCTACAGAAAATAACTTGTCTAATGCTTCTATTCTACCATCCTGTTCCATTCAGCCCATTTGTCCCTTCATTTGCTGTGTGACTATGACTTAGTACAGGTAATTGTAAGCACTTTTCACAAAGTAACAGAAAAATAACGCTTTCTCTTCGAGATTCATGGTGAAGAGAGATATTATAGCAGAGCTGAAGAGTTCTAAGTTTCAAAATTCTAAGAGAATTTGTTTTGTTTGTTACTAAATATTTGTGTATTGAAGGGAAACAAAGAAATCAACTATATCCAGAGGCTTTGCAGATCTTGGTGGTGGGCTTTTTGGTATCAGAAGAAGAGACTGAAACAGGAAAAGAGACTACAAAACTTTTAGAATGTGAATGCGAGTTTCGGATTTGTGCTCTTTATATTACCATGGCATTGACTCTGAGGAAAGGTGGTTTAATCTATGCCCATGAAGAAGCTGAGGATGTGAAACTTGTAGAGCATACAGCTAGACAGGATTCAACCTCTTATGCCTGGCTCAGCATCCATTTGAGGTCACTCCAGAAATGTGAGGATGTCGATCTGAATGACATAATCATAAGTCCTTCGATTCCTGGACTACCAAGGTTTCCCATCTTCCCACCGGTCCTGTCCTGACCCCACAATGACATAAGGATATTTCAGAGGTCATCCTGTGGATGCTCAGAGTATCTAATAATAACAGCATCCTGCTATCACTTTAATCCATAAGTATATAGGAATCACCAATTGTTCTTTAGTCATTTGGGATCTCAGTTGTTATCTGTCTTTACTTCAGCTATGCTTATTCTACATATGTGAGATCTATGAAAGGGACAAAAGGGAGTAGTCATGCACATAACTTCAAGTCAGGGAGATCTGGCCTAAACTCCAGGTCTTCTGTTGCGCATATGGAGGATGTGTGCAGCTGTCTACTGGGTTACTTGAATTTTAATACTATAGTGAAATATCTGAGACTATATCACTCCTGAAAATGTTTCTTAGCCAAAGCTTCAGAGGTTGCAATTCTAAATAGTATGTTATTGTCATGGGAAGACATGACAAATGGCATCACGGTAGATACATTTGCAAAATAGAGAGACAGAGAGGTTATGAGAATTAACGAAGGTCCAACAAGAAGTACCTTAACCTCATCTGTCAGAAGGTGAAATTCCTAATGACCTAATGATCTTCCACTGGGCCCTACCTCTTAATGGTTCTCGACCATTTAACATTTAACACTAAACTAAATCAATATCTAACATTTACTTAATTTAATAAGGGGATAAGCTCGTGTTTATAATATTTATTATACATGATGATTGTCATAGTTAGGGTTTCTATTACTGTGAGGAAACACCATGACCAAAAAGCAAGTTGGTGAGGAAAGGGTATATTTGACTTATACTTCCACAGCACTGGTTATCATTGAAGGAATTCAGGGCAAAGGAAATCAAACGATAGGATCCTGGAGGCAGGAACTGATAAAGAGGCAATGGAGGGGCGCTGCTTACAGGCTTGCTTTCCCTGGCTTGCTCAGCATGTTTTCTTATAAAACCCGAGAGCATTAGTTTAGGGATGGAACCGCCCGCAGTGGGCTGGGATCTCCCCAATCAATCACTGATTAAGAAAACGCCCTAAAGCTGGATCTTATGGAGGTGTTTTCTCAGTTGAGGTTCCCTTTTTTCAGATAACTCTAGTTTGTGTCAAGGTGACTTGCCAACACAGTGAGGCTTAATGTTTTGGCAGACGAGGTACTCTGAAATGAAAGCCATTCTTTAAATCCATTTGTAAAAGCAAAACCCAAGCAACCCAACACCTAACCTTTTCAGCCTCTCTGTTGGCACTCAAGGTCCTTTAAGACCAGTCCCTATCTCTTTCCTATTTTTAATACTTTCCTAATTTGTTCTCAAATCAGCTTGCTTTCTCCAATCATATATATAGTGTGTTCTCCTTTGCACCTTCTCAGCTGTATGTCTTTCTCCAAGTGGATCATCTTATTAATACTGTCCTTTACCTCTGTATTCTGTGCCAGAGATTTTTCACCTCCGGCTCTTAGATGTGATCAGAAGCAAAGCTGTGTCTGCCCTGAGCTAGCTTCCAGCTCCATTCAGCATCCAGCCTGCCCCAGGAATGTCTGAGGCCAACACATTTGGCTGTGGCAGCAGCCTGTAGGGCATTGCTGAACTGTATCTGAATTCTGCAGTCAGAGCTGTTTGAATGCCTATATTGCATTTGGTTGAAAACATTTTTTTTTTTTGCCAACAAAGAATTCAATTACCTATGTATATTTCCCCAAATCTCTCTTTCAATCTGTTAAAAACATTTAGATTCCTAGGGTTCCATTTAGAATGGAAAACTGTAGCCACTTGGGAACCGTGATAGCAGAAACATTTGCTGGTTCCTCAGTGCCTGTGGAATGAATGCCAAAGCTCCTTGCAGGCAATCAGGGCTCCACGTCCAGCCCATACAGAGCCTTTAATCAGAGGTTCTTAATCTGGGGTTGGTGAATCCCTTGAAGTTCCAGGCACATTTATTTGTACGTACTTTTGTTGTTTTTTTTTTTTTTCTTTTTTTTAGTTAGAAAATGCAAAGCTTTCATCAGTTTCTCAAAGGGTACCAAAAAATCAAAATGATTAAGAACCCATTAATTCTTACTCTTGTGTCAAGTAAGGGTCAAATTTAATGCTTATTATCACAACATTTTTCTTCTGAAACCCTTGTTCTGCTGAAGCCCATCCTTACCCCTCCCCCCTCCTTGGTCCACACCTTCTACCCTTTCTCAATGGCTATTTACTGGCTTGTTGCTCCTTATCTTGATCACCAGAGTTGACCATTAGTTCATATTTGATAATAATTAGATCTCTTGTTGGTAGTGACTATGTGTTGGTAGCATCTCAGTTTGGCTTCTCTGCAGAAGTAGACTCTGGGAATCTTAGTCCAGTGTCTATGGCAAGTTGGGAGCTGATCCTAGATAGCAGGAGAAGGCGAGGGATAACAGTCATCATGGGAAGTCTGACAAAAATAATTATTAACCATTGATAATGTGGGCTGGAGAGATGGTTCAGAGTTTAAGAGCATTGGCTGTTCTTCTAAAGGTCCTGAGTTCAATTCCCAGCAAGCACGTGGTGGCTCGCAACCATCCATACTGTGATCTGGTGCCCTCTTTCTGGCCTAGAGGCACACAAGCAGGCAGAATACTGTGTATTGTATAAATAATAAATAAATAAATAAATATTAAAAAAAAACAGTTGCTAACGTGAGCAGCAGGATCCTAAAAACGTGGTGCCACACCAGCTTCAGAGCTTCCTAGGGCTGGTAACAGGGCATCTCTTCACCATCCATCCTTGCTTGGAGAAGCAGAAGCACAGACAGTAATGGCTTAGTACATTGCCTACCCAACATCCAGACAAAATTCTGGCTCTTCTGAGCTACCTCAGACAGAGTCTAGTTGGTAGCAGCTGGAGGATGGGCTGCCTTATACCCAAAGATAGAGGATGGGAATCAACAATGTCTGTTACATGACCTTCATACTGCTTTTGATGATCTAGATTTTTTTTTTAATAGCTCTGGGTTACTTTACTCCTGGTGTAGCTCTGGCCCCAGATTTCTGCTTTTGGATTCCCTGGAGCAGCTCCTCTCATGATTTCCCAGATGGAAACAGCGCTGTCTTTCCCGAGTTCTTAGTTTCTTTCCTTTGCCTGTGTGCACGTGTGTGTGTTCCTGCTGTAGACCTAGCCAGAGCGCAAGGCCAGGCTCACAGGCTCTCAACTCCAGAAAGCCTCCACACATCTACTTGTGTTAGGCTGAAACATGTCCCCTTGTGTGCTTGCTTCACAGTCCGCGTTTGCTTCCATGAAGTCAGCTGTACACCAGGGACAGATAATATCATTTCTGGAAAGTGGAATCTTAAGATTAGGGATTGTTTTGATCAATGTCTGAGTTCCAGAAAGAGATCAAATATTTGGCACACAGTAGGTATTTAAAAGGGATTTCTTAGGAGGAAGTTTACAGTACCCAAGAGCATGATTCTTTATTAAACAATATAGTGCTATTGGAAATTGGCTCTTTTGTTTGGTCTCTGAAATCTGACTCTGTAGGTGGTTCATCTAGAGGACAGGGCTTTTTCTTGCAATGATCTGCTGTGATTGCTAACATCCTTCTTCTCTGAAAATCGTTGCGTTAAGGCCACCTTAATTCTATCCTACAGAGCGGGATGCTGAGTAATGAAGCAAGCACTTACTGAGAATTAACTCTAGAAACATCCGTCTCAGAGTACTTAGTAGGAACCAACTCACTCTGCTACATTTTAGTTATGTAAATTGGGATAAGAAAATTTTTTACATATGGTTCTTTGTCACTGTGAGGGACATTGAACTCTTATGTCCATGTTCTCTCATAATGAAGAATGGCAGTAATTCTAGAAGTGGGTAAGTCCTCTCTCAGGTTTACCTTTAACCTATGCTTCTCCTCTGCACCTTTCCTTCCCCAGTTGACTTGTAGATTTGGTTACATAGAACACATACTTCTGGAGATTGCTATACATACTTACTTTTTAGATTAAACTGTTCACTCTTTTTTTTTTAAATTCAGAGAAGAAAAATGTATGTATTCTGGAGTGACACCAAGTTATTTAATTGAAAGTAAGTTGATAATAATACTAATAGTACTGCTACTAATAATAATTAATTTGGTAGAAATGGTGCAAGTAGATGGGCCCTATCAGCTTTCTGAGTACTAGTAAGTTTAGGAAAACATTGGATGGATTTTAAACTCTTGATCCCTCCTCAGTCATCCTATAGCCTTTTTCATATACTTTGCTTGATTTAGTTTGTTTTCCTTTTTTTTTTTTTTTTTTTGTACCTTCAAGCTTTTGGTGCTACATTATCAGAGTCCAGACCTTTTCTGTACCAAACTGGTAATGGTTGACCCTGAGAAGTGGCAGATAGTCTAGGCCTGGAGAGTTGGGATCAGTTGCCTACACATGACAGTGCAAAAAAGAAGATCAGTTGTCAGGGTCAGTACAACCAAAGTTCTGCATTACAAAAGGACACCTGTTGCTTACGGGACACATAAATCCCAGGATGGTTATTGTTCTGGCCAACAAAAAATTGTAAATTTACTTAAAGTATCATGAGATTTTTTTGTATGTACTTGATAATTCAATTGTATAGATGTGAACTTTGTAGATGACATTCTTGTCCCAGTGCCAAAAGGTTGGATACACTGGGACATTAAATTGGGAGTGAAGATAGAGCTACTTAAAATAAAATTTAAGCCACAATATATGAATCAGATCAGAAAAGTGGATATGTGAGTGGCAGAATACAGGAAGCAGCTAAAGGATACAGTCACCAGGGATGGAGGTAGGGGAGGGATGCTCTTATGCTAGCCTTTTAGCTGATGTGTGGTTTATGACATAAAGGCAGGTGCACTGCTTTCAAGAGTTCCCAGTAGTCTAGACTGGAGAGTCAGACAAAGGGCCCTTGTTAATAGGCTTTGGGAGTCGCTTTATAACACTGTTTAGCCCTGGGAACTCCTCCAGAGCATGGTTGTACTGTTTATGGAGAGTGTAAATGTCCTAGGCAGTCATGCCTTTTATGATTCTGTTCTAACATCTATTTCCCCTGCATTTAGATTTTAACTAAAATGAAAAACAAAACAACCCAGCCCATAGCCCTATCATGCCTATACATCTTTGCATTTCATAAGCTTATGGGACTGACTGCTCTGAGATGTCAAATATGAAACAGGTGCGCAGGCACTGGAAGCCAAGGGGAATAGCCCAAAATTGATTCCAGTACCCTGCAAGAGACACCCTCGTCATCATTCTACCCTAAACACTGCCTCTGTAGCCACTGTGCTTTTGTTGTGGCTTCATCCTTTCCACACATGTGCCATGTGTTAGAGACCTGCAGGATCCACAGGAGAGCAAGGTTCCCATGCAGGTCGATGCACAGGCCCTTTTTATCCTCCCAAGTCAGTGGCTACAGTCTTCAGAGTGAGTGCACAGTCTTACTCTGGCTGGGCCACAATCCCGTGCTGCTTTTAGCCTTCAATTCTTCATTCCAAAACTGATTATGAAAAAAAAAAAAAAAAAAAAACAACGCAAACAGCAAGTACACATACTCACTACTAATGCGTTGAACTATTCACCAAAATCAACTCTAATGTGGTGTTTAATAAAAGACAGAAATTGAGATGTAGTTACTTGTCATGGTGCACGGAAATCCAAGACCCTTAACTCAATAAAAGCCTTGTGACTTTATAAGGGAAGTGAAATAAATGGGAAATCTGTCGAGAGAAGGTACAAAATGGAGGTGGATGTCTTAAGTCCGGTCTTGGCCCTGGGGGAGGTTGTGAGCCCCATGAAATACCTGAGAACAATTATCGAGCAGAATCAACATATGTTTTCTGAGCATAGGTGATGGAGCTCTACGGGGACAGCAGATGCAGTTTAGACAAGGTCCTGGGATCCAGGCTTCCCAGGTCTCAGAAGAGAGGGATCCCAGGGCACTGTCTACTAATTCAGCATGAAGCAAGTGTTTCAATCCCATGTGTTGCAGTGAGGTGTTTCTCATCTGTATGGCATTATTCACAATGATTCCAAGGAACTTGCTTATTCTGAGGCGGTAGTCCTGATTTATATCTGTCCCATGGTTAAAAACAAGACAAAACAAGAAATTATGAGTTGTGACCCAAAAGATGATATCCTTTGTCACAGTTATTTCTTTTCTTCTTTTCTTTTTAATTTTTGTTTTCAGTTATTCATTTACATATTCTGTTCCTTCTGAGATTAGACAATACAGTGATGTAGAGCCTGACCTTTGAGAGCACACAGGATCCCGGACACAGTCTCAGGACCTGATAGTCAGGTGTAAGGAGCATCAAACACACAGACTTGTTCCTCCTTGTCACTGGTGACTAATAGGCACAAATCTGCCACCAAACGGCAGTTTACGGGGTCAAGAAGGTGGTGAGATTTTTATCTTCATTCTCTATTAACTTTGAAGGCTCAAAGCTTGGTATCTCATTTGAGGTAGATTTAGTGTGGATTAAATTTAGTGTGAGGTAGATTTTAACAGGTCAGAAATAGTGCAGAATGTACAAAATGGAGGGGGCTGCCTAAAGCCCAGCATTGGCTCTGGGGTTGTGAGCCCATGAAGTACCTTAGAACAATTATTGGGAAGATATTTGTGTATAAAGGCCTATAATTTAAAAAATAGCTGATTTAAGCTGGGCAGTGGTGGAGCAGGCCCTTAATCTCAGCACTTGTGAGGCAGAGGCAGGTGGATCTCTGGGAGTTCAAGGGAAGCTTGGTGTACACAGTGAGTTCCAGGACAGCCAAGGCTACACAGAGTACACAGAGAAACCCTGTCTTGAAAAAAAAAAAAAAAGAAAGAAAAAAATGTAAAAGCTGATCTAAAGAAAATTTAAATATTATCACATTATTGTAAATATTATATTCTTTTCTTTTAAGAATTTATAATTGCCTTGTTTGCCTTGGGCTGGGCAGATAGTCCTACCTATGCTGTCTGAATCATGAGAGATGGAACTAAATAGACAGTTCTCAAAAGATTAAACACTAATGACTGTGAAACACCTAAAAATCCTTACACATCAGGAAACTACAAATTAAAACCACCTTGATATTCCATCTTACTCTAGTCAAAACAGCCAAGATTAAGAAAGCAAGTGAAAATACAAACTGACAATTCGTGTAAAGAGAAACATTTAGTCATTGCTAGTGTGAGTTCAAACTGGTATAGACCTTGGTTCAGTCAATGCATGCTCCTTGGGTGAGTCACTGTGAGCCCCACAGTCCAGCCCTAGTAACTTCCATTAACAGTTCCACTTTTCTGCTCAAAAGTCACGTGGCTTTCTCTTTTGATAGATCTGTTTTCAGTTTTTTGAGGAACCACTACACTAATTTTCCCCCATGTCTGTATCTCTAAGAATAGTCATCAGAAAGTTTACATTTTCCAAGAACATTCTCCCACAATACCAGACTGGCCAGATCTTATGGAAATCTGAGCTCTACTCCCTAGCTGACACATGTTGAGGTACATGAGAGTATTTGTCGTAAATCTCTTCTGAACAGTACAGGTCTTGGCCATGATGGGACAGAAGTGTGGGAAAGATGGCGATGGAGATGAGATGAGAAGCAGGACAGATGCCAGCAGTGTGCAGCTCAGTCACTTCCTGTCATCATTAAGAAGGCCTATACCTGGCCTTGCAGAACGGGGTAGGTGTGGTCAAGGTTCCTGGGCTTTTGAGGACAGGGAATCACTAGAAACCAGAAGAGAGGAGGAAGGAGGATGCCACGATGGATTAGAGTGGAGAAAAAAACATGTGGGCTGAGAGGAAGGACTCCAATAATGGCATGAAAAGGCCCAAATGAAGAATAACAGAAGGTACCACGGATTATGGATGAACGGTAGTCCAGATAAGAATGATTAAGGCAGATGGTGTTGGATGGGGGCTGAGAGATGGATGGTGAACATGTATTCAAAGGACTCTACATCTTAACTACAGAAATATTTACTCATCTGTGTTCATTGCTGTTCTGCTCACAGTAGTCCAAAATTGCAAAGAGCCTAGATACCCATAAATTGATGAATGGATAATAAAAATGTGGTATATGTGCACAACTCAATAATATTCAAGCTGGCAAGAAAAATGAGATTATGAAATTTGCAAGTAAATGGGTGGAATTAGAAATAATCATTCTGAGTTAGGTAACCCACACCCAGAAAGATAAATTTTGCATGCTCTCTCTCATTTGTGGCTTTAGCTTTTATAATTCAGATATGTGTATTTCATTTAGAATACTCACAGAAGTTAGGTAGCTAGTAAGGGATTGGTTGGAGGAAACATTTTTTCAAAGAAGGCAAATAGAATATAGTTCTGTAAATGGATAAAAACAAAATTTGAATAGGAGAATTAAGTGGAGTGGAAATGGGATAGCATAGAGGAGGAAATATAGAGAGGAATAACTAACATAAAGGACTTTACAAATAGCCATGTGAACTCATTACTATAGAAGCTTCCTAAGATATACATACATATAAAAAGTAAGGGGCACAGGGACTGTCTCTGACATGAACTGATTGGCCTGCTCTTTGGTCACCTTCCCCTGAGGGGGGAGCAGCCTTCCCAGGCCATAGAGGAAGACAATGCAGACAGTCCTGATGAAATCTGATAGGCTAGAGTCTGATGGAAGGGGAGGAGGACCTCCCCTATGAGTGGACCGGGGAAAGGGCATGGGAGGAGAAGAGAGAGGGAGGATGGGATTGGGAGGGGACTACAGCTGGGATATAAAGTGAATAAATTGTAATAAAAATAAATAAATAAATAAATAGGTAAATAAATAATATAAAAAAGGGTTTAAATGGAGTTGCCAAATAATAGGAAGGAGCAATACCTCAACTGGACTTCTTATGTCATCAAGTAAAACTTCCATTACAAAGACTGGATTAATTACTTTGAGTTATTGTCCAATGGGGTCCCCTAAGTCCTCTAAAATATTACAGGCTATTGCCAATGTTATTGTTTACCTACCACAGCATGAAGGTAATGCTCTATTGCTGAAGACACCGCATACCTTTTCAGGCATGGAGAACACTAGCTGGTACTCAACTGTAAGTTTTCCTTCCTCCTGGATAGCATAGTGCTAGATGGTGTTGTATATTCTACTGGGGAGAATCAATTTCACTGAGCTTCAACCCCTGGGGCCTACAATAATGACTTGCCTGCAAGATATGCTTATTGGTACAACAAAGGCATGGCTTTTATGGAAACATTCAACCATGTTTTGATTGGATTTAAAGCCTGCTCCCTGGGATGGAAACCATACCTGGCACTGTCTTTAATTTTTTTTCTCATAAATAATTACAACAATGTTCCCAGTGGGAAGACCTACACAAACAGGAAGGAAGGACTGTTAGATATTTACCTCTAACTTCAACAAAAGTTATTGTCAGTATCACTTTTGCTCTGATAATACGTATCAACTTTGAGTTGTTGCAGCAGTAACATAGATATTTATAATGCACTGGATTCCTTTTTGGTGAGTCACCATAAGGTTTGTTATTGCTAAAGACTGTATCCTTTATTTGCTTAGGAAAAGAACAGGCAAAACTTAATATGGTACAATTCACCTCAAAGAAAAATGGATTCTGCTTTCTGTGGTTCTTCCTTGAATCAGGGATTTGTTCTTTTGCTTCAGTTGAGTGATTGGGGTTCTATTTCCAATCAAATTAAAAGAACTTTCACATGGTTCTGTCTTTGTCATAGCAGTTGTAATATTGGTTCATTATGTTCTATCTAGAGTTTTAAATGCTTCCTTTTGTTACTGCTTTTGGAGACTTGTCTCACAATATAGCTCAGGCTAGCCTCAAATTCATCATATTATTACTTCTGTAAGAAAATGATATTTTAATACCTAGAACATTAGTTTGCCTCATGTGATATGTTAAGATTAAAGTGAGATTATCCTCCATTAACAAGTAGGGTCATTGGCATCCAAATATAAAAATTAATTTCTCTTAAAATATGAAGGAATGATATAAGAGGAAGTTGTGGGCTGCAAAATATACATGTAAGTTGTTCTCTGATCTGGGCCAAGTTGCATCCACTATAGACTGAAGATTTTTTTTTTCTTTTCTTTCTTTTTTTTTTTTTCATGGATTGCTCTCAGGTCTGTCAGCATACTTCGTTTTCTTTTTCTTTTTTTTTTTTAATTTTATTTTTTTTCTTATCAGTTACATTTTATTAACTCTGTATCCCAGCCGTGTCCCAATCCCTCATTCCCTCCCAGTCCCTCCCTCCCTCCCTCATCTCCACCGTGCCCCTTTCCAAGTCCACTGATGGGGGGACCTCCTCCCAATTCATCTGATTCTGTTTTATCAGGTATCTTCAGGACTGGCTGCAAAGCCCTCTTCTGTGGCCTAACAGGACTGCTCCTCCCTTGGGGGTGGGGAGGCCAAAGAGCCAGTCATTGAGTTCCTGTTAGAAATAGTCCTTGTTCCCCTCACTTTGGGAAACCAATTGGTTACTGAGATACCCCAGGCTACATCTGAGCGGAGGTTCTAGGTTATATCCATACATGGTCCTTGGTTGAATGTCAGTCTCAGAAAAGACCCTGTGCCCAGATATATTTGGTCCTTGTGGAGCTCCTATCCTTTCCTCATCAGACTAACTCCCCTTCTTTCTTATGATTCCCTGTACTCTGCCAAAGGTTTGGTCATGAGTCTTTGCTTTGAAAACACTGCTAGTTAGAGTCTTTCAGATGCGCTCAGTAGACTCCTGTCATATGTTCAATGCACATCCCATCTGTCTTTCTAAACGAGGACTGATCATCTTACCCCATGTCCACTCTCTTGATTATCTTTTTTTAGGTGTATAGATTTCATTATGTTTATCATATCTTATAGGTCTATATAAGTGAGTATATACCGTGTTTGTCTTTCTCCTTCTGGGATATTTCACTCAGAATGATCTTTTCTAGATCCCACCATTTGCCTGCAAATTTCATGATTTCCTCCTTTTTGATTGCTGAGTAGTATTCCATTGTGTAAAAATACCACAATTTCTGTACCCATTCCTCCGTTGATGGACATCTGGGTTGTTTCCAGGTTCTGGCTATTACAAATAAAGATTTTCTTAGCATTTTCACACAGAGCAGGTGATCCTGAATTCTCCACAGGTGGATACAATTCAGTCTTTCTCCTGGCATTCTCTATCGGTAGCTCCTGTGTCAAGTAAGCAGGTGGTTATATTTTTGCCTGTCACACCAGTTTCAAATATTTACTTCTTTTTAAAATTTATTTTTTTCCATAATTTTATTTTTCCCATTAGTTACATTTTGTTAATTCTGTATCCCAGCTGTATCCCTCATTCCCTCCCCAATCCCACCCTCCCTCCCTCATCTCCTTCCTGCCCCTTTCCAAGTCCACTAATAGGGGAGGACCTCCTCCCCTTTCATATGACTCGCTTTTGTCAGGTATTTTCCATTATTTTTATGTTCTTTTTTAATTTACTTTATGGCCCAAGGTGCCCCATCCTTCCTCTCCTCCAAGTCCCCCCACTTTCCCCTTTCCCTTTTTCTTTTCCCTTCCCCTCCCAGAAAAGAAGAGCCCTCTTCCTCTGTAGAAACCTTCTCCAGTACATTCAGTCACATTAGGACTGAGCATATCCTCATTCCCTAAGACCCAGCAAGGCAGCCCTGCAAGGGGGAAGTTATCCAAAATCAGGCAATAGAGTCTATGTTAGAAACAGCTCTCCCTCCAACCCATATCAAGGTCAAGCTGCCCATCAACTATATGAGTGACTGAGCCTAGGTCCAGATCATGCATGCTCCTTAGTTAATGTCTCAGTCTCTGAAAGCCCCCATGGGACTGGTTCAATTGTCTCTGTTGGTCTTTTCGTGAGGTTCCTGTTCCCTCCAGGTCCTTCCATCTTCCCCCCAACACTTCCACAGGAACCCCTAGAGTTCCACCCCATTCTTGGCTGCAAGTCCCAGCATCTGTCTGGATCCTCTGCTTGCTGGAGCCTCCCAGACTACAGTCAAGTTAGGCTCCTGTTGGCAAGCATAGTAGAGGATCATTATTAATGTTGGGGGCTGGCTCTCTACTATGGGATGGGTCTTGGGTTGGGCCAGTTATTGGTTGGAGTTTCCCTCAATCTTTGTTCCCTCTTTATTCCTGCCCTTCTTGTAGGTAGGGTGATTTTTGGAGCACAGGTTTTGTTCGTGGGTATTTGTTCCCCTCCTTCCATTCGTTCTGCCTAGATAGGAAATGGCAGCTACAGACTGGGAAAAGATCTTCATCAACCCTACATTAGACAGAGGGCTAATGTCTAAAATATACAAAGAACTTATGAAATTAAACATCAATATATTAGACCTATAGTACAGGATAACCATACTACAATCCACAGACCCCAAGAAGCTAAGTGAGAAGGAGGGCCCAAGGGAGGGTGCTGGAATGTTACTCAGAAGGGGAGCCTGAATAGACAGCAGAAGTGGATCAAGAAAGGGAACTGGGTAGGAGATGAAATGGGGAGGGAAGCAAGAGTGGGAATCAGATGTGAGGAGAAAGGGTGTGGGAGGTGAGAGGCTGAGAATAAGAAGGAAAACTGAGGGGGGTGCATTTCTTTGTCAAGCTGGAGGCCTTTGACAGGGTAGGCTCCTAGGAGGACATGGGTGTGACTCTAGTTGAGACGCCTAATGGAGGGGGGCATGAAGACTGAAATATTTACCTTTTATGTCTTATTTATGTATATTTTTCATTACAAAAGTCATTAGACTGAACCCCCAGACTCTGATAAACAGAATGCACACTGTCAAGGATCTTGTAACTCATATGTGGCTGATAACTAGCAGCACTGAGATTCTAATCAAGTTTTTCTCTGGGTTAATAATCATATTGCATTCTGGTCCCACTACTGCCCAGTAGAGGACATTCTTTATTTTGTATTTTGCTAACTATTCTTTGGGCCTTAGGTGAATTATTTGATTATGTTGGTTTTTACATTTTGAGAATTCTGAAGATAGAGGTTGGGTTTGATTACAGCTTAGAACAAAGGTCAACCAAGTTTTTGTATAAAATATGTGAGAGTAAACATTAGAGGCTTTTCAGCCTGTGTAATGTCTGCAGCAAGTGAAGAAATCATAGATAAGAGTAGGCAAATGGTCATGGCAGTGTTCCAATGACACTTTACTTATAGAAATAGGTGGCTGCTCACTTGACCTATTGGCCATCCTGCTGACCCTGAGTGTTTTTTCTGTAACAACGGGGACCTCATACTTTAATGTTCAGGCGAAATGAAGAAGATCCTATAACAAGTCTGTACTATGAAAACTCAAGACTTTTATGTTTGTATCATGAAATGCTCACTAACTAATGCCAATACGGGTATAGACAGGAGGTCAGAATTTTCAAAACTTGAAATCAACTGTCTGAAGTCATATGAAGTCCAATATCCCCCTGTTATTGCCTATCAAAGAAACGCCTAATAGTTGCTGCCTACAGGTTTTCTTTAGCCTCTATGCCACATTCGCTTCTTCTTATGGCAATGCTGATGTAGAACTAAGAACAGCAACTAAGATTTCTTGATGTGGAGACATATATCTTAGGCTACACACACACACACACACACACACACACACCTACACACACTCCTATATGAGAATCTCCTGAATCATATAGTATATTCTCCTCTCCTCCATTATATAGATTGAGAATGCTGAGGGTGAAAAAGTATAAGTTGGTAAGTATGTCAAGGGAATGACCATTTTCTAAAGCTCCAGTTCCCCAATTAGGACTTCATTTCCTTGACAAAGTTTATTTAAGTAACACAGGAGAGCATTTTCCTTTCCTTGGACTGTTCCTGGGATAGTTGCCCAGTCAGTTCCAATCAGCAGAAGCAGCTGAGAGCAGATTAACAGTTTTGGAGGGACTATCAAGTTTAATGTGACTGAATCTTGTTAAAGCAATATGGATTGGTGTCAAGGAAATACCCCCTAACTCTTGTTCTTTGTCAACAGCTTGGCGTTCATGCTGAGAGCCACCTGGATTCCTCGTTCAAGAGTCCTCCAGGTGAAAAATGGCTTCCATGAACATCTGTCTTAGATTCCCCAAATTTGTGGGTGGAAGAAACCACTGTTACTGGCTCACTGCTCCCAAAACATCAATGCAGAGGATCAGCGTCAGAAAATATTGACTGAATGATTAGGCTTTTGTCTTTTGTAGTACCCATGTCAGTGAGTTTTCTACTCTTACGTTAGAGGAACACCTGAAGGTGGAGAAATATACCCATTTTACTCCCCCACCCCTCATCTGTGGTCTGGCTTCATAGGATTTTTGTCTGTGAGTCCTAAAGAGCATCTCAGGTTGATAAAGCAGGAAAGGGACATGAAGACACCGAGCAGCACAGTCTTCACACCACTTTAGAACAGGTGTGAGGTTAAGTTTTCGCTAGAATTTGTCTGATGGGGAAAGTACTGCCTGAGCTCCCAACACTGCCCATCTGTTGTAGGGGTTCTGATACTACTAAGGGAGGGAAACAAAAGAACAGTTGGTGGGAGGAGAGGGCAGGTTAGCAGACATGTCTATGATCCTGGTCCAGTTGTGTGCCTTAGATGTAAATGGCCAAGGAGAGCAAGCTTCTAGCTCATCTAATGTATAAAGAGGATCTGACACAAACGACTGGGGCCCATGGCTGTTTGCTGCCTCTAAAGGCATGGCCTTTGCAAACTTAGTTCTCCTGGGAACTCTCTGGTAGCATCCTGCCCGAAAGACGCTGAGTTCTGCGCCCTTTCTCCCTTCAACTCAGAGCCCTTAGAACACTTCTGTCTTCTGTGGGACCAATGGGTTTCCATGCACCTGCACTTCTGCTGCAGAGGCACCAGAATAGTTAGGTAGGAGTTGGGTGCTAGCTCTGTTTTTGACAGGAGGCACGCGGGTGTGGAGAAATGAAGTGTCCCAGTCAAGGTGACGAGGAACTTGGAGGCATTTTAGGCTGACCATGCTGACCAAGTCAGGATGTTGGTAGTCGGAGGAGACAGCAGAGGTATCCTTCTTGCCATGGATACACCTTGTTGCAGTGATCTTTTCTGCAGGCTGCAGAGCACTCCCCATCACTATGTGCAACATTAAGGACAATTTGATATCCTGCTCACTTTGAGGTAATTTGTTTCTGGCTAAAGAGAGCCTAAATACACAGACAGTACTGGCAGTGAAAATGGGAGACGCTCTGCTGCTGCTTGGCCCACATGGGAGGTATCATTATTACCTATGGCAAAACAAATGACTCAGATTTTAAAGACAATTTGGAGAGGATTCTATTAAAAATGCTGAGGAATTCTGCATCCATAGGAAACCTGGGGGTTCTGGGAGTTCTGCGGTAGGATGGTAGAGCAGCTACCATTAGGACACACAACTAGGAAGTGTGTCCAGAGTGATAAGCTGAACCTTAGAGGTAAGCGTAGCCTTGAGATCAGGCCGCCTTTGAATTCTCCCTCATTTGTGAAGACACTGCGCACCACTCAGTCAATGCTTTACTGACTGACAAGTGAAGGGAAGAACTCTGAGGGGTGGGAAAGAGAATTAGGAATACACTTTGCTTTATCCTTATCACCTCTTCCAAATTTCTCTCTTGTACCCTAGGATTAGCTGTTAAACAAGTTCCTGGCATGTGTTGCTGTTTTCGTTCTATTCTGCCAAGAAACACAAAGGAAGAGATTATTGAATTCCTTTTTGAAAATTTATCTTTACCTGTACATTCGTCTGTCTACCTGTTTATTATTGAACTGTCTATCTATCCATCCATCTATCTATCTGTATATCTATAGACCTATCTACCTGTTGACCTGACTATTTGTTTATCTAATCTATCTTCCTTGCCTATCTATAATCTGTGTAGTTTATGTGTGTGTGATGGGATTCAGGGGCATACAGAACAAGGGAGAGAGAGAGAGAGAGAGAGAGAGAGTGAGACAGAGACAGAGACAGAGAGACACACACACAGAGCTTTAGAGACAGACATGGAAAAATTCCACCCAACTAGTAGAGCTGGTCATATCTAGAGACATGTTGCAAGAAATTGATAGTAACATAAAGAATGCACAGACTTTCATTTTGTGCCTGATATTTCAACAGCCTTGTCTGGTTGTTTCAACGGTGCTCTAATTCCTGAATTGTCATATGCTATGTAAGCCCCATTAGAAGCTATAATACCCCTTTTGAACTTTCTCACAGCTAAGCAATCATGCCTTGATTGATGGAAAAGTAAGCACACCTCGATTGCTTGCTTAATTTTAAATTAATTACACCACTTCACATTTGTATGTTATTGAAGAAGGTGCTTATCGACACTTTAATTGATGTACCACAACTTTATGATATATGTAACATATGTAGAAGCTTTCAGTGTTTTAGTTACTATTTCTCCCAAGGTTCAGTTCACTCGTTCAGCAAACATTTATGGAAATATTAATGTGCAGAAGCTGCCCAGGGTGTTGATGTGGGAATGCTGGGATTATGTATTGTTTGAAGCTACGTCTGAAGATGGGATGAAGGACACACACGAAATGAAATGGGAAGAATATTCTCCTTTTCTGTGGCAATTTTCATGTGAAACAGTCCGATTAAGAAAAGACAACATTGTGACGCAATTTAAAGGGCCCTCATCAGGAAGGTGGATCTCCTGATGTCTAACAACATCAAAGGGCAAGAGTGTGTCTGGAAGCTGAGGGCAGAAGTCACTGGAGAGCATGGGCCACAGCAGGCGAATGAGATGAGAACTGGAGCCACAGCAGTGAGGTAGAGAAAATGAGAGATAAGACAGACAGACAGACAGACAGACACACACACACACACACACACACACAGAAACAGGGCGGGTATACAATGGACATGATGGCTTCTCCCTGCCTCTTCCTCTCTAGCCTCTGTAGAACACCCTTCATGGGCACTGCCATCTGTGGAGGTGACCCAGTATCCATCCACCACAGGGAAGAGTAATGAATGGGTCTGATGGCAAACTGGCCTGAAAGTCATGCAGAACGCTGGAACTCTGGGATCGATCAGTGTTTGATGTACATCAAAGATAAATGCAGACACATATGTACATACACACACATACACACACAGGAGGGAGATAGAGATGGAGAGAGAGAGAGAGAGAGAGAGAGAGAGAGAGAGAGAGAGAGAGAGAATTCATTGTACAGAAACCGCACATGGCGCCTATTGGCCAGGAAACTTTCTGAACATGCTGTGTGGTATGTCAGGAGCAAGGGAGGGATCAACTGGGCCAGAAAGAAAAGGAAAAGTTGCTTTTTTTTTTCCAGATGGCAGATCACAAGCAGATGCTTAGAAAGAAACTGCTGCTGTGAAGGAGAGGAAATTGCAAGTCAGAGAAAGGATGAAAACTAAACTTTTGACCAGTCTAAGGTGAGACTTTAGTAAGAGAGTACAATGTAGCCACACTCAGAAACACTTGTATTCATGCACAGATTAATTCAACATATTAGCATTAAAACCTTACTCTGAACTCTGGACCAGGTATAGAGTCAGAGGCTGAAGCTAGTGATACCAAAGAGCAGAAACAGACTTACTCCTGACTGTTGGGCTTTTAAGGTCTGTGAATGAGAGAGGTGCTTACTGCTTAAACCACCACAGAAGTTAGTAAATAGTAAGTGTGATGAGGGCAGTGGGGGAGGGATGGACCGGCCATCATGTTGCACTGCAAGGAGGCACTGATCTGGCTTGGAGGTGAGCAAGTCACTCTCGAGTATGATAGCAGTAGCACTGAAAAGCGGGAAAGAATGGGGAATCATGTTTCAGGTTAAGAAAGAAGCAAGCACAGGCTGTGGATGAGGGACTTCCTAGTGGGACAGGATGTGGTAGAAAAGGAAATCTCTCAGAGGAGTTTTTCAAACAGTTTAATCAACTGTAGTTGAGGGGACTCATATATCACACCTCTCAGTAACACTCCCACCCTAAAATTATATGATTTACAGCGTTTAATTGCTTGCTGACGTTGGGTTCAGTCCAACAAGAGGCACTTTGTGAGATAAAAGAACAGTGTGAGACAAGGTGCTTTGGTGGGAAGAACACAGCAGGCCAAGTAAGCATACATGACAGCATGTGATTAAGTTCTACAATGAGGGGTTCACATGACCAGAGAATTGGAGGCCAGGGAAAAAGAGAGTGGGATGGGGCTTCCTGTTGTCATATCTCCTGACCAGACAGCTGGAAGTCCCCCCTCTATGAGAGTGGCCTGACTGAAAAGGAACATTCTTGGCAACCAGTGGGTAATCCATATATCAGCTGTCATTGTGTGGCTGTCAGGAAGGAGCAAGGACACTGGGGATATTGTCCCTGCTTTGTCCCAGGTGCTTCATATATATTGTCACGATCTGCAAATGGACTCATGAAATAATATTATTACTTCCGTTTTACGGGCAAAACCTTAAATATTTAGTGATTTAAAGAACGTCTCAACAGTCACACAGGTAGTCAAGAGCTGACCTGGGGTTAGGACCTGACTCTAAGCTTGTACCAGAGTCCAAGGCTACTTAAACAAACAAACAAACAAACAAAGTGCATCTCTCTCTCTGTTTGTGTGTGTGTGTGTGTGCACGCGCGAGCATGCATGCATGCTCTATTCTCTGTACCAGGTAATCTTAGTAGGTGTTATTTCCTAATAAAGCAGGAGAAGAAAGACAAGGGGAGGAGAAGACAGTAACTTTAAAAATAATATGACGCATACCAGGCATCACATGTGTGTTAATGACGTAGTTAATTCAGTTAAGACTTAACTATAAGCTGAATGCTATAATGATTCCATTTTACAGATTAAGAAACTGAATTAAGTATTGAATCTTAAGATTTATCATTAGCTAGAGGAACAGAGGTAGATTAGGTTACTACAGCACCGTCCAAGTTCTTTCTGGTCCTTCACATCAGTCTCTGTGACCCTCTAACCCAGCATTGCATCCTGCCTTGTGTCACGTATTTCTTAGTGCTCACCGAACATTCGCTTTTCTCTCTACTCATTTAAGAAATACCGCGTGTCACATTCATGTTAGAGCAGGGATCTCAATCTTCCTAATGCTTTGACACTTTAATGCAGCTCCTCATGTGGTGATCCCCAACCACAAAATTATTTTCATTGCCTTCATAACTGTAATTTTACAACTTTTAGGAACCATTGTGTAAATAGCTGAGTTTCCTGATGGTCTTAGACGACTCCTGTGAAAGTGCCTTTGAGCCCCGATGGCATTGCCATCAACAGGTTGAGAACCACTGTGTTAGATGTGGATATCCCAGAGGATGAAGAGCTGTTCTTCGCAGTTTTCTCGTCTTGTCAGGACCAAACTTTGTAACAATCAGTTGTTGCCGTAGCATCTGTCGGATTTTGCTCAGTGGAAATTAAGCCACCTTAAAGCTCATCCAATGAAGTCAATGAGGCCAGTCTTGAAAGATTCTTTTAGTCGAGATTTGAAACTCAAATGAGTTTTCAGCTAGATTGAAAACAGCTACAAGTTGAAGATTCTTTATCATGACGAAAAGGAGAAAGTGCAGGAATATAAAAATGAGCAAATATACAGTCACATGTGAATATGCTTCTTCTATTTAATAATCAATTACCTCTATAGCCATTCTCCAGTGGAAACAAAAGGCAACTACTTAGTGCAACAGTATATGCAAAGTATATAAAGAACACATTTTACATACATGTACAAGCACAACTATACACGTAGACACATGTGTGCCGTGCATACATGCATTAGATCACTGATAAGGAGACTCATTCTAAGATGAATGGAATGGTTTTTTTTCTACATTAGTCTTTAAATCACATATAATTCTAATACAACACCAAATGATATTTGCAGAAAAATACTTATGGAAAAAATAAATGTGAATAACCAGATGCACAGAAAAAGAAAGTACTATTTTTAGGAAATACTAATTTAAAAGATTAAATTATCTTTAATAAAGAGAAAAATATTGGCTAAAAACTAAAACCAAAGAAATAGAGTAAAAAGCCCATCTGTGGAACTAAAGCATGCATTGTAATTGATATTTCAAATAAACTGGTTAGTTCACTCCATTGCACATGTGTGAACTGGGGGATGTGGTGATAGACATTTATTATAATAATTGTCAGGTATCCTTTTGGAAAACGATTTTGGATTGATGTTCAGGTTATATGTCAAAATAAATTTGAAATGAATAAAATATTAAATAGGGCCAGCAAGGTGACTTATCTGGTAAACACTCTTTTATTTTAATTAATTAATTAATTATATTTATTACAATTTATTCACTTTGTATCCCAGCTGTATCCTCCCTCAACCCCTCCCAATCCCACCCTCTTCTCCCATGCCCTTCCTCTAGTCCACTGATAGGGGAGGTCCTTCTCCTCCACCTCCATTTTGACCCTAGCCTATCAGGTCTCATTAGGATTGGCTGCAAGGTCTTCCTCTGTCACTCCAGGGGAGGTGATCAAAGAGCCAGCCATTGAGTTCATGTCAGAGACAGCCTCTCTTTCCCTTACTAGGGAACCCACTTGGATACTGAGCTGCCATGGGTTACATTTTTGCAGGGCTTCTAGGTTATCTCCATGCATGGTTATTGGTTGGAGTATCCGTCTCAGAAAAGAGCCCTGGGCCCAGATATTTTGGTTCTGTTGCTCTCCTTGTAGAGCTCCTGTTCCCTCCAGGTCTTTTTATCTCCCCATTCTTTCATGGGATTCCCTGAAATTTGCCCAAAGTTTGGCTATGAGTCTCAGCATCTTGCTGACAAGCCTGATCATATGAATCCAAGCCTGATGATATGGATATGAATATGAATATGATTATGATATGATATGATATGAAACAAGCCTGATGATATGAATCCAAGCACTAGGACTCGCTTGCTGGGTGGTGAGAATTGTCTCTTGTAATTTGTTCTCTGGGCTCCATAAGTACACTGTGACATGCATGCTCTCCCTATAAAAACACCAGAAGCAGTGGATGAGAGGGAACAGGATGGGAGCCTACTATAGAGGGTCCTCTCAAAGGCTCCATCCAACAGAGGATAGGAGCAGATTCTGAGACTCAGCCAAACTTTGGGCAGAGCTCAGAAAGTCTTATGGAAGAAGGAAGAGCTAGAAGGACACGGATGGAACAGGAGCCCCACAAGGAGACCAACAAAGTTAAAAATTCTGAGTCCAGGAGGTCCTGCAGAGACTAATGCACCAATCAAGGACCAGGCATGAAGAGGACCTAGACCCACTGCTCAGGTGTAGCCAATTGGCAGCTCAGTCTCCATGTGGATTCCCAAGTGAAGGGATCAGGGGCCTGCTTTGTCATGAACTTGGTTGCTTGCTCTTTGATCACTTACCCCTGGTGATGTGGCCTTGCCAGGCCACAGAGGAGGAAGATCCATGCAGTCCTGATGAGACTTGATAAGCTATGGGAAGATGGCAGGGGAGGAGAACTCCCCTTTCAGTGGGCTAGAAGAAGGAGATAGGGTGGGACTGGGAGGAGTTGAGGAAGAGGGCTACAATCAGGATATACAATGAATTAATTGTAAAAAAAATAAATAAATAAACGAATGTAACTACACAACAATTTTACAAAGTAGTAGAAAACATGCCAGATTTATTACCTAGCAATAAGAAATCAACTTTTATAAAAAAATACCAATCCAGAAGAGAAAAAAAATTATCTTTATATATTTGTAGTATGCCCATATAAAATACCATGAACAGAGTAAAAAGATATATGATCTTAAGAAATAAGTGCAACTTATCAGAAAGCCCAGTGTCTCTAACATATAAATAGTGCTTTCAAACCAACATGGAACAGATCATCCACACACTGGAAAAATTAGAAAAGTTTATGTTATGAGAAAGGGAAAAACCTCAAACCTGAGACTCACAAATGTGAACGCTCCTTGACTGCATACCAGGAGAACTAAGAATTGCACTTTTTCTCATATGTTGTTTTTACCGATCAAATTGGCAAATATTAAAATGTTTTATGATCTGTAACGTTGCAGACAGTGAAAACATGGCTATGCTGCTGGAATGAGATAAATAAAAGCAATTCAAACACATAATAGTGAGCAAATTGAATGCATCTTTGCTTAGATTTAACAAAATTTCTTTCTAGAAATTATATTCTAGTTGTGTTTATCTGTGTGAAAATGGTATTTGCAAAACTATTTGTCTCAGAATATGGTTGGAGATTACTGACCATTCATCAGCCAGGGTCTAATCATATGCAACCATATTGCTGAAGCTCCTTAGAACTCACTGCTAAAAGATCTCGAAGTTTCATCTGAAGTGAAAACTCAAGATAGATGTAAAGCTGGCATGTGTGTGTGTGTGTGAGAGAGAGAGAAGAAGGAAAATTGATTGATAGACACTCAATTTGCTTTTACAGCCCTTACTCTATCAGAGAAAGGGCACTTTGGAATAATATTGAGTGGATATTTTTATTGTTTTGCTTTTCTTTTAAAGAGAGGTACCCTTTAATATCCAGGGGATTTGAAGAGAGGGGCATTTCGCATTCAATGAACTTTTTGAAGTTTAATCTGTGGGTAACACATGAATTGTTTTAGTCATCTAAAAATTTATTAATGAGGAACCCCTGAAACCCGATTTATTTTATCCCTGTGAGGATTGGTTAGTGGTTTCAGAGGTCCCTTAACTCCTCCTGCTTTCTGATGACTTTGTAACCTGATGGTGGAATTGTTGCCATGG